>NC_092762.1:75687623-76298951 GCF_047496795.1 Chiloscyllium punctatum | reverse complement strand
ATGGTAAAACACTAAATGCACACATTAAAGTGACTGAGAAAGTCAGCAAACTTTGAATGATTATAATCCAATATTATAATGGCTGCTCATTTAATGAGATTTTTAATCATAATCCTCACTTTACCCAATTTACTTGCTGTTTAGTTATTCTGCACGCTGCCTCATTGTTTACAGCACATTTGTTATGCATTTCAAGCTAACTTGAGCATCAGAGACACTTAAATAAAGACAGAAAATTGTGGAAACACACAGGAGGTCTGGCAACATCTGCAAAGAATGAATAACTGAAGGAAGGTAACTAACTGAAACATCAACCCTACCTCTCTCACCACAAATTTATAGCACTGTCTTGTTATCATTATTCCACAATCTGCAATATTTTGCTTTTGTGTTAAAAGTACCTTAAGACTTAAGCAACCCTGGAAGTGAATGAAAACTGGCTGTATTAGGGCTCTCAGGCTGAATGCCCAGAAGGAACAGGGCTGTTTCCATACTTCTTTTTAACTTTGAGAGCAAATTGATATCAATCACATTTAATTACTGTGTCATACATTTACACCATTACTTGGTTTAGTGTGAATTTGTCCATTATTTTTGAGCAAATCTAAACTTTAGAAGATTAGAACTTTTGCTTATTTTTGACAATAATGAAAAAGTAAAATTTAATTCTCAGCAAATTATAGGCTATACAACTGCTAGAAAACCAATGACTTTTGGATTAACACAGTAACAACTTGAATTAAACAAGAATATTTCACACACTACAAAATGAAGAACAGAGAATGCTTTTTTTAAAAATCCTAAAGAGAAACAGCATCTGCACAGAAAACACATTTTAGAATGTGAACTCTTGTTCAGAATTACCTTAAAACTTTGCACAAAAGCCAAACGCTTGCCTGATAGCAAAACCAAAGAATGCACAAGGAAGTCAGTGCGATTTTGGAGTCAATTTACATGAAAGATGTGACCTAGATTTTCAAATATATATGCAATACTCAAACTTCACATTAGTCCCTAAACATCACATTCACGATTGAATTTGATAACTTTTGTTTCAATGGCTGAAACCTCCAGTTAAAGCTGGATACCCACAAAAATGGGAGGTGGGGTGTAAGTGGAGAGATGGGAGGTGCTTTCACTAACCCGCAATAGTCTTTTTCATTTTCCTGTTTGGTAGCCAAAAATCATAAGTTGGGCAAGCTAGCATCCATGGACACATAACTGAGTTTCCAATTTTATATATTAGCTGTTCTGCAAACTCCTTCTGAAATTACTAACAGGTCATTTCTGTTTCTGTATTCAAATATACTTGAGCAGATAACATTGGAAGTTCAAACGATTTATAGCTACCAGAAAAATATTCAAGTAATCAGTAAAAAAAAGTTGTCAATAATAGTTGAATATTAATAAAATAGCTGCATATATTACATTTGTTTCACTTGTATTATCAATGCAAAGCTAATCTTGAAGTCATACAAAACTTATGTAAATAACTTACAGCATGTTTAAAATACAACCAACTGCCTGCACAAAACCTAGATACACAAACTTACTGAAAATTATCCACTTCATGATGTAAACATAGAGAAAATGCTTCACTCACAAAATGCAAACTTCTTATTCAGACCTGTTTAGCAGAGTTTCCACGTAAATAAAACTGTTTCTGGCCTTTGCAGAACAAACCTTGGTCATGTTTACAGACACACACACACACACACACACACACACACAATTATTTCAATATATTTGAAGCCGTGCACTTATAGCCATATAGTTGTTTTGCAGTATTAATCTGCAAAGCCTGTGGGTCAGTCTGAACTCAAGCATCATTGCATTTGATTAGATTATTCATCCCAAATAATCAAGTGCAGCTTGATTAATCAGGTCAAAATAAACCAAGAGCAACAGAATATTGTGGAGGTCCTGAAATGTATGCATCCTTTCAATCAAAATTGAGGAAACAGAGTATATTTGGTGCTTCTTGGCATCACAAGTTGCTCTAAAGCACTTCATAACTAATGAAATAGATTTGAAGCGCTGTCATTATTGTAATGTGGTTAATAGTTAAATGATGCACTGAAGCTCCTACAAACAGCAATTAAATAGCTAAAATAATTTATTTTCGATGTTGACCAAGAACAAACATTAGCTTCTGAGCCAGTAGAACATTGTTACTGTTCTTTGTAATTTACTATGGGATTCTTTTATATGTAATTTTAAACATACATCTGAAAGGTAGTACCTCAGAAGGAACATTCCATCAGCACTGCAGCGAGGTGCCAGCTGATCACATATGCTCAGGTATCTGGAGTGTGGTTTGAAATCACAATTTTCTCACTTAAGAAGCGAATATGCTACTATTGAGTGAAGGTTAACTATTGTTTATTTCAATTGTGTCTTCAAGAATCAGTTTTCTATTTTGTCAGCCAAGCATAAAACCTCTGCTCTGTTGCTGAAATGGCTCAATTTTTATTTCCTTTCATTTGAATAGAAATTTCCCCAAACTGAATATTGGTAGAACCAAAGCCACCATTCACTGACTTCTCAACCATTAAAAACAATATTATCTTGTCACCAATTACATGATTTTCCCAGAGCATGGTATCTGGTTGAAGCAAACTGTGCTGAGACTAAGCTGAGATTTTGACTACGTAAGCTCACCATTACAAAACTGCTGACACTCATCTCTGCAGCACTGCTTGTGCCTATGCCTGCATCAGCAGTGCTGAAACCTCCTGTCCATGTTTTGGCTACCTGCAGGCTAAAGCTCTGCTGACCTGACTTCCTCCTTCCATCCTGCAAAACTACATTAATTCAAAACCTCACTATTCCCATCTTGGTGAGCGTAAACATAACTCAATCCTTTACCTTTGACTGTGACACTGAATGACCTACATTAGCTCCAGATTCTTAATGTCTTCAATTTAAAATCAGTCTGCTGTTCAAATGCTTCCATGGCCTCATACCTCCCAAATGTTGTACACTCCTCTAATATAACCCAACAGGACCTAAATAATCCACCAGTTATGGCCTCATCAACAGCAGTAGCTTATTTTGCCCTATCATCAAAACAGTTGGACCTCTAGGATCATAGAATCATGCAGTACAGAAAAGGCCCTTCAAGACTGCATCAATAAAAACTACTCTAAATCTACACTAGTCCCACTTTCAAGCACATGGTCCATAGCCTTGACTATTACAACATTTTAGGTCATCATCCAAGTACTTTTTTTAATATAAAAAAGGTTTGAGATTTCCTGTCTCAACTACCCCACCAAGTTGTGCATTTCAGATTCCCATCACCCTCCAGGTGAAAGCAATATTCCCAAAATCCTCTCTAAACTTCTGCATCTCACCTTCAAATTATGGCTCTTCAAAGGGGGCACCTGCAATTTCCTCCCTTATTTTTCATAATAGCCAGGATACACACCCAGGTTTAGATGAGTTTTGCCCACTTTTAAGCACACCAACATCTTTAATATCGCCTCACTCCTATCATAAGACCATTAGATATAGGCCTAGAATTACACCATTCAGCCCAGAGTCTGCTGCAATATTCACTCATGGCTGATGTGTTTTTCAACCCCATTCTTCTGCCTTTCCTCCAGAATCCTTGATCCCCTCACAAATTCAGACTCAATCTCAATTCAAAGTCCACTGACTGACTTGGTCTCCACAACCTTGTCCAGCAATGAGATCCACAAATTAACTACACTGACTGAAGAAATTCCTCATTTCAGATCTAAAGGATTGCCAGTTCACGCTGAAGCTGTGCCCTTGGATCCTCGTCTTTCCTTGTAGTGGAAACATCTCCACATCCACTCTATCCAGGCCCCTCAGCATTCTGCAAGTTTCAATTAGATCCCCCTTCCCACATCCATCTAAACTCCATCAACTACAAGCTGGGAGTACTCAACCGCTTCTCATATGACAAGCCCTTCTTCACAAGATCATTCTTATAAACCACCTACGGACTTCCTCCAATGCCAGCACATCTAACCTGAGGTACAGGCACCAGAATTACTCACTTACAATATTCCAAAAGCAGTCTGACCAGAGCCTTATACAGCATCAACAGAACATCCCCGCTCTTGTATTCTTGGCCTCTCAAAACAAACATTCACCACATGCAGAGACCTATTATTCCACCTGTTAATGCTCGACTCACATCAACTGTAACATTTTTTGATCTCGCTGGTTATAAAGCCCTGAATTTGGGTGCTCTCTCCACTTCACCTGACGAAGGAGCAGTGCTTAGAAAGCTTGAGATTTTACAAATTTGTTGGACTATAACCTGGTGTCGTGTGACTTGTGACCTTGCCCATTCCAGTCCACGACTGGCATCTCCACATTCTCTTGAAATGAATGTTAACATTACATTTGTCTTCCTAACTGCCAACTGATCCTGCATATTAACTCTCAGAGAATCCTGAACAAAGTCTCTTTATGTTTCAGATTTCCAAAGCCTTTCCTTATAATGAAATTGGTCTACATTTCTACTCTTCCGAACCCAGTTCATAGAATACAATGTGGGGGAGTGTGAGGCTATCTGCCACTTCTTTGTCCATTTTCTTAGCCAGTCTAAGTCCTTCTTCAGCATCCCCACTTCCTCAACACCTATCTGTCCATCTATCTTTGCACTGCTTGCAAACTTAGCAACAATGCTTTTAGTCCCTTTGTCCAGATCACTAATGTATAACATGAATAGCTGTGGTCCCAACAAAGACTGCTGTGGAACTGCCAGCCTGTAAAAGACTCCTTTATCCCTGAACTCTACATTCTGCCAGTCAGCCAATCTTCTATCTATGCCAACACTTCACCCCTAATAAGTAACTTATTTTGCACTCTGCTGGGCAACAGCTTGTCAAAGGCCTTTTGAAAATCCAAATGGATCATGCCACTGATGGGCATGTGAATACAAAGGGTGTTGAGGGATATGGGCCAAATGCTGGCAAATGGGACTACAGGAGATTGGGATGTCTGATCGGCATGGATGAGTTGGGCTGAAGGGTCTGTTGCTATGCTGTCTGACTATGTCCACTGGCAAACTTGCTTGTGACCACCTCAAAGAATTCCAACAGATCTGGAAGGCAAGACTCTGACCACACACTTCGCAAACTCTTCCTTAATTATGGATTCGAAGATCTTACTAACAAGAAATGCCAGGCTAACTGTCCGATGGGTTTCCTGTCCTCTGCCTCTCTCCCTTTTTAAACAGGGGTGTTACATCAACCATTTTTCAGTCCTCTGGGTCACTCCTTGACTCCAGTGATTTCAGAAAGATCACCACCACTGCCTATACAATCTCAACTAGCTTTTCCAGAAGCCTGGGGTGTAGTCCACCTGGTCCAGGTGAATCATCCATCTGCAGACCTTTCAGCTTCCCCAGTTCCTCCACCACTTCTTTCTTCCCCGTTACTACTTATCTAACCTCATTTTCCAACAGTCCAATGCCCACTATTGTCTCTCTTACTTTTGAAGATAGCTAAATAAACAAAAACTCTTGCAATCTTCTGTCATATTAGCTAACTTAGCCTCATAGTTAATCTCCTTACCATTTTTTCAGTCATCCACTGCTGGCTCTTAACGATTACACAATCCTCTAGTTTCCCCACTTATCTTCAACACATTGTATATGTTATGTTTTGCTTTTATACTGCCCCTGACTTTGCTTGTTAGCCGTGGTTGCCTCAGCCTCCCCTTATTGCATTTCTTCTTCCCTGCCTTCTGAACTATCCCCAGAAACTCCTGCCATTGCTGCTCGACCATGCTCTCACCTTTCCTCCTTCGTGTCTTTGTTGTTACCGTTACTCAATTGTAATACCATTACATCTGATTCCAGCTTTTCTCCCTTGAGTTGCAGGATACTTTTTATCATATTATGGACATATATGCACACATTTTAAAGAGCGGTCCTTCACCTTAAGCTCCCTAATCAAATATGCTTCAATACGCTTCACGAAATCCATTTCTGCCTATTCCTTTGTGGGCTTGACCACATGCTGTTCCAAAATAAATCTCGTACATATTCTGCAAATTCCTTTCCTTACGATTTGCTTCTAACCTGGCTTTCCCAGTCCACCTACATACTGAAGCCCCCTACAATTGTTATAATAATGTCTTTCTTAGATTCTTCTTGTATCTCCTGATTTATTTTTTGCCCCACATCCTGGCTATTACTAGGAGACCTGTTTACTATCCCCATCTAGGTCTTTTTCCCTTTGCAGATCCTCAATTATATCCGTATAGATTCTATGCTTTCCAACTTTATGTAACTTCTCACTATCAATTTAATTTCATTTCTTACAAATAAAGACAGGCAGAGTTGAGGTGCCTTAACTCCATAGGACATGCATCCTTGGATATTCAGTTCCCAACCCTCATCCCCTTACAGCCACATCTTTGTGATACCCATAACACTGTACCTGCCAATTTTAAGATTTAAGCTCACTTACCTCATTTCATATACTACATGCATTTATAAGTACAACACCCTTTGTCCAGCACTGACTGCCCCCACCCCTTCTCATAGTGGTCCTTTCACCTGCTGTCCTTGAAGTTAGATTCCTGATCCTTTCCATACTCGTTCCTATTATTTGTTCTGGAAACTTTAGTAACCTGCGACCTCACTTCAATGTTTTCCATAATCTTTCATGCAACTGAATATGCCCCACCACATATTCGGATGGAGAGAGTCACTAGACTCTAAATGTAAACTCTACTTTCTCTCCACAGATGCTGCCAGACCTGCATAGCTTCTCCAGCAATTTCTCTTGTTTTACCCAAATCTACTCAAAAGGGAATTTTCTCAACATTGAGTCTTTAGAATTGTAGTTAACTTTTCAGTCACTACAGTTGAAATTGTATCAGCTAATACAAAGGGAGAGACCTTCCCTGTCATACCTTCACAGCCTCAAGATCAGTATCATATAAGTGCAACAGGTTGGTAGTTAAGCGATAGCTTTCTCTTTCGAACTGTGACATTCAATGCTGTGTCACACAGAAGAATAGAACATACCAATACATCCTTGGCCCAGTAATCTTTAGGATTGTGGAAATGCATTCCAGAATATTTACTAATGTTTATGATTTTGTTAAAAGTGAGAGATCTTATGCACCATACTGCAATTTAACATTTTGTATTTTAATAAATCATAGACAAACATTGTGGATTTTTACACTGCACACAATGCTCATCCCTTTAACAATAAATTTCCATCAACATTTGGATTTTTGCAACCTTTAAAAGGAACATTTTCATGATTATCTTGACAGGCATTTATTTTCTCTTTTGAGGCGGAAAAAGTTGAAAACAATTCCAGGAAACAGAGGGTAAGTAGAAATTTGCTAGATGAGGAGATTATGTCATGTTAATTATATTGATAATAAAAAATCCAGCTCGCTTGCAAAATATAGACACTAAGTATTAAAACAATCAACTGCATAATATTTTTGAACAGGAAAACCTCAAACATCGGAAATGAAACTGCGGTTTATTCAAAATGTAACTACATACTTCCTTATTCAACCATGGTTGAAAACCACACATTTAATAGGAGTATTCAGCAATCCTACCACTAAAGTCAATTGATAGCAAAGAAAAATCATGCACAAAATCATCTGAAATAGTGTAGCACATGCTACTCACTGGGAATAAACAGAAAAGACTTGACATGTTAAAATTATGCTGCTTATTGCTCATTTTACTTTGTCACTTAGAATATCTATCACACAGAACACTTCCAGGTCAAAGAACTTATCAATATAGTAGTCAACTTTGCCCTGTAAAACCGTTCCAACATCCAATTAATTCACAACTGGCTTGTATCTCTGCTCTTTGTAGTATGGTCATTTATTTCATAAAATGAAAAACGTTCTGCACAGAGGTTAACATTTTTGATTACAGATGTAATGAACATTGCATTGAACCACACTTTTCTCTGCCAAGTTTCTCTTTGCAGCACAGCTCTTGATACTCACTGAATAAGTATCCACTGATCCTGATCCAGAAAGTTCCAAGTGATTCAGCCTTTTGAGAAAGTTGCAGATCACCACAATCTTGCTGGGTGAAGTTTGTTTTCCAATTTAACTTTAAATGCCTCAGCTCCAATTTTTAAGTTAGTTTTTTATCCTACACCCTAAAAGGAACTACCCATCCACTCCAGAAGCAAATTGCTGTCAGATCAACAGAACCATAAAGGGAGCAAAGACCTCATTATATATACCCTACATAATTGTGCTATGATTTTCAAAATCACAATTAGATTATCCCTTAATTTTGAAGTTCAAAATTGCCGCCATCTTTTGAGACCCGATATAATTGCAGTGACTCTGTTGGAGCTCCCAAACACAGTGATAAATTTGTACCAACATGGATAAGATCTACTACCTCAAGGAAAATAACTAAACACAAAGAATCAAATCAGAAATCTTTATTATTCTGTAACAGAACAGCTCACATGAATCATGAATAGTTAAAGTTACTGCTTTCACACCTCTACCATGTGGTCCAGATAATAGGTGTGGTACTCATGAAGTTAATGGGAGCCTTTAACACATGAAGTTCACTTAAAGTACAGTTGGTCAACTGCCAAAGTCTTTGCTCCCTTTATGGTTCTGTTGATCTGACAGCAATTTGCTTCTAGAGTGGATGGGTAGCTCCTTTTAGGGTGTAGCATAAAAAACTAACTTAAAGATTGTTCCACTAAGGGCAACATTTTTCTGCAAATGCTCCTAGCCCCATAAAAATCACCATTCTTTTTTCCTTTCTCATGTCATTGGATCTCTGTCAGCATTTATTTATTCCCCTGGTCAATATGTTTCCTTGAAAGTCATTCAGTTAGTTACTTCCTGTACAAATGAATTGCAGCTCCTCTTCAACTTCACTTACTGACATTCATTTCAGAGGCAAGTTTGTTGATACTTCTTTTTCCAATAGAATCAAAGAGATGTACAGCACAGAAACAGACCTTCCGGTCCAATTCATCCATGCTGCCCACATATCTTAAATTAATCTTGTCCCGATGAATCTTGCAGCATTTGGCCCAAAGTTGCCTCAGGAAGTTTAAATCTTTCTCCTCTGGCCTTAAAATCTATGCAGATTCCTCATTCCTGAAAAAGGGCTCATGCCCGAAACGTCGATTCTCCTGCTCCTTGGATGCTGCCTGACCTGCTGCGCTTTTCCAGCAACACTTTCAGCAGTTAAAATCTATGCACCCTAGTTTTGGATTCCTTGACTATTCACCCTATCCATGGCCCCCATGATTTTATAATCATCTACAAGATCATCCCTCAGCCTTCAATATTCCAGGGACAAAAAAAGAGCCACAGCTTACTCAGCTGCTCCCTTCAACTCAAACTCTCCAATCTCAGCAATATCCTTGTAAACCTTTTCTGAACCCATTCTTATAGCAGGGAGACCAGAATTGAACACAGTATTCTTAAAGTGGCCATATCAATGTCTTGTATAGCTGCAACTTGACATCTTAACTTCTGCACTGAATGCGCTGACCAATGAAGACATGCATGTCAAATGCCTTCTTCACCACCTGTTTATCTGCAACGCCAATTTCAAGGAATATACACCTGCACCCCTAGGTCTCTCTGCTCGGCAGCACTGTCTACTATTAACTATACAAGTCCTGCCATGGTGCGCCTTACCAAAATTCAACATTTCTCAGTTATCTGACTTAAACACAATCTGTCAGTCCGCGGCCCACTAGCCCATCTGATCAAGATCTCATTGTACTCGGAGGGAACTTTCTGCACTGTCCACTACACCTCCAGTTTTGGCGTCATCTGTAAACTTACTAACCATACCTCCTAAATTCACATCCAAATTACTTACATAAATATCAGCAAGCAGTGGATCACTGGTCACAGACCTCCTGTTCAAGGAGCGATCCTCTGCTATCACTCTGTCTCCTACCTTCAACTGGCTAGTTCGCTCTTAATTCCATGCGAGCTAACCGTGCTAACCAGGCTACCATGCGAAACCTTGTCAAGTGCCTTGAAATAGTCTGTATAGACAACGTCCGTTCTGACTTCAACCTTGCCACTTCGTCAAAAAAGAACCTCAATCAAGTTAATGAGACACAATGTCCCATGCAAAGCCACGTTGCCTACTCCTGATCAGTCCTTTCCTTTCCAAATGCACGTAACATCCTGTCCCTCGGAATCCCCTACAACAACTTACCCATCGCTGATGTCAGGTTCACTGGTCTACAATTTCCAGTCTTTTTCTTACCACCTTTCTCAAACAATGGCAGCAGATTAGCAACCCTCCAGTCTTCTGCCACCTCACACATGACTTCATGATACAAATATCGCAGCAAGGGGCTCAGCAATCTCTTTCCTAGCTTCCCACAAAGTATAAGTAAAATAATTATTGAATTAATTGTTACAATACCTTCCAACTTCAACGGTGGCCTATAGAAAGGGGGGTGTGTCAGTTACTGGAGTCAATTCTATTGTATTACAATATACTTCACCTTCATTACCTATCTGCCTCAATACCCCTTTAGTAAAGGGACTTAACACACAAGCCCAGAATTCACTGCCTTTTGGAGGAAAGGATCCACTGCACTGCAGAAATAAATTCCAATTTGACTCCTGAAAGGCCGAGTTAGACCATTAAAAAAAAGTAGTAAAATTAGGCCATTCGGTTCATTAAGTCTACACTATTATTCGACCGTGGCTGTATGTTTCTCAACCCATTTGCCTGCTTTTTCCCTGTAATCCTTAATCTCTAAACCAACCAAGAATCAAATCACTATCTTAAAGATGCTCAGTGACTTGGCGATCGTGGTAATGAATTCCACAGATTCACCACTCACTGGCTGAAGAAATTCCTCACTTCAGTTCCAAAGTGTCATCAGTTCACTGAGCCTGTGCGCTCAGATCCTAGCCTTTCCTACCAATGAAAACATCTTCTCCACATCCATTCTAGCCAGGCCTCTTAATTTTCTGTTTAAGCAATAGAACTCATCCTTCTAAACTCCCTCAAGTCCAGAGCTCTCAAATGCTCTTCAAATAACAAGCCCTTCATCTGCAGAATCATTCTTGTAAACCACCCCTCAATGTCCTTCAATACCAGCACATCCTTCCTTAGATAAGTGATCCAAAACTGCTTACAATATTCCAAATGACCAGAACCATATAAAGCCTCAGTAAGACATCTCTTCTTTTGTATTCTGTACTTTAGATGGTGCCATCTTGTCTGGAATCCCCTATTGCAAGGGAGTCATAGCTCAACTGCAACTCTCTCAATCTGTGTACCTGCCTCCAGCCGTTATTCTTGGTGATTCATCTGTTTATCATCTTTGCATAATCCTATCCTCAGTGAGCATACTCTGAAACCCTCTACAAGTAATGCAATACCATGGAATATAATCTGCATTATCATAGAGACACTTTGCCCATAGTATGCTTAACTATCAATTATTTTTTAGTGTTGCTCATTGAATAAGTTACCAGGTCAACTTCTCAGCTTTACTCCAATGCTAAGTACTTGAATAAGCCATGACTGGCTCTCAGTTGAACTTCTTAGTTAACAATAATTTGCAAAAGGTCAGTCATCATGCTGGCAATGGCTTTTGTTTATTTTTAAATTAATGCCCATACTAAGGTATTAAGAATGGAACATAGAAGTTACTTTTACAAGGTCCATAAATAGATGTCCTATTTTTTCTTGGCACAATTTCACTGTTTGGTAGATAACAAATGGTTCTATGTGCTCTTTTCACTGAAACTGCTTTCTTAGAAAAATCAAGGTCAACTATCTCTCTAAAGACACCCACAGTTCAGTCAAGGTAATGAAATTTGGGAGTACCTTGATCTTTAATACAAAATAATGCAACTGTTTTAAAGTAGGCCCATCCTATGTTTATAAAATTCATTGCAACAGAAGGCGGAGGAGACCAGATCATTGAGTACATTTAAGATAGATAGCTTCTTGATTGTTATAGGGATCAAAGGTTATGGGGAGAAGGCAAAAAGAACAGGGTTGAGAAACTATCAGCCATGATTGAATGGTGGAGCAGACTTGATGGGCTGAATGGCCCAATTTCTGCTCCTGTGTTTTATGGTCTATGTACATTTTTTCTGTGATGCTGACATTCAGCAATGAGATGGTATTTCTCTTCCATTAGGCTATTTGTTGCTTGAGATCTTTGTCAAATTTCAGATAATTTATCATAGTGGCTTAGTAAACTTTTATCTACAGACAGGAGTCGGTATTAAATGAATTAATGCAATAAGTTAATGGAAGCAATTTATTTTTGCATTTCATGCATCAATTGACGTTATATTAATCTTACTGATCAGTCTTACTCACCAACTAAAGTAGAAATTCTGCACAACTCATTAGTAAAAATAATTTCCTCCCCTTTGCTGCAGATTTTGGGATATATCCCATCTCTGAAACATTCCTGATGAACCATGAGTTTTTCAAGCAATTTCTGGTACTGTCCTCTGTAATTTTATTTCCAATTAAAAATTTTCTACACCAAGCTCTTCCTCACTGTGAATGTAAATCATTTGCTTCAGACAGAATTTTGAAACACAAGTTGGCCGAATTGCAGGAAACAAGGCATCGCAAAGACTGTTTGCATATGTTCTAAAATTACATCCTACTGAGGTCAAATTATTTTAATGCTGGCACCTGAAGGTGACAGATGAGGAGTAAATCCAGATGAAGGCAGATTCTCTGGTTGGCAACAGATTGGGAAAGC
The DNA here is from genome assembly GCF_047496795.1 of Chiloscyllium punctatum. Taxonomy (NCBI): domain Eukaryota; kingdom Metazoa; phylum Chordata; class Chondrichthyes; order Orectolobiformes; family Hemiscylliidae; genus Chiloscyllium; species Chiloscyllium punctatum. Next base: position 76,286,220 of record NC_092762.1, on the reverse strand, counting down.
AGGAGGTACAACAAGACCTGGGTGCCCTTCGAAACCAGTTGCTGGAAATAAGCATGCAAAAGGCAAATGTTGGCCTTTATAGGAAGAGAAATTGAACACAAGAGAAGGCATGTTTTAGTGGTGGTGTTTGGTGACTGTGCATGGCCAGAACCTCACTTGGGGTCATATCACAAGGTTACAAATGGTCTGGGTGAGCAATAGGAATGGAGCTCATGACTAGAGAACAGAGTCCATTGTGGTATGACTGCACTTGACCTTGCTTGTGGTTAAATTAATGATATTTCTACTCATCCAGAAGTCAGATAAGTAGTCGGACAATTTAGCTGCAATGCACGAGTTGAAAGAGATGGTGGAGATATAAAAATTCCCACTTGGCTAAATGAAATAAAGAGGTGGCTGGCATGGTCAAAGGCTACTGACAAGATGAAAAGAACGATGAGGAAGAGTAACTTACTTTTGTCACTGTTACACTGTGTAATTTGTGACTTACGCCATCGTGAATTCAGTACTGTAACAAGATATGAAATAAAACTGAAGGGTTTCAAAAAGGGAGTTCTGTTAAAGTTGGAAAATGGATTTTGGAAGCAACAAGTAAATTTGGAGTGCAGCTAGCAGGATGAGTGGGTCAAAGGGCTTTTATTTGGAGGAAGGGTGAACACAGAATTAGACAGATGAATGCTACCTGAAAAATAATGCTTCTAACAGTATTACGCAACGTAGGGCACAAATAGAAAAGTTAGATAATTAACAGCTTATTGGGAATGGAATTGAGAGCAGGAAATGAGTTTGTGAACAGGAGCTTTGAGTGAACAGGAGATCAGAGAGAAAACAAAAAGAGTTAGGGCAGAGGACAGCTTGCAATGTTTGTTTGGCTAATGGAATAAGGAAAGCAGCAAAGACAGCTGGTTGGACGTTTTAAGTTTAGTGACAAAGATATCCACGAACACCTTGTACTTTGGTTTTGAGTGCAAGAGGGATTTAAGAAGTTTTCTGTTTTAAAAAAAGCCTGGGATTATCCTTGCATTCCCAAATATTCGAGTAGCAGCAAGCTGTTCTAGCAGACCAGAACAGAATCCTGTAATCCTTTGTGTTGCAGTCAGACCTGGCAGTGTGTGTCAAAGGAAGTTGTCCACTATACCCATTCAAGCCTGCCTTCCTTGGATTTAAGGGTGTGGACAAGAGGTTGTTCCAAGGGAATGGCCAAGGCGAGACAGACCAGTGCATTTACTGGGGCTTAAGCATAAAAATGTGGAAATGAATGGGGAGTTGAACAAATGCAAAACAAGGTAAGTCTGCAGACATATGCCTGCAATGTTTTCCAACCCCTCTCTTAGGCCCAAAGTAGAACTGCAAAAGCTCAAAACAGGAGAAAATTTGAAGAGCAGCAGTGCGACCATGCTGTGATTTGGTATGAACAGCCACACTGCCATCAGAGTCTTGGTACGACAACTGTGAGAAGTAAAGCCAAATAGGGATGCTTTACATTTATGGTCTTGTTTCCATGGAAATAGACAATCTGGGAGACTTGCAGAAAAGGGTGCTGAGAGTTGATCCAGTGATCAACAGAGCCAGAGTGGGAAGTTGAGAGGAAACAAAATTATAATTTTGAGATATTGGAAGTCAATGCGAATCAGTGGACAGTGGTGAGTCAGTATTAGTATGAGACAGGGTATAAACACTAACATTTTTCATAAGGTAAGATTTAGAGGATGAAAGATAGTAGCAGTTCAGAATTGACATGACAAAAGCAGTGACAAGAGCTTAATCAAAAGAGGAGTTGACATATTGTTCATGGAGAAGCTGCACATTGAGAGTATTATTACAGTATGATGACAAAACAGTTCAAGTCTGAATTGTTTGGCACATTCCAATACTGATATTCATCTTATACAAACCAAACTTTAAGAAACAGTGACCTTCTGCAGCACTTTGTAACCAGTTTTCCTTCTGTTCCATTTTCTGAACTTTGAACTGAGAATTGGTTCCTTTCTCCACCACTTAACATTTCCGACTGCTAACAGAACAGCCATCTTTCTAGTTTTAAATGTTCTGAGACATAGGAGCAGAAATAGGCCATTCAAACCACAGTCTGCTCTGTCATTCAGTGAGATTGCAGCTGATTGGACAATTCAGAACTGCTTTCCTGGCTTTTGTCCCATACCCTTTACTCCATTTTTAAAAGTCATTTTATTTCAGCCTTGAATACACTTAATGACTCAACCTCTACAGCCCAATGTTGTGAAGAATCCCACAGGTTCACAACTCTCAAATGAACTTCCTCTCCACCTGTCTTAAGTGTAGAGTTTCTTATTAAGATTTTGCCCTTTATTGAACTCTTTCTTCCCTCTTCCGTATTTCTGAATCTCATTTTAAAGACAATTGCTCATGAAAAATCACTGACTAGTCACAGATGTGACAGCAAGGCTGCTTTCCCCAAGGTGGGAGAGTTCAAAACTAGAGGGCATATTTTTAAGATGAGGGGAGAGAGTTTTAAAAAGATCATGAGGGGCAACCTTTTTAGAGTGGTTAGTGCGTGGAATGAACTACCAGAGCAAGTGGTAGATGCAGATAAAGTTACAACATTTAAAAGACATTTGGCTAAGTACATGAATAGGTCATAAGCATCAAATTTCATCAGAAAATTCCTTAAATACATTTAGAAAAGACAAGTGAACATACTGCACGTGTATTTTACTTAACATCTACCACCAATCAACACCAAATAAATAAAGCACAGTGGTCAAAAAGTTGTTGCACATAGTTTTCTACCTTGCCATTTTTCCGTCACATACACCAAGTATACATGTGCAATCTATGGAGAGTACAGAAATCACTTAGCCAATGAAAACATTTTGAAAATTATTTAATTATGAACAAGAAATATAATTAACTACCTTTGATCCTCAGGTGTTGGTAATTAATGAACTAGACAACAGTTTCTGGTAAATTCACAATAAGTTAAGTTTAGCTCTGTTACCATGCAACATTTATGTTCAGTGACAAACTTCAGAGATCCTTAGTGCTCAGTCAGTTCAAATAACTGCTGGGAAAGCACTTTGGGGCAAGCATCCATAATTCTATAGTTTAATATGGCGATGGAAAAGGATAGATCTACAACCTATTATCGACAAATTGAAGTTCTAAATTGGAGGAAGGTCATTTTGACCTTGGGCAAGAACTTTCAAAAGTTGATTGGGGGCAGCTAAAGGGACGGCTGGAAAATGGGAAGTCTTCAAAAATGAGATAACAAGAGTCCAGAGACAGCATATTCTTGGTAGGGTGAAAGGCAAGGTTGGTAGGTGTACAGAATGCTGGATGAATAGAGAAATTGAGGTTTTGGTTAAGAAAATGAAGGAAGCACATGTCAGGTATAAACAGCAAAGATCGAGCAAATTCTTATAAACACTGTAAAAGTATACTTAAGCAGGAAATCAGTTGGTCAAAAATGAGACATAAGATAGCTTCAGCAAATAGGATTAAGGAAAATACAAGGGGATTTTATAAATACAGTACATTAAGAAAAAAGGATAACTAGGGAGAGAATGGGACCCCTTGAAGATCAGCAAGGTAGCCTCTGTGTGGAGCCTCAGGAGATAGGAGAGATACTAAACGAGTACTTTGCATCAGTGTTTACTGTGGAAAAGAACATGGAAGTATCGAATGAGCAGAAGTAGATGGTGACATCTTGAACTATGTCCATATTACAGAGCTGGTGGTGCTGGATGTCTTAAAAATGCATAAAAGTGGATAAATCTCCAGGACCTGATCAGGTGTACCCTAGAACTCTGTGGGAAGCTAAGGAAGGGATTACTGGGCACCTTGAAGTATTTGAATCGAAAAGTCACAGGTGATGACTAACATGATGTCACTATTTAAGAAATGTAGTAAGGAAAAGTTAGGGAACCGGTGAGCCTGACATGGATGATGGACAAGTTGTCAGAGAGAATTCTGGGGAACAGGATTTATATGTATTTTGAAAGGCAAGGAATGGCCAACATGGCTTTGTGCATAGTAAATCATGCCTCATCAACTTGATTGAGTTTTTTGAAGCAGTAACAAAGAGGAATGATGAGGGCAGAGCTGTGGGCATAATCTACACGGACTTCAGTAAGGCATTCAACAAAGTTCCTCATGGTAGACTGGTCAGCAAGGTTAGTTCTCATTGAATACAGGGAGAACTAGCCATTTGGATACAGAACTGGTTCAAAGGTGGAAGACAGAGGGTGGGGGTTGTGGGTTGCCTTTCAGTCTGGAGGCCTGTGACCAGTTGTGTGCCACAAGGATCAGTGCTAGGTCCACTGCTTTTCGTCATTTATGTAAATGAACATAGGAGGTAATAGTTACTAAGTTTGCAGGTGACAAAAAAATTGGAGGGCTACTGGACAGCAAAGAAAGGTACTTCAGTATGACAAGATCTTGATCAGATGCCCAATGGGCTGCAGAGTGGCAGCTGGAGTTTAATACAGATAAATAGGAGGTACTGCATTTGGAAAGGCAAATCAGAGCAGAACTTATACACTTAATTGTGAGGCTCCAAACGAAGACCTCGGTGCAGGTTCATAGTTCCTTGAAAGTGGAATTGCAAGTAGATAGGATAGTGAAGGCAGCGTTTGGTATGCTTTTCTTTACTGGTCAGAGTATTGAGTACAGGAATTGGGAGGTCATGCTGTGACTGTAGAGGACATTGGTTAGGCCACTTTTGGAATAGTGTGTGCAATTCTGGTCTCCTTCCGATCAGAAGAATGTTGTGAAATTTCAAAAAGTGTTCAGAAAAGATTTAAGGACCTTGTCAGGATTGGTGGATTTCAAAGTTGAGGTCACAACATTTTTCACTGGTGGTTGAGGGGCCACCTTACAAGGTCATGAAGGGCAAAGAAAAGGCGAATAACAGGGCCTTTTCTGTAAACTGGGGGAGTTCAAAACTAGGGGGCATAATTTTAAGGTGAGAAGAGAAAGATTTAAAAAGGACATGAGGGACATAGGTGGTTTGTATGTGGAATAAACTGCCCAAGGAAGTGGTAGATGCAGGTCTACAGTTGCAACATTTAAAAGACATGTGGATAGGTACATGAGTAATAGAAAGATTGAGGGGGATTTGGACCAAACACAGACAAATAGGACCAATTTATTTTGAGTAACTAGGTCAGCATTTGACTGAAGGGTCCGTTTCTGCACTGTATGATTATAATATTACATAATATAGACTGTCCGGTCACAATCATATTGAGAGAGTTTGCTTTGCGTACAGCTGCTGCTTTTCCTACATTACAAGTGACTTAGAACAGTTTAGACAAGAACTTAGCTGAATCAAGAGTACATTGGAGGTGCTCAGCAGCCATATAGAGCACTATGTAAATGCATTTGTTTTCTCTTCGAGATGAAACAAGACAACATTTTGTCTTTAGAACAGAAGCTTTAGCTTTTATCAATGTAGCTGCAAACATAGCAAGTACTGCATCACAAATTGTGTTCAAAAAAACTATTTTCTAATCAAACTGTTCAAAGATGTTATTTCACACCTCTGCAATAGGTAAGATTTGAACCGAAGCCTCCTGGCTCAAAGGTAAGAATACTACCAATGTACCACAATAGCCCTGGAAAATGCTGCCTCAACTAACTTCCCAAAGAGGTCCAATACATTTTACTTATGTTGGAGTGGGATCTTGCAATAGTCCCAGCACAAGAACTCAATGGAAACTAGTAGCTGTTGTAAATGGATCTGATGGGGTTAATATGAGGAATGTCTTATGCACCACCCACTACAATATCATATGGACTTGTGGAAAGAACTGCTTGGAATCTCAAAGGAGTGAGATCGAGCATCTGATTCTCATTTTTTGTAACAGTGTCAATCATATCAATGTGACTTGTAACTAGTTACCACCATAGGATAACCTATGCCTCGCTAGCTTGTTAGGCCAAGAAGTGGCTTCCTCTAGCTTGCTGGACGAAGCAGGCCTGGTGAGGGCCTTGAGGGTGGTGGATGCAGGCTCTCTCATGAGTAACAACTTGCACAGCGTAAGGAGTTGGCAAGCCCATATACCGTATACGTGTGTGTATAGGTCGATCTCATATATAAGTCAACCCCTTCTTTTGGCCAAAAAAATCTTGTATTTTTCATAAGTCAACCCTAGTTTTTCAGGGCTCTTTCTGACCATATATGCAGCCTGAAAGGGCATGATTTGCACATTTATGATTCAAATGCAATACCTGCATCATCATATGTTACATGCACCAGTATACATTTGCGCATTATTTTCAAATCATTAAATTGAATGTTGATAACTAAAATACTGCTGAATTTTATACTTATATATTTACATTCAAATATTTGACTTGCATATGCAAATATCTACCTTATTCCAGTGCTAGACCTAGTCTTCCCGCTGTTGCCTCAGTTTCTTAGAAGTAGTGTTGCATACAGTTGTGCTCTGTACTTACTGTAAAACTCTCCAAACTACTTCTGACAAAATGGCATCATGAAGAAACAGGTATACATCATAATTTAATCTAAAAGTTATTAAAGTTGCAGGGAACAACAATAGCGTAGCTGCAAGGGAGTTCTGTGTTTCTGAAAAACTTGTTTGAGATTGGAGGAAAAAAGTCACACAGTTAAAGGCAATCCCAAAACTGAGAAAAGCTGAACAAGCGGCCAAAACTGGAAGATTGTTGACTGGGTAATTCAGTGTCGTCAGAATGGAAGCATTGAGACTCGACAATGTATAAGAATACACACTAAAAACGAAGCAAAAAAAAAGATGGATTCAGTGATTTCAAAACCAGTGCTGGATGGTGCAGTGGGTTTATAAAAAGTTTTGATTTAGTACCAAGATTGCCCAACATCTACCAGAACTACAGGTTTAATTGAGTTCCATTGCTTTGTAATCAGAAGTTGGAAGATAAACGAGTACAGGCTCTCATATATCAGCAATATGGACAAAACCCAAATGAACTTTGAAATGCCAGGGAACAGAACTGTGGACAAGACTGGAGCAAGAACAGTTTTGGTTAAGACTACTGGCCATGAAATGAGTTGATTCACTCTGGTACTTGGTTGTAAGGCAAATGGAACAAAATTAAAGCCTATGGTGATTTTTAAGCAGAAAACTCTGCCCAAACAGAAATTTCCAAAAGGCGTTGTTATCCTCATCCACAAAAAAGGATGGATGGATGAAGGTGGCTGCAAGAATTGGATTAGGGAGGTCTGGAATATGGATTTAAAAAGGAAAAAAAGCTTACTGGTTTGGAATATGTTCAGATCACAGAGAGCCAAGTGTTATCAGTGAACTTTGAGCTAACAATACTAACATTGCAATAATTCCTGGAAGCCTTACGAGCCTGGTGCAGCAACTGGATGCTAGCATCAATAAACCTTTTAAGGACTAAGTACGGAAGAAATGGGACACTTAGATGCAAGAAGGGTAAAAAAGCTTCACAAAGGGGTGGCAACATGAGTGCTCCATTACTTGCAACAGTATATGAGTGGATTGTTGAGACCTGGAAGGAGATGAAAACTGAAATTGTGAAAGCCTTCAAAAAAATGTGGAATTTCTAACGCTTTAGATGGTATGGAAGATGACTTCATGGTTAGGTGGAGTGATGACAAATCAATTGGCGACCCCCTTGAGATTGGACATGAAGGTGATCCATACAACGATATGCTTGACCTGGCCGACTGAAATAAAGTATTCAGTACTGCAAGTAATGAGGACAGTGAATTTGAAGGATTCTAATGGACTTTCGCTTGTAATTTTTGTTTTCAGAAGCCATATCATATTTGAGATATATGGTGAGAGGAGTTTTTTGCTGTGAATATCAGTTTTTTGATGTAAAGTGTTTACTGTATACTGTATTAAGTTTTATACAGTTTTTTGAAAATACTATCAAACTTTATTTTTGTTTTTACTGCTTCACTTCTTTTAATGTCATGAATTGTGTCTTGTACAAATACCTCCAGTAGATGGCCTGACCACCTGCTGGTATGCCTATTAACTATTGTACATATGTGTAGACCTGTATGCATTTTATGTTATTGGTAACTGGAATACAGTACGACAGTACTGTTCTACCATAGCAGGCAGAATGGAGACAGTTATTTTGGAGATAAATAGTCCATAATGGCCATAAGTTTTTTTCCTTTTGTTGTTTATTATTTTGTAAAAAGATCTGGCTTGTTTGTCGAAGCAAGAATTTCATCCTCTTGAAAACAATACGTATATTAGGCAACCCCCTAATTGTAGCTTTAAAAGAAGGCCTTCAAAATTCAACCTATACACGAGTACACACTGCAACAGTGCCCTCTTTTTCAGCCTTATCAACTTGTGATAATGTCTCAATCATCCATCAGTTTAACATGAAAAAACAAGATAGACTTGACTACAAAAGGACTAATGAAAACTTGAAGCAGCAAATATAAATGGTATTTGATCGCCTCTTATAGATAATCAAATAACATCCCTAAAATAAGCCATTTAGAAATTAAAAATAGGCACCATTTAAAAGATAAAACTTTGCTGAACTAACGCAAACTTGACTTCATTACTTCATTAGCTATGAATGGTTTATAAATGGAAAAACAAAGTGAATGATCTGAAATTGTAATCCATGTTCTGCAAGTACAATGGAAATTGCACAGTACAAACTGTACTGATGTAAAACAAGCATCATGTTAACCACTATTTGAGCTTGAAATTTAAGGGCCTTTTCTTGATTCAGTGTCAAACTGTACCAGGTTTTGACAATATGTACCTAAAAATCTATTCCTTCAATGTCTCTTTTTAATACCCAAATTGGTGTGCATTTATTTTCTGCTCAGATGACAACATGGATACAAGACACATACCCAATAGCAAGTGCATGCTATTTTGAAAATACCCAGTTATCTACTTGCAAAAATCAGACCATGCCAGATGGAATACCATCAATAATTTTTTGAATAACTGCCTCTCTTCTTCTAGAAAACAAACCATAACTGTGTTTCTGACAGTGTCAGATTATCAAATTAGTGGACAATCCATCTAATTATGGTGGTGTTTATTTTTAGTGCAAGGAACAGCCTGATCAGACAAACAAAAATTCATCCCAATCCAATGGAATACATGCGGCTGGAATTTGCAGTTTAATAATGGTAAAACTCAGCATGTCATCATTTGAGCTGTGAAAATGAAAACCAGACATGCACATTCCATTGCTGAAATCCAAACACTGATGTTGGTGTTTCCCGGATCCTTCAGAACGCATGCTGAATTTTGCACTAATGGAAACTTTGGACATAGCGTTAACTGACACAAATTTCCACTTTAACATTGAGCTTTGCTGTAAACTGTGGAAAAATTACAACTTTTGTTGAAAGCAGTGTAACTGGGTTTTAACTCAGGAATAGGGCAGGCATTTGGAACTCAGCCGTTGAGAACATTCAAGACAGAAATCAATAGGTTTTCATTAGTAAATGGCATCAAGAAAATTGGAGATAGTGAGTACAAGTGGTACTGAGGTGAATTAGATTAGATTAGATTCCCTACAATGTGGAAATAGGCCCTTTGACCCAACTAGTCCACACCGACTCTGAAGAGTAACCCACCCAGACCCATTTCCCTCTGACTAATGCACCTAACACTAAGGGCAATTTAACATGGCCAATTCACCTAACCTGCACACCTTTGGACTGTAGGAGGAAACCGACGCAGACACGGGGAGAATGTGCAAACTCCACACAGTTATCCAAGGCTGGAGTAAAACCTGTGACCCTGGTGCTGTGAGGTAGCAGTGCTAACCACTGAGCCAATGATCCAAATCTAATTGAATAGTCTTGATGAGCTGAATGGTCCCCTCTTGTTTCAATGTTTCTATCTAAAAGAAATTAATCTTCTTCTAAATTTCACTTTGCTTACTAAATAAAATTTCATTAGATTTTGTGTCAGTTAAATTTTATTATAGCGGTCTAGTTTGGGAAACAATGAACAAGACATTTTTAAATCTCAAAAAGTTGTGTGTATGAAAACACTTCATAACACGTAATGCCACTCAGCAATATTATGGAAGGAGTCATCAGTAGCACTTACTCAACAATAACTTGCTCCCGAATGCACAACACCGCTTCCTTTTTAATCGCAGCTTGCCTTAGAAATTCGACACTCCCTTCCCAGAGATCATCCCCACCAATTCCTTCTCTTTGGCGAATACCAAATCACAATATTAGTTTAAAGCCTCACTTACCTCTCCTGGCTCCTCACAGATTCCCTCCTTTGTCCTTATGTAGGCCAACCCTTTCTCTGGCTACCCTCTTGCTTTTTATATACACATGTAAAAAGCCTTGGGATGCTCCTTAATGCTGTTTGCTAATGATTTTTCATGACCTCTTTTAGCTGTTCTAATTCCTTGCTTAAGTTCTTTCGTACTTTCTTTGTATACTTCAAGGGCTTCATCTGTTCCCATCCTCCCAGATCTTATGTACGCTTCCTTTTTCTTTTTGACCAAGATATTAATATCATCCCCACCCCCCAACACCTTACCTCCCTTCCTATCACACCTGAAACATCTAAATTCTGGGACATTCAGCTGCCACTCCTGTCACTCTCTTAGCCAAGTCTCTGTAATTGCAATAATGACAGTTTCAAGTACCAACCAAAACTTTAAGTTCATCCACAACTTCTCACATTGAAAAACATGCATTTCAGACCACCTCCCCTGCTCTTTTCAGCTGTGTTTCCATTTGTTCTTGTTCTTAGTCATGTTTATCTTGGTTTCTACCATTCTCAATTTCTGTATCTACAACCCTACTCCTCTGGTTCCTATCATCTGCCACACTAGTTTAAACTCTCCCCAACCACTCTACTCTGCTGCTGTTATTCCAAGGGGCCATTTCCCTCAACACTATCCAAACGGCATTTCTGTTTTGCAGGGAAATAGCCACATGAGACTCCTGCTCTGCCTGCTTAGCCCTCATGCTCTGTCTGCTGGTCACCCATTCTCTTCCTGCCTGTGGAGTCTGAGTCTGAAATGTGACCACCTCTCTATAATGTACTATCCACGACACACTTCGCCTTGCAAATGCTCCAGTGTCCCCAGATGCCGCTCCAACTCCGAAACTTGGGCTTCCAGAAGCTGCAGCTGGAGACACGTTTTGCACACATGCAAGTCCTGGGCACTGAAAATGTGCCCAGGTTCCCTCATCCAGCAAGAGCAGCAGACTACAATTTGGAGCTCTCCTGCAATGTCTTACCCCTGTAAGTTATAGAGTCATAGAGTCACAGAGATGTATAGCATGAAAACAGACCCTTCAGTCCAACTCGTCCATGCCAACCAGACATCCCAATCCCATCTAGTCCCACCTGCCCACACCTGGAACATATCCCTCCAAACCCTTCCTATTCATTTACCCATCAGGATGTCTTTTAAATGTTACAATTGTACCAGCCTCCACCACTTCCTCTGGCAGTTCATTCTGTACACATACCACCCTCTGCGTGAAAAAGTTGCCCCATAAGTCTCTTTTATATCTTTCTCCTCTCATCCTAAACCTATGTCCTCTAGATATGGACTCCCCAACCCCAGGGAAAAGACTTTGTCTATTTATCCTATCCATGCCCCTCATAATTTTGTAAACCTCTATAAGGTCACCCCTCAGCCTCCGACGCTCCAGGGAAAACAGCCCCAGCCTATTGAACTTCACCCTATAGCTCAATTCCTCCAACCTTGGCAATATCCTTGTGAAACTTGAAAGGATTCAGAAAAGATTTACGACATCTTTCCGATAGGAAGGAGACCAGAATTAGATGCAATATTCCACAAGTGGCCTAACCCAATGTTCTGTACAGCTGCAGTATGACCTCCCAACTCCTGTACTCAATACTCTGACCAATAAAGGAAAGCATACCAAAACGCTGCCTTCACTAACCTATTTATCTGCGACTCAACTTTCAAGGAGCTATGAACCTTTACTTGAAGGTCTCTTTGTTCAACAACAGTCCCTAGGACTTAGCGTTAAGTGTACAAGTCCTGTTAAGATTTGCTTTCCCAAAATGCAGCACCTCACATTTATCTAAATTAAACTCCATCTACCACTTGTTAGCCCACTGGCCCATTTGATCAAGGTCCTGTTGTAATCAGAGGTAACCTTCTTCGCTATCCACTACACCTCCAATTTTGGTGTCATCTGCAAACTTACTAACTATACCTTCTATGTTCACATCCAAATCATTTATATAAATTAATAAAAGCAGCAGACCCAGCACCAGTCCTTGTGGCACTCCACTGGTTACATACAGGCCTCCAGTCTGAAAAACAACCCTCCACCACCACCCTCTTAAGTTACTTAAACCTGACCGTGTTAAATACTTTTAATACTAAGTTAAAGCTTCTGATGCTCTCTGCTCCAATAACAATTTCTCAAAACCTACCTATCACTCATTAACAACAGTTTCAAGACACAATTTAGGCTCGTGCTCCTTTACCTGCTGGAACTGTCACTATTTACCTTCCTCTCGCAATGTTCTGTCTCCTCTGAACCTTGCCTCTTCCCTTTTATTTGGTTAGAGGAAGGAAGGATGGAAACAGTCATGTAATATTTGGGGCAAAGTGTTCCTTAACAGCAGGTTCTTCCAGGATACTTTTCACAACTACCCTGATTGCATTCCCAGAATGCAAACGAGCGACAACTCAGCACCCTCTGGTTGGATCTACCAAGCTTTGCCATAATACATTGTTAGGTGATATATAGAAGTGGTGTTTAACCCCATGAAACAATTGACTACCATTATCTACTCAAATTTCGTACATTTTTTTGGTATAAGAAATTGAAAGATTGTTCTCAGCAGTGGAATCACTGGGAATAGTGATCACCAAAAGGGGAAGTGTGCAAGGAATAAGTGAGGTTTTAGAGACACTGACGCATTTGATTTATGATTCAGCTGATCAGGTTAGCATATATTTACATTGTAAACACTTTCAATTTGGCTTTTACCCAAATTTGCAAGAAGAGCAGAAGAGTCAGCATTTTGCGTATAAGCCCTTCATCAGGAATGTTAGTTTGAATGCAGTCTGGAGTCCATAGGGGATGAGTCAATTGCACATGCAGGTGCTGAGGAAGGAGATGTGGCTGTAACAGCAGGCCTGTTTTAGGATGTGGATGAAGAGCTTAGGTGCAGAGGAGATTATCTGGGGAGTTTGGTGGGAGAGATACTGGCTGAGGTAGTTATGGAGGGAAGAGGAGAACTTCAAGTTGGACATCCTTGGAAGAGGTTTCACAGTTAGGTTTTCAATAACTAGGAGAAAGTGACGACTGCAGATGCTGGAGAAGTCAGAGTCGAAAATGTGGTGCTGGAAAAGCACAGCATCTGATGAGCAGGGCAGTTGACCTTTCGGGCATAAGCCCTTCATCAGGACATTCCTGACCTGCTGCACCCTTTCAGCACCACCCTTTTCAACAACGTTAATTCTGTATAACACAAACTCAAACATGCATCTCATTTGTCCAGTTTTTAAAATTATTTTGATGCATGTGGCATCACTGGCTGGCCAACATGAATTACCTGCCCCTAGTTGCACTGAGGAAGGTGGTGAGCTGGCTTCTTGAACCACTGCAACCCACCGGCTGTGGGCTAACGTTAGGGAGGAAATTCCAGCATTTTGACCCAACAACAATGAAGGAATACATTTCTAAGTCAGGATGGTAAATAGCTTGGAGGGAACATGAAGGTGGTGGTGAATTTCTGCAATGCCTCTCATGGACAATACACATTACTGCTTCTGAGCATCGGTGGAGGAGGGAGTGGATGCTTGTGGATATGGTGCCAATCAAGCAGGCTGCTTTGTCTTGGATGGTGTCAAGCTTGTTCAGTGTTGTTGGGGCTGCACTCATTTAGGCAAGTGGGGAGTATTCCATCACACTCCTGACTTGTGCCTCGTAGATGATACTCACCGTGTTATTCCTAGCCTCTAACCTGCTCTTGTAGGCATTACATTTGTGTGTCGAATCCAGTTGAATTTCTGATCAATGATAATTCCCAGAATATTGCTAGTAGGGAATTCAGTGATGGTAACACCACTGAATGTCAAGGGGCAGTGGTTAGTTTGACTCTTATAAGTAACAGTCATAGCCTAGCATTTGTGTTGCGTGAATGTTACTTGTCACCCCAAGTCTGGATATTAGGAGAAAGTGAGAATCACAAATGCTGGAGATCAGAGTCAATAAGTGTGGTGCTGGTAAAGCACAGCTGGTCAGGCAGCATCGGAGGAGCAAAAGAATCAACATTGAGCATAAGCTCTTCAGGAATTCCTGATGAAGAGCTTATGTTTGAAACACCAACATTCCTGCTCCTCGGATGCTGCCTGACCGGCTGTGCTTTTCCAGCACCAGTTTTTTACTCAAGTCTGAATGTTGTGCAGATATATTGCATTTGGACGTTAACCACATTATGCAATCATCAGTGAACATCCCCACTTCAGACCTGGTGATGGAGGGATGGTCATTGATGAAGCAGCTGAAGAAGATATCAAAAAGATGATAAATCAAAAAGTCTTGTTCACTCAATGCAAAATGTATTGATTAAAACATCTGAATTCTTGCCAGAAACAGTAGAAGAAAATCCAACAGCAAACTACATGTTGCCTCACGAAAAATACAGCAATAGTATACTGTGTAATGCAGCATTCCTCATTTTGCTGTAAAATAATAAACAGTCAAGGCTTTACAAATTATTAGTTATTTCATAATATTCACTTTGGAAACATCTTATATTGGAAGTCGAGGAATGTGAAACCTACTTGTAAAATAGTAATACTGAACAAGTTGGGCCAAAACATTTTTTAAAAAGTCCAAAATTTAAGCAATAGGTTTCTAGGAACACAATCAAAAAAATTAAATTCAAGTGATGACAATTTAAACCAAAGCAGAGCATCAAGTTAGGTGAATTTTTAAATCAGTTCAGGTTTTGCTTTGCACTAGAAGCAGCTGACATCAATGACACTAAATGCTAATATGCTCGGCATCACTGACAAGAGACAATCACACTACAAGTTTAATGAGCATGACATCAATAGTAAGTGTCATATAGATTAGGAGATCCTCCACTGAAATTTCAATCTCCCACATTGATAGTTGAGAAAATATTGAAAATTTCATCAGACATGCAAAAGAAAACAAATAGATACCATGTCACTATGCAAAGTCTCAGTACTCTTCCTCATCAAATCATCAGGAACAGAGAACATAGCACACAAAATTGACAAGAGCTCAAAGATTAAAAACGCAGGGTAAATAGTATTGTAGGTGCAGTTCTAACTTTTCTTCCTGCAGGTTGAAGTCAAGTTTAAGTCCAGTCTGGTACAGCTGGAGAACCTGAACCTCTGAGTGCATTTTGACTTGAAGTCTTAGTCCAGAAGTTGAGTACATAATCCAATGAGGGAGTACTGCACTGTCAGGGGGTTGTGTCTTTGGGATCATAGAAGTTTACAGTACAGGGGAGGACATTTGAGCCATCAAGTCTGCACCAGCTCCTGCAAGAGATGCCCAGCTAGTTCCATTCTCCAGCCCTATCTCAGCACCCTCTCAATTCATTACTTTAAAGTACAATTCCGACTCTTTTGAAAATGACAAAATCCACCTCCACCACTCTCCCAGGCAGTTCATTCTAAACCCGAATAACTCTCAGTAAAGAAGTTTCATTAATTAAAAAAAATTTAAATATTGTCTCCAAACACCATTCATCCTCAACCAATACTGCTGAAATGTATCATCTGGACATCTGCCTTACTGCCACTTAAGGGAGAGTGCCATATACAAATGGGCAATAAGTGGACTGCAAAAGCATTTTGGCACTCTACAGGGGTAACCTAAATGCACACGTTCTTCTCACTCATACAGCCTAAATCTTGATAATGATAAGCACAGGAAGAGAAAAGAATGAAATTATGAAAATAAAAGCATATTCATGAACAGCAGGGCAGTTTCACAGACTTAGAAGTATCACGATGCAGAAGGTGGCCATTTGACTCACCATGCCTGCACCAGCCCCTTGAGTGATTACCAAATACCAATTCCCTGCTTTCCCCCATACTCTTGCATATTACTTTGATTCAAATAATTGCTTAATGCCCTCTTAACTTCCTTAATTGAGAGTCCACCACTGTTCCAAGACTGCATTCCACACCCCAATCCACTGACCGAATGAAAAACTGTCTCCTCACTTCACTCTTCCTTATTTTGCAGATCACTTGAAGTCTATATCCTCTTACTCCTTTTACAAAAGCAAACAGTTTCTCCCAGTCTCCTTTATCCTGCCCACTCAAGTTTGGAAACTTCCATCAGATCTCCTCTTAGCCTTCTTCTGTCCAAACTCTCTTCAAAATTTATTCAATCTATTCTCATTGCTAAAGCTACTCATCAACAGACTGTCATGAAACTCTCTCCAATTCATCCACATCCCCAATAAAATGGCGCCCAGAACTGCAATTAATAGCTGACTCCAACTGAGGTGTAACAAGTATCACATACAACTTCAACAGCACCTCCTTGCTTTTATACTGCATAGGGCAGCACAGTGGCTCAGTGGTTAGCACTGCTGCCTCACAGCACCAGGGTCCCAGGTTTGAATCTAGCCTTAGGTGACTGCCTGTGTGGAGTTCGCACTTTTTCCTACCAAAATGATACCTCACACTTCTTGGCATTGAAAACCTGCAACATAACTATTTAATCTAGCAACTTGCCCAGATCTTTCTGAATTTCAGTGCTGTCATCCTCAGTTCACAATTAGAGTCATACAGACGTACGGCACAGAAACAGACCAATTCGGTCCAACTCATCCATGCCAACGAGATATCTTAACCTAAGCTAGTCCCACTTGTCAGCACTTAGCCCATATCCCACTAAACCCTTGCTGCACATGTACCCATTCAGATGCCTTTTAAATGTTGCAATTCTACCAGCCTCCACCATTTCCTCTAGCAGCTCATTCCATACACACACCATGCTCTGCATGAAAGGTTGTCCCTTAGATCCCTTTTAATTTTTCCCCCTTCACCCGAAACCTATGCCCTCTGGATCTGGACTCCCCAACCCCAATCCATGCCCTCATGATGTTATAAAATTCTCTAAAGGTCATCCCTCAGCTTCCGATGTTCTAGGGAAAACAGCCCCAGCCTATTCAGCCTCCCCATACAGCTGAAATCTTCCAACCCTGGCAACATCCTTATAAATCTTTTCTGAACCCTTTCAAGTTTCACAACACCTTTCGATAGGAGGGAGACCAGAACTGCACACAAGATTGCAGAAGTGGCCAAAACAATGCCTTGTACAGCTGCAACATGACCTCCCAACTCCTAAACTGAATACTCTGAACAATAAAGGAAAGCATACCAAACACCACCTTCACCATCCTATCTACCTGCAACTCCACTTTCAAGGAACTACAAACCTACATCCCAAGGTCTTCGTTTGGCAACACTCCCCAGGACCTTACCATTAAGTACATAAGTCCTGCTAAGATTTGCCTTTCCAAAATTCAGCACCTCACATTTATCTAAATTAAACTCCATCTGCCACTCCTCAGCCCGTTGGTCCATTTGATCAAGATCCCATTGTAATCAGAGGTAACCTTCTTTGCTGTCCACTACACCGACAATGTTGGTGACATTTGCAAACTTACTAACTACACCTCCTATGTTCAAATCATTTATATAAATGATGAAAAGCAGTAGACCCAACAACGATCCTTGTGGCACTCCACTGGTCACAGGCCTCCAGTCTGAAAGGCAACCCGCCACCATCTCTGTCTTCTGCCTTCGAGCCAGTTCTATATCTAACTGGCTAGTTCTCTCCACATTCCATGAGATCTAACCTTGCGAACCAGTCTACCAAGAGGAACCTTGTCGAATGCATTACTGAAATCCATATAAATCACATCCATCACTCTGCCCTCATCAATTCTCTCGGTTATTTCTTCAAACAAAATCAAGTTTGTGAGACATGATTCCTCCGCACAAAGCTATGTTGACTTTCCATAATCAGTCCTTGCCTTTCCAAATACATATAATTCCTGTTCCTCAGGATTCCTTCCAACAACTTGCCAACCACCGATGTCAGGCTCACCAGTCTATACTGCCTTGGCTTTTCCTTACCATCTTTCCGAAATAGTGGCATCATGTTAGCTAACCTCTAGGCTTCCGACAACTCACCTATAACTATTGATGATACAAGTACCTCAAAGGACCTAGCAATCACTCCCTAGTTTCCCACACAGTGCAAGTATACATCTGATCAGGTCCTTGGGATTTATGCACCTTTATGCCTTTCAAGACATCCAGCAACTTTGCCTCTGTAATATGGACATTTTTCAGTATTACCATCTATTTCCTCATATTCTGTATCTCCCATGTCCTTCGCCACAGTAAATACTAATGCAAAATACTCGCTTAGTTTCTCCCCCATCTCCTGCAGCTCCACACATAGGCTGCCTTGCTAATCTTAGAGGGGCCCTATTCTCTTCTTAGTTACCCTTTTCTTCTTCAATGTATTTATAAAATTACTTTGGATTCTCCTTAACAGTATTTGCCAAAGCTACTGTCCCCTTTTTGCCCTCCTGATTTCCCTCTTAAGTATACTCATAACTCCTTTAAACTTTTAAGGATTCACTCAATCTCTGCTGTCAATACCGGACATATGCTTCCTTCCTTTTTTTAATTCAAACCCTCAATTTCTCTATTTATCCAGCATTCTAAGCCCCATACCAGACTTTACTTTCATCCGAACAGGAATACATTATCTCTGGATTCTCGTTATCTCATTTCTGAAGGCTTCCCATTTTCCAGCCGTCCCTTTATCTGCAAACATCTACCTCCAATCAGCTTTCAAAAGTTCTTGCCTAATACCGTCAAAATTGGCCTTCTTCCAATTTATAACTTCAACTTTTAGATCCGGCCTCTCCTTTTCCAACACCATGTTAAAACTAATAGATTTATGGTTGTTGAATTTCTTCCAAGTTTCAGGTCATCGGAAATTTGGAAACTGCCACCTACACACCAAGATCCACATCATCCTTATATAACATGACTACTGCTTTTCCAAAGGACCTCCACTACAAAAACTGCTGCAGCTCCCCCAAAAAAATCCATTGAACCTTCTGTTCACTATCACTCAGCCAGTTGTGTCCAGGTTACCACTGATCCTTTTATTCTTATATATCCTCACAAACTTTATTATGTGGCACTGTATCAAAGACTTGATACACACCAACAGTGCTGAGATTTTATTACAACTTCAAAAAAATGCCATCAAGTTACTTAAACATGATTACCCATGTAGAGTTTTATGCTAACTCTTCCTAAACAACAATCTCATCCATCTAATAATTCTATCGCGAATAACTATCTTCAGAATCTTCCCCATCACTGAAGATAAACAGACGATCTGTCATTCCTGGGTATATCCTTACAAATTTTCTTGAGCAAGGCCATATTGTTGCATTTTTCAAGTCTTCTGACATCTTCCCTAAGCCTAGAGGAAGACCTAAAGTTTGTGCACAGTGTCTCCACGTCCACTCTCACTTCCACAAAATCCTTGGACACATCCCAACACCTTAGCATCTTTAAATACCAACTGTCTGTCCAACACTTCTGCCTTATCAATTTTGTACTCATGGTGTCTGTAGCATCTCTCTTTGGTAAAAACAGATGCAAAGTATTCATGTAACAACTCAGCCATACCCCCTTCCTCATCAAATTGACCCTACTCCTCTTTTTACTCCTATTTTACTATGACCATAGAAGACTCTGGGACACCTGTATGATGGCAGCCAGTATATTTTTCATAATTCCACTTTGCTTCTCTTATTTGCTTTCTCACCTTGCCTCAACCTTCGATATTCCTTTTAGTTCTTAATTTTACTCTCTAGCTGACACATATCAAAAGCACATTTTCATTTTTATGTTTAGCTCTTTTGCCATCCAGACAGCGCTGGATGTTTCTTTGACTTGTCGCATTGAGGGAATATACCTTGAGTACAGCCAAACATCTTAAGGCACTTCATCACTGTTAAGTTTTTCCTACCAACCACTCAGTCTAGTCAGCCTGCCTAGCCCTTTTCTTGCCCTACTGAAGTGTGCTCTCTACGAAGTGATTTTCTTTTATAATTTAATGGCAATCTCATGCAAAGTTTTTCCACATTTAAAAACAATTTTTAAAAATTGTTAAAAAAAAACTTATGCCTTATTCTTTGTTTGTTGAATATTTTGGTGATCTCC
This sequence comes from Chiloscyllium punctatum, assembly GCF_047496795.1. Taxonomy (NCBI): domain Eukaryota; kingdom Metazoa; phylum Chordata; class Chondrichthyes; order Orectolobiformes; family Hemiscylliidae; genus Chiloscyllium; species Chiloscyllium punctatum. Next base: position 76,265,985 of record NC_092762.1, on the reverse strand, counting down.
ACTGCAGACTATGCTATTTTATTTGACTTAGAGGAGTCACTAACCACAAAAGTGCAAGCTTTGTAAGGCACCTTTCAATGGGCACCCTAATCACAAAACCTATTACTAAAATTATCTTCCTTGCTTATACTCGAAAAACCTCATGTTAGATTAAGTGCTTACTAGCTGCTTTAACTAAACTTTTGTTTTAAGAGGAGGACACCAGGATAAGAATCTGTTTACTATACACATTCCAAAGTCATGACAAGCACAATGATGACAGTGAAAAATACTTCAGCAGAAAATTGGATGCAGATTTGAAGTGTGCAGTGTTCTCAGTCCGATAACCTGTTCCACAAAAATATCCATAGGTATATCATAATATTTCAAATTCTCCAAGCAAAGCTTAATACTTGTACAAAGGAAACACAGATTATTGGATATATTGAAACTTGCTATAGCATTAGAAATTGCCCCACTGGAGATTTAATGTGTTTCAATTACTGATCATGATCAAGTGTCAGCCTGAGAGTATGTGAAGGACAGAAAGGAAGAACAAATCAAATTTTGTTTAGCCCATTATGGAAACGAGAACAGAGGGACAATATATAACCTGAAAACATAACATCCTCAGCTCAACCGAGAAGCTGTTCTCAGAGTAAAGATAAAAAGTTCTGAAATCTGAAAGGCTTATGGGAAAAAATATTAAAAAGAGGAAAATTTGCTGAAGTTATTTTTTTAGTTGCTTTAAATACAAAGGCTAGAAAGTCCTGATCAATCATAACAAATAATTTTGAAATTTTTAATCTTTGCAGTATGAAAAAAAGTCAGATAAACTGAATATGGGCTCATATTCCCACTGTTCAGTCAACTATTGACAAGGTAACAAACTCAAAAATGCTCAAGAGATCTGGCAACATTCATGAATGGAGAGCGAGCTTAATTTTAATGCACTAGTTAAAACTTGCATTAGCCAAGATATAAAAACAATTAAAAATTTTAAAAAGCCAAATTCAAAACTAATTAAATAAGGATAGAGAGTCAGGTGATATGTTGTTGTTGCATGTTGTGGAAGCCAGTGCACCCTACTGACTCCCAGTGACCACGTTTGCAGTAAATGTTGGTTGCTGGAAGAACTCTGGCTCAACGTTGATGAGCTGGTGTCTAACCTTCAAATATTGCGGCACATCAGGGAGGGATCGAGTTACCTGGATGCTGTGTTTCAGGAGACAGTCACACACCCCTTAGATTAACTAACTTGAATTTGGCTAGTGGTCAGGGACAGGAAGGTGTGGCTGAGTGAGGCAGGTAGAGGGATCCAGGAGGTAGAGTTCCAGGAGCCTCAGTCCTTGCCCTTGTCCAACAGGTTCAAGAGTTTTGCTCTGTGTGGATGGGAATGGGGACTGCCAACTGACCGCAGCACCTTCAAATGGGAGGGAGAGAAGAGAAAAGTTGTTGTAATTGGGGATGGTATAGTTAGAGGTATAGACAGTGTTCTGTGACCAGGATTGGGAGTTCCAAAGGCTGTGTTACCTGCCTGGTGCCCAGGTTCGGGATCTCTCATTCAGGCTGCAGAAGAACTTGCAAGTGTGATAGTAAAGATCCAGTGGTCGTGGCCCACATAGGTACCAACATGCATACAACTAGGGCAGAGGTCCTGCTAAGGAAGTATGAACAACTAAAAGCTAAAATAAAAAATAGAACCAAAAAAAAAAGGTAATAATCTCTGGATTACTACTTGAGCCAAGAGCTCAGTGGTCAATTACTTGCCAGTTTTCACAGTTGAAGACACGCGTAATATCCCAAAAATTCAAGAGTGAGGGAGCAGAGTATAATGGATATCAACAAGGAAAAGGTGTCATCAAAACTGAATGGCCTGAAGGTGGATAAATCATCTGGACCAGATGGACTACACCCCAGAGTTTTAAAGGAGATAGCTGAAGAGATCATGGAGATGTCAGTGGTGATCTTTAGCAATCCGAGAATGAGCGAGGGTCTCAGAGACTGGAAAATTGCTAACTTGACACACCTTTTTGAAAAAGTAGTAAGGCAAAACATGGAAAATTACAGACCAATTCGCATAAGCTTGATTGTGGTTAAGATCCTGGAAACCATCATGAAGGATTAGATTTCTGAATACTTGGAAGAGTATGGTAAGAGAGAAAAGTCAGCATGGTTTCATCAAGGGGAGGTCTTACCTGACAAATCTGCTAGACTTCTTTGAGGAAGTAACGAGCAGGTTAGACCAAGTAGAGCAAATGGATGTTATCTAACCGTACTTCAAGAAGGCCTTTGACAAGGAGCCACAGGAGGCGGAGTAAGATAAGGGCGCAAGGCAATGCTAGCACAGATAGAAAGTCAAGAGTGGGAATGGAACAGTCCGTCTCCGGATGATAGCCGGTGACAAGGGTGTTCCGCAAGGCTCAGTGCTGGAAACAGATCTTTTTACTTTATACATTTATGAATTAGATGAAGGAACTGGAGGCATTCTGGTTATGTTTGCAGATGACACGAAGATCAGTAGAGGTACAGCGAGCCCTAAGGAGGCAGGGAGGATGGAGAAGGATTTGGACAGGTTAGGATAGTGGGTAAAGTAGTGGCAGATGGAATACAAGGTGGGAAAAAGTGTGAGGTCATGCACTTTAGTAGAAAGAACAGACTAGACTGGATTGAGATTGACAAGGAGGGGATGTTAGCAATTCTGGCAAGTGTGTAAATAGATATGTTCCTTGGGCTGGATGGGATTTATCCTAGGATTCTCTGGGAAGCCCAGGAGGAGATTGCAGAGCCTTTGGCTTTGATCTTTAATGTCGTCAATGTCTACAGGTGTAGTGCCAGAAGACTGGAGGACAACAAACGTTGTTCCCTTGTTCAAGGAAGGGAGTAAACACAACCCTGGTAATTATCGATCAGCGAACCTTACTTTGGTTATGGGTAAAGTGTTAGAAAAGGTTATAAGAGATAGGCTTTATCATCTAGAGAGGAAAAAGTTGATTATAGATAGTCAACACAGTTTTGTGAAAGGTTTATCGTGCCTCACAAAGCTTATTGAGTTCTTCAAGACGGTGACCAAACAGGTAGATGAGGATAAAGTGGTTGATGTGGTGTATATGGATTTCAGTAAGGCGTTTGATAAGGTTCCCTACAGTAGGCTATTGCACAAAATATGGAGGCATGGGATTGAGGGTGATTTAGCAGTTTGGATCAGAAACTGGCTAGCTGAAAGATGACAGAGGGCAGTGGTTGATGGGAAATGTTCATCCTGGAGTTCAGTTATCAGTGGTGTACTGCAAGGATCTGGTCTGGGTCCACTGCTGTTTGTCATTTTTACAAACAACCGGAATGAGAGCGTAGAAGGATGGGTTAGCAAATTTGTGGATGACACCAAGGTCAATGGAGTTGTGGATAATGCCAAAGGATGTTGCAGGTTACAGAGGAACATAGATAAGCTGCAGAGCTAAGCTGAAAGGTGGCAAATGGAGTTTAATGCAGAAAAGTGTGAGGTGATTCACTTTGGAAGGAGCAACAGAAATAAAGAGTACTGGGCTAATGTTAATATTCTTGGCAGTGTAGATGAGCAGAGAAATCTTGGTGTCCATGTACATAGATCTCTGAAAGTTGCCACCCAGGTTGACATGGTTGTTAAGGCGGCATACAGTGTGTTAACTTTTATGGATTTTTGAAATCCCTATTCATTTAGCAATTGAATTTCAGAGCCATGAGGTCATGCTGCAGCTGTACAAACCTCTGGTGCAGCTGCACTTTGAGTAGGGTGTACAGTTGCGGTCACTGCATTATAGACATGACGTGGAAGCTTAGGAAAGGGATCACAGGAGATTTACTAGGATGTTGCCTGTTACAGAGGAAAGGTCTTATGAGGAAAGGTGGAGGGACTTGAGGCTGTTTTCATTAGAGAGAAGGTGGTTGAGAGGTGACTTCATTGAGACATAAGATAATCAGAGGGTTAGATAGGGTGGACAGCAAAAGCCTTTTTCCTCGGACAGTGATGGTGAGCACGAGGAGACATAGCTTTAAATTGAGGGATGATGGATATATACCAGATGTCAGAGGTAGTTTCTTTACTCAGTAGTAGGGGCATGGACTGCACTGCCTGCAAAAGTAGTAGACTCGCCAACTTTAATGTACTTCAGAGGCTCTAAAAAACTTTGGTCAGATCACATTTGGAGTACTGTGCGCAGGTTTGGGCCCTGTATCTCAAAGAATGTACTGGCCCTGGAGCATGTTCAGAGGAGGTTCACAAGAATGGTCCCAGGAATGAAAAGCTTAACATAAAAGGAATGTTTGAGGACTGTGGGTTTATACTCTATGGAGTTTAGAAGGATGACAGGTGATCTAATTGAAACATTACGAATACTGAATGGTCTGGACAGAGATGATGTTGGAAGATGTTCCATTCGTAGGAGAGATGAGGACCCAAGGGTACAGCCTTCGAGTAAAGGTAAGAGAAAGAACCAACCACAAAGAAAATTATAGCACAGAAACAGGCCCTTCAAGCATGTGCCAAACCAGATTCTCTGTCTAAACCTGCCGTCTATTTTCTAAGAACCTGTATCCCTCTGCTACCTGCCATTCATGTAACTATCCAGATACACCTTAAATGACGCTATCGCGCCCGCCTCTACTACCTCTGCTTGCAACGCTTTCCAGGCACCCACCACCCTCTGCGTAAAGAACTTTCCATGCACATCTCCCTTCATCTTTTCCCCTCTCAACTTGAATTTGTGACCCTGAGTAATTGAGTCCTCCACTCCACTAGAACCCTCCATACCAGGCAAAACCCTAGTGAACCTCCTATGTACCCTTTCCAAAGCATCCACCTTCTTTTGGCAGTGTGGCAAACAGAACAGTACACAGTATTCCAAATGAGGCCAAACCAAAGTCTTATACAACTGTAATATGATCCGTTAACTGTTATACTCAATACCCTGTCTGATGAAGGAAAGCGTACTTTATGCCTTCTTGACCACTCTATCAACCTGCAGTGCCACCTTCAGGGTACAATGGACTTGAACACCCAGATCTCTCTTTATGTCAATTTTCCCCAGGACTTTTCCATTTACCGTATCGTCCGCTCTTGAAATAGATCTTCCAAAATGCATCACCTCACATTTGCCCAGACTGAACTCCATCTGCCAATTCTGTGCACAACTCTCCAAACTATCCATATTCTGCTGTATTCTCTGACAGTCCCCTTCACTATCTGCTACTCCACCAATCTTAGTGTCATCTGCAAACTTGCTAATCAGACCACCTATTCCTTCATCCAAATCATTTGTGTATATCACAAACAAAACTGGTCCCAACATGGATTCCTGTGGGACACCACTGGTAACAGGTCTCCATTTTGAGAAGTTCCCTTCCACTACTACGCAGTCTCCTGCTGCCCAGCCAATTCTCTATCCATCTAGCTAGTACACCCTGGACCCCATGCGACCTCACTTTCTCCATCAGCCTACCATGGGGAACCTTGTCAAATGCTTTACTGAAGTCCACGCATATGACATCTCCAGCTCTTCCCTAATCGATCAACTTTGTCACTTCCTTAATTTGGTAATACACAACCTTCCTTGCACAAAATCAAGATGCCTATCACATAAGCACATTTTCTTCCAAATGTAAAGAAATCCTATCCCTTAGTATCTTCTCCAGCAACTTCCCTACCACTGACATGAGACTCACCTTTCTATAATTATCTGAATTATCCCTGCTAGTCTTCTTACACAAGGGGACATTAGCAATTCTTCAGTCCTCCAGATCCTCACCCATGCTCAAGGATGCTGCAAAGATATCTGCTCATGCCCAGCTATTTCCTCGCTCGCTTCTCTCAATAACCTGGGATAGATCCCATCCAGACCTGGGGACTTGCCCACCTAAATGCCTTTTAGAATACCCAACACTTCGGCCCTACTTATGCCGACTTGACAGAGTCTAATCAAACATCTATCCCAAACCTCAACATCCGTTATTTCCCCCTCCTTCATGAATACCGACGTATGGTACTTTATTTTCCTGACTCTACACGCAACTTCTCTCCTTTGTCCTTGAGTGGGCTAACCCTTTCTCTAGTTACCCTCTTGCTCCTTATATATGAATAAAAGGCTTTGGGGTTTTCCTTAACTCTGTTTGCTAAAGATATTTCATGACCAGTTTTAGCTCTCTTAATTCCTGGTTTCTTACTGGTCCTACTTTCCCGATATTCCACTAAAGCTTTGTGTTTTCAGTATCGCGACCTTTGTGCAGGCTTCCTTATTCCTCTTAAGTGGTCCCACAATTTCACCACGGTTCCTTAATCTTGCCATTTCGATCGCTCATTTTCACAGGGACAGGTCTGTCCTGCACTCTAATCAACCTCTCTTTAAAAAGCCGCCTACATATCAAATGTAGATTTACTTTCAAACAGCTGCTCCCAATCCACATTTCCAGTTCTTACCAAATTTTGCTACAGTTGGCCTTTCTCCCAATTTAGTACACGTCCTTTGGACCACTTCCTCTTTATCCACGAGTATTCTAAAATTTATGCAATTGTGATCACTATTCACAAAATAATTTCCTTCAGAAGCTTCAACCACCTGGCCAGGCTCATTCCCCAACACCATGTCGAGTATGGCCCTTTGCTAAAGTTGGACTATTTACATACTGCTTTGTAAAACCCGCCTGGATGCTCCTTACAAATTCTGCTCCATCTAGAGCTCTAGCACTAAGTGAATCCCAGTCAATGTTGGGCAACTTAAAAATTATCACCACCATCCTGTTGCTCCTATATCTTTCCATAAGCTGTTTGCATATGTGTAGCTCTCTCTCATGCTCGTTGTTAACAGGCCTGTAGTACAGCCCCAACATTGTTACCACACCCGTCCTGTTTCTGAGATCTGCCCATATTGCCTCTCTGCTAGAGTCCTCCATTGTGCCCTCCTTCAGCATAGCTGTGATATTTTCTCTGACAAGTAATGCAACTTCTCCACCCCTGTTACCTCCTCTCTATGCAGGGATATTTAAATTGCCAATCATGCCCTTCCTTCAATCAAGTCTCAGTAATAGCAATATCATACTCCCAGGTACTAATCCAAGACCTAAGTTCATTTGTCTTACCTATTACACATCTCTCATTCAAACAAATGCACCTTAGACCACCTGTCCCTTTGTGGTCATCATCTGCTCCCTGCCTACTCTTCCCGGTAGTCACACTGACTCCATTAGAACTTTTAGAATGGAGATAAGGAGAAACTGCTTCAGCCACAGACCGCGCAACATTTAATTGTAAAAATCAGTGATTCAACTATCATTGCACACATACAGGCATATACTTCTTTGGTTTGCATACTTGCACAGCAGTCCCGTGAGATCGGGGACATGCTAAAAGTGGACAAAGTTAGCCTACAGATTTCAGTTTGGTCTGCAGCACTAATTTTCAAATTATCTGTGCTATTATTTTACCCAAATGATTCAGAATTACCATATATATATATATATATATATATATATAAAATATACAGGTCAAGTTTTGTGGACTTTAAGCTGAAATTAGGGGATCGACTTATACACAAGGTATTGTTTTTGAGGGGATAAAATTCATGCTTGGCCTGAGTTAAGAAATGGACGAACAAGAGCCAGATCATTACATAAAATAATCAATAAATGAAAAAAAGTGTTATGGCCATTATTGAATATTTATCTACAAAATAACTGTCTCCATTCTCCCTGCTATGGTAGAAATGTACTATCATACTGTATTCCAGTAACAATTAACATAAAGTGCATGCAGGTCTGCATATATGAACACAAGTCAATAGGCAAACCAGCAGGTGGTCAGGCTATCTACTGGGGCTATTTGTACAACACACAATTCATGAAGTTAAAAACAGAGGAGTAGTAAAAAAAATAAAAAGACTGATAATGTTTTATTAAAATGGACTGCATGAACTTGTTAACATACAATAAATACTTTACATCAAAAAAACTAATTTTCACAGCAAAAAACTTCAGACCATATATCACAAATATTATGGGATAGTCAGGAAGAGAACCCTGAAAACTAGGATCTACTTATACATGAGGTATATGAAAAATACCAGAATTTTTGGCCAAAATAAGGCATCAACTTATATAGGAGATCGACCTATATAAAAGTATATATGGTAATATACATATCACAGCAAATTCACACAAATTGGCAGTGTAACACCAATGCTTTGGTTAGAAAGGGGAACTAAGAACTCAGTATTTTGATACAGCATTGCTGAAATTATTTTCCAGAAGGTACTCAGTTATGTTAATTTTTCATATATATGTGTTGTTTACTTCAATTTTACTCCGTTTCAAACCATGCAAACACATTAGAACCTTCAACACAAGCCAGCCAGTATGTATTAGCAGAATATGACACTATTCAAATTTAGTATCCTATGCAAACATCATTAGGTTGCAATTTTGTCAAGTACATCAGCACAAATATCTGAAAACTATATGCCATAATGCAAGTGTACTTTTTATTTATAAACATTATATCAAGAAAACAAAGAAATGACAATGCTCATGAATGTTTGCATATGTTTGTCAGCCAGACAACTACAGCTCAAATTCTGTATTGGTTGTCAAATATATGTTTGACAAAGTAAAATAATTTTAGGAACTTCTACCAACCCTTACTTTTGTTTCATGAATAACTTGGAGAGAGGTAGAACAAAGCACAAGTTATCAGAATTCATTTTGGATGAATTTCAAGATGTAATTCAAATCAATTATCTTCTAAAAAAAATCAAGCGGTAAAATATCTTTCACCATTTATGTACTTCAATCTGCCCAATGTGCTCAACACAGCTGGACTAAATGAGCTTGATCCAACTGAACAAGACTAAAGCTTGGAAAAGGCAAAGTAAAAGGTGAGGTTCCAGTTTGGTAAAATGACCGCTGGCTAAAAAACTGAAGCTGTGCCTGTCAACAAGTACTGAAGTGCAGTTTTGGTGTCCAGGGGAGTGTTGAACTGGGAAAGAAGGGTGATCAACTAGAACAGGAGCAGTCTTTACACAGTCAAAGTGGAAGAACACCCAAGACTGAGTTTCAAGATCATATGAGCAGTGTGAATTGTGGTCCCTTGTGAAACTGAGATATTTGATAATCTCTCACTTAATGTATGGAGGGAGGGGATTTATTATGAAATCTAATGGATCTGTTTGACGTGCACTGTGGAATGTCAGTATCCACGTTATGCGTAGGAACAACAAATTAATTCTGTGTTAAAAACAAATACCAAAAGAACTGCAGTTGCTGGAAATGTTGAAACAAATATAGAATTGTTGGAAAAACTCAATGTCTGACAGCATTCATGGAGAGAAATCAGATTTAACATTTCAGATCCAGTGATCCTTCTTCAGAATTTGGTATGCTTACCTTTATTGGTCAGTGCAATGAGTATAGGAGTTGGGAGGTCATGTTGCAACTGTAGAGGGCATTAATTAGGCTAGTATTGGAATACGGCATGCAATTCTGGTCTCCTTCCTTTCAGAAAGATGTTGTAAAACTTGAAAGGGTTCAGAAAAGATTTCCAAGGATGTTGCCAGGGTTGGAACGTTTGAGCTGTAGGGAGAGGCAGAATAGGCTGGGGATGTTTTCTCCTGGAGCGGCAGAGGTTGAGGGGTGACTTTATAGACGTTTATAAAATCATGAGGGGCATGGATAAGTTAAATAGACATGGTCTATTGGGGAAGTCCCCAACTAGAGGGGACTTTAAGATGAGAGGGGAAAGATTTAAAAGGGACCCAAAGGGGAAACATTTTCACACAGAGGGTGCTGTGTGTGTGGATTGAGTTCCTAGAAGAAGTGGCGGGGATGGGTACTATTACAACCTTTGAAAGACATTTGGAAAGAGAATTTGGAGAAGATTTGTAGCTAAGATTGAGGTTCTGGATAAAAATGTTTGCTTACTGAACTGGAAGGTTTGTTTTCAGATGTTTTGTTAGCAAACAGGGTAACATCATCAGTGAGCCTCCGATGAAACACTGGTGTTGTGACCCATTTTCTACTTGCGTTCAGGTTTCCTTGGGTTTGTGATGTCACTTTGTGATGTCATTTCATGTTGTTTTTCTCAGAGGGTGGCAAATGGGGTCTAAATTGGATGTGTTTGTTGGTAATGTAAAAAGACCCTATACAGACAACAAGCAAAACTAATGTAAATCACAAAACACATTGCAACTGTAACAAACACTACATTGGACAAACAGGCAGAAAACTAGCCACCAGGATGCATGAATATCAACTAGCCACAAAAAGACACGATGGGTTTTTGCCCCAAAACGTCGATTTTCCTGATCCTCGGATGCTGCCTGACCTGCTGTGCTTTTCCAGCACCACTCTAATCTAAACAAAAAGATATGACCCTCTCTCAATAGTATCCTGACATACAGATGACAAAGGACACCATTTTGACTGGGACAACACACCAACCTATGGACAAGCCAAACAGACACATGCACAAAAATTTCTAGAAGCATGGCATTCTAATTGGAACTCCATCAACAGACATATCGACGGATCCCATTTACCACCCTCTGAGAAAAAGAATAGAAAACAATATCACTACAGGGAGTGATATCACCAACCCAAGGAAACCTAAACACAAATAGAAAGCAGATCACTAACACCAGTGCTTCACCGGAGGCTCAGTGTTTATGTGACCTAGTATGGTGACAAAACGTCTGAAAATGAACCTTCCAGCTCAGTAAGCAAACTTATATCCAACATCTGAATAGGTATACAAGGAGGAAAGTTTGAGGAACATGGGCTAAATGCCAGCAAATGGGAATAGGTGAATTTAGGATCCCTGCTTGGCCTGGATAAGTTGGACCTAAGGGTCTGTTTCTGGGATGTATATCTCGGACTCTAAATAATTCTGAAACTAAAGTTTCTCGCCACAGATGTTATCAGAGATTTTTCAGCAATTGCTGTGTGTGTTAGAATACAAGTTGTACATGTAATGCAGTTTGCACTACCATTTAACACTGTACTGCAAAGTTTGTTTGTTTGTTCAACACCATGAATCTTGGATCTCTCACTTTGCCTATATTGAAAAATCAAATTTTACAAGTTCCTAACCAGGCTGCAACAAATTTGGAGTCTGGTTGGGATCATAACACTCAAGTAAACACTATCAATAAGAAAGCAAACTGCTTCACAGGCATCCCATCCACCACCTGCAAAACAGTGACAAAGTTTGTATCATCCATAATCTGTAAAGTGTGACGGATGCTGGAACATAGATTTAAATCTAAGAAGATGGACAGATATTTAATTAGTAATGACTTTAAGGGTTTATGAAGCGTGGGCAACAAAGTGGAGTTGAGGCCAAGGTAAGATCAGGCAGGGTCATATCAAATGACAGAACATACAAGGGGCTGAATTGTCTACTCATGCTTCTTATTTTTCGGTTCTTAAAGTTATTATAATACACAATGCAACAACTCATTAACACTACAATAGTTCCTCTCCTAAACGGAAAGAATAACAACTAGCACCACCATGTGCAAATCAACTCTCAATTGTAAGTCACTTTGAGTTGAAAGTTTGTCACTATCCTTTCATCAATACTGGGTGAAAATACTCATCTCCTTACCCCAATAGTACTGCGGACCTATATTTACTACACAGAGTACAGTGTTCTCATGGGCAAATTGGGGCCCCCAATATAAATGCTGCCCAGAATATTCACCCCATTACTCAATGTTTTAATGTTGTTATTTTCACCTCTTCAAATAGCTGGAGAAAAAGAAAAACCATACCTTTCAACCCATCTGTGCCACATTCTCAAAAACACCAAATTATCATTATAAATGTGCTTAAAACAAAGATTATGCATAAAAATCCAAGTTAATTTTCTGGATGTCCAACACCATAAACTAGGCATCCTCAATCCGATTACGATTGGAAGTGCAGCAGACAGGTCACTTATGAAATTTGTTTGAAAACCAAAAGAACTGCAGAGGCTATAAATCAAAAATGAAAACAAATCGCTAGAAAAGTTCAGCAGGTCTAGCAGCATCTATGGAGAGAAAACAAAGTTAACGTTTTGTGGGCGATGACCCGAAGTTCTGAGGAAGATTCACTTGACCCAACACATTAACACGGATTTCTCTTCACGGATGCTGCCAGACCTGCTGAGCTTTCCCAGCAACTTCTGCTTTTGCTGATGAAGTTTGTTTAGCTATAATAGACTAACTTGTCGCTGTAGAGCCCATCTGGTATAAAATAAATTGAAATTAACTTCACATAATTGCAAAAAAACACAGTATTTAAACACAAAACTCTGCAGATTAGAATTGTACATTTCATTATACATTGATATTCTAATTAACTCATCTTTCCTCACAACTTGGGCGTTACTTATTTAAATAGGTCAGTTAACAGCTAATTCCTCAAAGAAAGCAACACTATATTACAGCCCATGAATTCTTCAGTAATTTACATGATATTGGATTTTCTGCTTATTTTCATTCTCAATGCAGAAGGCTTCAGGTTCTTGATGTGAAATGGTCACTCAAGCATCAATTGTTCTTTAACCTTGTTCATGAGGCCACTGTGAATCTTGGTTATCAACACATACTGTTACAGACCTCAAAGACAGTACCATTCTAGGGTAGCTGCAACTTCTTAATCACTTCAGATTAGTGAATGCGGCGTGGGCTAGAAGGCAAACTTTCTGACTGATGGATTAGCATTGATGAAATTGTGCCATCAACACAACGGTTCTGCCTATTTAAGTATTCTCACATAACCATAGTGACATTTTCATGACTACATTATGGTCTCCTTTCTCCATATCTGCAGAATGCTCCATCTTTAGGCCTGGGTCATACAGAGATTTCTATTTTGTTTCTCAAGTATAGTTTATCAAAACCGATGCTAGCACAACCTCAACTATGATCATAGTAACATCACACTTAATCAATCTTTACGTCAGCTAAAATTCTCAATTGCATCCACTCAAAGACCAAGGTTTCCCACATCATATCGAAAGGTGAGAGTGAACGCCCTTGGAGGTCAAGGCAGCATTTGACCAAGTGTGGCATGAAGGAGCCTGAGCAAAACTGGAATCAATGGGCAAACTCTCCACTAACTGGAGTCATACCTGGTACTTAGGAAGATTGTTGTGGTTGCTGGAAGTCAGTCAATCATCTCAACTCCAAAACATGTCTCGAGCTCCTCAGGCTAGTGGCCTAGGCCCAACTATCTTCAGCTACTTCATCAATGATTCTCCCTCCATCATAAAGGTCATGTGGGGATGTTTGCCAATGATTCTACAATGTTCAGCACCATTTGTGACTTCAGATACTGAAGCAGTTCAAATGCAACAAAATTTGGACAATATCCAGTGTTGAGCTGACAAGTGGGAACTAACCTTCACGCCACACAAATGCCAAGCTGAATTGCAGAGTGTGAGCATCATTAGCATTTTATTACTTATTCTACACATCCTTGAAAAAAGTGTGATAGAGGGGCATCTTTAGCAGCTGCACACCAAATGACAACAGTACCTTCACAATTCTGTTTGAGCAGAAATCCTCAAAATCCCAAAGAATTAGGAACTGTGATATATGTCCACTGGAAAATGGAGTGTAACATGAATGAGAGATGATAGCACCACTATGCATCGACTGCCTTTTTACTTCCATAGTCACTGCCTCATGAATTGTTACCAAGAAAACTCAAAAATGATAATGTATATATATTATGTGCCACAATCATGGTATACTGGTGGAGGGAGCAGAGAATGTTTAAGCATGTGTTTTGCTAAGGTTGGTGTCAAGCTTCTCAACTGTTGCAACTTCTCGATGGTTCCAGGTATAGCATTCTTGACGTGCCTTGCAGACCAAAATTCTTTTGGAATTAGGGATAACCCTGACAAATACTGAATAACTTGCCTCTTACTTGCTTTAGTGGCCACTAACTTGCCCAGGTCGGTTTCTCATCAATGCTGAAATCTATCATGTCTCCAATCATATTTACAACTTCAATCCCTTAAATAGTCAGGAAAAAAGGAATCAAAGAGAAATCAAAAGCCAGCTTTTCCAAGAAATTCAGATAATAGGATAAGCAATGAGTAAATGTGATCCTTTTGTCCCCACAGATTAGATTATTGTTTTGAATTTGATCCCTGATTTCTTATTTGCTATTCATGCTTTTCACCATATGGAGCGAGATACTTATCCTGCTTGCATCAGAACCTGCGAAGTGATGCAATCATTTTACATATGAAGACTGAGCATTGAAAAAGTGAGCAAAATCTTCTGACCTGGGTTGGAAACCACATCTCAGATCCAGGTCAAACTAAACATTACCCACTGCATAAACTTCTGAGCGGAAGCACAGCAGAATTCAAGAAACCTGGCAACCAATAGCAGAATGGATTGGCGCTGAAAAGACAGAGGGAGGCTTCAGATGGGCTTGTGGGCAAGATCACATTGGCTGTGTGGGTGAACCAGGGTGGTCAGTCAAGGGGTTCAATTTTATAACTAGCCAGGAATTAAGTTGGTTTCAGTTTCTCTGACAATTGCTAATTAATTAGTCAACTCAGCGCCAGAAGTCCCAAACAGATTAATAGAGGATCAGGGATAGGGTATAAATAAAATGAGCTTAAGTAAATAACCAGTAATGTGGAGATTAATGGAACTGAAGAGTGACAAACCCCCAGGACTTTATTTGGAGAATCTGGTGTTGGATTGGGGTGTACAAAGTTAAAAAAAAAATCAACCACCACCAGGTTCTAGTCCAACAGATTTATTTGAAGTACTAGTTTTCAGAGCACTGCTCCTTCATCAGGCGATTGTCACAATCAACTGTTAAAGAAGCATCGCTCCGAAGGCTAGTGCTTCCAAATAAACCTATTGGACTATACCCTAGTGTTGTGAGATTTTTAATCCAGGATTTGATGGTTTCTATCTACAGGTATTAAAAAGAGGACATAGTAAAGCACATTGCCAATGCCCTAATCTTTCAGAGGTCCTGCATTCAGGAGTTGAACCTATGAATTGGAAATCTGCTCATGACACTCTGCTCTTTAAGAAGGGCGACAGAGCGAAACCAGGGAATTACAGACCAGTTAGCCTGATATGAACTGTTGCAATCTATAGTCAAGGATATGGTAACTGATAAAGTTGAAACATTTCAGTTAATCAGAAACAGCAAGCAAGGATTTATGAACAGTCGGTCATGTCTGACAAACCTCTTTTTGTTTTGAAGAGATGACAAAGGTAATGAATGGAGCTAGGTTGAGTGAGGTTTTTTTTAAATGTGGACTTCCAGAAGGCTTTTGATGAAGTCCCACGAGTCTGTTAGCTGAGATGGAAGCCAATGGAATTAAGCTTAAATTACTGACAAGAGGAGGAAATTGGTTGAGTAACTGCAAATGGAGTTGGAATAATGGGCAATTACTGATATTGGCAGGACACAACTAGCAATGTTTTGGGGATTCAGGTGCACAGCTCAAAGGTGATGAACAGGTACAGAAAATAGTCAAGATAATTAATAGAATACTGGCCTTTGTATCTAAGGGGCTGGAGTACAACGATTCTTATGTAATGCTACAGTTACACAAAATCCTTCTGAGTAGTGGCAGCAAATGTAGGCATCATATTTAAGCAGTTTTATAAGGACTCTGGATTTTAGGGGTTAAATTGAGGAGAGTGTAAACAAATTAGGCTTTTATTCTCCTGAATTTAAAAATGCTAAGGGTTGATCTAATTGAGATCTTCAAGTCGTAACGAAGATAAACTATTTCCACGGGTTAAAGATTCTAGAATGGATTGACACAATATAAGAATTAGAGCCAGGCCATTCAGGAGAGATGTTAGAAATCACTGTTACATGCAAAGAGTAATGGTGATGTGGAACTCTTCCTTAAATGGCCATTAATGTTAATTCAATTGTTAAATTTAAATCGGAGATAGACACATTTTTATTAAGCAAGAGCATCAAGGCATAGCTCATGGCAGGCATATGGAGTTCAGGGACAGATCAGCCATAATCTTATTAAATGAGACAGTAGGCTCAAGGAGGTGAATGGCCCATTCCTGTTCCTATGTTCCTCAGGGAGTTGCAACAATCCAAGGTTTCAATTAAATTTTGGGAAAATTTTTGGAAGGTTCCAGATCAGGTCATGGTGCAATTTTCAACCTTCCAGGTAATTACCATGGAATCAGCCATATTGGGCTTCCATGTGGACCTGACCCGCAATTCCCATCTGCAACACTGAAACAACCATCTGCCCATCAGAAACATGGACAACTGCATGACTCAAGTATATCCATAGGAAATTCAGCTGATTTACCAGAAAATTATACAAAGGGTGTAGTCTTAAAAACAGTGCAATATTAACAATATAAAAACAAATTTCAGTCATGAGATTAACAATGCAGAACAAACAAAGCCCTTTGGGAGGGTGAAGAAAAATATTCACCCCATGCCTGTGTCTAGCACTCAGATTAACACCTTTCAAACAAAAACAGAAATTTTGGTTAAACGCAGGTGGTCTGGCAGTATCTGTGAGGAGAAAGTATCACTGAAAAGTCACAGAATTCAAAACATGATCTCTGCTTTCTTCCCACAGATGCTGGCAGACCTGCTGAATTTCACCAGAAATTTCTGTTTTGGTTTAAAATCTCCAGCATCCATTGTTCTTTGTTTTATTACTGCTTTCATTGATTTGCTTGCTTTCATTTTTAGGTCCACACTTTTCTGATTTTCTGCTTTTCCTTCTCCTGCTGATGCGGTATTTTACAACTTCTCATCAAATTCAAAACATTGTGGACTCAGGTATCAATTCCACTAACAGCCAAGTAAGCAGAAATTGCATAGCCATTCACATGACAAAGATAGATTTTAAACATTTTGTTGCGTAGTCACTTAAGAAAATATATGTTTTATTGAAATGTTCTGGAGTCATCCTTAGTATAAGTATTAGATAGCTACTGAATTTTTTTTTTAGAAAGTGGTCCTCTATTTAAAGAATTTGGACGTGTTAAATGCATTAATATCACCGTAGACAAACTAAGTTTTCCATGTCTTCTTCAACTTCCAGAACAGCACCTGTCTTTCATCATCATGAAATGTTGCTTAAAGATTAGTCCACATTTTTATGACCTGAAGGTTCATTTTCTACAGGACTATCCTCATCAGCCTCATTCATCTTAAACAAATCCCCAACTAACACATCATATACTATCCCACACCTCAACTCTTCAGTACCAACCAGTTAGTTATGCAATCAGTACAAGGATTTTAAGATGCAATTCCTCCTCTTCAAATCTCTTCAGTCAATGCTCGATTCCAGGTCTACAATTTCATGCAGCCTTAGGCCAACATTTTTACTATTTCATTATCCAGTAAATGCAGATATCTAATTTCTCCAATACTGATGGAAAAACCTTCTGCCACCATTACCCTTCCATTTTTGGAATTCTTTTCATTGAATTACATCTCTCTTCATCTTCAAAAAGCCACTTCAAAATTCACCTTTTATTATTTCTTCAGTGACATCTCCAATTTTCTGCACTCATGAAGATCTGCTCAAATGCAAAATGTCCAACATAAATGTGAGTTATTGCTGTCAGGCTTAACTCAAAAAAGCTGAACACTTGGCTTAAATAAAGCTTCTTTCATGATATCAATGACCCTTCTGAATGCTCTGTTCCACCTCCTGACAAATTCATAAACCATTCATGTAGAAAACAAAAATTATGATACAGAAAGGATTATTTCTATATGATACGATCAAGCTACTGTTTACGTTTTTAAAGTGACCCTTAAGCCTAATATTGATACTAAATGTAATTAAATATGTAAATCAATCTAGAAGCACATTTTAACATATCAAGCTCAACCACAATGTGGCAGCAAGTTGGTTAGAAAATGTCAGATGTGCTGCTCTTTCTTCCTCCTAAACTTATATTAATATAAGTTAAAGCGTGGTTTAATTACATGAAAGTCAATTTATCCTTTACAAGTGAATAATGGTAGGTTAATCATGTTTGCAGGAAACCACTATTTTAAATTGACAATAATAGTTGTGGAATTTCTGTCTTCAACTATAGTAAAGAGAGTCCACCTGTACAAATTTACACTATTTAAAATTATTTAAATCTACAGGTTTCAGCCAACACCGAACACTATTCAGAGTAGTGGAAAACACTAATTCTCGAATCAGATTTTTTTTCTGTGCAAAGTTAAATAATATTTATCTGTGGGCCAAAACAAGTCAAAGTACTCAAAATTTTACATGTAATTGGCATAGCTCCAAAATTAAAAATTAGTCTGCAATGCAACTTATCTACAACGACCAGATTTTTGAACTCTAGTACTTTCTATCTAAGTCAAAGTTGATTTTATTTGAAACATTTGCCCCATACATGGACTGGTATCACAATACGACTTTGCTGGACAATGTTATGCTCTCATTTAAGAGAAAATTCCAAACTCAAACCCACAGACTGAATTTACAGATGTCAACTGCATTAACTAGCAAGATAAGATTCTGATATTCCTCTCTTAACCAAAATGAATATTTTACTTTTATGTATTTATTTTAAAATATATCTAAAAGTTGAGAAATACTTCAAAAAATTATGCATAGAGGGTTAGTAGGTTTGCTTTCATCTTCACACACACTTTCCCAACCTTACAGGACATATTGGCAGAGAGGTTGGAGCATTAGCCATACCAATTATCAAGCTGTTTGAACATGAACGTTCCTTCTGCTGCCAATGAGCTATGGAATGGGACTTGAACCCACAACTTTTGGCTGTGAGGGATATTGCCACTGAGCCAATGGCCTTGGAAAAAAAAAGTACAAGCGAGTCGTCAAAGTAGATTTCACTGTAATCACTGAGGAAAGCTGCATCAATTTCTGATTTGATTCGATTTACAAGGCGTTCTACTCTAATACACATTTTGTCAATGTGAATTGGCTGTAACATGATTGACGAATAGGGGATGGTGTTTCTAAAGCGCAAACTTTAAAAACGTGTGTTGGCTATAACGCGATTGCATTGCCAACACTTTAAATGCTATTTTTATTGTGCGATTTTTATATAGCACGGGGTTGCACAAGAACGCAACAATTGCGTTTTAGAAGAAATGCCTGTATTGTTGTCATGTCTATCTAGGTACAGTCAAAAGTTTTGTTTTGTATGTAGTACAGGCAGATCATACCAACGTGCATAAAGGTAGTAGAACTGAGTAGGGTATACAATGTTACGGCTGCACAAAGAGAGAGATGAACATTAAATTTGAAATTTGTAAGGTCCATTCAGAAGTCTAATAATGGCAGTGAAGCAGTTCTTGAATCTTTGATCCGTGTGTTTAAGCTTCTGTATCTTCTGCCTGACAGGAGAGGTTGGAGCAGATTACAACCAGAGTGAGAGGTGTCTTTGAATATGCTGACTGCCTTTCCAAAGCAGCAAGTATAGATGGAATCAATGGATGGAAGGTTGGCTTGCATGGTGGACTGGGCTGTGTTCGCAACTCTGGGCAGAGCAATTGTCATTATCAACCCATGATGCATCTGGAATGAATATTTTCTATGGTGCATCTATAAAAATTGCCAACAGTCTTTATGGACATGCTGAATTTCCTTAGCCTGCTGAGGAAAGAGGTGGTGCTGTGCTTCCTTGAGATTTTTGACGATTGCTCTCTATCATGCCCACCTCAGCTTCATTGATGCAGATAGGAATATGGACTCCACCCTGCTTCCTGAAGTCAATGACCAGCTCCTTCATTCTGCTGTGTTGAAGGAGAGGTTTTATCTCCACAACACGCCAACATGGACTCTCTTTCCTGCATTCTGTCTCGCCATTGTTTAAAATCTATTCTACAATGGAGGTGTTGTCAGCAAACTTGTAGATGGAGTTAGGATGAAATTTGGCCACACAGTCACAAGGGTACAGAGAGTACAGCAGGGGCTGAGCATGTAATCTTGCAGGGTGCCAGTGTTGATGATTGTCATTAATTAGGTACTGTTGCCCATTCTTACTGATTGCAGTCTGTGGATCAGGAAATTGAGGATCCAGTTGCAGAGGCACAGTAGAGACCTATGTCTTGGATTTGATGAGGACAGGAGAATTGGCACGGATTTGAAACAAGGAGAAAAGACTTAAAAATATGAAATTGGAGACGAATGGGTTAACTGGTAATTCATCATGACCATTCTTACATCCACAAATTCGTCTTCAAAACAAGTTGTGTCATTGATTCGTCTTATGGGAGACCACTACTTTTGGGAATTAGTGCTTACTGTAGGAATGTACAAGTTTCGATCTTTTCACATTGAAGCCTCATTTAAAAAAAGTACTAACTGACAATCTAAGCAAGATATCAACTTCAGCTTAGTGTAAAAAAACTTAACCTCAGAATCCACAACAAAGCCTACCAGCTAACCACAAAGCAGCATTAATGAAGTTGTTCATAGTTCAAATCTATTCTGGAACCAACGTTCACAGTATGCATTATAGAAGCTTCCCAAACTAGTATAACTATTTATTAAAAATCTAATTCATCTGGGAACAAAAGTTTTGTATTCTTGAGATAACCTGTTTTTCCAGTGAGCAAAATCCAAAAGAATTCGTAAATATACTAAATATAAAAGACTAAAATCTTTCAGCAGGTCAAACAAGGGATAAAACAGTTGAGGCAGAAAATAGACTTGCAAGTAGCCTTTGGGGAGGGGAAATAAATAGTTTATGAAGCAAAGGGAACTAAAATTATGTTGTTAAATAAAACCATTTACAAGAAAACATTTACTTGAATTTGCTGAATTCTGTGCATACCATAACTTTTACAGTCACCATAGTCTCAAAGGACCATAGGGCTACTCTCACAACAGTGAGAGATAATTGGTGGTGATTTAACTTGACTGTCACCACATCTCAGGCTAGGAGTGAGGTTGAGAAGGCCAGTGACCTCAGCCAGTACAGAAACTGAAGCCATGCTACTGGCGTCACTGCATCAGCCATCCAGCCGACCGAATTAACTGACTCCAAATAAGAGGTGATCATTCCCTTCACAGGCAGGGGGGAAAACACTGTCTCACTAAAATCAGCTGAAGTGGACTACAAAATAGATAATGCCATAAGTCACTGTGGATGCTGACAACTAACATTAAATTACTTAGTTCTAACATTCTGCCGATAGTACTGAAAGTGCACGTATAGTAATAATAGCACGAAAAAGCCCACCAGTCTTAAAGCAAAGACCCAATTGCTTAAATTTTTCTTATTTTACTTACTCATACAGAAGTTATTCCAAATATTAGAGAAGTATTTTATAGAACAGAAACAGGGTATTCAGTCAACACTTCCATGTCAGCATTTATATTCTGTATGAGCATTCTCCTACCCTTTTTTATGTAATCCCAAATTCTGACAGCATAATCCATACAAGCAAGAAATATTGTATTCCACATATATAGATCAAGGTCTGATATTGCTACTACATGCTGTATAATTAACATTTAATTCATTTGCACAGACTTAGTCGATTTGAAGTTATTTACTTAAAACTACAAAAGTGCTACATTTTGGCAGCATCCAATTCATTTCATTCATCATGAATTATTTTTTGAAATGCACTCATATACTCTCCAAACAATGCGACATTCCTACTGGAAGAACTTCACATTTACAGACACAATGTCTACAAATTCATCTCCTCAAACTGCTTTCTATACTTAAAACACAGTACCATCTGCAAAATTTCTGCATAATATTTGGTGTACCTTCAGTTATCCATGATTATTAACTTTCAAATGAGAAAATTATCCACCACACATTTAAAATAGTCATCCAGCAAATGGAAAACAGTATACACACAGTGACAGTAGAAAACTAGAAAATGCATTTTTTTAAAAATTCAATACCAAGATACGAAATGGAAAATTGTAACTATGAATTTATGCCAATCCACTATCCTGGGACTTTTACCAAACTGTCTTTTGTTTCAATTTGTAAATGATATCTATATACAAAGATATAATCATATTTCATGGTAATCTGAAAAATCTCAAGCACTTTCCCCAACTGTGTGTATTTCAGTCAAAATACAAACACAATGCACAGTAAGATACTTTTCATTACAGCAACTAAATTGATGCATACACGAAATTAATCCTCAATACCAAGGAACTACAACTATAATGGAACACCCGTTCAGCACAATTTATTAAAGACAGTTCTCAACAAATCTTAAGTACACAAGTGTTTCACTATACACAAGTTCACCAAAAGGTACATCTGCTGTATAGTGCAAAATAATTGCACTCATGAAAGACAATTACAGGGTCCATATCACTCCATCAATGTCAAGGACGCAGAAAATGTTATTCTACAATTCTTTGGTCTCCAGTGACTTCCTACTCCCCCAATGCCTTTATCATATTTCTAAATTCTCATTCAAGGTTACAGAATTCTCTATAGCTTCATTCAACCATTGATTTTGGCTTTCCCTCAAGTCACCCATTCAGTCTGCCATTTTTACACTCTAAATGTCTCCCCAAAATCCTCAATTTTAGCACATCTTGTTCTATTTTCAAAGGCTTCCATACACATTGCATTTTTATTCATGGTTTTGACAATTTCTCCTTTCCTTCCCTCAGATTGGATTCCCACTTAAACACCTCATAATTTTGCCTCAGCTCATCTGCTGCTGAAACTGGACTTTGCTACCCTGAACTACTGCATCATATCATTGACCAACATCCAACAAAACCTTACTCAGGATTCCAATTATTCAAGACTCTGTCCATAACCCAACTCATACTAGGTTCTGTGCAGCTACCATCATTCTACGCAAAGATCTTCATTAGTCCACAATAAAGCAACACCTACTTTAAAATTTTCGTCTTTGTTTTCCAAGCCATGGCCTCCTGGAGCCCAACAACCTTCCACTGGACTCTTCTCCAATTTTGGTTTTGAACATAGTCAATTTTAATTGTGGCACCATTGGTGGCCATGCCTTCAGCTCTTAGGGTCCTAAAGCTCTAGAAATCCCTCCATTTCACCTTCATTGTTTAAATATTCAGCTTTAAAGATATGCCTTCAATTAAACCTTTGGTCATCAGTCCTCAATTCATGCAGCTCAGTGATTTTTTTTATGGAATCCTTGGACATTCTAATACATTTGAGCTGCAAAAAAATGCCATTGCTCTTGTTTGTTCCACCAGGCACTGTATCAATACAGTCTCTCCCTTCCCAAAATTATCCAATCACTTCATTACTGCAAAACTTCTTTTGTTGCACAGTGGAACAAAGTACATATTATTGCTACCTTATGCCTTAATTTTAACCCTAACCCTGTTTGTTCACTTGGCATTTATACCATGCAGGACATTTAAAATATTAAACATTTATTGGGTGCAATCCTGAGCATATCTGCAAATGACTTTATGATGAAACACGTATTATTCCGGAGACTGCCCCAAAAATTAGTAAATAAGCTCAATATAAAACATCCATAGATGTTCCATCTAAACAGTACTTCAAATTTTAAACCTCAAATTTAAAAACTCTGACCTTTCTCAAACATATGCTTGCTTAAAAGGGCTTCAAATCAATATTAGAGCAGGGACATTGTATCACTTCTAACCCAAAATGTGTACACACATTCCAACCCACCTATAATATATTTTGATACATATTTTGTTGTCTGTTACACTTTTTAAAAATGTGAATACAATAATATGAAAATATTGAATTTAAATTCAAATTTTCATTGCAGTAGTTGTGACAATGCCCAAAACACTTGGCAAAAAAGAAACTTATTTCACAAGCGAAACAAACCTCAAAGCCCAATTATAATTTTTAAAATAATACTTTAGAACACCAAATTTATGCCATTAGGTGATCAAACACAACCTCCCAAAACACAATTTGTTTACACAGATCTTCCCAACTGAAGATTTAGTTTTTAAAGTTTGCGAAAATACTTTGTTGTTATGAACTCAAATTATTAAACTACAAAAAAAATCTAAAAGACTTAAATATGTGCCAAAGTTCAAGTTTTCCATGATACTTCAATTTCTCATTTCAAACTATTCTACCATAATCACAAACGAACAGTAATCATCTGTATTTCATTGTGTTATAATGTACAAAATGGAATTTCCAGACAACATTCAGAAGAAAAAAATCTAACTGGGATACTGATTTCATTCTAGTAAGGAGGAACTGTATGAGAATTTCCCAACAAATTAGAATGATGAGAAACGACCCATTTAAATATCAATATTTTTACATTAATGGCGTAATTTCACACAGTAAATATATTTAACTTTTGATTCAGCATTTATTTTTGACATGCCACATGTTACTGCTAGGAATTAAATGGAATTTTTTTGACATTTTTCACAAATCAGGGAGTGCATGATCAGTTGGAGTGTAAAACTCCCATTGCACAGTTCAACAACATGCCTCGAACTCAGCTTAAAATCATCTCAACATACTAAATAAAAAGACTTCCCACAACAGCTCTGTAGTTTAAGAGTGTCCAGTTACTGGAACACTGAGCAATGCAATATCTTGTAGTGGACAGATTCGATCGGCTGAATGGCCCACTTCTGCTCCTACAACTTATAACTCCTGTATCTCAGACATAACATGATTGAAACATGTCCCCTATGGATCTGTCATCACTCACTTGTCTGGAATTTCATACTAAATTCTGAACATCTGAGTTGAAAGCACAAACATTTCACCAATCACAACATAAATCTATCTCCCTTCTCTTCTATGAAGGCCAAAAGGCAGCACTTGTACCTCTTCATTCCCCAAAATACATAATTGTAGTTGTGTTCTGAAATATACAACTACATATAATTTACAATAAACATTACTCATTTACAATTTGCAAACTTCAAGTTACAACCATTCTTTTATATTGGTTCATTGAGTACTGAACCTAATAACATTCAAAATGTATTTTCTGTTTAGCAAAATGACAGTTAAAACTAAATAAAATGCCAATCAACTTCTATGATTAGAAATTACTTAATGCAGTTTCTAAAACAATATGTTTAAAAAAGAAAGAGAAATAGAACATGATGCGCCAGAGAGTGGGGTTTGTAGCTTTTCATTCAGTTCGATGCACATTCATGTCATTAACTGAAAGACAGGCACTAAACATTTCTGGTTGGGGGAAATTCAGACAGCATCATTCCCACACAACTATATTTGGGTCCACCTCCAGTCACACTGACAGAAGCCCAAAAGCAAGCTGCATGCGCATCCTCTTCCTGGAACAAACTGTAATCTGCATCAAGACAAACTGCAAGGGAAGAAATATAAAGTTAAACCTAGAAAACAAAAAATACTGAACTGATTTTTCTTAATTAGTGCCACAGATCAACACAGTCTGGAGTCACAAGAAAGATAATGAAAATGCAGCTCCTGTTCAAAATTGATTAATGACAAGGAATGGGCTTTAACGTCTCATATTTACATAAACTGAAATATATATGTTTGTAATACTGAATTCACTGGGAGCATCTGGTAATGCTATCAGTTGAGTGTTGAAGGAAGGCAGTATTCCTCACACTTTCGATATCTATCACGAAAAGCAATCTCAACTTTAGTCACTTTTCTTGTTAAAGTCAATCTTTCTGATCACCAGACATACAAGGGTAGCCTGATTTATTAGACCTCTTCATAAAGGCAAGCTAAATAACTGTTTCTAATTCCTCTAACTGCTGTACAAAGATCATCACTTGAAAGGAGTCTCACTTAGTTGATGCTTTAGAATGTGATGCCCTTTTTTGCACCTGTATATCTAAAAACACTGGTATGGCAATAGTGCAGTATTGTAGGGATCATCAGTATTATGAAAACATTGCTCTCCTTGGATTTTCACATTTTCAAACATTAGGCTAGAACATTGGAGAATAACATTTCCAAGTCTTGTTTGAATTAACTGATTTAATAGCTAAATTTAAAGTCTTAAGGTGCAATCATGATAAGTTTAGTAAGACTTTGAGTGTGTCATTGGAAAGCAAAACCTACAGTCTTCCTTCAAAAAATTTAAACCACACATGCCCAACCAAAAAGAGTCTTGCAAAGACTTTAAACCTTTAGTATTTTAAGTTGCATAACAACAAATTGATCCCACACTATTACAAATCTCAAAACATCTGGAAAAAGCCTTCATCTAGATTTTTTCTATTCCAGCATGTCAAAACCACAACGTAACAGGTTTACAGAAATAGTGAATGCCCCAACATAAAAATGGCAGAGCTCACTACACAAAAATACATCCCAAAGAATTCAAGTGCAAATTACATAATCAGCTAAAAATATATATTAATTTAACTTCAAGCAAAAGAAAATTAACTTGACAAGTAAAATAATTAAACATTAAGCAGCTCAATTAAAATTAAATTTTATTCCCAAAACACTTTAGAAATGAACAAAATTGATGACATTTTAAAATATAATTATCTTAAATTGAAACAAAAAGAAACAAGCTAGGTATCTGTAAACTGATGGCATTGAAAACCCCAGGCCTTTCCTAGGCCTTTCAATGACTTATTACCAATCCCCTCGGCTGCTGCAGGAGTGCTAACAGTTACAAACACCAAGACGGAGTGAGATGAAATTAAATGTCAAAAAAATCCTTGTTAAAAAAAAAAGATGGAAGCCACCCTCGATTTACTAATTTTGAGGGATGTGGGTTAATTCCCAAACTGAAAAATGAAACCAGGACGATGATAAGGAAAGGAGGTGGGGGCGGCGGTAGGTGGACTGAAATCATGGGGAATACTAGCAACAAACAAAAATAAAGATGCAACATAACATGAAGGAATCAATGAAGGCACTCCCTCCCCCCCCTCTTTACAATCCCCTCCACACCTTATTCCTCATGGCTTTTCTTACCCAAGAGTAGCAGTTTCAGCTCCCTGCGTGCATCCCGCTTATCCCTGCGAAGCTGCCTTTCTATCTCGGCGTTAATTCTCTTGGATTCTTTCGCCTCTTCACTAAGGCAGCACGCCATGATAGAGTCGAGAGTCATGAAGCCTGAGGTATTTTGGGGATGATTTTCTCCTCACAGAAAGGCAAACATGAAGGGAAGAGGGGAAAGGGGAGGAGGAAGGAATTCCAAAAAAAACACTTCACAAAAGACCCCCGGGTTATTTTTTTTCACTGTGGAGACATAACCCTCCTCCGTCAAATATTTTTCCCTCTCAAACTCTTGACCACCTCCTCTTTTCCCTTGATGTTTTTTCTTCAGATTTTTTTTTTAAATCGTCTTTTCCTCTAATTGTCCACACATTTTTTTTAAAAAAGCAAAACAATAATAAAATGTCTTCCCCCTCCTCCTCCTCCACAACGGACTCTTACTCTCTCACACATACATACACCCCCACCCGCTCGAGCCAACTTGACGGCCGGAAGCGAAGGCTAATGGAGTGGGTGGGGGGAAGACAGGACAATGCGCAGGCGCGCCGTTCACCCTGAGCGGGAATGTGGGCGGAGAAAGGGAATGCTGTGGGTAAAAGGAAGTGGGGGGAAACGAGTGAGTGTCTGAGTCTGCGGAGGGTGGGGTGAGAGGAGGCGGGGAAACTGTATTTGACTGACGTTGCCTTCCAACCAATGGCGCCGAGGATAGGCCGGCGCCCACCGACCAATCGGGAAGAGGTAGGCGGTATGTCCACCCGCGAGCTCCGACCGTTGCTGTTTGGCGCATGCGTCTTGGGTGGAGGCGAGTCGTTTTAGGTACGGGCTGAGAGGAGAGCTCAGTGTAGATAGCGTCGAAGGGGTTTTTGTGATCTTCTGGTAGTATTTGGACCAGGAGTTCCTTGGTATCAAGTCCTAGCCTATTCCCAAGGTGTGTAGTAATATAAAACAATGAATTTCGGACGCTGGTAATCTGATACAAAAGCAGAAACTGCTGGCGAAATTTATCAATTCTTAGGAGTCACTGTATCTGGAATGTTAAGTCTGTTTCTGTCTTTTTATATGCTGCCAGACTGGCTACGTTTTTCTTTGTGTGTATCTGGGCCAGTGAATATAAGAACAAAAAGTTATGCTGCAGCCTCCCTTGTAACTTGTTTTGCAGACAACGTGTCTGCATAGTTTTTTGTTTGCAAGCCTGAAGAATGTTCTTTGAGATTATCCCTGACCAACTGTGTCTTGACTCACCTGTAATATGTTGACCAATAAATGCTACCCATGTCTCTAATTTGCTCTGAGTAAAGGTGAGGTCACCCTCCCTTGTCTTCACTTTTCATCCCACCAACCTCCACATTGAAAGGATCATTCTTCACCATTTCAGACAACTCCAGCAGAATGCGGCCATCAAACACATCTTCCCCTTATTCCCCTTGTGTGCATTTTGCAGGGATTCTTCCCTCTGGGACACCCTAGTCCATTCCACAGCCACCAACACACACGCATGTGTGCACACACACACTTCCAAAGCCATATAACCTGTCCTTTCGCCACCTCCCTACTCACTGTTTAGATTCTCTACGGTGTGGAAACAGGCTTTTGGCCCAACAAGTCCACACTGCCCCTCCAAAGAGAAACCCACACAAACCCATTCCCCTACCCTACATTTACTCCTGACAAACACACCTAACACTGTGGGTAATTTAGCATAGAAGTTTCTCCTTATGATTAGATTCCCTACAGTGTGGAAATGCCCTTCGACCCAACCTCCATGCCAACCCTCCGAAGAGCAACCCACCCAGACCCATTCCCCTACATTCACCCTGACTAATGTGCCTAACATTATGAGCAATTTAGTATGGCCAATTCACCTGGCCTGCACATCTTTGGATTGTGGGACGAAACCAGAGTACCCGGAGAAACCCACACAGGGAGAATGTGCAAACTCCACACAGACAGGTGGGAGTCGAACCCAGGACCCTGGTGCTATGAGACAGCAGTGCTAACCACTGGCCACTGTGCTGGCCGTTGAAGCACCTAAACAGTCTTTCCAGGTCAAGCAGCATTTTTGCTGTACCTCCTCCAATCATATGTTTTGTATTTGCTGTACCCAATGTGATCTACTCTACATTGGAGAAACCAAATGCAAACTGCGTGACCGCTTTGCAGAACACATCTGGCCTGTGTGGACTCTGATTATACTTGATGGAGTCTAGAAGGATGAGGGGGGATCTGATTGAAACTTACAGAATAATACTGAACAGCCTGGACAGAGTGGATGTTGGGAAGATGTCTCCATTGGCAGGAGAGACAAGGGCCCGACGGCACAGCCTTAGTGTGAAGAGAAGACCTTTTAGAATGGAGATAGGCTCAGTAGTTAGCACTGCTGCCTCACAGTGCCAGAGACCCGGGTTCAATTCCCTCCTTGGGCAACTTTTTTCCCATGTTTGCACATTCCCCCCATGTCTACGTGGGTTTCCTCCGGGTGCTCCAGTTTCCTCCCACAATCCAAAGATGTACAGGTCAGGTGAATTGGCCATACTAAGCTGCCCGTAATGTTAGGTGCATTAGTCAGGGTGAATGTAGGGGAATGGGTCTGGGTGGGTTGCTCTTCGGAGGGTTGATATGGACTTGTTGGGCCGAACGGCCTGTTTCCACACTGTAGGGAATCTAATCATAAGGCGAAACTTCTTTAGCCAGGAGTGATGAATCTGTAGAATTCATTGCCACAGAAGGATGTGGAGGCCCGGTCACTAAATATATTTAAAACAGGTAAGTTCTTGATTGCCAATGGCACCACAGATTATGGGGGTAAAGGGGGGAAAACTGAGTTGAAAAACCTATCAGCCATGATTGAATCTGCTCCACCAATGGACCCAATGGTTTAATTTCTGCCCCGATGTCTTATGGTCTGAAGCAGGTCCCCATCCTTCCTGTAGTCAGTCAATTTAACACCGCATCCTGCCCACATGTCTGTCTCTGCATACTGTAGTGTTCCAGTGAATCACAGCACAAACTGGAAAAACAACATCTCTTCAGACTAGATGAAGATGAGCATTGAGTTCAATGTGTTTTAATTGTAAACCAATTCCCATTTCTTCTTTTTCTTTTAGCCTATTGTCATATCCTCTCCTCCCCCTTTCCCCCTCACCCCCCATTCCACTTACTGTCCTTTCAAGTCTGGCAGGAGACACCATTGTTCTACCATTCTCACATTCCAATCACTTAAACTGATCAATCAACATCTTTTCTGCATCAGCACTTTGCATGTGATAACCCCACCCCTATCTCTCCCAAACTATAGCATAAACCGTGTTCCCTCGGCACTTCACTTGAACTCTGATAAAGAGCCATCTGGACTCAAAACATTAGCGTTCTCTCTCTCTCTATCTCTCTCTCTGTGGTTGCTATTTGACCTGCTGTGATCTCCAGGATTTACTTTCAGTGAAGTCACCAGAGTCCCAGCAGACCAGAGGGAGATGACTGGTAGTGGTTTAACCTGTAGGTCACCACACCTCAGGTGAGAAGGAGAGTCCTGAAGAAGGATTACATTTGAAACGTTGACTTCTCCACCTCCAGATGCTGCCTGGTTTGCTGTGTTTTTCCAGCCTCCTGTCTGTCAACTTTGGATTCCAGGATCTGCAGTTGTTTTGTTTCTCTCCCCATCCCCACACCACCTCTCTCCTTTCCCCCACCCCCCCCCCCCCCAAATCATAATAGCCTCAGCTAATGTGGAAATTGAATCCATTCTTCGACATAACATACCAGCCACCCATTATGTGTAGGAATCTGTTAAATGTCATGGAGTTTTCACAGCATCTGAAAAGGCTGTTCAGCCCTTCATGTTCATGCCAGTCATTAAATATCCATCTATTCCAATCATGTTTTCTCGTACCTGATCTCTCTCCTTCTGTGCTATGGTGATTCAAGTGTTCATCAAAATAGTTCTTAAATGCCTCTACCTCTTTTAGGCAGTGAATTCCAGAAACCTGCAACATGCTGAGTGATTTTTCTTTTTCCCCTCATCTCCAATAAACCACTTGCTGCTTGCCTTCAAACTGAGCCCCTGGTTATTGACCCATCGACAATGGGGATAAATTTCTCCCTCGCTTTCCAGTCGATGCCCTTCAGAATTTCATACACGTGAGATTTTGTACACATACTGAGCAATAGTGTTTCTTAACTGTTGGACTCATCTGTAATATGAGAGAAAGTGAGGGCTGCAGATGCTGGAGATCAGAGTTGAAAAGTGTGGCACTGGAAAAGTGCAGCAGGTCAGGCAGCATCCGAGGAGCAGAAGAGTTGACGTTTCGTGCATAAGACTTTCATCAGGAATGTGGCGGTTGGGGCGGGGAGGGGAGGTGCGGGTGATGTGGAAGAGGGCTGAGAGATAAATAGGAGGGTGGTCATGAGGAGAAGGTAGCTGGTAAGGCAATAGGTAGATGCAGATGGGGGTGTGATGGTGATAGGTTGGAGGAGTGGGGAGGATGGAGTGGATAGGTGGGAAGGAAGATGGACAGTTAGGACAGTTCAAGACGGTGGCGTTGAGTCAGAGGTTTGGTAATATGCCTACCAATAACTCTCCTCTGATTTGCTCAGTGTTTCAATCAATGAGATTGCATGCTCTGGATCTCCACAGAATTTATTTTGTTTCATCCAAGTTTTTCATGGTTTGTGTAGAGATGTCAACTTTCATGAGTTAATAAAATTTCTATAGTCCTCAGGTACTTAGTCAGAGATCTCCCAATAAAGACAATCCTAAGTTCTCCGTGGAACATCAGAACCAGAAGAAAGAACATACCTTAGCAATCTTTTTAAACCAACTTTCAACTAAACTGTGCTGAGAACACTGCTGTTGACATTATGCCGTATTAAGTCATGAGCAGCACACCTTCCCATTCAGGTTGTCTTGTTGACTCAATATTATGGAGTTTTCTCGCATTTCAAACTGCTTTGATTGGATACAAAAATTAAACTGCTGGAATATCAGTTGTGAAGAAGGGCCACTGGACCTGAATTTTAACTTTGATTTTTGTTCACAGATGCTGCTTTGTTTCAGATTTCCAGCATTCGCAATTCTTTTGGTTTTTGGCTCCAATTAAGTATTTGCTTCTTTTATTTCTTTGATCACATCTGTAAATTTCCCCTTAGCTGCTGAAAATGTGCCAGCAGTTAGTGAAGCATTTATGAACAACTTTTCAAGCCCTTCGTAATGGACGTGAGCAGCATACTACTAATTAGGACTGCTCGGTAGTCATTCAGTCTGCCAAGCTTGTGTCAAAAGGAGAGCAAGCATTTAGTCAAGCGCTACCTGTTGAAAATATGCTATTTCTATTTCACTGCTTGCACACGTAAGAGGACTTTGAACGGACATTCATGCTGTCATCATTACAAGCCCATAGATGCTACAATCAATGTTTCTTCTCACTGTTATTCCAACAAAATCTTGATGCATTGAGTTGCTAACTCTCAACGTATCGCTTGCTTTATACGTCAGTTTCTGAGATGCACTGTTTGTTCTACTGAGATTTCCTCTTGACTGTAATTGAAATGTCATGGGCCTATCTACGTTTTTAATCTGCTCATCATTTTTGCTTACTTCGTAGTAAGACAGCATTCCTTTTGCACTCATCTTGCATTCAGTCATTTCCATGTTTAGCAAAATTAACTATCTACACAGTGACCACAGTCAGATACATCTTCTGCTTTCAGTTTTCTAATGATGTACTCAATCCAGACTAACCTGTTCAAACTTCCATTCTGGTAGCCAACACCCACTCTAACTGAACGTACTGTACATTTCATTTACTTCTTTCTATGCTATTGCCCACAGCCCTAAACATAGTCAGTCTGAATTAGGTACAAATTTTCCAATGTATTTCTCTATTTCCTCCATATTCACAGTATATTTTGCTGACTTATATACTGGTGGGATTGAAAGCATAAAGTGATTTATCTGCAAACATAACTCAGACTTGCCTGTGATTTAACCATTCTTCCTGTTGCCACATCTAAATTTCCATTATTAGTTTGAGCGACTTGTTTGATCCAAATGCAACATAGACTTTCAAAAACAGTCATAAATATCAAACCTCAAAGTTATAGCTTAGGAGGCTTGTTAGATAAGTTGATGGATTCTGAGTGTATAGTTTGAAACTTCCTGACTTTCCTGCTCCCCAGAAGCTGTCTGACCCGCTGTGCTTTTCCAGCTTCACATCTACTGACTTCCAGCATCTGCAGTCCTTACTGTCTCCAAATCAAGAAAATGAAATTGAATCCCCGTAAAGGAGGGGCTAGCTCCTTACCCTGCAACGTTGTAAAATCATGGCATACACTATTGCTCAGTAAACCTAAATAACCAGGTAAAATGATTACCTGGAGACAAGTAGTCATGGTATGGACATTGTTTCTTCTGAAGGTGTTGCATTCAATTTTATACAGTACCACTCTGTGGCATTTTCTCGCCAATTCTTTTCCATAACATTCACATCAGCTGGCATCCACTGGAGTGCAAGTCATTTTTTGCCATGCTGTTACAGTTCATCGATATAATTGAAATTATCTTTCATATCATTCATAACTTTTCTATCCTTTCCAGACTTTGATAAAACTATGCAGTGCTCATTAAATACTTGGAATATTTGAAACAAAAACAGAAATTGCGAAACTTGATAGGTCTGGCAGCATCTGTGGAAAGAAAGCAGAGTTAACATTTCAAATCCGGTGACTCTTCAGAACTGAAATGGAAAAAGTTGAATGAGAAAGAAAAAGAGAAAAAGTAGAGAAATGGAAAAGTTGACATGCAAAGAAAAGAGTAATGGAATGGGAAGAGAAAGGAAAAGAGCTGAAAATAAAACTTCGATTGGAAAGAGAGGAGTTAGGAAAGCAAAATGAAATAGACAGAGGTAAACAAAATGGGAAGTAAAACAGAATTAAAATGCTCCATCACAAGGAGGAAAGTCAGACAGTGTAACTTAGCTCAAGAAAAATTTACAGTAAAGAAAAAAAAGTAATATTTGAGGGGAGCATTCTGATTCCAACTAAGGATTAAATTGAGCTAGATTTTTTAGTTGTGTTAGTAATAAGTCAACGAGTTCTTATGCAGTGTAAAATAGTTGATGTTCTTTTTCCTTTGTATCGAATACACTTTGAAGTTCCCTCTCTCTAAATGCACTTTGACAGACTCTTAGAAATGTGTTCAAAGGTTGATTAACCTGGTGATCAAATTGGAAAAAATCAGATTTGTAATTAATCAAGTCAGGTTGCAGCCTTGGATCTGATTTGTCCATCAGCTGGAATTATAACAGTTCTCTACAACACTGAGGGGATGCCTGTCCTTTTAGATTCTGACAGAGGGTGCATCCTTAAAACATTTTCTTCAGTTTTTGAAAAGATTAACTTATATCCAGAATTTCAGGTTGTGACTCATGTGGGGACAGGCATGTTCAGTCGTGACTGCATCATCACTTCAACATTCGGGAAACTCACTGAATCAAGCTCCAATTATTTGTAAGGAGCTGACGAATGAACTTCTTAGCCAATCATTGGCCTCAACTGTGGAGACAGGTCTTGTTAGAAGTTTCAGTTCAATCAGAGGATGGCAGTTTCTGGTTCCTAAAGATGACAGCAAGGCCTGAAGGTGGCAGCTGCCTGCTAATTCTTGACCATCTGTCACTCATGTTACCAGGGCACCAGGGTAAATAGAACACGCTTCAGGTTTTGATGAACAAGGTCATGACTGGATGAGAGTTCGAAGTCAGTGATACACAAGAAGGTGGATGGATGAGGGTTAGAGGACAGTGATACATGAGGGGTTGAGGTCAGTGATATAGGAGGGACAGTGGATGAGGGGTAGAGGTCAGCAATACACGAAGTGTGGGAAGATGAAGGTTAGAAGTGTTACATGAGGAAGTGGTGGATGTGGGTGTGGTTACAACATTTAAAAGCTACTTAGATAAGTACATGAATAAGAAATGTTTGGAGGGATATGGGCCATGAGCAGGCAGGTGGGACTAGTTTAATTTGGCATTTTGGTCGCCATGGACTGGTTGGACCAAATGGTCTGTTTCCATGCTCTTGGGCTATGGATCAACGAATGGCGCAAGAGATATTAACCCATTTAAAAGAACATTCCGATACTTGGACCAGGGTAGATCCATTCTAGTGTTTTCTCAGAATATGAATACAAAGGTAATGTTGTCCAAAGTTACAATCCATTGCAACTAATACAAAGGCGAAGCAAAAGATAGTATACTACGTTCTTAGGACTAAATATACAATAGTTCGACACCTCAATGATTTTTGGAAATGACACCTTCAGAAGGATGCAAAAATGAATACTGAGATGAGCTGTTAAAAGGCAATCAAAAGTTGAACCACTTAAAGAGCCAGCCAACCTCTAGCAGATCACTTAAATAAGTCCTTGCATTGTCTTCAGTTTAACTTATTTAAATTGTGCTGGATCACAATTAAAAATCCACTTAGTTTTTAGCTTTAACTTTTGAGTTATATTTTAATGTAGGAATATAGAAAGGAAAATGCATCCTGTCTAGGAGTACCAAGAAGCCTTTCAACCTCCTTGAGCCTGTTCCTTCACTTTAGTTAAACTGTGGCTGATCACTGTCTTGACGTCTGTCACTCTGAATGGAATTTAGTCTGTTTCAGTTTTGACTCATTCAGTTTATGCCCCGAAAAGCTGAGATAGTGGCAGATGGATTCTCTATTTTAGCTAAACAGAAAGGAAGGACAGCATGGTGGCAAGGTGATTAGCACTGCTGCCTCACAGGTGCCTGGGTTCGATTCCACCCTCTGGTGACTGTGCGGAGTTTGCATGTTCTCCTTGAGGCTACGTGGGTTTCCTCCAGACGCTCTGGTTTCCCCCCACCCTATCAAAAGATATGCAGGTTAGGTGGATTGACCATGCTAAGTTGCCCTGTAGTGTCCAGGGATGTGCAGGCTAGATAGCTTAGCCATGGGATTACATGGGATAGGATTAGGTCTGGCTGGGATGCTTTTCAGAAGGTTGGTGTGGACTCGAAGGACCTGCTTCCGCACCGTAGGGATTCTGTAATTCATGAGATTACGTTGCCTTCGTGTCTTGAGTACTTTGTTACTTGTGATGTGCAAGGTTACCCTTGTTCATTCACATCATCATTGGTGGACCAGCCGATGTTGCTCAATGCTGCTTGTCATTTAAATGTGAGCTTAACTGAGTAGGAGGGTACTTGTTGGCAGCATCCCTGAATTATGTAGGAGTAGACTTTAAGGTTATGCCCCTTTGTTCCTGGCTCTAGCTACAAAAGCAGAATGTTGCAAATGCTGAAAATCTGAAATAACCACTGAATACACAAGTCTTTTCCCTGGGGTGGTGGAGTCCATAACTAGAGGGCATAGGTTTAGGGTGAGAGGGGAAAGATGTAAAAGAGACCTAAGAGGCAACTTTTTCACACAGAGGATGGTACGTGTATGGAATGAGCTGCCAGAGGAAGTGGTGAAGGCTGGTACAATTACAGCATTTAAAAAGCACCTGGATGGGTATATGAATAGGAAGAGTTTGGGCCGGATGCTGGCAGGTGGGACTAGATTGGGTTGGGATATCTGGTCGGCATGGACGAGTTGGATTGAAGGGTCTGTTTCCGTGCTGTACATCTCTGTGACTCTATGACTCTGGTCACCATGGTTACCTCGGCAGGATACCCTTTCCTAACCTGGTCCAATGGTGAGTTAAGGATTTTAACTGGCTATTAATACCACTTAGGGGTTTCAATAGCTGAAGAATGAAGAAAGTCCCCAGTGGACCTTCTTTCTAGCACTTAATTATTGACGTGGTGGAGAGATGTCAGACATCTCTCCAGAGCAAACTTAACCAATTAATTACCCTTCTTGCTACCTTCCTTGTCACTTTCAGAGAGAGGGAATGTGCCCCCAATATTTACAAATTCTCGTGAGGTTTGTAGGTTGCTATCTCTGACACCTTTTACAGTGATGCCTTGAATGATCAGATGATTGGAGAGGGACACTGTTTTGATGAGTGAAAGGTAATGTTGTGAGAGTACATCAGTGATGATGCTTTTTGAATAGTCATACAGACACAGCTGGATTGGAAACACTAACATTTATAATGCAGTAAAAGTCAATTGTAGAAAAAGTAGATTTAATTTCTCCAACTAATAACAAACTGAAGTAAATTTTCTGACACTGGAGTAATTGTTTTTCCCTGTAAGATTGCTGGTTAAGCTCAAGGTGGGTTCGTTTTTTTTTCGTACTTAATATGTGTACTTGAAATTTCTTGTGCTACGCTTAATTCAATTAAGTCCCTTAACATGATTTCAGAATAGGTCATCCTCCAGTAATTAGTAGCAAGCCACTGTCTAAAATGTTGTTCACAATTTCTGTTAATGCCATGCATTTTAAGACAGTGTCTCATTACTTTGTAATATGTAGCTACGTTTTCAGCGTAAAGTTTTTGCATGAAATCTGAGCTTGCAACCATAAAATTGTTTTTTTCCCTGTTTTCACTAAACTTATTGAAATGTTTCTTACTTGTATAGGTTTTTTTCTTAGTTCTTGACCAAATAAATTATTGTACTTTTTTTGTTTTTATCTACAGTGTAAGATTTTAGGTTAATTTAGATTAGATTAGATTCCCTACAGTGTGGAAACAGGCCCTTCGGCCCAACAAGTCCACACCAACCCCCCAAAGAGTAACCCATCCAGACCCATTCCCCTACATTGACCCCTGACTAATGCACCTAACAGTATGGACAATTTAGCAGAGCCAATTCACCTAACCTGCACATCTTTGGATTTGGGAGGAAAATGGAGCACTCGGAGGAAACCCACGCAGACACCAGGAGAATGTGCAAACTCCACACGGACAGTTGTCTGAGGCAGCAATCGAACCCGGGACCCTGGCGCTGTGAAGCAGCAGTGCTAACCACTGAGCCACCGTGCCACCCATAATTTGAAGTAAACTTACTACGTGCATATATCATTAACTTTCAATAATTCCTTTAATAATCCTTCTTGAATCATGTACATTTTATTTTGATCTGGTATCACTATATCTTCTATGTACCTATTTACTTGCAATAGTTATCAGTTGTGCTTTAATTTTATTTAAGATCTTACAGATGGCTAAACTTGCTTGTTCAATCTTAATTATGTTTAGACATTGCTTCTGAATGGGAAATCAAAAATGTTCTGTTCCTTGACCAAAATGTAGAAATGGATCTTTATTCAGATTAGTCAACTGATCTAAATTTCTAACGACTGAATTGTTGTCAATAGCAATGTAAATAGCAACTTTTTAGATCAAGTTAAGTATCTGTCGATGTACACATCTGGCTACATATCAGCAAGCAAACCCATTTTTCTTGATTCATTTAGTTCAGAAATCCTGTCAATAAAACTGTGCAGTAGAATGATTCTGATGAAAGGTATGAAACATTAACTTTTCATTCTTGACAGTTGCTATCTGACTTTGCTGAGGATTTCCAGCATTTTCTTTTTCTATCTCTTATATCCAGCATCTTCAGTTGTTTGCTTGGAAGAATTACGTTATGCATCCAAGTCAAGACAGTGTGTTGCTTGGAAGGGAGTTTGGAGGTGACTGCATTCTATGACATTTCTGCTCTTGACCTTCTCTCCAGTGTAAGGGAAAAGAGATTCTGTCAAAATAACTGTAGTGAATTTCTATAACGTACCCTGTTGAAGATATTTAGTGTGGTCACTGTTGCCAGTCATGTAGAAGGTGAATATTGACTTCACTGATAAGAAGTTGATCAAGAGAACAGATCTGTCCTGAATGCAATTTGGCTTAATATAGAACATAGAACATTATAGCATAGTACAGGCCCTTTGGCCCTCGATGTTGCGCCGACCTGTCATACCAATCTGAAGCCCATCTAACCTACACTATTCCATATACATCCATATGCTTGTCCAATGACGACTTAAATGTACTTAAAGTTGGCGAATCTACTACCGTTGCAGGCAAAGCACTCCATACCCTTACTACTCTCTGAGTAAAGAAACTACCTCTGAAATCTGTCCTATATCTAGCACCCCTCAATTTAAAGCTATGCCCCCTCGTGCTCGCCGTCACCATACTTGGAAAAAGTCTCTCCCTGTCCACCCTATCTAACCCTCTGATTAACTTATATGTCTCTAATTAAGTCACCTCTCAACCTTCGTATCTCTAACAAAAACAGCCTCAAGTCCCTCAACCTTTCCTCGTAAGACCTTCCCTCCATACCAGGCAACATCCTAGAAAATCTCCTCTGCACCCTTTCCAAAGCTTCCACATTCTCCTTATAATGCGGTGACCAGAACTGTACACAATACTCCAAATGCGGCCGCACCAGAGTTTTGTACAGGTTCTGTTAATCAAAGCTAAAACACTGTATGCCTTCTTAACAACCCTGTCAACCTGGGTGGCAACTTTCAAGGATCTGTGTACCTGGACACCGAGATCTCTCTGCTTATCTACACTACCAAGAATCTTACCATTAGCCCAGTACTTTGCATTCCGCTCACTCCGACCAAAGTGAATCACCTCACACTTGTCCGCATTAAACTCCTTTTGCCACCTCTCAGCCCAGCTCTGCAGCTTATCTACGTCTCTCTGTAACCTACGACATCCTTCGTCACTATCCACAACTCCACCGACCTTATTGTCATCTGCAAATTTTCTAACCCACCCTTCTACACCCTCATCCAGGTCGTTTATAAAAATGACGAACAGCAGTGGACCCAACATTGACCCTTGCGGTACACTACTGGTAACTGAACTCCAGGATGAACATTTCCCATCAACCACCACCCTCTGTCTTCTTTCAGCAAGCCAATTACTGATCCAAACTGCTATATCTCCCACAATCCTATACTTCCGCATTTTGTACAATAGCCTACTGTGGGGAACCTTATTGAACGCCTTGTTGAAATCCATATACACCGCACCAACCGGTTTACTCTCATCTACCTGTTTGGTCACCTTCTCAAAGAACTCAATAAGGTTTGTGAGGCACGACCTACCCTTCACAAAACCGTGCTAACTATCCCTAATCAAATTATTCTTTTCTAGATGATTATAAATCCTATCTCTTATAACCTTTTCTAATACTTTACCAACAACTGAAGTAAGGCTCACTGGTCTATAATTACCTGGATTGTCTCTACTCCCCTTCTTGAACAGGGGAACCACATTTACTATCCTCCAGTCTTCTGGCACTATTTCTGTAGACAATGACAATTTAAAAATCAATGCCAAAGGCTCAGCAATCTCCTCCCTGGCTTCCCAGAGGATCCTAGGATAAATCCCATCCGGCCCAGGGAACTTATCTGTTTTCACACTCTGCAGGATTTCTAATACCTCCTCCTTGTGAACCTCAATCACATCTAGTCTAGTAGCCTGTATCTCAGTATTCTCTTCGACAACATTGTCATTTTCTAGAGTGAATACTGTCAAAAAATATTCATTTAACTGCTTCCCCTATCTCCTCTGACTCCACACACAACTTCCCACTGCTATCCTTGATTGGCCCTAATCAAAGTCAAAGAGACTGTCACTACACAGGTCCTCAATGCCTCAAATGTGCACAACCTTGACTCTGGAGAATTACAATGTGAGTTCTCTTATGTTTATATAGTTCATTGAATGTGACCATTGTGGCCAGGTATTGCTGCCCATCCCTAATTTTTCTGAAAAAGTGAGTTGCCTCCTTTGAACCATTACAGTTTTTGGAGTGCAGGAACACCCAGAATACAGTTGGAAAGGAAGTTCCAGGGTTTTGACCAAGGAACAGTGAACAAATGGCAATTTTATTCCAAGCTAGGATGTTGTATGGCTTGGAGAATGGGGGAATCTTGCAGGTGGTTGTATCGCCATGTATTAGTTGCCCTTATCCTTCTTGTGGTAGAGATTAGAAGTTTGTGAGATGCTTTTGAAAGAGGCCTGATGAATTACTGCAGTGCATGTTGCATATGGTACACAATGCTACCATTATGCATCAGTGGTAAACAGAGTGAATGTTGAAGATGATAAGTGGAATGCCAGTCAGTTGAGCTGCTTTGTCCTGGATGATGTTGAACTTCTTGCATGTTGTTCTCCAGGCTAGTGGAGGATATTCTAGCAAACTGTTGACATATTCCTTGTAAGTGGTGGACAGGCATGGGAAAGTAGGAGGTGAGTTATTCACTGCAGAATACCTATTTTCTGAAATGCTCTTGTATCTGTGGTATTTGTATGGCTATTTTAGTTCAGATTCTGGTCAATGGGAACCCTGTGATGTTAATAATGGGGAATTCAGCAGTGGTAATATGATTGAATGTCATGGAGTGATGGTTAGATTTGTTCTTACTGGCATTGGACGTGATATGGAACTTCTACAGCACAAATGTTACTTGCCTTTTATCAGCCTTTCTGGATATTGTCCAGGTATTGTTGTCTTTGAACGTGGGCTGCTTCAGTATCTAAAGAGTCAAAAACAATATCTAATCATCTGTGATCATCCAGTCTCTGACCTTAAGATAGAAAGAAGATATTTTATGTACTGGATGAAAATGATTGCACTTAGGACACTAACCTGAGGATCTCTGACATCAATATCTGATCTCCACTACCACAATCATCTTCTTTTTTGTTAGGTATGTCTCCAAGCAGTGCAGAATTTTTTTCTTTTATTCCCATTGCTTGAAGTTTTGCTTGGACCTCAGATACCATCTAGGTTAAATGCTGATATCAAGGGCAGTCATTCTCCCTTTGTTGAATAATGGCTTTAGGACCTTGGAGAAACCCCTGGAAAAATGTCATGGAGCTACACCTCACTGAGCATAAATAGCACAATGTTGATACAGTTAGAAAACAATAGAAGGAACACTATGGAACATGCACTCATGTGAGAGTCTGAAACACAAATATTTCTGTTATGCAAGGGGTGTATTACTACTGTCAGTGACAATATTCTTGGGAAAGAAGGTTGAGAAAAGCTTCTATTTATATTGGAATGTCAGTCCTTTATCATGTCATCACCAGCATAAAATAAAATACTTTATTAAGGTGTAGCCAAAAGATCTTCCAGACATTCAAGTTAGACAAGACATGACTTCATGATGGAGTGCATATGAACACTTATTCTTGTTTCCATGCGAGAAATTCTCGACAATACACTTTTTTGACAGACCAAAGAAATGAGAAACTTCACGAATGTAAAGCTCACGTAAAAAGAATTCCACACCAACAATGGATCCAATATTGAGTAATTCTGAGCCTGAACTACTCCTATACACCC
This sequence comes from Chiloscyllium punctatum, assembly GCF_047496795.1. NCBI lineage: Eukaryota > Metazoa > Chordata > Chondrichthyes > Orectolobiformes > Hemiscylliidae > Chiloscyllium > Chiloscyllium punctatum. Next base: position 76,223,783 of record NC_092762.1, on the reverse strand, counting down.
CTATCCCTGTGAAGTTATTATCGGTATTGTGTGACAGAACATGAACAAAAGAAATAGGAGTTTGGGTAGGCCATTTGAGGCTTAAAGATTTCTCTTCCATTTAATAAGACCATTGCTGACCCTGTACCTTAGCTCCACCATTACATCCCCATAGCCTATAATTTTCTTAGTGTCTAAAATTCTCCCAACATTTCTCAACTCTCAAAGATCGCCAGTGCTTGGATGAGGAAAAATTTCCCTTCACCTCCGTCCTAAATGACTGACCTCTTATTCTGAGACTGTGATTTAATGTTCTAGATTTCAAAATCAAGGGAATCTGTTTTGTCAGCATTTACCCTATTAAACTCTAAGAATTTTACAAATTTCAATTAGATCACCTCTTATGTCAACAGTTAGGGAATATATATGTATAGTCTTCTCATTTTCTCCTCATTGAACATGTCCCTCACCCCAGGAGCCAGTCCAGTGAACCAATATTGCATTCCCTCTCCAGGCTTGTCCAACAGGGTGAGAATGTTGTTCAAAATTATCAGGCAGTTGAACTGGTAGATTCTTTAAACCTGCTGTTTCTCTCATCAATCTAGTTATTTGCACATTTGCTCTGAACCAATCAGCAGAAAATGTGAGTGATTATAATTGGAAGAGCAGTGAGCAGCCCAACATGAGTGATTTGATTTACTTGAGGTCCATGGTATTGAATCTGTGGAATGGAGGCACACCGTGACAAATGTCAATTGCATCTGGAGAACCATCAACTCGATGAGACACGCTCTTTCGTCTGTCCAAAACTTCTTGTCTTCCCAGTGTAAAGAGCTAACTTTGGTTGAGTGTTGCAGACTGCCATGTTCCGGGGTACAGGCCTATGTGCTTGGAGCTGTTGCCAAGAAACAGTGAAGAAAGACCATGGTCTTATTATTCAGGGTGATGTGAGAATGACTAGTGGCTGGATGAGAAGTGAGTAACCGACTGACTAACTGGAAATAAGGCTAGATGGGTGGATGAGTATATGACTGGTGAGGTGAAAGTAAGCTCTGCAGTTGCTGGAGATTAGAGTCGAGAGTGTGGTGCTAGAAAGCAAAGCAGATCAGGCAGCATCCAAAGAGCAGGAGAATCAACGTTTTGGGCAAAAGCCCTTCATCGAGTGACTGACTGACCAAATGCTGAGTAGCGAGAGACTGAACGGTTCCGGATAGGTAAGTGAGTGAGTGACAGACCGGGGATGCCTTATGGAGGGATGAGTGAATGAAACTAGCTCAGCTCAGTCCCCCACATCATTCCCTTGTGATGAAGACTTCGTACCTAGTCTACTTCTGTTTTTAGCTCTGCATCTTAGCCAAAAAGTGAAAAAAGGTTTGTTAGCTCTGCAGATTTGGTATTATTTTTAGCTGATTTCTATTATTTACTCATTTAAATGATCAATTTATTGCAATGGATTTGTCTTTTTCCCTGCAATACATGTTCACTGGTGACAAGCCTTATCTTTCTGAAATTTGTTCATCTGCACCCCAGTTGAGAGAAAGTTCTGCCTGATTCTGCTGTCGGAGAGCAAGGCACTGGTAGACCATACCTGAAGTACTCCACATAATTTATGTCTCTTTACCAAAGGAAGAAAAGGAAAAGTAAACTTCCCTCCGTGCTCCAGGTGTGGTCTCACCAGTACCCTTTATAACTATTGTAAGACTTATTTTCTTTATGCTCAAATCCTTTTGTAGGAAACTCTAGCATACTATTAGGCTTCCTAATTGCATGCTGTACCGGCAATGTTAAATTTCTGTGATTCATGTTAAGACAGCACGAAACAGTATGAAGATAACTGGTAATTCAATATTGCAAGACTGAAAATTTTCATCACATGCTGCTAAATGAAACAAACTATTTCTTGTGTCTGCATGCATTAGTGAGTCACCATTAGAACATTCAACTTTTTAAGCACAGCAATAAAATGCTTGTGATTCAATAAATGACTGCTAACTTACTCAAGGGCTCAAGTTTATATTCTGTGCTCAATTAACTTATCTCAGCAGTACTTGTAATACTACTCTTGGTAGTCCAGAAATTCTACAGCAGTCCTCATTCTACCACTGTGTAGTTTTGGTGGGGCATCTGCTGAAGATCAACTTGCATTTTGTCATGTCTTCAGTGAAACAAAAACATCCCAAGGTGCTTCACGGGAACATTATCAAACAAAATTTGACACCATACCATATAAGGTGACATTAGGATAGGTTTAAGACGTTTTGAAAAGGGGAGAGAGATTGGGTTGCAGTAGTTTTAAAGAAAAATTTCTAAAGATGTAGATGCAATCATGTGAATTAGGATTGGGAAAACACCACTGGGCCCTCTAAGTCTGTTCCACCATTGAGCAAGATCATCGCTGAATTACTCTGATTACTCTATAATCCTGCCTGCCTACAACAATATTTCAACACCTTGCCAGTCGAGCATCTATCTACTTTTGTCTTAAGCTTGAAGAATCTGCTTCCACTTCCTTTCAAGGAGGAGAGTTCAAAAGACTGTAGACGTCTAATGTTGGGGCATACGAAATTACAATGGTGTAAGAGACCAGAATTGGAGGAGTGAGAAGTTCCTGGAAGGCTCCATAACTGAAAAAGATTGTAGACGTGGGAAGGTTGAGAGCATGGAGGAATTTGAATACAATTTGGAGAATTTTGAATTTTAGAAAATTGCACATTGTCACAGTAGCACAGGATGTCACTTGTGACTTTAGTAAGATTAGTAGACGCATTGCCAAGGAGAATGCATCAGTTAGCTGATGAGTTAATCACCAAGCTTTATTTAAATTTAAACCAGGCAGAATGATTCTGGTCAAAACATGGTCCTAAGGAAAGCATCATTTCAGTCTTGTGGCAGGTGGTAACCTGATTGGAGAGGTAATGGTATGGAATTGTAGGAAACTGAGCGTGGATTAGGGAAGTGACCATGTTTGAGATCTTTAGAGAGGAAAAGAAGGTGGGCAATGCGACAATAGTTTGAAAGCATAGATTGTGCAAGAGTGAGTCTGAGGATCCAGGTGATTATGTCAAAATTGAGGTGAGGGCAGCACCAGAAAAGAGGAAGCTGTTAACATTAACAGCTACAATGTGAAACCAGGAAGGGAGATTGGATGATCAGAAATTTATTAGCAATGTTAATGAGACAGCATCAGGCAGACCCTACTGACACAACTACTGCCAATACTGGGCAAAGCAAGGGACCTTTGTATTGACCCAGTAAACCTCTGTCAGATTCAGAAAAAAATGGCCTGAGAAAATACACCTAGTCACAAATGCCAACATGTTCCTTTTTTGTGGATTTTTGGGTCCAGTGTGTCTGTGTCAGAGAAACATCAAAGTTCAGGACTCTCACTCCTGATTGCTTTGACCAATCACTGTGGGAAAGGAAGACATGTGAACATCAGTTAAGTGCAGATTAGAACTTGATTGCAAGACCTTCTTTCATTTTTCCCTGCTCACACAAGAAGAATGCATTTTGGAAAAGATAATGGAGCACATCCACAGAACCATACCCAGTAGGGAGTCCAAGGCATTCAAGTGAGGGAGGCTGGACAAAAGCTAGATGGAAGCTTGCGTATTTATAATAGTTTACACAATCAAATAAAATGGACCAAATTTGGTTGGAAAGTGCCACGCATTTCTCAAGTTAGCAGATAATGCCAATGCCTCTTTCTTTATAACTTATTTATAATGATTTATGTTGCTTCCTGTTGTCTGAAAATGACGAATCACATGAATTCATTCTCTTAGATATGCACGATTAACAAATGGCCTTCTATCATCTCCAGTGATTATGCTCAAAATTGAGTTTACTGTATTTAATTTTAATATGATATACGCTTTTTTTTCCTCTCAGAGGGAATGGACCTACTGTTAACCTGAAGGTGATAATCAGAAACAGTTGTACCTTGTATTAACACAATTCCCAATGTTACCTGCACATACTTAATTAGCAATCATTTCTTCATAGTGCTAAAAAACAAAATAAGCTGTACTACTTTCCAATTGGAAAGCTGTTCAGTGACTTTTCTTCGAAAGATTTCATTATGCACAGAGAGGAATAGTAGTGGAATGACGAGGAAATATTCAGATGACACCATAGAAGCTATTGTTGATGTCATATTCATTATTTCATAACTATGTGCAAAATCTGAGCATGCACTAAGCCAAGTTTTACAAGGCCTGAAGTATTATACTGTGCAGCACATAGCAATTTGCTGTAAAAGCTTAATTGCTGCAAAATTCACATCTTATAGTCTGAACAGTTCCACTTGGGTGGAGAGGTCTGTTAGCTGGATGGCTGATTTGCGATGCAGAGTAATGCTGACAGCATGGGTTAATTTCCCACACCGGCTGAGGTTACCTTGAAGGTCTATCCTTCTTAACCTGTCCCTTCACCTGAGGTGTGACCTAAAGTTGAACCACCATCAGTTGTTTCTCTAATGACACAGCTGCCATGTGGTCTAGTAGGTCCGTGGAGACTGCTTTTACTTCACTTTTTACTTGTGTACATTCTGAGGGCGATTACTAGAAAAAGAATCCATCCAATCTGCATCTGCATACATTCTCACTTTCCACTTCCGTCAGGCCCCAATGAAGCTTGTTAAAAAGACTTATCATTCACTTTCTGAAATAAAGCAGTAAATATTCAGCAATGCTAGAGACAGAGTTGGGGTTGGCTGGAGGGGTGTTGTTGGGGCTGCAGTGGAGGGCAGTAACATTGGAAAAATTATGAAACCAAATCTCAGCATGTCAAATCTACTTCTTTGGGGTTTAACTGCTGTAGGGTTTTGAACGAGCTGAGTAACCACTCTCAAAGAGAGGGTTGGCCATTTAGATTTAAGTGCTGTGGATTGATCCCTCAGAGCTCAGAAAACCTGGCCATTGAGGGTGGTGGGAGCAAGAAGATCCAAAAGGCAAGTGCTTTTCAGACTGCTTAAGACACCTGATAAGCCAACTCCATACTTTTGTCCCACCCACAATACTTGATTTATCAGGTCCCCTTATGATCTGCCACCCATCAGCCAATCAGTTTCCTCATCTCGACACACCATTCACTTAGCCACCTGCCACTTGGTGCATAAGGATGCAAGGGTTTGAAAAGGGTTTTCATGCTGAAGAGTGCATTAAGCGCAACTAAATGTGCTACATGAACTTGGGCAGGGGAAAGCTTTGGATCTCTAAGGAGTGAGAGCGAACATGAAGGTGGTTTGAGTAATAATTTTGATCATACCAATGCATTGATCCTTACAAAGGAGAATATTAATACATCCCAAATACAGCTGTAAGCCGGCATTGGAGGAATTCAAGATTATTGGTAATGGTACTGATCAAATTGTTGGAGTTAATCACTCTGGGTTCTCATAGACTTCTTCCTTGGGTCTTCATAGAAGTTGTGAGTCATTTAGTTCAGATGTTACTTTTACATTTTCAAAATTCCATTAATTCAGGGAAGGTTCCATAAGGTTAGCAATACAACAGCAAAACAGCCCCTTTATTTAAAAAGGTATGAGATGCAAACTAAAAAAATACAAGCCAGTTAGCTTCACGCTATCACAAGGAAGGTATTAGATGCTATTATTAGACACGTTATAGCAGGGCACTTGAAGAAGTTCAAGATAATCAGAGTCAGCACAGTTTTTATGAAAGGAAAATTACATTTCACCAACTTTTTGGAGTTCTTTGGAGGGATTCTCATGAATCCAAATTGAAGGACGGGAACTATTTCTGGCTGTAACAGACTGCTCCTTATTTTTGAGGTATTTTAGGTGTTGGAGGTGATTTTCTCGCATTCCAGGAGTAGCATTTATTGTTTTATATGCTGTTGCATTGTTTTGGAAGTTTGGAGAATAAAAAAGCCATAACAACGACACTTTTAAAAGGGAGAAGAACAGACAAAGGCAGCACATGGCCAGTGAAGGAAAGACAGAAAGAAAACTGACACAGCAGTGAATCTGCACAGTCACTGCCTTTGCTGTTTGAATTCATGCGTTGCTGGACATTGGAGTGCATCTAGGAAAATTTAACAAACAGTGAAATTCGCAACTGATCTTGGAGGAACCTGCCTTGGGGGGAGGTCAGAGCGCAGAAACAGATAAGTGAACAGTTTGAAGTATAGCCTTGCTATAAATCTACAATACTGAGTAGAGTGAGTTCTTTTATTGATTATATGTTTTATTGAGATATGCCTCTGGAGTCATAAGTATTAAGTTAGCTTGAAGCTGTGTTTTGTAGAGGAATAAGACTGTGCTATTTTCTGGATGAGTAGATTGGAAGAAGCAAAAATGGCCTTTAGTAGAGTGAAATGCTCTTCTTGTCAGATGTGGGAGTTCAGGGAGAGTTTACGTGTTACTGAGGAATATAGCTGCAATAAATGCCATTGGTTGCAAATCCTACCAGAGCAAATGGATTGGCTGCAGGGACAGTTAGAGGCAATGAGGAATTTACAGGAGCAAAGGGGTGTGCTGGATGGCAGTTATAGGAAGGGAGAAAAGTCGCAGATACTGTCACATAGATGGGTTAACTCCAGGAAAGGTAAGAGAAGTAGGCAGGTCATGCAGGAGTCTTCTGTGGCTACCTCCATTTCAAACAAGTATGCTGTTTTGGAAAAGGTAGGGGTGATGGATTCTCAGGGGAATGTAGCATGAACAGTCAAATCTCTGGTACTGAGACAGGCTCGAATGCAATGAGGGGTACGTTGGGTTCCAAGCAATCAATTGTGTTTGGGGACTCTCTAGACGGAGCCACAGAGAGACGTTTCTATGACCAGCAGCAAAAAATCAGAATGGTGTGTTGCCTCCCTAGTGCCAAGACCAAGGGTGCCTCAGAGGGTGCAGAATGCTCTCAAAGGGGAGAGGGACGAGCAGAAGTTCATTGTACACGTTGGAACCAACGACATAGGAAGGCAAAAGGATGAGTTCTGAAAGGAGAATATAGAAGGTTAGGCAGGAATTTAAAAAGGAGGTCCTCGAGGGTATTAATAGCTGGATTACTCCTGGTGCTACAAGCGAGTGAGGGTAGGAATAGGAGGATAAAGCTGATGAATGCGTGGCTGAGGAGTTGGTGTATGGGCAAAGGGTTCGCATTTTTGGATCTTTGGAAGCTGTTTTGGGGTAGAAGTAACTTGTACAAGAAGGACGGATTGCACCTGATTTGGAAGGGGCTAATATATTGGCAAGGAGGTTTGCTCAAATTGCTCGGGAGGATTTAAACTAGTATGGTGGGGTGGGATGCAGGGAGGTAGTGAGGAAAGAGATCAACCTGAGACTGGTACAGTTGAGAAAAGAAGTGAGTCAAGTAGTCAGGGCAGGCAGGGATAAAGCAGAGAACAAGGTCGGACATTTATTTCAATACAGGAGGCCGAACAAGGAAAGCAGATGAACTTAGGACATGGTTAAGAACGTGGGACTGGCATATCATAGCAATAACAGAAATGTGGCTGAAGGACGGGCAGGACTGGCAGCTTAATGTTCCAGGATACAAATGCTATAGGAAGGATAAAAAGGGAGGCGAGAGAGGAGGGAGACTGGCCTTTTTGATAAACTGTAGTTTTACAGCTGTACTTAAGGAGGATATTCCTAGAAATACATCCAGGGAAGTTGTTTGGGTGAAACTGAGAAATAAGAAAGGGATGATCACCTTGTTGGGATTGTATTATACACCCCCAAAAACTCAGCAAGAAATTGAAAAGCAAAGTTATTAAGCGATATCACTTATCTCGAAGAATAATGGGGTGGTTTTGGTAGGGGAGTTTTAATTTTCCAAACATAGACTGGGACTGCCATAGTGTTCAGGGTATAGGTGGAGAGGAATGTGTTAAGTGTGTACAAGAAAATTTTCTGATTCTGTATGTGGATGTACCTATTTAGAGAAGGTGCAAAACTTGACCTACTCTTGGGAAGTAAGACAGGGCAGATTATTGAGGTGTCAGTGGAGGAGCACTTCAGGGCCAGCAACCGTACTTCTATTAGTTTTAAAACAGTGATGGAAAAGGATAGAGCAGAGCTAAAAGTTGGAGTTCTAAATTGAAGGAAAGCTAATTTTGATGGTATCAGGCAGAAATTTCAAAAGCTGATTGGGGCCAGATGTTCATAGGTAAAGGGACAGCTGGAAATGGAAAGCCTTCAGAAATGAGATAATGAGAGTCCAGAGACAGTGTATTCCTGTTAAGGTGAAAGGGAAGGCTGGTAGATATAGGGAATGCTGGATGACTAAAGCAATTGAGGATTTGTTTAAGAAAAAGAAGGAAGCATGTGTCCGGTATTGACAAGATAGCTTGAATGAATCCTTAGAGTATAAAGGTAGTTGGAGTATACTTAGGAGGGCAAAAAGGGGACATGAGGTAGCTTTGGCAAATTGGGTTAAGGAGAATCTAAAGGGTTTTACAAATCCATCAAGGACAAAAGGGTAACTAGGGAGAGAATAGGGCCCCTCAAAGATCAATAAGGCAGCCTTTGTGTGAAGCTGCAGGAGATGGGGGAGATACTAAACGATTATTTTGCATCAGTGTTTACTGTGGAGAAGAACATGGTAGAATGTACGGAAATAGATGGTGACATCTTGAAAGTGTCCATGTTACAGACGAGGAAATGCTGGATTTCTTGAAATACATAAAAGTGGATAAATCCCCAGGGTTTGATGAGGTGTATGCTAGAACTCTGTGGGGAGCTAGGGAAGTGATTGCTGGGCCCCTTGCTAAGATATTTCTAACATCGATAGTCACAGGTGAGGTGCCAGAAGACTGGAGATTGGCTAACATCATGCCACTATTTAAGAAAGGTGGTAAGGACAAGCCAGGGAACTATAGATCGGTGAGCTTGACATCGGTGGTGGGCAAGTTGTTGGAGGGAATCCTGAGGGACAGGATGTACATGTATTTGGAAAGGCAAGGACTGATTAGGAATTGTCAGCTTGGCATTGTGCATGGGAAGTCATGTCTCACAAACTTGATTGAGTTTTTTGAAGAAGTAACAAAGACGATTGATGAGAGCAGAGCGGTGGGTGTGATCTATATGGACTTCAGTAAGGCGTTCGACGAGGTTCCCCATGGGAGACTGATTAGCAAGGTCAGATCTCATGGAATACACGGAGAACTAGCCATTTTATACAGAACTGGCTCAAAGGTAAAAGGCAAAGGGTGGTTGTGGAGGGTTGTTTTTCAGACTGGGGGAGGCATGTGACCAGTGGAGTGCCACAAGGATCGGTGCTGGGTCCACTACTTTTCATCATTTATATAAATGATTTGGATGTAAGCATAAGAAGTATAGTTGGTAAGTTTGCAAACGATAGCAAAATTGGAAGTGTAGTGGATAGTGAAGAAGGTTACCTCAGATTACTGGATCTCGATCTGATGGGTCAATAGGCTGAGGAGTGGCTCTGTTTTTTACAATTTATATAAATGATGTGCATGGAGGGATTGCAAGTATAGCTACTAAACTTGCTGATGAGACAGAGATAGGTGGAAAAGTAAGTTGTGATGGGGACGTAAGGTGACTACCAAGAGATTTCAAGAAGTTCACTGTGTGGGCAAAGATCTGGCATTGCGTGGGAAAATTTGAAATCATTCAGTTTTGTAGGAAGAATAAAAAAGAAGCATATTGTTTGAGTGTAAGAATTTGCACAGCCTTAAGATGGAAAGACCTCTGTGTATCCTGTTGCATGGATCATAACAGGTTGCTGTGCAGATACACCGAGTAATTAGGAAAGCTTGTAGAACTTTATTGTGTATTGAATACAAAAATAGAAACATAGCTTTGTTGAGACCTGCATCTTGGCTACACTGTCAAATATAGGTCTCCTTATTTCAAGAAGTATATAAATGTGCAGAATCAGTTCAATGAGTATTTACTACACAAATATCTGAAGTTGGCAAGTGAGTCATGATGAAACGTTTGGCAGGTTGTGTTTGTATCAGCGGAGTTTAGAAGAGTAAATCCGATTTGCTTGAAACGTAAAATCCTGAGGAATCTTGACAGGGTGAATGTACAAAGAATGTTTCCACTTATGGAAGAATGAAGAACTGGGAAAGGTGTTCCAAAATAAGGAGTCATTCATTTAAGACAGAGATAATGAGTTTCTTTTTTTCTCACAGGGTCCTGAGTCTTTAAAATTCTTTACCTTGAAAGGCAGTGGAAGCAGAGCTCTTGAATGTTTTTAAAGCATTTTTAAGTGAAGGAGTAAATGTTATGACTAGTTAGCAGGAATGGGGAATTATCAAATCAGCCATGGTCTTATTGAATGGTGGAGTAGATTCGAGAAGCTGAGTCGTGTTCACCTCCTCATTTGTATACATTCCTTTATTTGTAATGTAGGTCACTCCTATTTAGTGGCTATCATTGGAATAGACGACATCTTGTTAACGATAAGAGCCTCCTCTTAGTCGTGTATTTGGTGATTTTCTTCTATCATACGAGGGCATGCACGCCGTGTAGATCCCCACCAGGAAAGAGGATGTGATAGCAAATTAGCCAGTTGGATCCTACACCATGATGAGCTATGGTGAAGATTCAAATTGCAAAAACACCCATACTTTGTTGGTGTGTGTCCATTTTCAACCCCTGCCTCAGTTCTTCCAATCTGCTCCACCATTCAATAAGACTTTCTCAAACAACTGCCAAATTGGAAACAGAGTAAAAAAATTCTCAATTCTACAGGATCTTTGTTTTACTGCCACTTAGAACATAGAACATAGAACATAGAACAATACAGCACAGAACAGGCCCTTCGGCCCACTTCTTGATTTCCGGGCAGCAGGCTGACATCCTTGCCACCCCTTAAATTGTGGAGTTGAAATTTCTGCAGATTTTACACAAATTTACTCATTTTTAAATAGAGGTTCATGTCATCCAGTTCTGCAGGTGAGACATCTTGTAACTGTCCATGTTGTTTGGTCCCTTTAGATTTTCAAAAATGGCAAACCTATTACCCTTCACCTTTTCTCTTCCAGAGAAAGCTTCTCAAGAGCAGTGAGGGACAGGTAACAAATGCAAGTCTTGCCTGCGGTTCTCACATCAGGCAAGGCTAGTACTTATTACCTGTCCTATATGAGAATTACAGTAATGCACATTATCTGATCACTTAGAATGCACCCTCTTCCCCTCAGTGACTGACACTGCTCTTATTTGTTTCTCCTCAAAAGCCACATTGGGAGGGATTTTTAGCTTCAATGCAGTCAGCAGGAGTTAGGGATATTCCCAGCTTGGCACGTCCCGATTGGGAGAAAGTGCCCACAAAGATGGGATTTTGAATGCACCATTAGGGATGGCTTCTCACCTCTATCCAAGGCCCTAAAGGAGCCTTCCACATCCATCAAAGGTTTACTTGTACATCCACTAATATCAATTATTGTATCCGTTGCTCCCGATGCGGTCTCGTCTACATTGGGGAGACTGGGCACCTCCCAGCAGAGCGCTTTAGGGAACATCTCCGGGACACCCGCACCAATCAACCACACTGCCCTGTGGCCCAACATTTCAACTCCCCCTCCCACTCTGCCGAGGACATGGAGGTCCTGGGCCTCCTTCACCACCGCTCCCTCACCACCAGACGCCTGGAGGAAGAACGCCTCATCTTCTGCCTCGGAACACTTCAACCCCAGGGCATCAATGTGGACTTCAACAGTTTCCTCATTTCCCCTTCCCCCACCTCACCCAGGTTCTAAACCTCCAGCTCAGTAACTGTCCCCATGACTTGTCTGGACTTGTCCTACCTGCCTATCTCCTTTTCCGCCTATCCACTCCACCCTCTCCTCCTTGACCTATCACCTTTATCCCCTCCCCCACTCACCCATTGTATTCTATGCTACTTTCTCCCCACCCCCACCCTCCTCTAGCTTATCTCTCCACGCTTCAGGCTCACTGCCTTTCTTCCTGATGAAGGGCTTTTGCCCGAAACGTCGATTTCGAAGCTACTTGGATGCTGCCTGAACTGCTGTGCTCTTCCAGCACCACTAATCCAGAATCTGGTTTCCAGCATCTGCAGTCATTGTTTTTACCTCGTGGATACTTACCGCAGTCTTGCCAATCAACCTAGAATCAAACTTGGAGGCAGTTACAGAAGCTACCCTGCTGGGTGCGAAGTGGGCCTCTTAAACAGTCATCGCAGTGCTATGGGACTTCATTCCTGTCCTACTAAAATACAAAGGCCACTAACTCTCAACCAACATTCTTTCTTACTCCCTGTATACTCCCCATGCCAAGGAATGTCCACCATCTACTTCTAAGTGGTCCATCTTACCCTCTGTACTGACCCCTCAACCAGCTCTTCTATGTCTGTTCACCCATTGCATACCATTTAGCTAAGAATATATATAATGGGGTTGTGCTGAAAGCCTAAAAATCCATTGGAACAGATGATCCCCAGAAAAAAATATTGCTTGATTGGCAGCTGTGTCTCTCTGATGTTTCCTGTAAATTGCATAATATTTATTTGCACAAAATTAAGAGGGTTGACATGTTCGCAGTTTCCGCACGTGTGGTTTAAAGGGTCTGGATAATTGACTCATTTATTAGCTTATAGTGAATGGAAAGTTTTCGAGGAAAGGGATAAGTTTTAATCTTGAATTTTACAAATAAAAAATGTATCCTATTGTCGCTGTAAACTTCATTGATTCTATGTAGTCAGTGAATAGACAAGAAAGTGCCCTAGTTAGGCATCGAGGCTATAAGGGGCGATGAGGATGGCTGTCTGGCATACTGGGGATAGAGGGTATGAGGGGCCATGGGGGTGGGTAAAGGAACATAACATGATGTGTCTGAGGTGACATGTTAACTGTCAGATAGTTACAGTTGGCACCCCTTGCTTTTCGTTTCATGGAGTATTGTTGTTGATAGTTCCAACTGGTTGTCAATCAGCACTGCCAGATTTCTTTCATTTTCCATGCACATTATTTTCTCTTAATTTAAAGACCCTCTCAAACCTTTTGACCTAAGGTTAACCACTTTATATTTGCCCTATGTTGACTTTCATCTGCTATCTTTCTGCCCACTTCAAAAGTTATTTCAAGTTCTTTAGTGTCTTATCCTGGACATTAATCATTGTTTTCAAGCACAGCAGTTTGAGGTCAGTTAGAAATCCTATCCTCATTTGGTGTATTCTCTGCAGACATAATTACTCACTGTAATCCCAGAAGATAATCCATCTACAGTAATCAAACTACATTCAGTGATGAGAAGTCTAAGAGACCTGCTAATTAAGAAGCTGAATCTCCCAAGTCTTGCCAATATTGTTCTTGTTCTTGTATTTTCAGAGTTCCTTTCAAGGCTGTAAGTCATGCTACACAGTGCTACTTTGTTCAATTAAAAATGTCTTAAGATTCTGTGACTGTAGTAAAATATCAACAGTCAGTGTCTTTAGGAAATGATGAGAAGGCTGTGTATTTTCTACTTTTATTCATCAAGGTGTTTCGAATAAAGTTTCAGGGCTAGTACGTTTATAAATTAATATGTCCAACCAATACTTAATTCCATAATTAGATGTCACAGAATGAACATGAAGACTCAGAGAATTTGTGAGCAGTAAAGTATCAACATTATGAAAAGAGGATTAGCTGACTGGCAGAGTTTGTCTTTTTCAGAATGGCAGCCAGTGACTAGTGGCATTCCACAAGGGTCTGTGTTGGGACTATAACTCTCATTTACATTAATGGACTGGATGAAGGAACTGTGGGCATTGTTGTTAAGTTTGCAGATGACACCAAGATAGGTGGAGAGACAGTTGGCTTTGAGGAAGCAGTGAGACCGCAATAGAACAGGAGAGTGGGCAACAAAGTGCCAGATGGAATATTGTGTGGGACAGTGTGAGACAATGCACTTTGGTAGGAAAAACAGAGGTGTACACTAATTTCTAAATGGGGAAAAGCTTCAGAAATGCGTAGCACAAAGGGACTTGGGACCCCCCCCCCACTCCCCCCGCAACCTAGATCAGTATTCTCTTAAGGTTAATGTGCAGGTTCAGTTGTCAGTTAGGAAGGCAAATGCAATGTTAGCATTCATTTCAAGAGGGTTAAATTAAAGAGTAGGGTTGTACTGCTGAAGTTGTATAAAGCTCTGGTCAAACCCCATTTGGAATATTGTATCGAAGGCAAGATGTGCTGCCATTGGAGGCGGTGAAAAGGTAGTTAATAATGATGATTCTGAGGATGAAGGGCTTGTCATATGTGGAGCAGCTGAGGACTCTGGATCTATATTCGATGGAACGATAGAAGGAGCAGGGGCATCTGACTGAAACATAAAGGATATTGAGATGCTTCAACATGGAGAAGATATTTCCACAATTAGGAAAAACTAGTACCTGAAAGCACAGCCTCAGAGAAAATGGATGACCCTTCAGAATGCGGATGAAGAGGAATTTCTTCACCCCAAGGGTGGTTAATTTGTGGAACTCACTGCTGCTAAAGGCTATGGAGGCCATGTCATTGTGTGTATTTAAGGCAGAGGTAGGTTATTGACTAACAAAGTAGTCGCGAGTTATGGGGACAAGGCAGGAGAATGGGATTGAGAAACATATAAACCATGATCAAATGGTGGAGCCTATATCTTGTGGTTTTATGGAACACCTGCTTGGTCAATCACCACAAATTTTTTTTGTCGTTTACCATGAAGTTTGCTAGAAAGTGAAGAAGGCAATTACCAACCATTTCTTGGGTGAAAGAGCAAGTAATATTTGTACTTACTACCCAAAGAGAAAATAATAAAATCACAACATTCATCATACACAGATCTTAAGGCAGGGAGAATGATAATTGTACAGTTAAAAAAGAATTGGAGTCCTTGAGATCTTGGATTCTTAGCCTGAGACCATAGTTGTTTAACAATTGATTGTATCTCAACAGGAGCAAAATTCGTCGATATCTTTAAGTTCTTAGTAAAGTAAGCTCTTTCCACTGTACGCCATATTTCCAAGATGATGAAAGAATGAGAGTCTCTTTCGGTTCTTGCTTATAAATACATTTCTCCTTTTCTCTCCTCTGCTGCTCAAAACCAGCTGTTAAATTTAGTTCAATATATATTCCCAATTCAAGCTCCATTGTCTTTCCAAAGTGACTGAGCTTTTCATATCTCAATATGTGAAATTATCATTGAAGTATGAATTAAATCAGGGCATGGGAATTTCTTGAACTCGGTTGATTGGGCTTGATGTTTTTCAATAAAAATAGTTGTTTCATTGCTAACGGGCCTCCCAAAGCTTACCTCTATGGAAGACTTCCAGTATTTACCACCATTATAGTAGATACATCTTAGGATAGCTATTAAGTTTCCTGTCAGCTCTGGTGAAAGGTCATGTTACTGTCTCATCAGATACTGCCAGACCTGTCAAGCAATTTTTGTTTTTATTTATTTCCAGCAAGACATTCTTCTAATGATGTGCAAATCAACTGCATTAATACCTTTGGTTTCCTTTATGTATATAACAATGAAAATGTAAGGAATTCAGACCAATCTGTCTTACAATTAGTCATTATGAGAAGTCTGATGCATCCTTTTTTTTCCAGCAGGTTACTATATGGCTGCCTTTCTTGGGAGGATTCTGCTACTTATTTTTGTTCCTACGACAAGGACAGCTGTCACATTTGAATGACTGATAGCCTTTGTGCTAAAAATGCCACAACTGGGATGTTATCGACCACAATGCAAGTAACCAAGTTTGTGTGACTGCATTTTCCCCATTGGCAATGAGGCATGATGCAGCCCAGAATTTTCTTTCACTGCAGCAAAAGTTATCCATAAACAGAACTAAAACTAGGACCCACTAACAGTTCGCCCACTAAGCCGGGTCATATTAAGTAACTGCAAAGGGAAGCTTTTGTAGGCAAAAGCACAGTGCTTTAGAGCAGTCCTTGAAACCTCTTCAAAGCATTTGAGTGCTACCAGGAAGGTGGATTATGATGCAGTGCATCACGAAATTAAGAGTGCCATTAAGAAGATAAAATATTATCGGTGGATTATATTCATCTGCAAGGGTGTGTAATTGCACAAAAATTATCCTAAATAATGTTTCTGGAGGCTAAAGTATGTCATTGAGTTGCGGTGGTTTATCTGGGGAAATGCCAATGATTGACAAACCCCATGCTCTGAAATAACTTGAGCATATTTTAAGGTTTTGAAGAATGCATCTCAGAGGTGACATTTGACCTAACAGATGGCAATATGGTATCATTTTGCATGGGGATTGGCAAAGTCAAAGGAATGTGCTATACTGTGCTGCACAAATAAATTTCAATTAGCCAACTAACTGGAAGGAAATAATTTCCCACATTGCATCATCTGGGTAACGATAAGATGACAGCTGTAGATTATGTTCATGCAACATTTGTGAAGTATTTTAAACAAGAGGATTAGTAACATTTTTGCAGGTTTGAAGGTTAAAATCCACCAAAGTAGCTCACGAAAGAAGTAAACATGGAGGGTGCTCCAGTTCCCTCCCACAGTCCAAAGATGTGCTGGTTAGGTGAATTGGCCATGCTAAATTGCCCATTGTGTTCAAGGGTGTGTAGGTTAGGTGCATTAGTGAAGGGAAATATAGAGTAATAGGGTAGGGGAATGGGCCTGGGGGGTTTACTCTTCGGAAAGTTGGTGTGGACTTGTTGGGCGGAAGGGCCTGTTTCCACACTGTAGGGATTCTAATTCTAATTCTAATAACAAGACCTCTGGTCACTGTTGCTGACCCCAAATCTAAGGAATAGGTGACTAGAATATCAAAGATTGGCAGGTAGAATGGTATAGGAGAGTGGTTCTGATAAGAAGGCAAAAGTTAAAGGGATAACCTCCTTTAATAAAAAGGAGAAACTGAGAACAAAACGGAGCAGAAAGGAATATTGCAGATATCTTTAAAACATTCAGCAGGAAGCACTGTGCAACTCAAACACAGTTGGGCAGTGAGCCATTAATTTGCATTTGCCCTCTTCATGTTAGGTCTA
This sequence comes from Chiloscyllium punctatum, assembly GCF_047496795.1. Taxonomy (NCBI): domain Eukaryota; kingdom Metazoa; phylum Chordata; class Chondrichthyes; order Orectolobiformes; family Hemiscylliidae; genus Chiloscyllium; species Chiloscyllium punctatum. The sequence continues at coordinate 76,206,854 of NC_092762.1, read as the reverse complement.
AGCTGCTAGCCCAATCCTTGGTACATTTTAGCAACATTTCTTCAATGGGAAAGCAACCCAACAGACTCATTGAAATTCCACACAAAATACAGCTCCAAATCTAAAACTTAGGTGCCCCTCACCCCTCCTCTCTCCTTCACCCTAATCCCTTTTATGGAGTTTTAGGTATTTCTGTAGTGTGCGTATTTCCTGGACAATGGGAACAGTTAGAAAATGCTACTGCACATTAACCAACTTGGTGTAGAGCTAATTGGTCGATGAGTGATATTGGGAGAAAGTGAGGACTGCAGATGCTGGAGATCAGAGTAGAGTGTGTGGTGCTGGAAAAGCACAGCAGGTCAGACAGAATCCGAAGAGCAGGAGAATCGACGTTTCTGTCGTAAGTCCTTCATGATATTTGCATGCTTTCGGGTATACTATGGCTTGAAGAGGTGTATTGTGTCCTGGCTTTTTTTTTGTGAAGAGAGGTTGAGCATTCTGTTCCCAGCCAATGAAGTAAGCAGCTTGTGAGGCTTTGTTTTTTTTGAAAAAAATAGTTGGAACAATAGAAGCAGTGTGAAGGGTGAGGTCAAACTCCCACAGAACCAGGACTTTTAGTTTAAACTTTCAGTAGTTGCTGGGGTCTTGAAGCTGCATGCAGTTCAACCAATTGAACTGCATCCGGAACATAACTCCTTATACTGGCCTTTAAAAATAAGAAGGTTTTGGGGTCTAGGCTGTCTTAATATATTTTGAGGGGGTTTAGTCTGGTCCATAACAAACCCCACCTCCCATTTGGCGAGTTGAGATTATAAAATGACAATATGAGGAACTGCATCCCTATGATATCCTGAATATTGGATTATTCTGTATCTTGCTGATATTTTCCAATAGGTTTACAAGAAGGGCATCAGAGTTTAATCATTTTAACTATCAGAACAGACTGAATAGATTGGAACTTTTCTTCAGTACAAAGAAAGCAATATAATAGAAGTTATTAAAATTGTGAAGGGATTTGATAGGTGGGACATGGAGAACATATTTCCACATCCTGGGATTTCCATAAAAAGATCATAAATAAAAGATCATCACTAATAAATCTTATAAAGAATTCAGGAGAAACTTCTTTACCCAAAGCACCGATATTATGGAATGTAGTTGAGGTGGAGACAGAAATGCACATAAGGGGAAGCTGGATAGGTACATGGAGAGGAAGTAAATAGCCAATATGGAGTAGAGTGAGAGAAGGCTGTAGGAAGCCCTGAATGCTACATGGACCAGTGAGCTGAGTGGTTTGTGTTCTCCCTTGAGTGCAGTTGTCAACTTGTGTTAATTTGCCACAAAGAATCGAGCCAGTTGAGAGACAAAACTCAGCTTGTCCTGAATTTGTACCAGTGATCTCTGGTAAGATCTTAGCTACTGAGCAAGCCGTTTTTTTCTTATTTTTTTATTTCAGTGAAAGTATTTTTGAACAATGTGATTTACTTTACCACATTATTTTTATAAATAAATGTAAAAATTGCTAAGTTCTTATCCGTGAAGACGGTATCCCTATAAACTACACTCCTTCCATTCTATTACCCACTATTACTTCAAAATCCTCAATGTTCGGTGTTAGTACTGAAGGCCAAGATTCTAAAACAAATACTCAATGTAATTTTCACTCCATTCAAACTGGTAGCAGCATGTCAATAGATGCAGTAAATGACAAATATACCCACATAGCATCTGAATTCTTAACCTACTAAGTGCAATTTTTGATTTAAAGAAGGACTGAGGCCACTAAGTTTGATTTATATCTCCTTTCGTTAAATTTATTCTGAAATTAAAAACGTTTCATTGAAAAACAGAGCCGTTTGACATATTTGTGGTACCAAAACAGATTTTCTTCTTTTGCTCAGCACAATGTGTGTATTGCGGCTCAGTGGTTAGCACTGTTGCCGCATTGTGCCAGGGACCAGGTTCAATTCCACTCTTGGGCAATGGTCTGTGTGGTGTTTGCACATTCGCCCTGTGCCTGTGTGGGTTTCCTCCCACAGTCCAAAGATGTACAGATTATGTGGATTGGCCATGCTAAATTGTCCATAGTGTCCAGGAATATACAGACTGAGTCGATTAGATATGGGAAATATGAAGATAGGGTGGGAGTTTGTGTCTAGGTGGGATGCTCTTCAGAGGGTCGATGCAGCGTGGATAGGGTGAATGGCCTCTTTCTGCACTGTCTGGAGTCTATGATTCCAAGTTCCAAAGTACAATCATCTGGCTGTATGCAAAGGGTTGGATCTACCGCTATATCAGACGACTGCAAACTAAGAGTTGTACATCCAAGAGACTTGTACTCTGAGTATGGAGCATTTCATTCTTATGCACTGAATTGTATTACTCACAATTTCCCCTGAATTATGTGATATATGTAAGAGGCATGTCTGCATTTAAATCTTTTCCAAAAAAACTACCAAGAATCAAGCTAAATTAATTATTTATTCAAGCAAACCGATCAATCTGCAAGGAATGAAGTGTGATTTAAGACTCTGTATTTTCTCAGTTTGCATGTTTATTGACATAATCACTGATACAGATCTTAGTTCTGTGGAGTTTAATTCACCTTGATTAATATTAAACAGCATTAAATGTGGATTTAATATATTTATATCATGCTATAATTGCATTAGAACAGCAGGGAGGATATGTCTGACAAATTACAGAAATGTTAAAGAAATAATGTGTTCCTCAGTCACAGAACCATAAAAAAATCTTTGTTACAAGCATGTATGCATTGAGTCTAGAGTTTGTGGATGTGTATTTGCACTTTTGAGTCTTTTAGTTTAAGCACAGTGGTGGTGTCTCACCTTTTAGACAAGTCATGCTTGCAAAACGCACAATCTGGTGCTAAACCAGCTGTGCTGCCTAAACATTAATGCTTTTATTGTGTTCTAATAATTTGCTTTGCTAAGGTCTAGCCAAAATACAATGATATCTGTAAAATACAATGTTAATGTGTGTTCTTTTTATTCTTTCTCCCATTCCTTTCAACATTGTTCTCGATAGCTTTCATTGCACTCTATTATTAGATTAGATTACTTACAGTGTGGAAACAGGCCCTTCGGCCCAACAAGTCCACACCGACCCGTCAAAGTGCAACCCACCCAGACCCCTTCACCTAACACTACGGGCAATTTAGCATGGCCAATTCACCTGACCTGCACATCTTTGGACTGTGGGAGGAAACTGGAGCACCCGGAGGAAACCCACACAGACACGGGGAGAATGTGCAAACTCCACACAGTCACCTGAGGTGGGAATTGAAACCGGGTCTCTGGCGCTGTGAGGCAGCAGTGCCAACCACTGTGCCACCGTGCTGCAATGCATTTACATACCTCTTAAAGTTAAAACTATAAGGAAGATATTCACATACTGGGCTCTCTTCACTTCTGTCTCTTATTTGAAGACTTAACATTAAATCCTGACAGAGATACGCTTTCTTCCTATTACTGCTGCACCCTGCCTGTTTGAAACTACAACTTTCAATAAACTCGACTGTTCGGCAGCTCCACAATTAAGAGTGTAGATTTGAGAAGGTGTCTTCCATTATCTGTTTCTTATATTGTGGTAATGCTACACAATATGTGACGGACAAGCTGTTAGTATTGAGAATAAGAAGTTAGGGCAATGGAGGTTGATCAACCATACTGCATGTGAAAGTAATTTGGGAACAATTAATTTAGTTTGCAGGATTGCTGCCCTGTAAAACTATCCTGAATTCCAGAAAATTACACAGGGTCATTCAATAAAGTGTACGTGAATTTGTTTCCATATATGAATGTCGTGGAAATTAAACTGACTTGACTCAGATGCTAGCAAGAGCAAAGAAAAAGCTTTATTAAAAACTGCATGCAGGGCCAATGCACTTGGCAGAAATGTCACATTTCAGGGCCTCAAACTAGATTCACATATTCTTATACCATTCTTATCACCCACTCAAGGACAAGGGCTGAGAACATTTGAGTCCTTGTTTTTTCCATTCCCTTGCTGTGGACATAACTGTCTTTATGTTTTCCCTAGCTCAAATCTGAAATCAACTGCTCACAAGGCGAGTTTGAATGTTTATAAAGTTCTGCATAGACAAGCTGTCCCTCGACTGCAGACTTCAGCAAAGTTGCAAAGTGTCAGAAAAGTTTTAAGTTTAGGAAAGCATTCTCTTTCAGATTTCAGAGTAAATGTTAATTTTGTTAATTTTCCATTACATTGAAGATATTGGTTAAAGCGTATAATATACTAAATGACTTTCTCATCAATATATTTCTCAATTCAGTAATCTATTAGGCTAATAATACCAATTTAGTTTATGGAACTGAACATGAACATATTAGACAAGGAGCTGTGATAGCTAGTTAAGCCTTTAAATTGTTGTTTGGTTGCAAATATCGTTTATGTTTATCATAGACAGAACATAGAATTCTTTTGCTTAAGTGAATTTAATGAGAGTATTTTTTTTAAAGCCTGTCACTCTCCTCTCCTCTCAATGACAGCTGGGAACCTGCCATTCCATTTGAAACACACAAGGTTTCAAAGAATCTAAGTAATCTGTTAATCTACATGGAAGGAGTGGATTCAGCAAGTCATCACTTTTCATGTTATCTACAAGGCACGGGAAACAGCACAATTCCTCTGATCTCTCAAGCAATCTCTCCAGGCTTCTCTTTGTGTCACTTGTTGAAGGAAACCATTCTTAGTAGGGCTTGATGACAGCCTTAGACTGGTGTCTTCACTGCCAACCAGCCTCTGAGTTTGACAGGAAGGGAAATGGGGTAAGGGCATAATAATGAGGTAGTGCCTTTAAATTTGGCTGACTCTCCACCGTCCCATCATTTGTGAATTTTACTTCCCCTTCCACAACCCAAATTGACCCTGGAAAAAAACAGAACCCCCCTGAACTAACTCTACAGAGGCTGGTATCCCATTGCCAAGTCACCCTTTATTTACAAATGAACAGTCCTTGGACTTATTGTACTGCCACATACAGAGTCATACACTAGTGTGTCAGTATCCCTGACTCTCATTCTTCTTATTTCCTCTTTAGCCCCGCACTACTGCCTTACTGCGGTAGTGCTTATTTTTCTCCAGCACCCATGTCATGTGTGTGCAGGTGTAGGACACGGTGAAAAGCAACAAGTGTGTTAATCTTTATTTGTATTCTACCACCTGGAAGAACGGAAACAGCCGAGTGGTCAGTGACAAGCAAGTGGGCAATGCTGTGTAGTCAAAAAAGTGAAGAGGAGGGCAGACTCTCAGCCTTTTTGTGTAAGCCAGAGCTCTATGATTGGATGAGATTAATAACCCCACTCTGTGAACCAATATTCTACCATGTCGATCTGGCTGACCTCATTACAATCACTACATCCTAATAAACATTTGGGCCTGTGCTTTTTATCTTGCTTACAATATCTAAGTGATTGGAATCCAACACATTTGAAACTAGAAATTATCATTGACAATGTCATCCAATGAACTCCTAGCATACACATTAAGTTTCCCTCTCTGCTTTATAACAGTTATATCTTTACAATTAAAATAAACACCTCATTTCAGACACCAGACAGGAATTTGATACAAGTTACGAAGTAATTGACAATCTTGCAATAATTCCATGGCTTCTTAGCTGACCAGAATTATTTTAATTTTTCTTGATTAATTATGTAATGACATTTTCCCCGTCCAACAACTGGAGTACAGGGGTGATGATATTTAGGATATAAAACACTTAAGCTTTCTGAACTGCTGTATAAACACCTGTGTCACTGGCATTTATCCAGCTTGGTAAGCTTTTTATTAGCTTATCCATTATGCTAAGATGGGCTTTTTCATTGAAGGGTTGCAATCATTTCCCCTCTAATTCAAATAAATAATTGCCTGACTCTTCTCTTTTTCTAATTCTTAACAGCTTTTTGGTGGCAAACCCTGTGGTCATGGTGTGTATTGTTGTTTGTTGCATTCATATTAATGTTGCCAAGTTAAGTTGACCAATTAAATATAATAATTCAAAGTAACTAGTTCAAAAGTCAGCTACTTGACCTTTGCAAATTAGTTCAGCTATGCGAATACTGCCAATAACTGCAGGAAGATGGAAAATACTTATACCAGGCCTGGAAAAACCTGCTTCAGTAATGCTAACTTTCATTTCATTAAAGATCAAGTTCTGAATAACAGGAAACCATCTTTAACAATGAATTGAATTCTTGGTAGTTCATCAATAATATAAATCTGTTCTTTAGTTGAATTGCTGCCAGTTGTATAAAACTCAGGTCTCTTGAAGATGATGTAGAACTGGAAATAAGCTTATGTCATAAATTGGTAATTGCTTGGAAAGAAGAAGACAGACAGTAAGGATAAGTAGTTTGTTCTGTGATTGGCAGGATGTCACAAGTGATGTACCTCCGGGATCTTTATTGGTGCCTCAGCTTTAAATATGTATGCTAATGGCTTGGAGAAAGACATAGGGATTATACTTTCAAGTTGAAAGATGTGCTAATTATGGGGCAAATTCACATGTGGATAGAAGGAGAAATGTTCTAGGGATCAAGGTATATAATCTCAGATACAATGGGCAGAATCTAATGCAATCTCTGAAAGTGGGAAGCAAGACAGGCAAACTTAATTGGGCAGCAAGTCAAAATTCAACATCTCAATAACAGGATGATGTTTTGCAGTGATGTTTTTTGAAATTTATAGGTGGGTTGAGCTTGCGATGACAAGGTCAGGAAGTCCCTTTGCATGTACTTGCATCTCATGAATGCTCAGTAAAAGACCAATTCCCAGAATTAAATTTCTTTTACCAATAGTGTTAGAGGCCCATTCAGAATGTAAAGCCAATATATATGATTAAAGCAAGGCCTTCAGTTGACCTTTCTGCAAATTCCATTAATCCAGGTCATGGATATGTTGAGTTGATTACTGACCGATTTCCTGCCATGAGTCCTACCAGTTCCCATCAATTGGCAGTGCTCTAGAAATGTGAAAATAGCAAGTTTTATTCAATTCTTATTTATTATTGCTGCCCATTAGAAAATAGATTTCTTGGTTACTGATATTGTTTGCTTGCTGCCAGTAGGCAATACACCCAGTAAATCAAAACAGATCTGATTCCATCAACAGTATCTATTTTTAATAGCAGTTAGTATACATCAGACAAAGCTCTATAAATCATACATAACACAAACAACTTTGATAGAGCTTTCATAGTTGTTCATTTCAGAAAGTGTTTCCAAGGGAACCACCAGTATCCTCATCATTATCCCATGTTTCCATCGTAGTTCATAGATTTCTGTTCAAATCTGGCTGGTTAGCCTGAAATTGAAGGAGCAATTCTTCAAAGTTGATGTGTTAGCAAAATGAACTTACAATGCAGCATATTTTTTAAGTACCCAAAGTTGCCCTCATTTTCCAGAAATCACCAGGGTAGGTTGTTGCTGATGGCTATGTTCTCCCCAAAAAGTGTTGATATTTTAAAGTAAAAATGGCCTGGATTTTCGTGTGTGGAAATGGCAAGGGACCGTTGCTGGAGATATTTCCCAATGCCTGTCCCTATTTTGTCACTTAAATATTCTGTCAAATTAATCCTAGGAAAAGGGTAAAAGGGAATAGAGTTGACACAGTGTTAAGTAATTATTTCAATTTTGAGGCAAACCATGGACTAAATAAGAAAGCACAAGTGCTCCTTGATCCCTTCTTCCTCCTAAACATGCTGCACAAACAAACAAAAAAGTTGGATTTTGGTAGCACATTCTATGCTTTAGAAAGATGCAGTAATAACACTTCAAAAATAAAGAGCAGTGACTTATGTAGGCATACCTTGAAACAGTTTTTATATACACAGTTCAGCAGGAAACCAAAAGGTGAATGTCACAAATTGATCAGTGGATTTGTTTTCATTTGAGGTTGTAATGTTGGTCGGGTCACCAAATGCATTCTTTAATCTTTAAATAGTGGCAGTGGCAAGGTAAAACCCTTAAGTAGTATTTAATTGACCACTAAAGGGCTATAATTGCTGGCATGAAAACCCAAATGGACCTTCTTGCCTCATGGTTAATTGGTCTTGTGGTGAGACGTGGAGGAGTTTCTTTTCAATGAAAGTTCACCCAATTATTTCCCTTTCTCACCACCCTGCTCATACCTCCAGTGAACCAAAACTTCTACTCAGTCTAGAAAAAGTGCTGCAGTTAACTTGTGACATTGTAATTCATAAATGAGATGTCTAGAACCCAGAAAGGTAAGTGAGAAACCTTGCAATAACATGTTAAATCTCATTTACTCCCATTGATTGGCTGCTAATTAACCTGACCTGTCATCTAATTATCCTGTACTAACCATAACTATGATTAGTCATTTGGGTTGCTTCAAGAATTCTTTTAAATTGAAAATCTAAGGGTTATGACCCACTGTGCAAAGCAATGCAAAACGTTGTAAATAAGAACAGGAGTAGCCCAGTCTGTCAGTTCTGTTTGACGTTCAGTAAGTAAAGTCACCATAGTCACAGAGAACTGTGGATCTGCTGTCTCAGAGAAAGAGAGAAAGGTAACTGGTGCTAGTTTAACCTGATGGTCACCTTGCCTCAGGCTAAGGGAGGGGTTGAGAACGAGGGACTGTTATCATAGCCTCAATCAGTATGGGAATTGAACCCACACTGTTAGTGTCACTCTGTAGTCCAAACCAGCCATTCCAGCAAAATGAACTAACTGACCCCCAATTAACACAATCGTGACTGATCAAGCATTTTAATGCCTTTTACCTACACTATCCCCACAACCCTTAATGTGACTGGCAATCAGTAATCTATCAACTTCTACTGTAAACATGCTCAAGGATTGAGCTTCTACAGCCCTTCAGAGAATTCCAAGCATTCACACACATCGAAGGAAAATTTTCTCCTGATCTTGGTCTGAAATGGCATCCCCTTTTTTTCTAAATTGTGTCCTCTGGTTCTAGACTCCCCAAACAAGGGAAACACCTTACCTGCATCTACCCTGTCAATCCCTTTTAAGTCTCCATGAAGTTCTCTTTCATTCTTCTGAATTGTAGATAATACAAGCTCAGTTTATCCGATCTCCCTTCATAAGGTGTAAATCAAGATTGATTAACTGAGGGACAGGTGATTAATGAGAAACTTGGGTTTGAAATAAAAGGCGCAAGATTATAAGAGAAAGGAAAGATTCGAGGTCCTGGGAGAGAATGATTAACTAGAGTCATTGATGTCCATCATGGAAACAGATCCTTAGATCCAACTCGTCCAAGCTGACCAGATATCCTAAATTAATCTAGTCCCATTTGCCAGCACTTGGCCTATACCCCTTTTAAACCCTTTCTAATCATGTAATCATCCAGATGCCTTTTAAATATTGTAATTGTATCAGCCTCCTTGTGTGATGACTATTGGTTTTAATGTCTTGAGATTCCAGTGAGAAAGCTAAATTCGTTTGTAATTGAGGAGTGTTGAAAGACATACAGAATGTAGGAAAATGATAAAACAAAGTGACATGTAAAAGAAAATTAAAGGAAAGACTGTATATTTGTGTTATATAACACATGAACAAAATCAAACCATAAATGTACATCTTGGGGGAATAACCAATCTAATTTGCTGTCACCATTAAATGAGGGGGATTACCTGGGGCTAAATAAAAATCATTTGTGGCTTGAAATTCCTTTGATGCATTATTATTGTTCCTATTATTAGTGCACTGGTTAACTTGTGGCTTATAAAGTTACTGGATGATCTATATTAGTCAGAGTCATACAGCACGGAAATAGAGAGTTTGGTCCAACTCTTCCTTGCCGATTAGATATCCTAAACTAATCTAGTCCTATTTTTCAGCATTTGGCCCATATCTAAGCCCTTCAGTAAGTTGTTGACTGAAAGAATTAATGATTTCATTCAGCCAAGGCAATCTGGAATTTGATGTGTTCATCAGCCAATTAAAAGTAGTACGTAAAGGAGCTTTAAGCCCCAATAAAAGAAATGACCGAGCAAAGTTTCTTTTCTCTATTTAGAAGATCATTATTTTCCAGCATGTTACAAGTTTACAAAATTCTGACCTTTAAGTACACATCAGGTGCATTTTTGGAAATAAACCATTTCGTGTAGTGATCGGTTTGTGTTAAAACTTAATTTATTGGCCAATCCAAATGAAGAACCTGACTGTAATTCAAAGAACTTTTAAAGTAGTTAGCTGAAAAGCTTTAGGCCACAAATTAGTTCATGGCAAGACTAGTGTCTCTCAAGTGTTTGTTCTCCCTATTCTGCTCACTGTTTTGTCTTGCTCAATTAACTGTGCTGTAGCATGTTCCACCATTCAATGCACTATCCTCTCCAGCTAGCAAAAAGTTTGTCAATTTGGAAATTACATTTCAGTTTAAGAAAGAAACCAGGAAATAAAAAAGCTGAAATAAGTAAAAGTGACCAGCAATATAGTCATAAAAACAACATGTTGTTCAGTTCCTTTGGAATGGAAGCTTACCATTGTATCTGGTCTGAGCCGAGATATGGCTTTAGTTGCACATAACTGTCATTGACCTTAACCTGTCTTCTGAAGGAATTAGATATAGTTCTTTGGGCTAAGGGGATCAAACTTAACAGGATATTAAGTTGCATGATAGCCACGATCATATTGAATAGGAGACAGTGAGGTCTGCAGGTGCTAGAGATGAGAGTTGGGAGTGTGCTACTGGAAAAGCACAGCAGGTGAGGCAGCATCCGAGGAGCAGGAAAATCGACATTTCAGGTCGGAGCCCTTTATCAGGAATAGAATTGGGCTCTGGCCTGAAACGTCAATTTTCCTGCTTCTTGGATGCTGCCCGACCAGCTGTGCTTTTCCAGCAACACACTCTCAACTAACGACCATATTGAATGGCAGATCAAACTTGAAGGGCCGAGTGGCTGACTACTGCTCCTGGTTTTTATGTCTCTATGAAGTGTCCTGTTGTTGTCATTTAAACAGAAGGCCCACCACTAACTCTTGTAGCAGCTGGAAATGCTTAATAAATACAAGCCACAGCATTGAAGCCCACATCCTAAGAATGATTTTTTTTTAAAAAACGATCTCTCAAATTTCCAGGCTTTAACTTTGCCTCTCCCAGGATTGGTGAACCATCTGTCGCATCAACTCTGAAGCAGAGAAGTCTTAAATGTTTTCTATTCAATGTTACATTTCTGCTCTGGTTTCCTTGTGCTGAATTCTATTGGGCCTTAACGAGTGCGGTGGGAGATGGCGACCTGGTTGGTGAAACTGAAATATTGGGAAGGAGAATGGTATGCTCATTGGCATTATATCATGGAAAGGGAAGGCAGTGATGGGGAAGGTGAAAGATGGCCCCAACACCAGTGGCTATTTGTGCCCCTCCGGTGAACAGTTAAAATCATACCTGCCACTGTTGGCAGTTTAGCAGCTTCTTCACCTGGGTAGTGCCCTGTGGTCTCATGATAAAGTCCTTCAAATTGGGAAATTTGTTACCCATAGAAGGCCCCTCCCCCAATGCTAATGGCTGCTCCCATGGCAACAATTCCAAACCCTCACCTCCACCCACATTACTCTTGATACTGCTGCCCTGCCCTGCTCTGTGAAATTTAACTGTCTAAGGTTTGGTCTTTCAACTTCCTTAGCAATCATTCCATATCAAACTCAATGAAATTATTATATCTGAGAATTTAATCTCTGACATGGTAGTAAAGAACTTGTGTCTCAGGGCATTTTCATTTTTATCCAGTTCTATTGTGATATATTTCAATAGGCAAACAGTAATTAATCACACACCCCTTTCCCCATTTCACTTGGAAAGAGATCCTCAAAGTTCTTTCATATGCAAAGGCAATCCTATTATATATCACCTTGCTCAATATTTGTGTCGCAAGCAGTAAAATAGAAATGCTTTGAGAAGGCATAATTACAAGAGCAAAGCTCAAATATTTTATTAGCCTCAAATGGAACATTCTACAATACATCAATCAGCATAGTGTGCATTAATTTAAACTTTTTTGTGTGTTTTTGCTTTTCTGTCTGGAATATAATGATAAGCAGTAATGTATATCTGAGATTATTTTGTCAGTTGAACATTGTACCACATCATTTTAACAGCAGTTCATGTTGCATTTTATGTGGGACTATCCTTTCTTTCTTAGACATGTGACAGCACTGGTGTTCCATTTGTTTATCTAAAAAGCAATCAAAAGATCAGCTCCTTTTATCAGAAGACACAGGAGGTGAATCTTCCATATAAGGTTCTACCCATGGCAATGGTTTCATACATTAAGTATTACTACGAATTGTTGAGCCTGCATCTTTTTGATGCTCAAGAATCGATGAAACACAGATGATCCATTAGCATTACTTTTTTAAAATAATTAGCACAAAAGTCCTCGCCTTCTAAAAGAGCATGCTAATGTGTTTGTTCATATTGTATTTTTTTATAACATGGAATATTCATTTTAGTTAATTGAGAAAATGAAATGGAAACAATTTAAAAATTACAAATTTATCAGTGAAATTGATCTTTAATAATATCGGACACTAAAAGGGCAGTGAATTAGTGTATACAAAAAAATCAGAAGATGTAAGCCCCTTGAGCCTCTCTACCATTTCAACCAGACCTGATTGATTGAACATTTTTCCTCAACTTCTAGTTTTAGATTGCTCCATAAATCTGTTGATTTCCTTGATGTCCAAAAGGTGTTATTCATTAGAACTAATAGCTTAGTAGTTGGGCCATTTGTAAGGCTTTAGATCCACTAAAATTTGGGTGTGTCAAAGTGGAACTGCTTATATTCAGAGTAAAGTTAAAACATCAGGTTATAGTCCAACAGGTTTAATTGGGAGCACTAGCTTTCGGAACGCTGCTCTTCATTGGGTGGTTGTGGAGTAGGACCATAAGACACAGAATTTATAGGAAGAGATTACAGTGTCATGCAACTGAAATTATGTATTGAACAAGCCTAGATTGTTGTTAAGTCTCCCATCTTTCAGAATGGTTTTGTAGGTTTCAGTTCATTAAATTTGTAAATCCCAGAACTACTTTTAAGTCACATTCTCAAGATAAGTTAAGGTTTGAAGAAAAAGAAGGGACATCTTCGCTCAGACAATGCATTAAAGGTGTGAGGTTAGAGACTGTCTGGATCCCAATCTTGAATCAGAGTGGTTCTATTTCCAAAGTGAACTTTATAAAAACATTACATGGATTGAATGCCTGCATTGACTGCCTGCAGATTGCATGTTTTGAGCAAAATAGAATGTACCTGCAAATATAATTCTGCAAAAACAAATTCATTCATTGACTCTGTGTGCATGCATGAGAAAGAGTCGGTGCATGAGTGAGAGTGTGTGCACGAGAGAGTGTGTTTCTGTATGCAAGCTTGATAGAGTGTACGAGTGTGATGGAGTATGTCCTGCTCCATAAATACCTGTTGAAGGAGCAGCGGTCAGAAAGGTAGTGTTTCTAAATAAATCTGTTGGACTATAACCTGATGTTGTTATTTTTAACTTTGCGAACCCTAGTCCAACACTAACTCCATCATATTCTGTGTATTCACAGATGATCTATCACTTACCATTTTATGACTGTGATAGTTGATTCATACCTGATTCAAACAGGTGAGCTTTCATAGACAAATTATAGTAATGCTTAAAGTTAACAATGTGGCCAATCAGATTTTTAAAATCCTATTTGAGACCATGATGATTCTCCTGCTTTCTCACCTTCCTGCCCCCTCAACTCCAAAATCACAGAGGTGATTTTCCATTTTTGGGCATTTTACCTACTTTGTTAGTTTATGCCCATCTGTACATAGGAAAATAAGGACAAGAAAAGACCAATTTGGTGCATTGATATTGTAACAAGGTCAACTAGGTTGTCCTCATAGAATCTGAGTTCCCTGATTGAGGCTGTTAATCTGATCCAATCAGGGTGACCTGGCTGACAGACAAAAAGTGGAGCAAAAAAACAGAAGTGTCCACACAGCATTGCCTTTTGTGAAGGGCAGTGCTTGTCACTGGCCACGCGGGTGTTTTCCTATCTTCCTGGTGGTGGGAAATTGAATAAGGATTCGTGCACTTTGTGTCTCTCACTGTGTCTCACACCTGCACACACACACACAATGGGTGCTGGGGGGAAAAAAATAAGCACTACCGCAGTTAGGTGGGAAAAAAAGAAAAAAAAAGCAGGAGTGTCAGACACCCTGTTTACTCAGAGTGCTGGATCAGTATCAAGGACATTTATAAATAAAGGGTGACTTGGTGAAGGGATATTGGCCTCTGTGGAGTTATTTCAGTAGTCATGACAGGAGATTAATAAGAAAAAGAAAAGAAAAAAGAAGAAAAAGAAAAAGAGTGGAGCATACGGGGGCTTGCTGGGTCTGTATTGACTGCACTTTTGTATGTAACAGTATTGTCACATGTACAAATGTCCTCATCATATGTGGAACTGGGATTTGGGGTTTGTCCTCATCTCCCTGTAAAATGATTGAACGGTAGGGTTTAGGGCCTAGCTTTGCTGCTTCTCTCCCTAGTAAAATTGCTGTCTCTTTTGTACAGCTGTAAATGTTTTTTGTAAGCTGTTTTGTAATTTGTTTAATAAAATAAAAAAAATAAAGTGGAGCATATGGGGGCTTGCTGGGTCTGTATTGTCTGCACTTTTGTATGTAACAGTATTGTTACATGTACAAATGTCATTGCTGCTGTCTTGTCCTATGTGGAACTGGGATTGGAGATTTGTCCTCATCTCCCTGTAAGCTGGTTGAACAGTAGGGTTTGGGCCTGGCTATGCTGCTCCTCTCCCTTGTAAAATTGCTGTTGCATACAGCTGTAAATGTTAACTGCTTTTTGTAAACTGCGTTTTTTTTTTATTAAACAAATTACAAAGTGGAGCATCAGAGGTTCTGTTCATTCAGAGCTGGCTTGAGGGTGATGGATTAATATCAAGTATTCTCCATGTGTAAATAAAGGGTGACTTGGTGATTGGAGGAATTATTTTCGATATGCCCTTGTCACAACCACATGAAACTAGTGTTTCCTTTGCAGTCCACAGCTAAGAATTGTGTGCGTATGTAGTCCCTTTTTATCTTTATAGTTACTTAATTTTGAAAATAACCCAATAGCAGAGCTTTATTCTTAAACAAGATAAAGGTTAGTTTATTGCAAAGCAGTGTTGTAAGTTAGTTAATTATTTTTACTTAAGGCGTACAAAGATTAAGTGCAGATAAGGGTAAAGTATAAAGATTAAATTTCGTTCGGTCATCAAAAATAATATAGATCTGTAACTTGCAGTTGAAGTATTGAAGTTGAATTAGCGATTTGTGATGAAGAGCTGAAGTTATTCAGCAGGTGTGATGTTGAATAATCGTCAGTTAAATAATAAAGAATCAATAATCAGACTTTTTGCCTTTTCAAGTAGGCTCAGGGGCAGTATGTTAGGGGACAGAGTGAAATTCTCTTAAAAAAAAATCCAAAGAACTGCAGCTGTTGAAAATCAGAAACAAAAACAGAAATTGCTGGGAAAACGCAACAGGTAGAGCTGCATCTGTGGAGAGAAATCACAGATAATGTTTTGGGTCCAGTGACCCTTCAGAACTGATTGCAGCTCAGAAAAGGTCGGTGTATATGATGTTAGAGAAGGGAGGGGAGGGCTAAGGAGTAAACTATAGGTGGATCTCCGGGTGGGGCTAGAGCAGTTGACTGAGGAGGAGTATCAAACAATGAATGAACAAAGAACATTACAGCACAGGAACATGCCCTTCAGCCCTCCAAACCCACACCGATTCAGATCCTCCATTTAAACCTGCCACCTATTTTCTAAGGACCTGTATCCCTTTGCTCCCTGCCCATTCATGTATCTGTCCAGGTACATCTTAAATGGCACAATTGTTCCCACCCCTACAACGCGTTCCAGGCACCGAACATCCTCTGCATGAAGAACTTTCCATGCATATCTCCCCTAGTCCTCCACTCTGGGGAAAAATGTTTCCTGCTTGTCACCCTATCTGCACCTCATTATTTTGTAGGCCTCAATCAGGTCCCCCCAACTTCCTCCTTTCCAATTCCTAATCTACTTGACATCTCCTCATAGCTAGCATCCTCCATACCAGGCAACATCCTGGTGAACCTCCTCTGCACCCTCTCTAAAGCATCCACATTCTTTTAGTGATGTGGCAACCAGAACTGCACATATAGAGTTCCAAATGTGGTGTACCAAAGTCTTAAACAACTGTAACATGACCGGCCAACTATTCTACTCAATACCCTGTCCAATGAAGGAAAGCATTCTGTATCCCTCCTTGACCACTCTACTGATTCACATTGCCACCTTCAAGGAACAATGGACGTGATCACCCAGATCTTTCTGTGCATCAATTTTCTCTAGGACTTTTCCATTTACTGTATAGTTTGCTCTTGAATTGGATCTTCCAAAATGCATCACCTCGCATTTGTCCAGATTGAATTCCATCTGCCATTTTTCTACCCAACTCTCCAATCTAGCTCTATTCTGCTGTAACATCTGACAGTCCTCTTCACTACCTGCTGCTCCACCAGTCTTAGTGTCATCTGCAAACTTGCTAATGAGGCAACCTACACCTTCCTCCAAATCATTTCTGTATATCACAAACAACAGTGGTCCCAGCATGGGTCCCTGTGGAACACCACTGGTCACAGGCCTTCATTTTGAGAAGCTCGCTTCCACTACTACTGTCTCCTGTTGCCCAACTAGTTCTCTATCTAGAACACCTTGGACCCCATGTGACTTCACCCTCATCAGCCTACCGTGGGGAACACTCTCAAATGCCTTATTAAAGTCCATGTATATGACATCTACATCACTTCCCTCATTAATTAAATTTGTCACCTCTTCAAAGAATTCTATTAGGTTTGTAAGACAAGGCCTTCTCTGCACAAAACCATGCTGCCTATCATTGATAAGCCCATTTTCTTCCAAATTGGTATATATCCTATCCCTCAGTATCTTCTCCAGTAGCTTCCCTAACATTGACATCAGGCTCACAGGTCTGTAATTACCTGGATTATCCCTGCAATCCTTAAACAAGGGGACAACATTAGCAATTCTCCAGTTCTCTGGGACCTCTCCCATGTTCAAGGATGCTGCAAAGACATCTGTTAAAACCTCAGCTCTCGCCGTAGAAGTGAGTTTTGGCAGATACCTTGACAAATACCAGGAGCAACAATGAAAGTAATGACGGTAAACAAGACAAAAAATTAGAACAGATTCTGACAGGATTTCTGTTCAATCTTTGGTCTTGTTCATCGTCACACTTCCACAGCCACATCACATTCCTCAGTGACTGCCCCTGGCTTAGACTCATCCCACATGGATTCCAATTCAACTTCCATCCTTCACATTTTGAATCCACCCAGGATCACAAGTATCTCAGTGATGTACGATGCTGCTCAGCCAACAGCTGGTGCAGCATCCTGAGATCTGCCTATTATTTCCTCCTTCATCCTACCTCTAACCCTTCTTTAGCATATATGCTATACCAATCTTTTCCAAGCTAAAATCAGTTCTGAAGGAGGGTCCTGGACCCAAAACATTAACTACTTTCTCTCACAAATGCTGTCAGGCCTGCTGTGTTTGTCCAGCAATTTGTTTTTGATTGAGTGAAATTCTCATTTCCTTACTGATTCTGCCAGCGCAGTGACTGCCTTTCAGCAGAACAAAGATTATATTTGGAGGTCTTCCTCTGAGAATTGTAGTTACAGAGCGAAAACTCAGCTCTCACATGCTGTTCACAGTTAGCTCAGCTGAGAACTGTGGCCTGGAACTGTCTGTCTTGGCTCTCCTGAGAGCTCTGTGCCATTGTGGCTAGTTTCAACCAAATTTTCATACAGTTCAAAACTCAAATATGGTTGTTGTTCAACTCCATTGATCGATTGTTCCAAAAATGTCAAGGACGTCAAACGTGCTAGACTCTGTTCTAAGTATCAACCGAATTCCTTGCCAAAATATAGTATTTTCCACACTTTCAAAAGTTACAGTTGTGCTGTACAAGACTCATTGAATCTCAGATGACTTTTTGTAATCCTTTATAAGATAAGCATAGTGTGGTTTCCTCTTCTGGCTGACCACCATTGAATCGACAAGAGAAATCAAGAAATTTTTGGCAGCCATTTCTTTTCAGGCTTCTTGTGTCTGTTCTAAAGATAGATTAATTTTTATTTGCAAAATGTATAATATCGTAACTACCATGTTTGTGACTTGTCCCATAATTATAGAATCTCTACAGTGTGGAAACAGGCCAGTTGGCCCAACAAGTCCACACTGATCCTCTGAAGAGTAACCCACCTAGACCCATTTCCCTAACAGATTATTCACATCATTCCCAAGACAATAATGAAGCAATCTCTGGGTCTAGAGAGGAAAACAGGCAATATGGACACAAGGGAAGTCAAATTTACTGAATCTCAGGACTGTTAGCTCGGTTGCTTCTAAAATAAAAGCCGAGAAGCAGCAGGAAAAGCTCTTCATAATTCAACTGATTGGTATATTGAATAAAGTGAAGGCTGCAGTCTCTTACTGTGACAAAAACTATTATGGAGGAAGAAAGTGTGAAGATAAATCTCCTCCTTTTCATTGACTGTGAAAGATTTTTTCAAAATCTAATCTGCCCATACATACGAACAGCATGAACAAATTATTCAGTGAGTAAACTATTATTTTAGTTCAGATTTAACACAAAGATGAAAGCACTTGCATTAAAAAAGATTCTATAGTTAATTTGAGAACTAGCCAGGAATAAGGTAAAGAATAATTCACCTAGATGGCAATTCTTCCATGCCTAGATAGACGGCCCTTAGCTCCTGAGACATTGGAGAGTAGCCAGGCTATTTGGATTATCTGTTTTGTTTTTAATCTATATATCATCAGGATAGTTTTCAAAATAATCATATTCCATCCCAAATCATTGTACATTATAATATGAAAATACAATAACATCTCAAACACACAATATCCTATGATTAACTTAATCAAAGGGGCATCCCAAAATAAGACATATGCATATAATTAAGCATTGAGCACAACAGTACATCTTATTGTTAAGTACCTCAAATTAGTAAATAGTCACAAGGATTAATTTCCAGTCTGTGTGCATGGGCTAGCAGGGTTCTCTGGAGTGCACAACTGTTTTGGCAAAATCCATAATCATTATGCTGTCAGCTTGGTTTTGTGTGAACTGCTCTTACCTCAAAGCCAGATGTGGATTTGAAATTCATCATGAACCTGAATCCACACAGTAAATTGTTTTTTCTCCCTAATGGCTTCCAGATCAGATTTACTCAGTTGTCATCTTTTAAAACAGAGGCTTCATCTATCTGCTGAGGCAAATGTAACTGGAAAGACAATAGAATTTGGAGAATTTCAGCAGGCCTGGCAGCATCTGTGGAGAGAGAAACAGAGTGAATGTTTTGAGTCTGATATGACTCTTTTTCAGAAATAACAGTTTTTTTCTGTGGACATCCTGTAAATTTTTGGCTTGATACAAGTGTGGGTGTCATTATCGTTTCAGATCAAATACCATAACTGGAGGAACAGAAATTACAACTTACAGATGAGAATCTATGTGGTATAGGAGGTTGAACTCCCATGAAAGATACACCACAATTTAACAGGTGAGAATCTTTGTTTTCTCTTAGAGAATTGTGTAACTTTGAAATTCCCTGCCTGAGGCAGAGGTGGAGGTGGGTCATTGATTAGTTTTAAGGTGGAGGTAGATTGATCATTGTTAGGCAATTGAATCAAAGATTATTGAGATTAGATGGAAATGTGGAGTTTGAAACATGATCTTGTTAAATGGCAAAGCAGGCTTGAGGGGCCAAATGGTACCACATGAAGAGTATCAGATCTATATGTCATTGATAATCAGGAAACATACCTCTTCTTTTTCTAAGTTTGTTTTGCTCTAAGTATTATTCAAGAATTCAGAAAATTCCAGTAGTACAGGACTAAAACTTTCTTTGGAATGGGAGACCCAAAATGTTCTCAGTCAAATTTAGTACTAAATATAGCACAACATTAGGGCCAGTATATCTCTACACACCCAGGAAGATTCTCCATGCCTTAATTAATCCAGAAGCAACTTGAGGAAATGACCAGAATAGGAGCCATTGCCCTGTTGACCAAACCAACTAAGTGGCATTCAAACAGGATTATAGTACCCAGACTCAACAGGTCCATCAGGGTATGTGTCACCTAAAACAGCCCAATAAACTCACATAACAAGGGAAATCCACACACAGACAGTTGAGAAGACTAGCCAAATTATCTGAAAGTAGAATTTTCACCAAACTCAGTGCCAACAGAAGTTGTTTTAGATGAGCAATCAAGGCTGCTTACTACATTTATGACTTCATTTTGGAGAATTTGTTTCAACAGGCCACCATTTGGGATCACCTCAGCCCTAGATATCTTCCAAAGAACTATGTCCAATAAATTAAAGTTTAGAAGGCATCATATGCCACATCTATAACATATTCATAGAGTTATTGAACCCCATTCAGCCCATCAAGTCTGCACCAACCCTCCAAAGAGCATCCCACGCAGACCCTGCCCACTATTGTAGCCTGTTTCTCCACATTTACCTACCTGACCTTCACATCCCTGAATACTATGGACAATTTCAGTATGGTCAATCTACCTCACCTCCACATCTTTGGAGTATGGGAGGAAACTAGAGCACCTGGAGCAAACCTACCCAAACACAGCGAGAACATGCAAACTCCACAGACAGTCACCTGAGGCTGGAATCGGACCCAGATCCCTGGCACTGTGAAGCAGCAGTGCTAACCACTGAGCCACCCATGCTGCCTATAAATAATTTTTAGTGCAGGATGAGATGGAAGGAAAATGACCAAATGATCTATACAGTTCTAAACATCTACAGACGAATGACTTCCTGTCAATGAGATGTGCAAATTTTCCAAGGAATCTATTCGCTTCCTGGGACATATCATTGACCAAGTTGGAATGAGGACAAATCCACAGAAGCCGATAGCTCTTACAGTTTCCAACTGTAAAATCAGTCTATGACCTGTGGAAATTTCTAGGCATAGTAAACCAATTGGTGAAACTTTTACCTCACTTGACAATAATGATTTAATGTCTGATGCAGCATTTCAAGACTCAAGGGTGGTGTTGGAACTCATATTTCACAGAAAAATTCAAGGATGTGATGACATACACAAATGTCCTGACCCCTACATAGGAAAAGGAGTAGACTATGCAAACCCTCGGACATTTTGTGGAAGATAGTTCCAAACATCTGTGTGTGGCAGTGCTTCCAAATATCTCTCCTGAACAGCCTGGCCCTAATTTTTAAGTGATACTTCCCAGTTCCAAAATCCCGAACCAGTGGAAATAGTTTATCTTTATTTACCCTGTCTTTTCATGTTCATCCATTTTAGCTATCACGTAGATGCATTAGTGATGGGTCTAGAACAGTGCAGTTTCAGGAGCAACCTCATAGGGCTCAGGAAATGATATTAAAATATCTTCAGGGCATTTTCAGGCATAGCAACATGCTACACAATTGTATAGAAACAGGAGTCTGTGAGAGGTTTGCAGTCTATAACATTGAGCTAAGGTCCTCATAAAGATTGACCGTCAACCATTGAGTTCTCTATTAGATGAGAAAGGGTTGGCAAGGAGAGAGAGCCATGAATGACATGGGCTGTGGCAAGAAATGTGGAAGAATTAAATGAGAAGTGGAGTGAGGCTTTTTTCAATATCAGGAGCAAAGAAGTCACATTTTTCAATGGAATTCTGGACATGGAGATAAAACTCTAGTAAATGACTGAGGCCTATTAATAGTAATTATTGTTCATTATCTCACAGATTACAACATGTGACTCCAGACCTACAGCAATGTGGTTGACTCTTAAGTACCCTCTCAGCAATTAGGAATGGGCAATAAATGCTGGACTAGCCAACAACATCCTTATCCCATGAATGAATGAAAAAAGACCTAATCTTGCCTCATTAATATGCAAGTTCCCATGCTATTTCCCATCTGGTAGAAGTTAGATGCTGAGAATTCCCGGCATGAAAGATAAAGCTGGAACCTTGAAAATGCAGTTTGCCACCTGCTCCGCTGGACCTCCCATCTTGAACACCTGGAACCAGCCTCTCAGAATGACTTTAATGCTGTACAGGTCATTCTGCTATAACGTGACTGTTGTGGTCCTCTGCAACCTCGCACTATCAAAAATTACTCTATGGAAAACTGCTACAGAAAATCAGGCTGTAGAAAATCACTGTACCCGTACAGTAGAAAGCTTATGTGATTTGAGCAGCATCCACAATTCATCAATCATGTTGTAGCCAATTCGTGCTGACAAAATGCGCATTATAGCAGAACAACCTGTACAATACCATCTCATGGATTGGACCAGGCTCCATCTGTTTAGTACAGACTTAAAGCAGGGTATGTTATGCTTGCCAGCTGTACTGCACATTATTGCCTCGATATCACTCCTGCAGCATGTGCCAGCAGCTTATGTAACATACTGTATGTGCTGCAAATGAATAGCCACATCTCAAAGTGGAAAGGGAGTGGTCCTATGTGAAATCCAGGGAAGCCCTAGTTAATCAGAGGATCCCAGCACATTGAGCCAAGTGCAGCCTCTGATATCTGCCCTGGAGCTTTGAGACATTCAGTCAGCCACTGAGGCAGTCAGAGATGGAACTATCTCCCTGAAGGGGATAACTAGCCCATTATCTATCATGATTCTTTATGCCCTATTGTCGGCTGTTTTCTCCTGAAATGGAGAGAAAGGCATGGGTATAGTTCGATAAAAACACAACTGTTAGTGTTGATTCAGGCAGATGACATTCAGAGTTAATAATGTTGGGGAGTTGGATAAGTAAGAGCAAGTGAGGGAAAATAATGCAGGCAATAGAATAAGTGGTAGAGCATGAGTGTTGCTCAGAGGCGTGTGTAGTAGGATAGAGAAGATGGTGGAATTTATCCTAGTAGAGCAGACGTGTCAATACCCTCATTCGACACTCCTGGGCATTTCTCCAGATGCCTGGAAACGCACTGACTGGGCTGGCAGGGCCTTTTGTGGTGGTCCTGGGGAAAGAGGAAGGCTCTCCTCCCTACCGATCCATATTAGAACCTCCCGATCCCTATCCACAAAGCGGGGTACCAATTTCCTTTTATTGTGCCTTGTCTGGGGCAAATGTCACAAATCATCCAGTGCAACTCTGCACACAGCCTTTTAACCATGGCACTGATGCTAAGGATTCCAGCTTATTCCAGGATATCCCTAAGTGTTGAGTACTTCTGGTTGTAGCAAGTGGGAGAATCAAGTTAACATCTGACCAGAGGGACGAGAGGGTAAATAGCTAATGAGGTGAGTTTGGGACAATAGCATGAGAAAGCCTGTTAGGCCTTGAGGAGAGAGGCATTCCATGAAATTCAATGAAAATTGCATTTTGCCAAATTTCTGGCTCAGCCTTATGAGAAATAAGACCATGCAGGGGAGATTATAAACAATAACAGATATGCTCTCCAGAGCAACAAGTGACACCCTCAAAATTTATTATGAGGAATTAATTGATAAAGTTGTGCCATATACTCATCATAGTGATATAGCAACTCAAATTAATAAATAGGAACCAAAGAAAGACCAGGAATATGTTGCCATTGGCGGTACTATATCAAAGTTTAGCTAGACCAAAGGCCTAGTGTTAGCCTTGAAGACCTTTCTCGAGTATTAACAGCAGTTAACAATTGCTGACACATTACTGGTGTCAGGTGAAAAGCTAATTGTTTCAACTTCACTGTGGAAAGATATCCAAGAGAAAATACAGATTTTTAATCAGTAGAGGAATCAAGTCTTATGGGGTTAAGGCTGGAAGTTGGATTATCAGATCAACCAAAGCACTCACTGACTAGTGAAGCAGTCTCAAATGGCTGAATCGCCTACTTTTGCTTTTGCGTTTTACAGTATTATGGACACTTGGGGATCACAGAATACATTCAGAGTTCAGTTGTCAATGTGTTAGCAAGATAGTTCAAAGAGAATTGGTGACCTCATTGCTGACTGTAAAACTTGCACAGGTCTGATCACTGAGAGCCAACAAATCCTCATTCTCTTACTCCAGCTGACCATGAGAGTGAGTGAGAAGACACCTGGTAATGTTTGATGGACAATCTTACCTTATTGTTGTAGACTATTTTTCTCAGTAGATGGAAGTGAAAACATTGTTATCACCACTCCAGAGGCAACTGACAGGGTCTTACATGGAAGGTTCACTACATGGAATCCCTGATGTGGTTGTGTCAGACAAAGGATCATAGTTTGCTATCAGGTCTTTCAGCCATTTGGCAGCCAGTTCTGGATTTCAGTGTATAGCTCACCAGAGGTCATGTCACATACAATTAAATTCTTTTTGGAGAAAAATGGTTTTATACAGACTTGTTAAATTAATGCTCCAATGTGGTTTATCACCATCAGAGTTGCTGACAGAGAGAACAATGAAGACCGTTATCCTGCTGAAGAGGTTATCTGCACATTGAGTCCAATGACGAGAAAGACATTTTAAAAATTGTTCCACTGGGAACAATGGGTTACTCTACTAAATATCACTGTACACAATGGCTTCCCCACTTGGACTAAGGGCAAAAGATATGGACTTTATCTAAAAGTCAGTGGACTACCATAGATTGTATATTGTCACAAGGTTTGTGAAGGTTTGTAGCTCAGGTTGAGGTTTAGGGTGTAGGTTTGCTCGCTGAGCTGTAGCTTTGATATCCAGACGTTTCATTACCTGGCGAGGTAACATCATCAGTTGCGACCTCCAAGTGAAGCGAAGCTGTTGTCTCCTGCTTTCTATTTATATCTTTCTCCTGGATGGGGTTCCTGGGGTTTGTAGTGATGTCATTTCCTGTTCGTTTTCTGAGGGGTTGATAGATGGCATCTAGATCTATGTACTTGTTTATGGCGTTGTGGTTGGAGTGCCAGGCCTCTAGGAATTCTCTGGCATGTCTTTGCTTAGCCTGTCCCAGGATAGATGTGTTGTCCCAGTCGAAATGGTGTTTTTTTTTCTTCCGTGTGTAGGGCTATGAGGGAGAGAGGGTCATGTCTTTTTTTGGCTCGCTGGTGTTCATGTATCCTGGTGGCTAACTTTCTTCCTGTTTGTCCTACATACTGTTTGTGGCAGTCCTTGCATGGAATTTTATAGATGACGTTGGTTTTGTCCATGGGTTGTACTGGATCTTTTAAGTTTGTTAGTTTTTGTTTGAGAGTGTTGGTCGGTTTGTGTGCTACTAGGATTCCAAGGGGTCTCAGTAGTCTGGCTGTCATTTCTGAAACTTCTTTGATGTATGGTAAGGTGGTTAGGGTTTCTGGCTGTGTTTGGTCTGCTTGTCGTGGTTTGTTCTTGAGGAATCTGCGCACTGTGTTTTTTGAGTATCCGTTCTTCTTGAATACGTCGTATAGGTGGTTCTCCTCTGTTTTTCGAAGTTTGTGCTGCAGTGTGTGGTGGCTCGTTGGAATAGTGTTCTGATACAGCTTTGTTTGTGTGTGTTGGGATGGTTGCTAGTGTAGTTTAGTATTTGATCAGTGTTTGTCGGTTTTCTGTATACGCAGGTTTGTAATTCTCCCTTGTCCTTTCTTTCTACTGTGACGTCCAGAAATGCATTACTGGTAATGCAAAGACTAGAACAAACAGCCCTACCAATCATCAAACCAAAAATCTGGGTCCGCTACATAGATGACACCTTTGTCATCACAAAATGAAACAAGATAGAAGAGACATTTAACATCATCAACAACACTCTCACAGGAATAAAATTCACCAAGGAGGAAGAAACTGACAACAAACTCACATTCCTGGACGTCACAGTCGAAAGAAAGGACAAGGGAGAATTACAAACCTGCGTATACAGAAAACCGATAAACACTGACCAAATACTCAACTACACCAGCAACCATCCCAACACACACAAACAAAGCTGTATCAGAACACGGTTCCAACGAGCCACCACACACTGCAGCACAGACAAACTTCGAAAAACAGAGGAGAACCACCTATACGACGTATTCAAGAAGAACGGATACTCAAAAAACACAGTGCGCAGATTCCTCAAGAATAAACCACGACAAGCAGACCAAACACAGCCAGAAACCCTAACCACCTTACCATATATCAAAGAAGTTTCAGAAATGACAGCCAGACTACTGAGACCCCTTGGAATCCTAGTAGCACACAAACCGACCAACACTCTCAAACAAAAACTAACAAACTTAAAAGATCCAGTACAACCCATGGACAAAACCAACGTCATCTATAAAATTCCATGCAAGGACTGCCACAAACAGTACGTAGGACAAACAGGAAGAAAGTTAGCCACCAGGATACATGAACACCAACTAGCCACAAAAAGACACGACCCTCTCTCCCTCATAGCCCTACACACGGAAGAAAAAACAACCACCATTTCGACTGGGACAACATATCTATCCTGGGACAGGCTAAGCAAAGACATGCCAGAGAATTCCTAGAGGCCTGGCACTCCAACTACAGTGCTATAAACAAATGCTTAGATCTAGATACCATCTGTCAATCCCTCAGAAAATGAACATGAAATGACATCATCACAAACCCCAGGAACCCCATCCAGGAGAAAGATATAAATAGAAAGCAGGAGACAACAGCTTTGCTTCACTTGGAGGTCGCCACTGATGATGTTACCTAACCAGGTAATGAAACGTCAGGATATCAAACCTACAGCTCAGCGAGCAAACCTACACCCTAAATTGTATATTGTCCGTGCAGCTGAGTGAATTGTAAGGAAGAACTGCAGACCCTTGTCTCATTGTAGAACAATCATTCTCTAATGCTCATTAGGATGAACCCAACTAAAAAAATCATGATGATAATGTTTCACATAATAATCAGTAGTACTCGAGCAAAAGACCTACCAATATCACAATTCCAAAGAGAATCTGAAAGAACAAGTCTCCAAACTGCCTGAAGTTGTGAAGTCAGAATTTTGGTGAGATTGAGTTGGGGGATGAAGTTAAGAATGGAATAGTCGTAAATGTAGTCACATACATGAGTGCGTGATTGTTAACTAAAGGAAACTATTGTATGAGTTAATGTTGAAGTTGAACTCACTCTATCCAGCGTGATGATGCCGCACAATCATTGGGCAAAGAAACAATTAGTCTTGCAAGAATTCACAGTGGAGACAGGTGTGCCACACCTCTCTACTGATAGTTGTAACTGTGCCAAAATAGTTACTTTTAATTGTAACCATTGCTATCACACAATAAATTACAGCTTGAATATATAAAGACAACTGCCTCCTCTTATTGAGACTCTACAATGGTGTATGCTGTGCCACTGATAAGACCTTAGACTTTGTATAGATAGGAGGATTACACATAATTTCTTCCGAACATAAAACTATTTCAAGGTTGATTTAAATGGTTTCATTTGCATCCCCTGTTCAGTTTATTGAATGGACAGCTTTTATGTTTTTGGTTGTACTTCAGTCCCATGCTCCTAAATATGGGGATCCTGTGTGCAGGAGGACGGAGTCTGGGCAGACACGAGACTTTCTCCTGAGCCTGCTTCTGGGCTTGGCCAGTGTAGCCATCAACAAGTTCAAGCAGCAGGCTATGAAGGGGATTGTAGTACTGGATAGCCTGCTCCTTTTCCAGGATTACTTCTGTTTTGAGTATCTGTGGAGAGGAAACATGCAAGACCACGAGCACAATAGATGCTTTTAGAGATCAGTGAGCCCCACAGGGACTGGGGAGCAACATCATTCCTTGTCATGACACTTTGATTTAAGTTTGCTGAGTTTCTGTTTGTAAGTTTCTGTTGACCTTTTAACATTTTCTTACAGTGCCCCACTAAGGGCTGTCTGAACCATTATTTTTAATTTGAATGACTAGAAAGGTGGATTTCCCTTTAGGAGCTGTCAGTGCTCATAATATTGTTTAATTTCATTACTTAAAATAGACAAACCACAAGTCACCAGTGCTTGGTAGCCAGAAGATACAACATTTTTTGTGTTTATTTGCTGGTATGTATCCTTCCTATGGACTAATTGGTTCTGTATTTGCCGACATTACATATATGACTGAACTTCAAAAACAATTCATTGATTGTAAAGCAACTAGGGACTCCCTGGTAAGATGCAATATATAAATGCATATTTTTTAATATTAATATTTAATCTCACAATTTTGCATTATTCAGGAAGCTCACTAATAGGCTATGTTCTTTTGTATCCTGTTTGTTATTTCCATTTGTTGCATACATTGACAGCCACTACTGATTGTGTTACCATGGAATTTATTTGCCAAAAGGCTAAAATGTGCCCTAAAAATAGTAACCGAGATGGCCTATCATATACAAATCATAATTACATACCTGCATTCATATAAAAATGGTTTGCAATACAAAAGAGCTTTCAATATTTGATTTTATTAAATATAGAAATAATACTTTGAAGACTTTCTTTCTCAAGCATACAAAATGTCATATTTCTGTTCTCATGATATTTGTGAGATGTTTAGATTCTATTTTACCCTGCCCGAGATGGGCAATATATAATGGTTCTGGATTAATGGTGCTGGAAGAGCACAGCAGTTCAGGCAGCATCCGATGAGCAGGAAAATCGACGTTTGGGCAAAAGCCCTTCATCAGGAATACAGGCAGAGAGCCTCAACCCCCTTCCCCCACTCCAACCTCTCACCCTCACAACGCGCAGTTCTCCAATCCCTCTGCTCCAATCCTGGCCTCACTATCAAGCCAGCAGATAAAGGGAGTGCAGTGGTAGACTGGCGCACTGACCTCTACACCGCTGAAGCCAAACACCAACTCGAGGACATCTCTTCCTACTGCTCCTCAACCATGACCCCACCCCCCCATGACCAAACTATTATCTCCCAGACCATACAGAACCTCATCACCTCAGGAGATCTCCCACCCACAGCTTCCAACCTCATAGTCCAGAAACCCCGCACTGCCCGGTTCTACCTCCTTCCCAAGATCCACAAGCCTGTCTGACCCATTGTCTCAGCATGCTCCTGTCCCACTGAACTCATTTCTACCTACCTCGACACTGTCCTATCTCCCCTAGTCCAGAAATCCCCACATACGTTCAATACACCACCCACACCCACCACCTCCTCCAAGACATCCGTTTCTCCGGCCCCCAAGGCCTCATCTTCACCATGGATATCCAATCCCTCTACACCTCCATCCACCATGACCAGGGCCTCCAAGCCCTCCATTTCTTTCTCTCCCCACGTCCCCAACAGTACCCTTTCACCGACACTCTCATTCGTTTGGCCGAACTGGTCCTCACCCTTAACAATTTCTCCTTCGAATCCTCCCACTTCCTCCAGACCAAAGGGGTAGCCATGGGCACCCATATGGGCCCCAGCTATGCCTGTCTCTTTGTTGGCTATGTAGAACAGTTGACCTTCTGTAATTACACTGGCACTACTCCCCACCTCTTCCTCCACTACATTGATGACTGCATTGGCGCCACCTCATGCTCCTGTGAGGAGATTGAGCAATTCATCAACTTCACCAACACATTCCATCCTGACCTTAAATTTACCTGGACCATCTCTGACATCTCCCTCCCCTTCCTGGACCTCTCCATCTCCATTAATGACGACCGACTTGACACCGACATTATTTTACAGACCCACTGACTCCCACAGCTACCTGGATTACACCTCTTCCCACCCTACCTCCTGTAAAAATGCCATCCCATATTCCCAATTCCTCCACCTCCGCCGTATCTGCTTCCAGGAGGACCAGTTCCACCACAGAACACACCAGATGGCTTCCTTTAGAGAACACAATTTCCCTTCCCACGTGGTTAAAGGTGCCCTCCAACGCATCTTGTCCACATCCCGCACCTCTGCCCTCAGACCCCACCCCTCCAACTGTAACAAGGACAAACGCCCCGGTGCTCACCTTCCACCCTACCAACCTTCGCATAAACCAAATCATCTGCCGACATTTCCGCCACCTCCAAACAGACCCCACCACCAGAGATATATTTCCCTCCCCACCTACTACCTGGTCAGGTCCACGCCCTCCAACAACCCACCCACCCATCCTGGCACCTTCCCCTGCCACCGCAGGAATTGCAAAACCTGCGCCCACACCTCCTCCCTCACCTCCATCCAAGGCCCTAAAGGAGCCTTCCACATCCATCAATGTTTTACCTGCACATCCACTAATATCATTTATTGTATCCGTTGCTCCCGATGCGGTCTCCTCTACACTGGGGAGACTGGACGCCTCCTAGTAGAGCGCTTTAGGGAACGTCTCCGGGACACCCGCACTAATCAACCACACCGCCCCGTGGCCCAACATTTCAACTCCCCCTCCCACTCTGCCGAGGACATGGAGGTCCTGGTCCTCCTTCACCGCCGCTCCCTCACCACCAGACGCCTGGAGGAAGAACGCCTCATCTTCCACCTCGGAACACTTCAACCCCAGAACTTCAACAGTTTCCTCATTTCCCCTTCCCCCACCTCACCCCAGTTCCAAACTTCCAGCTCAGCACTGTCCCCATGACTTGTCCTACTTGCCTATCTTCTTTTCCACCTATCCACTCCACCCTACTCCCTGACCTATCACCTTCACCTCCTCCCCCACTCACCCATTGTACTCTATGCTACTTTCTCCCCACCCCCACCCTCCTCTAGCTTATCTCTCCACCCTTCAGGCTCTCTGCCATTATTCCTGATGAAGAGCTTTTGCCCGAAACGTCGATTTTACAGCTCCTCAGATGCTGCCTGAACTGCTGTGCTCTTCCAGCACCACTAATCCAGAATCTGGTTTCCAGCATCTGCAGTCATTATTTTTACCTAATATATAATGGTTTGTCATCTAAAATGAATGTCTGAATGTTTAGATTTATGTTATGTACTGTATAATGAAAAGGTTGCTTGATAATAATATAAACTTCATTGCACTGATATAGACCGTGGTTTTCAACAACAACTTTCAATTTTATGTTGCTATGACTGTTCAAAAGTCTTCAGAGAAGGCTGAATCAAAACAAAATACACTGTTCATGAGAAAATAAAAAGTAGGCTGTTCAATAAGTTAGAGCTGAAAATGTGTTGCTGGAAAAGCGCAGCAGGTCAGGCAGCATCCAAGGAACAGGAGAATCCATGTTTCGGGCATAAGCCCTTCTTCAGGAATAAAGGCAGAGAGGCAAGTCTTGAGAAATGTCTTAACAGAATGAGAGATAGAAAAGGACTGCAGTGAGTGAGAGTCGAGGTGTGCAGGAAGACTCCAAAAGTGAGAAGGGAGGTTGTGAAAAAATTTAAACAAAAGGATCAGAATTTTAAACCTGCAACCATGCATCGAAGACAGACAGTATCAGATGGGGCTGGTTGGATTCCAGGATTTTGACCAAACAACAATGAAGGAAAGGTGATATCGATCCAAGTCAGGATGCTGTGTGACTTGCAGATGATGGTGCTCCCATGTATATGCTGCCCGTTGCATTATGCAGTGCATAACAATATAAATCTAGGTGTTGGAGGTCATGGAATAAGGCGATGTTGTCAAAGGAGCTTTGCTGAGTTACTTCGTACACATTGGTGCCACTGTGCACCAGTAGTGAAGGGAGAGAATGTTAATGATGGTTGATGGGATGCAAATCCAGTGGGCTTTCAATTGAGCAAATCAGAAATATCATACTGAATGGAGAGGGAGAAGGGTAAGACAGTTAGAAATTTGTAAATGACTGGAGCAAAGTTTTTAAAGAACTTTATTGCAATATTTTTAAATGTCATGAAGTGCAAAAGCATAGTAAAAATATTATTCTCATGCAATGTCTGTATTTGAACAAAATGGCGTTCCTTGGTTTTGTGATTTATGCTATCTTTTGTTGCCTGTATTTCTTGTTGAGTGTGGTAAACATTACATGACAGAGCCCAAATCTAAAAATATTCAAGGGTGAGGCTGTGTCCTTGAATAGCACAAATATTTTTAGACCCACAAAATTACCAGCTTTACTGTAGTTTCAAAATTGTGAATAGACAGTCCTTCCTTTGTTTCTGTGCATTTAATGGGCTGCTTTAGTGTTGAAGATCTCCTTGATGTCTATTGTATAGTCACATTAAATGTTATTTCAGGAGAAGATTGTGTTACTTCTGAGTTTGATTTCCAGAAATGGGTTATTTTGAATTATATTTCCTCAAAATTCAAGTTGTACTGTATCTCCTGAATATTAAAACCTGATCGGCAACTGACAACAGTTCAGCTTGACTAAAGATTCCTTTGTGGTATTCTATTGTATAGAACTAGACCTCACCACACAGCTGGGCTGGAACAGGACAAAAGTGCATAGGTCGACGTATCTTGCATAATCTTTGACCAAGTATCAGAAATTATTAAAACTCAATAAATACTTGTGCTCTGTTGGCTAACTCGTGAGTAGAGAGTCCAACTGCGATCTCCAATTGATATGTCAACTACACTAAATGAATGAATCTAGCAGTTTCTTGTTAGAATTAAACAACTTGGGTCTGTAGATTGTTGAGGTGTAAAGATGGCCTTCAGTAGAGTGATGTGCTCTTCCTGTCGAAATAAGGAGATTAGGAAGTTTCCTTGTTACTGATGATTATGTCTGCAGGAAGTATCTTTGGTTGCAAGTCGTATCAGATAACATGGGTTGGTTGGACTGGTAGTTAGAGGCAATAAGGAATTTAAGGAGCAAGGGGATATGATGGATGGCAGTTATAGGAAGGGAGAAAAGCCACAGATACAGTCAAGTAGATGGGTAAACTTCAGGAAAGGTAGGAGAGGGAGACAGGTAGTGCAGGAGTCTCCTGTGGCTATCCCCATGTCAATCTAGTATGCTGTTTTGGAAAATGTTGGGGATGACGGACATCAGGGGAATGTAGCATGAACAGTCAAGTTTCTAATACTGAAAATGGCTAATGTAATGAGGAGTCCATCAGGTTTCAAGTAGTCGATTGTGATAGGGTACCCTGTAGTCAGAGACAAAGACAAATGTTTCTGTGGACGGCAACAAGAAATCAGAATGGTGTGTTGCCTCCCTGGTGCCAGAAATCAAGGATATCACGGAGAGGATGCAGAATGTTCTCAAAAGGAAGCTGGACCTCAGCAGGAGATTGTTGTACGTGTTGCAAATAATGACATAGAAAGGAAAAAGGATGATATTCTAAAGAGAGAATACAGAAAGTTAGGCAGGAATTTAAAAAGGAGGTCCTCAAGGGTAGTAATATCTGCATTACTCCCAGTGCTACAATCGAGTAAGGATAGGAATAGGAGGATAGTGCAGATGAATGTGTGGATGAGGAGCTGCTGCAGAGAAGGGTTCACATTTTTGGATCATTGGAATTTCTTCTGGAGTAGAAGTGACCTGTACAAGAAGGATGGATTGCACCTGAATTGGAAGGGGACGAATATACTGGCAGGGTGATTTGCTGGAGCTGATTGGGAAGATTTAAACTAGTAAGGGTGGGGTCAGTGTTACCCTTTTGCTATAAATTCTGTGTCTTTTGGTCCAGTTCCACAACTACCCGATGAAAAGGCAGTGACTCAAAAACTAGCGCTTCCAAATAAACCTCCTGGGCTACAACCTGGTGTTGTGTGATTTTTAACTTTGTCCACCCAAGTCCAAAACTGGCTGTGGGAAAAGATTTGCTAACCCACGATAGGCCCACAAAAGCAAATTGGCCAAATTGTACCAGGACACCCAGAATTCCTGAGCAGCTCACGAACTGGGTCAGCCAACATGCAGACAATGGAATACACTTTAAGCTCCCATGGACATGACAAGAGATCTCAAAGTCCTAAGGGCAGTTTCACAACCCCAGCAACAGGAAAGCCACACAGGACAGACAGACAGGCACAACTCGACAATGGAAGTACCTCACCACTCCAGAAAAGACTTTAACACCTACCTGTGCAGATGAATGGAACCATGATACTGTCAGGATGTTGCATTGTGTGAAGGAACAGGACATTCATCCGATAAACTGTTTTTCAATTCACACCCTTGCAACTAAATTACTCCATTCTCAGAAAC
Organism: Chiloscyllium punctatum; assembly: GCF_047496795.1. Classification (NCBI taxonomy): domain Eukaryota; kingdom Metazoa; phylum Chordata; class Chondrichthyes; order Orectolobiformes; family Hemiscylliidae; genus Chiloscyllium; species Chiloscyllium punctatum. The sequence goes on along the minus strand of NC_092762.1, from coordinate 76,172,770 downwards.
ATTGTATTTTCCCATTTCTTGATCAGCGTCATTGTGCAGCATTACTATAAAACAGCTCTGAGAGGAGGAATCAAATTCTCTGTGCAGACTGTCAGTTCTGTGTCAGCTAGTCTGTTTTCTCCTCCAGCAATATCGCTTGCAATAAACGGTTTGTCAATTTCACTTCGAGCTGTGTTTTATAATCTCTAACCTACTGGGCAAATTTCTCCAACACTGGCAGCTCCAAATCATTCTATGACCAAGAAGGTTAAAAGAATGTTGATAAAGGCAATGTTCGATCTTATGGAGTTCTGGTTTGTCTACTTGAGGAGATAGTGGTAGTGGTACTGGACTAAAAACTAGAGGCCCCATGGCAACAGGTGCAGTTTAAATTCAAGGAATATAACCTGCAGTTATTAGCCATTCTCAATGATGGTGACCACGAAGCTTTCATTGATTGTTGTTAAACTCATTTCCTTTAATAACAACTGCCATCCTTACCTGGCCAACATGTGACTCCAGACCAATTACAATGTGGTTGACTCTTAATGCCCTCTGAAATAAACTAGTCACTCAATTCAAATGCAATTGGCAATGGGCGTTTGATGCTGTCCTTGCCAGTGATAACCACATTCCATGAAAGAATTAAGAACTGCCTGTCAGAAGTAAAATATGGAATAAAACTAATTTTTATTTTTATAATGCATTTAATATAGTAAAGGTAGTTGAAGACACTTAACAAGGGTGATACAATTGCAACATTTTTGACATCAAGCTATGGAAAGAGAGATCAGGAAAGACGACCAAGTGGTACAGCAAAACTTAGACTGAGATGTGTTCAAGTTGGAAATTCCAAAGTTTAGTGCTGCTGTGGCTGAGAACACAAGCATCAATGGTGAAGTGATCAAAATCAGGGATGTGCAGGTGGCCAGAATCTGAGCTACAAAGTGGTTTGAAGGCTTTTTAAGATTTGGAGAAGACTATACAGTTTGATATGGGCTCAATCATGGCAAGGTTGAAGACAAGAATGCAATTTTTAAAACTGAAGCAGTATCAGACAGATAGCTAGTGCAAGCCAGTGAACACAGGACAATAAGTGATGAGATTTGGAATGAATTAAGATTCATGTAGCAGAGGTTTGGATGAGCACAAGGTTATGCAGAGTGAAAGAGGGAAAGCTGGCCAGGAAGGAATTGGCTTAATCATGTCTAGGTTTCATGAAGGTTTCGGTAGTAAATGAGTTGAGGCAGTAGAGATGGGCTATGAATTACAGAATTGGGCAGTCTTGGTAATAGCATGTCAGAATCTTAACTCAGAGTTCAGTTTGAGAGATTACAAACATTCTTGCTCATAAATGATGATGGAAGATGGGGGCCAAAGGAAAGAGGGAAGTCTAGTTGTTGCACATGCAACATGATGTTTTTTGGACGATTATAGCAGAGGGTCCCATGTGAATGAGAAAGAGAAAGGAGGGGTCAGTAATAATTAATTGAGAATCTTCCAGAGGTAATGACAAATGGGAGGAGGAAAAAGAGCCTGTCGAGTGATCCTCTGGGTATAGAATAGTTTAGCACAGGAACAGGCCCTTTGGCCCAGAATGCTGTGCCAAACATGACACCAAATTAAACTAATCCCTTCTGCTGTCCTTGGTCCATATCCCTCCATTCTTTGCATATTCGTGTGCTTATCTAAAATTCCCTGAAGACACCCCTATCATATCTGCTTCCATCACTACCCCTGGCAACACATTCCAGATTCCTACCACTCCGAAAAATTCACATTACATTCCAAATTTCTCCCTCTCATCTTAATGCATGTACCCCCCCCCCCCCCCCCACCCCGTATTGGACATTTGAACTCAGGCTTGATGGTCAGAATCCTTTTCCCAATCTATGCACCCCAGAATTTTATAGACTTCTATCAAATCTTCCCTCAGCCTCCACCACTCCAGAGAAAACAATCTGACTTTTTCTAGCTCTCCTGAAAGTTCATACCCTTTAATCCACCAGCATCCTGATAAACCTCTTCTGCACCCTGTCCAAAGCCTCCATATCCTTCCTGTAATGTGGCAACCAGAACGAAACACAATACTCTGACGGTGGCCTAACCAAAATCTTATAAAGTTACAGGTATGATTAGACAGATAAAAATGTGACTAACCGGGGCAGCTGCACCAACCTTTATAACAGAGGATACAATTTGGAGTGTGGTTTACTGTGATAAAGGTGTGGTTAGGCCTCAGTCACAAAGGAACAAAGAAAAGCTTTTGATTTTTCAAGCCCTTTTTTTTTCTACGGATGAATCACAGAATGTGCATTTACCCTCCCTGACAAATTTAAAGCCCCTGGGAAGGTTTAGCAGAAAAGTCTTTAATTGCAAAAATAATCAAGTGAAAATTCCTCATTAATTATCCATCCTCATATGCCAGCATTTAAACCCTGTCAGGTTCACCAAACAGTACAGGAAACATGAGGTTCCATGGTATATTCAAACATCACAATCTATGTTTATCCAGAAAATCTTAAGTTATATTTTTAACTAAGTACTAGGACAATATTTTTTGAAAGGAAGTAATTTGTAAAGTCACAGAGTTACAAAACAGCAGCAGGCTATTTGGCTCATTCAGTTTGTAGTGTTTTCTTTCAGATGAATCATCTACTTTAATCCCATTCCCCACTCACACCTAATATATTCTTCATTGGCGCTTTTTTTTTAGTTTCTAAATCTCCTTTCTTTTTCTTTTTCTTTTTCTTTCCTTTTTACCCCCATGCTACCGCCTAACTGCGGTCGCGCTTATTTTCAACTGCCCTTTTTATTAAGCAAGTATCCAATTACCTTTTTAAAAGGTGTCAGCTTCAACAGTGGTTTAACAGTGGAGTAATTTAGTTGCTGGGAGAATTTTATACTTTTTTAAGAAAAGGTAATTTAACTGACCGCTCCTTCTGATTTCTTGATCTCCCCACCCCAGTTCCAGGTTCCTTAGAACCCAGTGCCTTTGTAGGAGAAAGCACCCCTCCCCTCTCAGGCACCAATAAGTAGCCTTTGCAAGATTATTTGCCATAATCCCCACATGGAGACACTGTTGTGGAGCAACACGGAGATAAGGCCCTTAAGTGGTCTTTAATGATCTATTTCAGGTCCTTAATTGGCAGTAAAGTAGGAAGGCTGACTATAGATCTTTCTGCCATGGACTTACATTTGGTAGAAATGGTGGGTGGTTACCTGACACTCTCCTTCCCAATTTAATGCCCTCTGTGCCTCCATTAGAGAGAGCAAGTTGCTACCCAATTTATCACTAACTACCCTACCATCAGTCTTCATCCAGCATCGATTTTTTTAACCAGGAAGTTACTTCACAGTTTGTTACTGTGGAAAACATACCCACACCCCTTGGTCATTTGCATGATGCATTCCATCCCTTGTTTTGATGAAAATGTATGGTGAAGGAAATAAAGAACAAACGCATTTGATGCAAATGTGTAGATTGATACGATGAGTGTATTCAGGATGTCCACAGTTTATGGTTGCATTTAATCTTTAAATTGTGGGCTAATTTGAACCTTACATCCGCTGATCAACAAAATTCCAAAGCTCCCCAGCGCTAAAACCCGAGGATACTTCACAGCCTACAGTTCATATTGACTTTCCCTTGAAACTTTCTAACTGCAGATACATCTTTATGAGAATATAAGAAACAGGAGCAGGATTAGTCACTCGTTCCCTCAAGCATACCTTGTTGTTCTACAAGATCAACATGGATGACCTGCCCCCAAGCCTCAGTATCCCTCCTATACTAAAGCCTACACAGAAATGTGAAAGGGTACCTATCAGTTAACAGACGTGAAACAAGGGAGAGTAGGGAAACAGACCATTGTGTTCCTTCATGCATTAAAATGAATGAGGGCCAATTCTTACAAGCTTCATTCATAACACCTCTCTTTACCACGCAACTGTTAGAAGGGCAACAGGCAAAGATGTACTATTTTACTTATGAATCTTTATATTGTGAACAAGTCAACTTTAAAAGCACCTGTGTAGTGGGTAGCCACAGCAAACCCCACCCAGTGGAAAAATGTCCTGCCAATGAGAGCTGTTGGCCATTCCGATTGGCTGGCAGGTCCTGCACTGCCAGACCTCAGTAAGCAATGTGGGCACTGGGCTAAAGGAAGTCTGGGTTTATTGGGAGAGGAAGAATCAGGCACCTTTGGAAGCAATGGGAAGAGAAGGTGGACTGTTAGGGTCATTGTTAGGTTCCACACAGAGTCAGATTCAGCAGATGTGATAGCTTCTATAGTTGAACAGTTGGTGATTACAAGAGGACTCAAGGGATCAGCAGGTTCAGATGCCTGATGATAAGGTTCTGTGTTCTTCACTTTCACTTTGTCTAGCTTTCTTTCAGCAGAATAATGTCTGGTTGCTATATATCTTTCTCTTTGTTCCCCTTCAGTCAAACTCCTCACTCCCAACTTCTTTGAGTTTTGCACACTAGGATGGCTGTACAGTCAGTTTTTATATTTTCCCATCTTTTAGTACCAGCTGTCCCACAACATTGAGTCATTTTACGAACTGAGGGTTGGTAGTCAAGGTCTAAACTATACACATTAGCTGGACAAGCAGTTTTTCAAATGCCTTGGTCATAAGCTGAAGAGATTCCAGTTTGATGTCTGTTGAGAAAGAAAGAGCTTTTTTTCACCTGAGGATGCATTGTGATGCCAAGGGCTAGGCGCATTTAAAAAATCTCAATATCTCAGTAGAAGACTTGAGATTAATATAGTTCAGTTTGGAAACGTGCAGTGTACCAGACAAGGATTGCTGAGGCCTCCACCTTCAGTATACTTTTGAATTTTGCGACAGTACTACTATGTCACAAAAGGCTTTGAAGATATGTTTTAAACTTAATTTCGAGTGCACAGATTTTAAAGCATAAAGGTCTTTTACTGTACTTTCTTTTTCTTAAAACCTGTAATGTCAAAATGGCAATAGTCCTAAAGGTTAAGGTAATGGTCCTTGGCCTGTGCAAGGCAAACTTACTTCAACTGGGATAGTGTTACCTTTGTTATTTATGGTGTCAGTGTACTGTTTTAAAACAGGGAAAATTGACAAGTGATCTTACTCCTGGCTTTTAAGAAATAAAAAATGTACATGCATATTGCGACTTTCATATTGTCAAGAGACCAGGGCAGAGAGTGTATGTGGGAATGCGTACATACATGAGACAATATCAACATAGCAGATCAGCAGGCATGGCTTAGCCTCCCAACACTAGCATCCAAATCTATTTATTAAGAATGGCCGCATATATGGCCTAATGGAGGATACCCATGCACCTATAACCCAGCAATGAGCAAGTACCTCGGACAAGATAGTGGGGGATGGAAATTAGCATAACATTTAGGAAGATTGGAAAATGGTTTCAAGAAAAGAATTGAAGTAGAAAGCTATGCACTGGACAAATCTTTAAGATTACTTTACGTCATGTTCAGCAGATGTTTGGATCCCAGACAAGTCATTTCCTTTTATTGTTATTCATGTGCTGGTTAAACCAGCAATGCTTACACCTCATATTACCCATTCTTAATTGCCCCAAAGGCATTTAACAGTCAACACATTGCAGTGGGTCAGGAGTCACAATTAGGCCAGACTAAGTAAGGATGGCAGATATCCTTCCCTAAAGATCATTAGTTAAACAGATGGGTTTTCTTTAATGAGAATTCACAACTGCTCACTATTAGATTCGGTTTTTAAATTCCAACTTTTAATTGAAATCAAATTTCTCCATTTGCCATGATAGGATTTGAACCCATGTCCCCAGAACATTAGCCTGGGAGGGATCTAGATTAGAGCTGAAAATGTGTTGCTAGAAAAGCACAGCAGGTCAGGCAGCATCCAAGGAACAGGAGAATCGACGTTTCGGGCATGAGCCCTTCTTCAGGGATGAGGGATCTAGATTACTAGACCAGTGGCATTACCACCACACCAGCACCTCCCCTCAAATAGTTTAGTGCCACTTTTATGAGCTGTGTTTCTGTAGTGATAGGAACCAGGGCCAGGTGAATCTCATTGACTATGAGATCCTTGATTGAGGTTCTTAACCCGAGCTAATCAGGGAGCCCTGGCTGACTGATATAAACAGGAGATTGAGAAGCTCTCCTCAGTCTAGGGACTGGCTTGGAGTTGGCTGGTCACAACTTATGTTCAATACACATGCACATAAAGGATGACTTGGTGATGGGATACCATCCTTTGTGCAGTAACTTCAATTTCCTTTGACCAAGCACTGTAAGGCTGATGCAGTGTGCTGTATTTTAAGCTCTGAGAATTTGCCTTGTCATTATCTTGGCCAGCCACTCTCCTTCATTCAATTGCACCAAAATCCAACTCTGCAGCCATTTAGCACTAAGCTGTTTGCAGACATTGCATGGCAGCTGTATAGTCTTGCACAAATCATTGTGCTACAACATAATTTATTAGGAGCAAGTTTGATTTTGTGCATTTTTTGGAACAACTGAAGTTAATGGAAATAAAAACTTGGGACAACTGTAAAACAGGCTGCCGGGGGGATCGAAGATGGCAGCGATCTGAGAAGATCACACTGCAGAGCTTCGCATCGCAGCAGGAGTGGAACGGTCCTTTAACCCACCCAACCCAGGTCATCAGGATTTCTTGGGGCGTTGGAAAGATTGTGGAGACCCAAGAAACATTTAAAAATTAACTTACCTGTATTTTCACTGTCCAGAAATGCCTAAAAAGGGAGGAGGAGCTTCCGAGGCCAGGTCTGCAGCTCAGCCTGCAGCAGCCTCAGAGCCGATTACTCTCCAGGACCTGGTGAACCAGCTCGGGAAGACTCGTGAGATGCTGGGGAAACAGATTGAAGAGAAGCTGGCTCCAGTCTCTCTCATGCTGCAGAAGCATGAGCAGTAGCTGGGAGACCTGGAGAAGTGGACAGATGGGGTGGAGCACAGGGTCACAGAGGTGGAAGCTGATGCCAGTTCATTCAAGGAAGAGATCCAAGTCCTGAAGATGCAGGTTCGTAATTTGCATGACCAAGTGGATGATCTTGAAAATGGGGACAGGAGAAAAAACATTCAGATCATCGGTTTGCCTGAGGGTAAGAAAGGTGAGCGGCCTGTGGAATTTGTTGAAGATTGGCTTCTGAAATTCCTTGACTTGGAGACTGGCATGAGAGGATTGAAGATAAAGAGGGCTCACTGGGTCGCAGCATGGAGTTTGGGTCTGGGTCACCGCCCTCGTCCTCTCCTAGTGCGGTTCCATCATAACCGGGATAAGGAGAGAGTCATGGAGGCTTCCAGACTCCAGGGGAAGGATCTGAAGGGCCTAATTTACGAGGGTTCTAAGATCATGGTTTTTCAGGACTTTTCAGCAGCAGTGATCCAGAAACGAAAATTGTATGATGATGTCAAGAAAAGACTGAGGGAGCTTGGGATTCAGTACTCCCTGAGATATCCGGCAGTGCTTCGGATCACCTTAGATGGATCCATGCATCTCTTTGACACATCGGAGAAGGCAAGAAACTTTGTGGACAAACTAACCTAAGTTAAACAATTGTAGTATGTGTAAATATTGTTGCTTGGGTATGTGTTTATCATTCTGTAAAAGAAATGGAGGAAATCCGGTTGGAGCTTTGTTTTTCCCTTTTTGTTTCCTCTATTGATAATAATTTGGTTTAAACTATATCTGGTGGTGGTTAAGATGTACATTTTAAATTTCTAAGTTAGGACATACCAAAGGATGGGTGGGGTATTTATTCCCCTTTTTTATATAAAATAATGTTTTTATTCATATTGATATTCTATGGGGTGTTTATTCTTTTTAGCTTGTGCTTGCGATGCAGCTCTAGCTGGGAGAAGCAAAGGTGGTTGAGATGGTTAGATGCCTACTTATGAGCAGTTCGGGAGGGTAGTTGCCCCCTCCGGGCAGAGGGTGAATTCCCCTACTCAGCGCTATTGGCACTTTATATGTTGGTTTGTTTTCTGGTTTTTGTTGTTTTTTATTTTTAATAATTTTGTATGTTTGTTAAATGTAGTGGTTTCAGTTTATGTAGTTTTTATATTTGGTGGACCATGCGACACTAAGGCTCAGCAATTTGTGGTTCGGGTTCCTCCTCTCTGGAATTTAAATGTAATTGCAGAAGATTATGGCTAATGATTTGATTAAATGGTGTACCTGGAATATCAAGGGAAGTCACTCACCAATTAAGAGGAAGAAGGTACTCTTGAGTCTTAGAAAGGAGAAGGTGGGTATTGCTTTGTTACAGGAGACACATTTGGATGACAAGGAGCATCTGAAATTACAGCAGAATGGCTTTGACCGAGTTTATTTTTCATCATTTAATACCAGAAGTAGAGGAGTGGCTATATTGGTTAGGAAAAATCTCCATTTTTAAATTGTTGGAATGTGTTAAAGACACATACGGGAGGTTTGTAATTCTTAAAGCCTTGATAAATGGGGAAGAGTATGGTCTTTTAAATGTTTATTGTCCCCTAGCTCATCCTCTTAAATTCTTGGTAGATGCTTTTTCTAAACTGATAAGTCTCAGGTCTTGGCACATCATTATAGGGGGAGATTTTAACTGCCTCATGGACCCCACAGTAGACAGGTTGCCTAAAGGTCCTTCGATACCCTTTTCACAAACTAAACAGTTATTGTCTGTGTGGGGAATTAGGATTGGTGGACGTCTGGAAGTGTCTTCACCCTACAGGTAGGGATTTCATGTTTTTCTCCAATCCGCATAGATGTCACACAAGGATTGATTTTTTTCTGACCCCTGCAGTAACCCTGGATCTGGTGGCATCTTGTACGATTGGTAATATTGCCATCTCTGATCATGCTCCAGTGTTCCTCATGGTTAAGATTAAGGATGTTACAGTGGATTCAAGGTACTGGTGAATGGACCTCTTTATTCTCATGGGCAGTAAGTTTGTGGAGTATTTCTCGAGGGAATTTCGGGCATTCCTCGACATCAACATAGGCTCGGTTGATAACTCATCTGTTCTCTGGGAAACTGACAAAGCTTATGCTAGGGGGTTAGTTATTTCATATTCTACCAGTAGGATGCGGCAGAAGGGTGAGCAGCAACATCTCCTTGAAGCATGGTTGAAGGCAGCCGAGAAGGCTTATTTTGACAGACTCTTGTTGGTCAAACTACAGAGGATTACGGCACTGCAGTCTGCACTAAATTCCGTGCTCACGCAGATGGCAAAGAAGGAATGGCTTTTGCAAAGCAAAGGTTATATGAGCATGGTGACAAGCCAGGCAAATACTTAGCATACCTTGCCAGAAACAGAAGTGCCCCACAAACCATTACAGCGATTAGGGAAGGGTCTGGGAACCTAACAGAGATTCTACTCTAAGTTATATCAATCTGAGAATTGTGAGGAGGGGCAGGCCAAAATGGAATCCTTTTTTAGAGATCTGAAGCTCCCGGGTGTGACACCTGAACAACAGTCCTTTCTCAGTGCCCCATTATCAGAGAAAGAAGCGCAGGAAGTTATGAGGCAGCTTCAGAGTGGAAAGGCGCCCGGTCCTGACAGACTTCCCAGTGAATTCTATAAGGAATTTTTAAGTTTACTGTCAGGCTCGATGCTGAATATGTTTAAAAATTCATACAGTCAGAGAGGCCAATATTTCACTTATCCTTAAAAAAGGGAAGGATCTGGAAGACTGTGCTTCACACAAGCCCATCTCGCTCTTAAATGTGGACTTTAAGATCCTCTCTAAGGCTCTCGCGTTAAGGCGGGAAACTGTGTTACCCTCTATTATTAAAGAGGATTAAACGGGCTTCATAAAGGGTTGCAGATCCTCCAATAATGTTAAGAGGCTGCTTAACGTAATTCAAGCATGCCAACAGCAGTCAATACAGGGATTGGTGATTTCTTTAGATGCAGAGAAGGCATTTGACCGAGTTGAGTGGCCGTACCTTTTCTATACTCTAGACCGGTTTGGTCTGGGCGAAGTTTTCGTAAGATGGGTAAGTGTTCTCTACAGTGTACCTCTTGCGGCGGTCATTACCAACAGGGTATGATCAAGCAATTTTAATATTTCTAGGAGCAGCCGGCAGGGCTGTCCCCTTTCACCATTACTTTTTACGTTGGTGATTGAACCATTGGCAGAGGCCATTTGTGGGGATCTCAATATATCAGCTTCAGAAGTGGGGTCAAAATTACATAAGATCTCATTGTATGCAGATGATGTTCTAATTTTCTTGACAAATCCAGCAGTCTCAGTGCCTCGCCTGATACACTGCATTCACGCATTCGGCGCTTTTTCGGGGTATAAGATTAGTTTTGCTAAATCAGAGGCTATGCCTATGGATGGTCTTACAAAACAGTTGGCTCTTGAGAGTGACTATAGATTTCCATTTAGGTGGTCACAGGGGGGTTTTGTGTATTTGGGCATATTCATTACTCCAGTTCTGGATTGGCTGTTCAAAGCCAATTTTACTCAATTATTTGGAAAAATTAAACAAGATCTCCAAAGATGGGAGGAACTTCCAGTCTCGTGGTTGGGTTGGATAGCGCTTATTACGATGAATATTCTCCTTCGTTTGCTACACCCTATACGGACGCTCCCCTGATTTTCAATAAACAAACACTCAGGAGACTGAACAGTTGGTTCAGCTCCTTTATCTGGCACCGTAAACAGCCCCTCATTAAATTAGCCAAACTGCAGTTGCCTTACAGATTGGGGGGAGTAGACCTTCCGGATATTAAAAATTACCAGTTAAGCTCGCTTTTGACCTACGTGAGTGGTTGGGTTTGTGGGGACCCTCTTTCAATATGGCTAGATATCGAAGTCTCCCTTACCAGTTTGCTGTTTTTGGACAAGGTGAGGACAGTTAGGGAATATTACCATAACCCAATAGTTATCAATACTCTTAAAGCATGGAGGGCAATTCGGCAGAGGGAAGGTAATATTGGCAAAACATCTTTGTTTACACCTTTAGTGGGTATGCCGGGTTTTCAACTGGGTATGATATATTCAGGATTTAAACGTTGGGCAGATAGGGATGTGGCTTGCATGGGTGATTTATTTGAGGGAGATGTAATGATGTCCTTCAATCAGTTAGTACGGAAGTACAAGTTACCTAATAGAGGTCTCTTTCGTTTCTTTCAAGTTAGAGATTTTATTTTAAAAAAAACACACTTTTGACTGATCCCTACAAATCTGACACAGAAAGAGGGGTACTAAGGGCTAAGAGTACACTCTCTGTAAGTACTTTATATCACCAATTGGGGGGGTGCCACCTCAGATGGGTCTGATCAACTCTGCAAGATGTGGGAAAGAGAGCTGGGTGTTGAAGTTTCTTCAGAGGCATGGGAGGATATTTGGGAGAATGCAAGGAAGATATCAATTTGCAATAGGACCCATGTTTTACAGTTGAAGATTCTCCACAGGGTCCACTTAGCCCCAGACAGTTTGTCAAAATTTAAACTAGGGGTATCTTCAGCATGTCCCAAGTGCAAGGTCTGCATGGGCACTCTTACCCATTGTCTTTGATCTTGTGACAGGCTTCAAACATATTGGAGCACTGTGGTGGGTGCAATGAAAAGGATTTTGGGTGTAGGGGTGGAGAAGGACCTTATTTCTCTCCTTTTGGACCTACCCACTGTATTTCCTGCAGACGCGTATAAGAAAAATCTTCTCAATATTCTTACGTTCTGTGCAAGGAAGAATATCTTGCTAGGTTGGATATCTGAAAACCCCCCCAGGCCTGTCGGGTTGGCGGAAGATTGTTATGGAGTATATTCCCCTGGATTTTCTCAGAAATATGCTACACCACAAAATTGAGAATTTTTACAAGATACGGCAACCCTTTTTGAAATACCTGGACACAGATTTATCTGCCACACTAACAAGGGCTTTTATATAGTCGCAACAATTGTGTTTCATGAGTCCAATATCCAGGTAGGAGGAGAAGCAGTGAACACATGAGTGTTTTGTTTGGCTGAGCTGAGTTATTACTATTTATTTGTTTGTTGTTAGTTGTTTATTTATTTAGTTAAATAGCTAGTTTAGGTTTTTTTTATTTTATATTTCTCTAACTATGTTTATATATTCATACAGGAGGGTGGGTTGGGGAATTTTTTTATTATTTGGGTTTATTTTTGTACTATTTTTGTACTGTTTTGAATTGCATTATTTTGTATTTGTAATATTTAAAAATCTATGTTTTCTTAATAAAATATATTATAAAAAAAAGGCTGCCAATTCATTACAACTTGTTTCACTATCACACAAAGTCAATTTTATTCTCACTTCTGTATAAAGTTTTATATAATTTATCTGATGAGCATGCTAACTCAATATATAGAGGCAAGCATTTAATATGATTTTGCATTGAGTGTCAAGAGGGGTCATTTTCCTTTGTTCATTCACAGGATAAGGGCATTGCTAGCTAGGCCATCACGAATTGCCCATTCCTAATTGTTCAGATGGCAGTTAAGTGTTAACCACAGTCAACGATGGCAGTTTCTTTCTCCAAAGGGCACTAGTGATCTAGATGGGGTTTTCCCCCTAACAATCAACAATGGTTTATAGTTATCCAGAGACTCTTTATTACAGATTTTTATTGAATTCAAATTCCACCATCTGCCATGGCATTACCTATATTTCTGGATTAAAAGTTCAATGATAATACCACTAGGATATTACCTCCCCTGGGTATGAGATTGTTCACGTCATGAGCTAATTCACTTTTGTGTGGCACTTGCCCTTCGTGTGCAATATAACATGAGCACTGTTGTCTAGAACTAAATGGGATGGTAAAAATAATGTGAATCATTTTACATTTTGAGGCCAAAAAGATGAGTGGGTGTTCTGTGCTGCACTGTGCTTAAAACTGTCTCATTGGTCTCAGATTCTATAAAAAGCAGCACTGTGCACATGAAATAAGTAGGATATTCTTTTGATTATTGTGAAAGTGCTACTTGTGTTCTCACCAGTGCCAATGTTCCACCAATCTTGGTTTCATAATGATAGTTGGCACTGTTAGTATAAGGACCAGCTAGCAATATAAGTCTGACAAAATAGCAATGTAAGAAATAACAAGCCATGGGGCAGACAGTAGCTCCATAGACAGCAGTTGCATAGTCAAACAAAGAAGCACAACTCAATCTCATTGATCCTCCCAAATTTAATGCCCAGGATTGCCTGCAGACCGCGCCATCTTGCTCTACTGATGTCTTATCATCTAGTTTGGGTGGCAGGTTCATTTGATTGGCAGCATTCTGAATTTGCAGATTCAACTGCATCCCAGGACTTGAACATACAATGTAGTGCTAATGGTATAATGGAAAAGGCAAATGATGATTACATAACTGATGATATTACACTGATATTGGCCAAATAGATCAAAGGGAAGAGGGGTGCAGAAGTGTGTTCAAACAGAGCTCTTCGATGTTACACACAAAAAGACTGTGCAAGACCTATTGATGCATGACCATTGATAGGTATGATATAGACTGTGTGAGGATATTTATAAGTATTCTCCATATCACTTACTTTAAGTTTAGATTTTTGAATTTTGAATCAATGACATATGAATTTTGTCTGTATCTGAAGAGTTTAATGATTAAATTGTAGATATTTCTGTAGCCAAACTGACTTCTTTTAAAACAGCTTGTGGGAGTAGTTTTCAAAATAAACGATTATACACCAGGGGTCTACTGGAACATTTTAACATCTCTTTTAAGCTCAAGGGAAGCAATCATAGCTTGGAAAAAAAAAGTTTGTTTTTAGTTTCAGTTCTGCAGAAGTCCTTGTATGAAGATAGGTGTATGAAATGGTGCTTCTGAGAAAGGGCAAATAAAGTTTTAAAAAAAGATTACGTTAGAACAAGGAATTTTGTCATAGTTCCAGTTCAGAGATATTTGGATAAAACTGTGAAGAAGTTAATTGAAGCTGAGAACATTTAAACTTAGCAGTATAACCTTGAGGAAAAGGTTATTGCATTTTCTAGACCCAAATTTGAAGTAACAATTAAATTCAATCAATCAAGGTGTTAGAGAAAGGGATTCTTCTTTGGTGTAAGTATTGTAAGGGGTGTTTTTGAGTACTTTATAAGAGATGTTTTGACATTTATAAAATAGTGCACTTGGGATAAAGATCTGTTAATGAGTTTTAAAATCTCTAAATGTGTGTTACATGTAAATATTTTGAGCTTATTCTATCTTATCTTCATTTCTTTTGTAAACTAAACTTCAGGAGGAATAAGAAGGTACTGACCTTATTCAGGCCAAAATGTGAGACTGTACTCAATTCCCACAGGGTATGGGACAGAACTACCAGTAGTACATCTGATACCATACAGAACGATATAACAGTTCCATTAATGACCTATTTATAATTGGTGCATAACTTATTTTGTCATTGCATACTTGTTGTGTATTGAAACTAATTTATATTGTAATAAAATGATACTTTGCAAAAGTTCACCGTAAATCTATATAACTGGATGGATAACCCAGTCATTGAAGCCAAAATGACCAATTAGTTTTCTTTTTTTTTCTTGTGGAATATTTTAAGAAAGCACACTAATTACATAAATAACCAAGCAATGTTTTGCGTTGTCAGCTGTCAGCTATGTGTTTGTTCAGTCATCCACGTAGCAGCCTGTTCTGACAGGTGAACGATATGAGCATTTTTTAAAACAGCTACTTTGATGCCATTCTTCCAGTTCAGATTCCAAGAGCTGGCTGCTATGCAGCTTACTACTGCGGGGTCATGGAAAACTAATTTCATCAATTAAAAAGCAAGGGCTGATGTTTTAGGCCTGAAAGGGCTGGGCAGACACTGTAGAATAGAATAACAATTCATTGTCACTTGTATGTATGGGAATACAGTGAGATATGTATAAGTCACCACAATTTGGTGCCATTTTAATTACAGAAATTATAAAAAGAAATAATTGAAACAAAGTTAGGACAAAGTTCATCTTTTGTTCCCTCCACAATTCCTGGGTTTCTGGAGTGGCTGCAGGACACCGCAGCAGAAGCTGCCTGTGAGGCCGCCACAGCAAGGGTTTCCAGACTGAACACACAGTGCTGCCACTACCAAATCGGTCAATGAAGCTACTGCATTGCCACCATAGCCAGGAGGGACATACCAGACCCACCACATCATTGATGCTGATGCTGTCACCACTTCAGTCACCTCCTGAAGCCGCCATAGCCATGAGGAATGAACCGGAACCCCCATGCCACCATTGCTGAAGCCACTACACCACCGCTAGGGGGAATGGACCAGACCCACCAATGATGCAGCCTTCAATAAAGCCACAGACACTATGGCCAGGAAGAATGGGCATCCAGATCTGTCACGCTGCCATTGCTGCAGCGTGCACTTGCAACTCCCTTCCTCCACTGGAGCTGCAGAAAAGAAGAAAAGGTGAACTTTGATACAAAAGAGAAATGAAGAAGAAAAACAAACAAAAAACAAGAATGTGGCTGGCTCAATGAGTGGCAGCTGGGGCCCAAGTACTTCCTACCCTACCTCTGCTGCCATCTTGAATTCTAAAAAATTCAAATGTGTATGGGTGGGTATTTGCACAATACTAGTATAGTATTACCCTTTGCTTATCTTCAATTAGTGCTATGGAAGCTGCTACATCTACCAACAGACTGACAGAGTTTTGTTGATAACCCACAGATTGGCTCCTCCCAACACTACAGCACCCTCACAGTACTGCACTGAAGAATCTACCGCAATTATGAGCTGCTCTTGACCTCATAATCACCTACTTCAGAGGAGAGAGTGTTTGCGAAAGGAACAAAACTGGCAGCTTAATTCCGAGCTTTTTCAGGGATTTGTATTTGTATTTGAATGACCTACTTTTTATAATGACTCTTGACATAACTATCATAGAACAAATCAACATAGAACTGCGAAGACATATTTTTATCACTAAGCTCTGTAATTAATCACAAAGTGCTGACAATCATTCAAAAACTTTTTTTGCAGGCTCTATTGTCAACTTAACACAGGAGATAGGATTGCTGCTCCGTGGGAATAAAACCCATTGAATACCATTTCCAAACGCTTTTAAAAAGCAGCAGTAGGAATTACTGTTCAGAATCAACAGATCAGTTTCTGTGCTCCATCAGAGGGTAGGATACAGTAATCAGTAAATTCAAGTAACAAGAAAAGTCCTTATTTGAGTGATTGTGAGCATGACCCACGGCCTTTAGTGCTGATAAAGCCACCTTGAAGCCAATGCTTTGTTTGAATGCAGAACAATCATAGCAGCTCCTGCCTGAGATGGGCTTTCAAGTCATGATCTCTGTACTATCAATATTTCTGTTGTATTCTGGCATAGATCCAAGACCCGACAGACATTAAATTTTGACAATATAACATTCTAGTGTAAACATGCCCACCTCCCCTTCAGTCATATTCTTCCTGTCACAGTGTCTTTAGTCAGTCAGCTATGTGCATGTACTATACAGTGACATCAATAAGCACAGAACGTAGACTGTACGTGTATGTCAGTGATACTGGAGCTATATAAATGATGTTGTTAATACACTTCAAGACATCAGACTCCACAGCGACGCAAGTCCTTGTGGTACATTTTACATGGGCTAACATACAGAAAACCACTTATAGGACCATAAGAGCACATTGTGCAACAACACAATACCCAGGAAGTAATTCAAAATTGTCTTATTTGAGAAAGCTGAGAAATGGCAAATACATGAAAGTAACTCCTCACAAGACGAATCAAAATAATAAGCTGGGAGTAAAACAACACTGTCCCACCAGCCTATACCTGCCAGCCAATCTGAGCATTGTGAGGAGCAGTCCCACTTTACAGGCTGTGCAACAACATCAGGGGTAGGAGAGCAGTTGAGACTTTGTTTTTGGGGGTGGGAGTGATCATGGGTGGAGGTCACAGAGACAGGTGGGTCAGGGGTCAGAGGCAACAGCACGGGTTTGGCTTTCAGCAGCAACCCTCCTGCCCCCCCCATCTGTAAGGCCCCTCCCCAACAATTGCCTGCATATTGGAGCAAATTGAGGGCTGCTCCCAAACCAGGAATCAGGCTGCCCCACTGTCACAGTGAGGAAGGCTGAATTTTGTTTGCCAGGAAACCATTACTTGATCGTTAAGTGAGGGCCTTAATTGGTGGCAGGTTGACCCTGAGCCTTCCTATCCAGAATGATTTCTGAGCTGGTGGAAAGGCAAGCTAGAATCTCCCCGGAGCCAACCTGTTGAATATTCACCCTTCCCTCCACTGTCCTTTTCGCATCTAGGGCGGGGATCGTTTCAGCCTTAAACTGGGATTTAGTAACTTGGAAAAACAGTGAGCCGGAGATGAGCGCTGGAATTTAGAGGGAAGTTGAAGTGACCATGGATGGGGAGTTGCTTTGAGCAACAAAACCTGGTGGCAAATCCATGAATAAGCATGCTGCAGCGAGACCACCTCTTCCCACATTTCCAAAACGACTAGCAGCAACGTTTTTCTCAGCTGATGTGCAGCTTCTCAATGGTCAGAGGAACACAGGATAGGATCTGATGACAAAGGCCTTCCAGCTTATTTCAACAGAATACTATGGCCCTCTAATTCCCACGACAGCGTGCAACTGTTCCATGTGTGATTTTCTGTCATGGCCTCAACCACCATTTGCAGCAAGATGCCTGGGACAGTGAGTAACCTTTCTGTAAAGCAGCAGTCCACAAGCTTTTTGAACCCGAGGCAACACCTCTGAGAACAACCCTTTCTTTACAAATATCTGTTTTTGAATTTCATGAAATGGGAAAGAGCTACTGCAGTTGTTGCTATCAAGAGTGAACGAAAGCTTAGAATGCCTTGAATTTGAGATGCTCACAATCAAAAAATGTACGTCACTCAGGCTGTTCCAACATAAAACAGCTCACATAAAAAGTTTGATTGGTAAATGTCAAACATCAGAGGAGAGCAAAATCCACTTCTATCAATGAGGATCTTTTTCACTGATTTATTACATGTTTTTAGACTGCTTTGGTGAAGGGAGCTCAGTGTGTAATCCGGCCTCTACATAGGAATCGAATTAAGCACCTCACAATGTTTACAGAACGTGCAGTTAAGAAAGAAACATAATAACCTGAAATAATTCTTTGAGTTACCAAATGTTATGCTCCTCCCATGATGGAGTTTCAGTTTGGAAGCACAGACAGGTACTTATGATATTCACACGATTGTCCCCAATTGACACTTCATGGTTTCTGCCATACCTGCCAGTGTGCATTTCAGAATCATAGAGATATACAGCATGGAAACAGACCCTTCGATTCTACTCATCCATGCCAACCAGCGATGTTAAATTAATCTAGTCCCATTTGCCAGTGGTTGGCCCTTATCCTTCTAAACCCTTCCTTTTAAATGTTGTAATTGTACCAGCCATCACCACTACCTCAGGCAGCTCATTCTCTACTTAAAAGTTGCCCATTAGGTCCCTTTTAAATCTTTCCCCTCTCA
Source organism: Chiloscyllium punctatum (assembly GCF_047496795.1). Lineage (NCBI taxonomy): Eukaryota > Metazoa > Chordata > Chondrichthyes > Orectolobiformes > Hemiscylliidae > Chiloscyllium > Chiloscyllium punctatum. Next base: position 76,154,318 of record NC_092762.1, on the reverse strand, counting down.
GCTTAAACTGACGCCCTCCAGTTTTGGACTCACCTATCCTAGCTATTCACCTTATCCATGACCCTCATAATTTTATAAACCCCTATAAGGTCATCCCTCAGCATCCGATGCTCCAGGGAAAATAGTCCCAGCCTATTCAGCCTCTCCCGATAGCTCAAACCCTCCAACCCTGGCAACATAAATCTTTTCTGAACTCTTTCAAGTTTAACAACAGCTTGAGGGTGGCATGTTGGCTCAGTGGTTAGCCCTGCTGCCTCACAGTACTAGGGAAGCGGGTTCAATTCCAACCTCAAATGACTGCCTGTGTGGATTAGTTAGCCTCCCTAAAATAGGGAAACAGGCCCTTCGGCCCATCAAGTCCACACTGACCCTCCGAAGAGTGACCCACCTAGACCCATTCCCCTACCCTATATATACCTCTGACTAATGCACATAACACTATGGACAATTTAGCATGGCTAATTCACCTGCCCTGCACATCTTTGGATTGTGGGAGAAAACCCATGCAGACACTGGGAGAATGTCCGTGTGGAGTTTGCACAATCGCCCAAGGTGGGAATCAAACCCGGGTCCCTGACACTGAGGCAGCAGTGAGCCACCTTGAAGCTTGCACATTCTCCCTGTGTCTGCATGGGTTTCTTCTGGGTGCTCTGGTTTCGTCCCACAGTCCAAAGCTGTGCAAGTTAGGTAGATTGGCCATGCGCATTTGTCTATAGTATTCAGGGAAGTGTGGGTTAGGTGTGTTAGCCATAGGAAATGCAGGGTGACAGGGATAGGTTAGGGGAATGGGTCTGGGTGGAAGGTTTAGTGTGGATATGTTTGGCTGAATGGTCTGTTTCCACACTGGGGATTCTATAATTTTTTCTATCGTAGGGGTAACAGAATTCAATGCACTATAGTAAAAGTGGACTAACCAATGTCCAGTACAGCCACAACGTAAATGCAGTGCCAATGTTGGTTGAGGTAAATACAATTAAACAAAGAACAGCAGATAGAGATGAAGGGTCACTGGACTCAAAACATTAATTCAATTCTGTTTCTCTGTCCACAGATGCTGTCAGACCTGATGAATTTCTCCAACACTTTCTGTTTTTGTTGTTTGAAGTAGTTGGCTGTGGCAAATCCTCTTTTCTCTGTACTTTGGCCAGAGGCCTCCAGAAGGGGCACTGTTCACTCTTATCAAAAACAAATTCTTTGAAGAACAAGAAATAACAAGAGCTCAGCATTCATTGATAGTTTAATTAATGATCTCCACAGATTAGTGGAAAAATGAAACAGTGGAGATTTACAGCAGAGTTCAGAAGAGATAAAATTGTTGTTGGAGTTACTGAAAAGTTTTTGTCAAATTTAATAACATCCAAAGATGAGTAAACAATCAAGAATGCCATTCAGATAACATTGGAAGCATAATTAAGAAAATAAAACAGAATGAGATTGATTGTTAGATTTTCATTAGGTAAAACTTGGGAATTTTATGGCTAACTAACAAATCTTGATGCTCCTAGTAAAACAACTGTATACCATTCAAAACAATTATCAACAAGTTGGAGGGACACTTTAATCCACAGCCATTAAACAAAGCGGAAAGCAAATATTTGAAGTCAGAAACTAGAAAAAGCCTGGAAGATTTGGTAAATATGGTTGTAGCACTGAAGGTTGACATCTCTATCAATGTAGGAATAGCGCTCATGTAACCATGCTCATGTCTGTTCATGCTTCTTTCCTTGTGCAGGACAGGGATGTTGACAATAAGCATGAGTGTGCTCAGTCATTCATCAGCGAATCTCCAACCTCTAGAATATACATTCTGCCCAATTTCTGTAAATGACCTTGTCCTTTCCTTTGGTGTTTCCTCTGCCCTTCATAGAATCATAGAAAATAGGTGCAGGAGTAGGCCACTCAGCCCTTCAAGCCTTCGCCACCATTCACTATTATCATGGCTGATCATGCAATCTCAGTCTCCCACTCTCTGCTTTCTCTTCATACCCCTTGATCCCTTTAGCCACAAGTGCCATGTCCAGTTCCCCCTTGAATATATCTAATAAACTGACCCTAATAGCTTCTTGTGGTAAAGAATTCCACAGGTTCAAAACTCTCAAATGAAGAAATTCTTCCTCATCTCAGTCCTGGATGGCTTACCTCTTATTCTTAGATTGTGACCCCTAATTCTGGGCGACCCCAATTTTGGGACCATTCTCCCCACATCTAGCCTGTCCAGTCCCGTCAATATTTTATATATTTCCATGGAATCCCCCTTCATTCTTCTAAATTCTAGTGAGTATAAGAGTCAATCCAATATTTCTTCTTATATCAGTCTTGCCATCCCAGGAATCAGTCTGGTGAACCCTCTCTGGACTCCCTCAATAACAAAAATGTCCCTTCCTCAATCTTTCCATATGAATACCAGCTCTTTCACTAACACCTGTGATATTCTTGCTCTTCCCACAATCTCACTCTTACACAGATACTTAAGCCCAACTTTATTCTTACAGTGCTCCTGATTCAGTTCACTTGCTCAAGATGGCATGGTGGCACAGTGACTAGCATTGCTGCCTCACAGTGCCAGAGACCTGGGTTCAATTTCAGCCTCGGCTGACTGTCTGTGTAGAGTTTGCACATTCTCCCTGTGTCTGCGTGGGTTTCCTCCCACAGTCCAAAGATGTGCAGGTTAGGTGAATTGGCCATGTTAAACTGCCCATAGTGTTCAGGGATGTGTAGGTGAAGTGCATTAGTCAGCGGTAAATGTAGGGGAATGGGTCTGGGTGGGTTACTCTTCAGAGGGTGGGTGTGGACTAGTTGGGCCAAATGGCCTGATTCCACACTGTAGGGATTCGATGATTAGAGTTCAGGGTAGCAAAGTGCAGTTTCAGCAGCAGATGAACTGAGGCAAAATTCTCTTAAGTGTTTAAATAAGTGGGAATCAAATCTGAGGAAAAAATAGCAGAAATTGTCAAAGCCATTCATAAAAATGTAATGTGTATAGAAATGTAGAGTAATAGGGGAGGGGAATGGGTCTGGGTGGGTTACTCTTCAGATGGTCAGTGTGGACTTGTCGGACCAAATGGTCTATTTCCATACTGTAGGGATTCTATGATATTCTATAATCTAATTACCTCATTGTGTTCTTCGCTGTTAGTATGTAGCTCCTATTCTTGCTCCACCTATAGCCCAGTATGACTTCAGTGCCCCTGACAACTACATACATTCAAATCCATTCTCCACTATTCCTTTCCACCCAATCCAATTTCCTAAGAGCCATTTCTGCCGAGATCCCCATATAAATCGAGCTTCTCTTATCTTTCAACTCTCTTTTCAGTTGAGCCCACTTACCTGCTCTGGTCAGATTTGTAGGCACCAGCCAAATGCACTGCCTCACTTGGGTAGGCCAATGGGCCTAGTTAGCTTTAACCCCTTACACAGGAAGAGTTTACTTAGAGAAAGCAAAACTATATCAGACTGAGGCATCTTACGAACAATTTGACTTGATGAGGCTTCACCCCTTAAGTATTTGTTGAAAGCAACAGTTATGACAGAGCCAAGTATTGGAAGAAGTTTGCACTCATCAAAGCTTGGCAGACAAAGTCTTTCCACTGGGTGCAGGTCTTGTCAGTATAGTTGGATTTATGAGCACAAGCATTTTTCCATTTTTAGTTTGCAAGATTGCACTTGTAACATAATTCCAGTGGGCTGGTCTGTTAATGAATATTCAAAGTATGTGGATAAAAGCAAAAGAAAATTCAGGAAACTTGAAGTACTCTGGTAAGTTAGAAGCAAAGCTTTAACCTGCCATAGGGAAACAAAATATTTGCCTCCCCCTCATTTAAGACTCCCCCTTTCATCCACTCTTCTAAAGGCTGTGGGTAGACCCTAAATATTGTGCCCAAGATCTTCGGTGATTCCTGAAATTAATCAAGGAAGGATGTTTTGGCTATTGAGGGAGTGTAGAGAAGGTTTACCAGACTGATTCCTGGGTGATGGGACTAGCATACGGAGAGATACTGGATTGCTAAGGACTACATTCACTGGAGTTTGGAAGAATTAGGAAGAGATCTCATAAAGAGCTACAAAATTCTAACAGGACGAGACAGGGTAAACGCAGGAAAGGCGTTCCCAATGATCAGGGAATCAGAGGTCACAGTCTAAGGATATGGGGTAGGCCTCTTAGGACAGAGATGAGGAGGAATTTCTTCACTCGGAGAGTGGTGAGCCTGTGGAATTCTCTGCCACACAGAACTGTTGAGGCCAAAACTCAGAAAGACTTCAAGAAACATGTAAATATAATTCTGGAGACTAAAGAGATTCAAAGCTAGGGGGAGAAAGTGGGAACAGGGTACTGAGTTAGATGATCAGCTGTGATTACATTGAATGGCAGACAAAGCTCAAAGGGTTCAATGGCCTACTCTTGTTCCAATATCCTGTGTTTAAACCAGATATTTAAAAACACCAAAAACCTGTACACAGATCAGATTCTTGAGGATCAGGTCTTTGTAAACCAGTTGTTGAGCAAGTTTTATAACAATAAAAGAGTCATTTGTTGTTCAGCTGGATGTCATATTTCCAAAGATTCTTCTTTTTATATCATCACATTGTTAGATCAGCTGTGAATTGTTTCTTGAAACAAATTTAGGAAGCAGTGAAACTGGTGTAATGGATATGCCAGTTTATCATAGCATCATTAAACATGTGGTTTGACCACCTTGGTGTCTCTTTCCCTTTACTAGTTCGTCCCTGATATATAACACTAGCACTAAGGAGCTTTATGTGAAATGAAACCTTCTGATAATCTCTCCAATTTACCTATTAGCCCACACATTAGCTGCCTGAACTCGTGAAATAGTTTGTAACCTCATTATTATGTATACTACTGTGACTAGATGTTTAATTTATTGTAAGTTTATATTTAGAATTTTAATTTTCAATATTGTGTGAAACTTTTAAATACAAATTTAAGGTTGCTCTGTGCTTATCTTAAAAGCTGTAATCATGCTTAGTGCTGATTAGCCTGAAGGAAGCACTTGACAGGGTCCTCACATTCAGAACAGTATCACCTTGTTCTCACCCAGAAGCTGCCACTAGCTGCTGCATGTATCCAGCCCTTTCGATTTCTGAAACCTGTTCAGCCGCTGTAACTGAACCAAGACAAAAGCACGCCTGTAATTTCAAAGGTCATGCCTTTTTCCAAAGTACAATGCTGCAAGGTATGACACACTTCAAAATAATCTAATGGCTTCAGTGACAGTCACAGACAGCATAAATACAGATGTGAGTAACCCCACTGTACACAGGGACCTTCAGTTTTATTATATCCTCAAACACCAGTCACAGTAACGACCTGAAAACATTGCAGCCTCTCAGAATATCACATTCCTGAGAATCTTGTTTGATCACATAATCGTGATGGAATGATGATTGTATCTTCTAGCCAATTGTCTCCCCGAAAGCGCAGAAGAAACTTGTGGCCTCCAGTGACATCTACTGGAATTTTACTGCAACTTCCCACAACCTTCAATTCTGTGTGGTGTTGGTTTAATTACCCAGATTGGTAAATCTGTATTTTAAAGAGGGTCTCGTGCAATGTCAAAGAGCACAGAAGAGACCCTTAACTCCATCGAGTCTGCACTAACCTATCTACACACTAATTCCAATTTCCAGCACTTGGCCTTTCGACTTGAATGTACAGTAATGACATTTCAAGAGGCATATCCAAATACTTTTTAAAGATTGAGTTTCTCACCTCTTCTGCCCTCTACTACCTGGAGAGAGAAATAGAGTTAACATTTCCAGGCCAATATGATACCTTATCAAAATACTTAAAGAAGAATTGTACCAAACATGAAACATTAACTCTTGTTTCTCTTTCCACAGATGATTCCTGATGAAGGGCTTATGCTCAAAACATCGTCTCTCCTGCTCCTCAGAGGCTGCCTAACTGGCTGTGCTTTTCTCGCACCACACTTTTCGACTCTGATCTGCAGTATCTGTAGTCCTCACTTTCTTAGAGATGCTACCAGACCTACAAAGTTTCTCCAGCATGCTCTGTTTTCTTCGGATTTCCTGTGTTCGGGTAAGTTGCGCCTACATTTATAGAGTCATAGTCATAGAGATGTACAGCATGGAAACAGACCCTTTGGTCCAACCCGTCCATGCTGACCAGATATCCCAACTCAATCTAGTCCCACCTGCCAGCACCCGGCCAATATCCCTCCAAACCCTTCCTATTCATATACCCATCCAAATGCCTTTTAAATGTTGCAATTGTACTAGCCTCATCACTTCCTCTGGCAGCTCATTCCATACACGTACCACCTTCTGTGTGAAAACGTTGCCCCTTAGGTGTCTTTTATATCTTTCCCCTCTCACCCTAAACCTATGTCCTCTAGTTTGGAGTCACAGGTAGATAGGATAGTGAAGAAGGCATTTGATATGCTTTCCTTTATTGGTCAGAGTATTGAGTACAGGAGTTGGGAGGTCATTTTGTGGCTGTACAGGACATTGGTTAGGCCACTGTTGGAAAATTGCGTGCAATTTTCTCCATCCTATCAGAAAGATGTTGCGAAACTTGAAAGGATTCAGAAAAGATTTACAAGGATGTTGCCAGGGTTGGAGGATTTGAGGCTGTTTTCCCTGGAGCGTCGGAGGCTGAGGGGTGACCTTGCAGAGGTTTACAAAATAATGAGAGACATGAATAGGGTAAATAGACAAAGTCTATTTAGATTTAAAATTTTTATTCAAAAAATACTAATACACACTGTGTTAGGTTTCTGTTGAGAATTTATCATACAACCTACAGATTCATTTCACCATGCACCACAGATATTGGATAACCAGGACTTTGCTGGAATTTCAAAAAAAAGTGAAAGCAAAATACTGCAGATGCTGGTAAACTGTGCCAAAAACAGACAATATTGGAAATGCTCCGCAACTCAGACAGAATCTGTAGACAGAGAAAGAGATGAGGTTTCAGGGTCAACAGCCTTCACTGGAAAAGTTGTCAACATTAAGTGTTGATTTGATTCACTTTCATAGATGCTGCCAGACCTTTTCATAAAATCACAGAGTCCCTACAGTTAGGAAACAGGCCATTTGGCCCAACAAGTGCATACCAAACCTCCAAAGAGTAAGCCACCCAGACCCATTCCCCTATCCTATTACTCTACATTTCCCCTGACTGATGCACCTAACCTACACATTCCTGAACACCGGGTGCAATTTAGCATGGCCAATTCACCTGACCTGCACATCTTTGGACCATGGGAGGAAACCGGAGCACCTGGAGGAAACCCACGCAGATACGGGGAGAATGTGCAAACTCCACACAGACAGTCACCCAAAACTGGAATTGAACCTGGCGCTGTGAGGCAGTAGTGCTAACCACCGAACTGGCAAAACATAATGGCTGTGCAGGGGGTCAAACCTAGGACCTTCTACATGTGGAGCAAATGTGATAACCACTACACTATGGAGCTTTTTGCGTCTTTACAGAACTTCCTATTTCAAATGGGCCAGTGATCAATGTCATTGCAAAGGCCGAAAAGAAAAATTTCTGAAGGAGATGAAGTCAGGTGCTTTGTTCTTTCGTACTAATTTTAAGGTTGTCCGTCTTTATTTCCCCAGAGAAGTTAATTTCTCATGCGTAATCCTACCAAAGTCATTTGATCATCTTAAATCACACCTCAATTTTTCAAACTCAGGAGAATAAAAGGCAAGTTTTTGTGACTTAACAATGTACAAACCAGGATCAGCTAGGCCACTCAGCACAATGAGCTAGCTCCACCATTCAACATGAACTTGTCTTCATAATTTAACCCTTTGAGCCATGGGATCATTCTATACCTCAGGTGAAATTGTGAGACTAGCTAAAAGGAAAAAGGATGCGTACACAAGGTCTAAGCAATTAAAGTCAGACGAAGCTTTGGAAGAACATCGGGAATGTAGGACTAATCTGAAGTGAGGAATTAAGAGGGCTAAAAGAGGTCCTGAGAAATCCTTAGCAAGTAGTGTTAAGGAAAACCCCAAGGCCTTTTATTCATCTATAATGAGCAAGAGGATAACGAGGGAAAGGGCTGGCCCACTCAAGGACCAAGGAGGAAAGATATGCGTGGAGCCAGAGAAAATGGATGAGATTCTTAATGAGTACTTTGCATCAGTATTCACTGAGGAGAGGGACATGGTGAATGTTGATGTTAGAGATAGATCTTTGATTACTCAAGGTCAAGTCGGCATAACGAGGGAGGAAGCGTTGGGAATTCTAAAAGGCATTAAGATGGGCAAGTCCCCAGGACTGGATGGCATCTATCCCAAGTTATTGAGAGAAGTGAGGGAGGAAATAGCTGGGGCTTTAACAGATATCTTTGCAGCATCTTTGAAAACGGGGGAGGTCCCAAAGGACTCGAGAATTGCTAATGTTGTCCCCTTGTTTAAGAAGGGTAGCAGGGATAATCCAGGTAATTACAGACCTGTCATCTGACATCAATGGTAGGGATAGGATACATACCTTTTTGGAAGAAAATGGGCTTATCAGTGATAGGCAGCATGGTTTTGTTCAGGGAAGGTCATGTCTTACAAACCTAATAGAATTCTATGAAGAGGTGACAAAGTTGATTGATGAGGGAAGGGATGTCAATGTCCTGTACATTGGCTTTAGTAAGGCATTTGATAAGGTTCCCATGGTAGGCTGATGAAGAATGTGAAGTCGCATGGGGTCCAGGGGGTTCTGGCTAGATGGATAGAGAACTGGTTGGGCAACAGGAGACAGGGAGTAATAGTGGAAGGGAGCTTCTCAAAATGGAGAACTGTGACCAGTGGTCTCCCACAGGGATCTGTGCTGGGACCACTGTTGTTTATGATATACATAAATAATTTGAAGGAAGGTGTAGGTTGCCTCATTAGGAAGCTTGCAAGTGACACTGGTGGAGTAGCAGATAGTGAAGGGGACTGTCAGAGAATGCAGAAGAATATAAATAGATTGGAAAGTTGAGCAGAGATTGGCAGTTGGAGTCCAATCTGGAAAAATGCACCAACACATTCCTTAAATTTACCTGGACCATCTCTGACACTTCCCTCCCCTTCCTGGACCTCTCCATATCCATTAATGACGACCGACTTGACACCGACATTTTTTACAAACCTACTGACCCCCATAGCTACCTGGATTACACCTCTTCCCACCCTACCTCCTGCAAAAATGCCATCCTGTGTTTCCAATTCCTCTGCCTCCGCCGTATCTGTTCCCAGGAGGACCAGTTCCACCACAGAACACACCAGATGGCCTCCTTCTTTAGAGACCGCAATTTCCCTTCCCACGTGGTTAAAGAAGCCCTCCAATGCATCTCGTCCACATCCCGCACCTCTGCCCTCAGGCCCACCCCTCCAACCGTAACAAGGACAGATCGCCCCTGGTGCTCACCTTCTACCCTACCAACCTTCACATAAAGCAAATCATCCGCCAACATTGCTGTCGCTTTCAAACGGACCCCACCACCAGGGATATATTTCCCTCCCCACCCCTTTCTGCCTTCCACAAAGGACAGAGAGAGAGTGAGAGAGAGAGAGAACCTGCACAGTTACCAGCTTTGCTGTTTGAATTCGTGTATCCCTGGACATCGAAGTGCATCTGGGAAAATTAACAAATAGTGAAATTCGCAACTAATCTTGGAGGAACTGTTGGGTGAAGTTCACCGCACAGAATCAGATAAGTTAATTGTTGTTTTAAGTCTGTCCAAGAGAAAGGCTACAGTAGTGGATTCTTTCTTGATTATATGTTTTTGGAGGTCAGTCTCTTGATTAAACTTAAAATATAAGCCATAGCTATTAATTTAACCTGGGGCAGTGTTTGTAGAGGAATAAGACGGTGTTATTTTCTGGGTCTGTAGATTGTGAAGGAGCAAAAATGGGCTTTGCAGTGATATGTACTTCTTGTCAGATGTGGGAGTTTAAAGAGAGTTTAAGGGTTACTGCGGATTATATCTGCCATAAATGTTGTTGGATGCGAATCTTATCAGATTGAGTGGATCGGTTGGAGAAACAGATAGAAGCGATGAGGAATTTACAACTGCAACAGTATGTGATGGATGGCAGATATAGGAAGGGGGGGGAAGTCTCAGATACAGTCACATAGATGGGTTAACTCCAGGAAGGGTAAGAGAGATAGGCAGCTAATGCAGGAATCTTTTGTGGATATACCCATTTCAAACAGGTATGCTGTTTTGGAAACTGTAGGGGGTGATGGATTCTCAGGGGAACGTAGCACGAACAGCCAAGTTTCTGGTATTCAGACTGGCCCTAATGCAACGAGGGGTAAGTCGGCTTCCAAGAGATCAATTGTGTTGGGGGATTCTGTAGTCCGAGGTACAGACAGATGTTTCTGTGGCCAGCAGAGAAAAAGCAGAATGGTGTGCTGTTTCCCTGGTGCCAGGATCAAGGATGTCTCAGAGAGGGTGCAGAAAGTTCTCGCGGGGGAGAAGAGTCAGCAAGAGATCATTGTCCACATTGGGACCAACGACGTTGGAAGGGAAAAGGTTGAGACTCTGAAGGGAGATTACAGAGAGTTAGGCAGAAATTTAAAAAGGAGGTCCTCAAGGGTAGTAATATCTGGATTACTCCCAGTGCTACGAGCTAGTGAGGGCAGGAATAGGAGGATAGAGCAGATGAATGCATGGCTGAGGAGCTGGTGTATGGGAGAAGGATTCACATTTTTGGATCATTGGAATCTCTTTTGGGGTAGAAGTGACCTGTACAAGAAGGACGGATTGCACCTAAATTGGAAGGGGACTAATATACTGGCAGGGAAATTTGCTAGAACTGCTTGGGAGGATTTAAACTAGTAAGGTGGACCCAGAGAGATAGTGAGGAAAGAGATTGATCTGAGATGGGTACAGTTGAGAACAGAAGTGAGTCAAACAGTCAGGGCATGCAGGGACAAGGTAGGACTAATAAATTAAACTGCATTTATTTCAATGCAAGGGGCCTAACAGAGAAGGCAGATGAACTCAGGAACATGGGGCTGGGATATCATAGCAATTACGGAAACATGGCTCAGGGATGGGCAGGACTGGCAGCTTAATTTTCCAGGATACAAATAATACAGGAAGGATGGAAAGGGAGGCAGGAGAGGAGGGGGAGTGGCATTTTTGATAAGGGATAGCGTTACAGCTGTGCTGAGGGAGGATATTCCCGGAAATACATCCAGGGAAGTTATTTGGGTGGAACTGAGAAATAAGAAAGGGATGATCACCTTATTGGGATTGTATTATAGACCCCCTAATAGTCAGAGAGAAATTGAGAGACAAACTTGTAAGGAGATCTCAGCTATCTGTAAGAATAATAGGGTCGTTACGGTAGGGGATTTTAACTTTCCAAACATCGACTGGGACTGCCATAGTGTTAAAGGTTTACATGGAGAGGAATTTCTTAAGTGTGTACAAGCCAATTTTCTGATTCAGTGTGTGGATGTACCTACTAGAGAAGGTACAGAACTTGACCTACTCTTGGGAAATAAGGCAGGGCAGGTGACTGAGGTGTCAGTGGGGGAGCACTTTGGGGCCAGCGACCATAATTCTATTCGTTTTAAAATAATGATGGAAAAGGATAGACCAGATCTAAAAGTTGAAGTTCTAAATTGGAGAAAAGCCAATTTTGATGGTATTAGGCCAGAACTTTAGAAAGCTGATTGGAGGCAGGTGTTCACAGGTAAAGGCTGAAAAATGGGAAGCCTTCAGAAATGAGATAATGAGAGTCCAGAGAAAGTATATTCCTGTCAGGGTGAAAGGGAGGGCTGGTAGGTATAGGGATTGCTGGATGACTAAAGAAATTGAGGGTTTGGTTAAGAAAAAGAAGGAAGCATATGTCAGGTATAGACAGGATAGATCGAGTGAATCCTTAGAAGAGTACAAAGGAAGTAGGAGTATACTTAAGAAGGAAATCAAGAGGGCAAAACGGGGACATGAGATAGCTTTGGCAAATAGAATTAAGGAGAATCCAAAGGGTTTTTACAAATTTATTAAGGACAAAAGGGTAACTAGGGAGAGAATAGGGCCCCTCAAAGATCAGCAAGGCGGCCTTTGTATCAAGCCACAGAAAATGGGGGAGATACTAAATGAATATTTTGCATCAGCATTTACTGTGGAAAAAGATATGGAAGATATAGACTGTAAGGAAATAGATGGTGACATCTTGAAAAATGTCCAGATTACAGAGGAGGAAGTGTTGGATGCCTTGAAACGGTTAAAGGTGGATAAATCCCCAGGACCTGATCAGGTGTACCTGAGAACTCTGTGGGAAGCTAGAGAAGTGATTGTTGGACCTCTTGCTGAGATATTTGTATCATCAATAGTCACAGGTGAGGTGCCGGAAGACTGGAGATTGGCAAACATGGTGCCACTGTTTAAGAAGGGTGGTAAAGACAAGCCAGGGAACTATAGACCGGTGAGCATGACCTCGGTGGTGGACAAGTTGTTGGAGGGAATCCTGAGGGACAGGATGTACATGTATTTGGAAAGGCAAGGACTGATTTGGGATAGTCAACATGGCTTTGTGCGTGGGAAATCATGTCTCACAAACTTGATTGAGTTTTTTGAAGAAGTAACAAAGAAGATTGATGAGGGCAGAGCAGTAGATGTGATCTATATGGATTTCAGTACGGCGTTTGACAAGGTTCCCCATGGAAGACTGATTAGCAAGCTTAGATCTCATGGAATACAGGGAGAACTAGCCATTTGGATACAGAACTGGCTAAAAGGTACAAGGCAGAGGGTGGTGGTGGAGTGTTGTTTTTCAGACTGGAGACCTGTGACCAGTGGAGTGCCACAAGGATCAGTGCTGGGTCCTCTACTTTTTGTCATTTACATAAATGATTTGGATGTGAGCATAAGAGGTACAGTTAGTAAATTTGCAGATGACACCAAAATTGGAGGTGTAGTGGACATTGAAGAGGGTTATCTCAGATTACAACAGGATCTGGACCAGATGGACCAATGGGCTGAGAAGTGGCAGATGGAGTTTAATTCAGATAAATGCGAGGTGCTGCATTTTGGGAAAGCAAATCTTAGCAGGATTTATACACTTAATGGTAAGGTCCTAGGGAGTGTTGCTGAACAAAGAGACCTTGGAGTGCAGGTTCATAGCTCCTTGAAAATGGAGTCGCAGGTAGATAGCAGAGTGAAGAAGGCGTTGGTATGCTTTCCTTTATTGGTCAGAGTATTGAGTACAGGAGTTGGGAGGTCGTGTTGCAGCTGTACAGGATATTGGTTAGGCCACTATTGGAATAATGTGTGCAATTCAAGTCTCCTTCCCATTGGAAAGATGTTGTGAAACTTGAAAGGTTTCAGAAAAGATTTACAAGGATGTTGCCAGGGTTGGAGGATCTGAGCTACAGGGAGAGGCTGAACAGGCTGGGGCTATTTTCCCTGGAGCGTCGGAGGCTGAGGGATGGCTTTATAGAAGTTTACAAAATTATGAGGGGCATAGATAGGATAAATAGACAAAGTCTTTTCCCTAGCGTCAGGGAGTCCAGAACTAGAGGGCATAGGTTTAGGGTGAGAGGGGAAAGATATAAAAGAGACCTAAGGGACAACCTTTTCATGCAGAGGGTGTGTGTATGGAATGAGCTGCCAGAGGATGTGGTGGAGGCTGGTACAATTGCAACATTTAAGAGGCATTTGGATGGGCATATTAATAAGAAGGGTTTGGAGGGATATGGGCTGGGTGCTGGCAGGTGGGACTAGATTGGGTTGGGATATCTGGTCAGCATTGATGGGTTGGACCGAAGGGTCTGTTTTCATGCTGTACATCTCTATGACTCTATGACCATTCTCTCCGTGACTACCTGGTCAGGTCCACGCCCCCCAACAATCCATCCTCCCATCCTGGCACCTTTCCCTGCCACCGCAGGAATTGCAAAACCTGCGCTCACACCTCCTCCCTCACCTCCATCCAAGGCCCTAAAGGAGCCTTCCACATCCATCAAAGTTTTACCTGCACATCCACCAATACAATTTATTGTATCCGTTGCTCCCGATGCAGTCTCTTCTACATTGGGGAGACTGGACACCTCCTAGCAGAGTGCTTTAGGGAACACCTCCGGGACACCCGCACTAATCAACCACACGGCCCTGTGGCCCAACATTTCAACTCCCCCTCCACTCAGCCAAGGTCGTGGAGGTCCTGGGCCTCCTTCACCGCCGCTCCCTCACCACCTGATGCCTGGAGGAAGAACGCCTCATCTCTGCCTCGGAACACTTCAACCCCAGGGCATCAATGTGGGCTTCACCAGTTTCCTCATTTCCCCTCCCCCCACCTCACCCCAGTTCCAAACTTCCTGCTAAGCACTGTCCCCATGACTTGTCCTACCTGCCTATCTTCCTTTTCACCTATCCACTCCACCCTCCTCTCTCATCTATCACCTTCATCCCTACCACAATCAACCCATTGTACTCTTTGCTACCTTCCCCCACCCTCCTCCCCAACCTATCACCTTCATCCCCACCCCCACTCACCTATTGTACTCTATGCTACTTTGTCCCCACCCCCACCCTCCTCTCATTTATCTCCCAACCTTCAGGCACTCTGCCTCTATTCCTGATGAAGGGCTTTTGCCCGAAACGTCAATTTTCCTGCTCCTCGGATGCTGTCTGAACTGCTGTGCTTTTCCAGTACCACTCTAATCCAGAATCTGGTTTCCAGCATCTGCAGTCATTGTTTTTACCTAATGCGAGATGATGCATTTTGGAAGATGGAATTGCAAAGCGAGTGATAAAGTAAATGGAAAAGTCCTAGGGAAAATTGATGTACAGAGAGATCTGGGTGTTCAGGTTCATTGTTCTCTGAAGGTGGCAATGCAGATCGTCAAATAGGCATACAGTACACTTTCCTTCGTCAGGTAGTGTATTGAGTACACGAGTTGGCGAGTCATGTGACAATTATAGAAGACTTTGGTTTGGCCACATTTGGGATACTGCCTACAGTTTTTGTCACCTTATTCCAAAGCATCCATATCCTTTTGTAACTGGGTGCAGAGCAGGTTCACCAGGGTGTTGCCTGGTATGGAGGTTGCTAGCTATGAGGAGAAGTTCAGTAGATTAGGATTATTTTCATTGGAAAGAAGGTGGTTGAAGGGGGGACCAGATTGAGGCCTACAAAATCATGAGAGGTATAGAGAGGGTGGACAGCAAGAAACCTTTTCCCAGAGTGGAGGACTCTATTACTAGGGGTCATGAGTTCAAAGCAAAAGGGGAAAAGTTCAGGGGAGATAGATGGGAAAAGTTCTTTATGCAGAGGATGGTGGGTGCCTGGAATGCATGGCCAGCAAATGTGTCATTTAAGATACATGAATGGGCAGGGAGCAAAGGGATCCAGGTCCTTAGAAAATAGACAGTAGATTTAGATAGAGGATCTTGATCCACGCAGACTTGGAGGGCCGATGGGTCTGTTCCTGCTCTGTAATGTTCTTTGTTGTTCTCACCAAAGCCTAATATCTGTTTGTTGAGGTTCAGTGTCAAAAACTGAATTACAAACAGTCAAGATGAATAAGGTTCAGTAAAAATAAAGCATCACGTCCTTAATTTTGAATTCCAAAACCGTCGCAATTTAAAAACAAACTCCAACAATTTTTTGATAGTGTTTTGTCCCCACACAGGCTGAAAAATACTCAATTCCATTTTAACATAACCCAAACGGACAGCTCTTAAAGTGAAGATTATTCTCACTACTCAGCCATTCGATTAGCTGCCATCTTTTAAGGTCTCACCAATTCACAGAATCGCAATAGTCTGACAGTGCAGCGGGAGGCCATTCAGCCCACTGTGCCTATACCAGTTCTTAATGAGCTTCATTACCAAGTGCCAATCTCCTGTTGTTTTCCCCCGTACCTATCATACCATTTTTATCTAAGTATTCATCTGATGACCTCTTGAATACCTCCACCACTCCAGGCAGTACATTTCCTTGAATTAAATTGAGACAATAGGATAAAGGGCTCAGGATGTTAAAAATGTCTGAATGTTGTGTAATCTGCATACATTCAGGGACAATATATTCTTGAATTACTGTTTGAAAACTGGCTGGGCGGTTTATGAAACAGCCTACTGTCCAAAATAGAGTCCAAAACAAGCTATTGTTGTTTTATAGGATATTTTCAAACTACTTAATAACCTCTTGAATTAACCTTAATTGATAACACTTCCTCATCATATGGTGTTAGATATAACATCTATTGAAGAATTTCAATACTTTAGCAAGTGTAGTACCGAGAGAATGCAGCTTGACTGATTCACCTCCTGCAGTGAAGATCTCAAACTGAGTTCCCATCTGATTTTGAAGACTGTTCGTACTAGACTCGACATGTTAACTCTGTTTCTCTCTCCATAGATGCTGCCAGACCTGCTGAGCTTCAGCAGGGTGGCACAGTGGCTCAGTGGTTAACACTGCTGCCTCACAGCACCAGGGGCCTGGGTCCGATTCCACCCTCTGTCTGGAGTTTACACATTGTCCCCATGTCTGTGTGGGTTTCCTCCAGGTGGTTCAGTTTCCTCCCACAGTCCAAAACTGTGCAGGTTAAGTGGATTGGCTGTGGTAAAATTGCTCACAATATGCAGCCTAGGTGGCTTGACCATGGTAAATGCAGGGTTAGAGGGTGAGGGTGGGGGGTGCTCCAGGTGGGGTGTTCTTCAGAGGGTTGGTTTTGACTCTATGGGCCAAATGGCCTGCTTCCACATGGTAGGGATTCTTTAATCTGTATTGATGCACTATAAATAGGCCAAACGTTGCCCTCCTAACACCGCAAG
Organism: Chiloscyllium punctatum; assembly: GCF_047496795.1. Lineage (NCBI taxonomy): Eukaryota > Metazoa > Chordata > Chondrichthyes > Orectolobiformes > Hemiscylliidae > Chiloscyllium > Chiloscyllium punctatum. The sequence continues at coordinate 76,137,540 of NC_092762.1, read as the reverse complement.
AAAGAAATGAACAAGCCAATTATCTATTTGAAAAATGATCAATACTTGCATTCATTGAAAGTTTTATCGAAGAATTATTAAATATGAAATCATGTGCATTACTTCCTGCTTTCAGGCTATTTGTTCTCACTTCTGAATTATTGGATAATTTCAAACAAAACAAGTCTGAGGTAAGAAACAGCCATTTGGCTGAACCGTCTTTGTCCATGTGGATGAATTTTGTTTGTATTCTTCATTGTCCCCCTCACTACACCCATCTTCTCTGTCACAACCTCTGCATCCTGCCTTTCACCTCCATCACCACTTTGTTATTCAACTATATAAGAAACGTAGAAAATAGGAGCAGCAATAGGCCATTCAGCCCTTCAAGCCTGCTCCACCATCCAATATGATCAAAGCTGATCATCCAACTCATTCCTTGTTCCTGTTTTCTCCCCCATATCCTTTGATCCCTTCAGCCCTCAGTCCTATATCTAACTCCTTCTTGAAAACATTTCATGTTTTGGCCTCAACCACTTTCTGTGGCTGAGAACTCCACTGGCCCACCACTCTCTGGGTGAAGAAATTGCTCCTCATCTCGGTTGAAGTAGTTAAGGCTGGAAATTGCTGCTTAGTACCTGGTACACAAACAAGGTAATGCCTGTATTGAAATACTGGTTAAAGAAATACAATACACTTGCACCATTTGTTGAACAACAGTTTCTCATCTCAAGTTCCTTCCCCCAAGTTCTTTTTAAAGACAATTGAATTATTGATAATTTAGTTTCTCTCTCAGTGAAAGATATGAATGCAACTCCCTTTAAAAGAAGTCAAATAATAGCCCTCCCTGGCACACAGCTACACAAATCAGGTACATTGCCCATGAAGCCAATCAGAAATTTAACTCTTCCTCCCATAAGGTGCCAGGAACCAAGATTCCATCGGCAGAGGGCAACTTCACAAGTGTTTGTTTGTTTTAAACACTGTTGTCACAGTTTCAACAGTTCTCCACCCAGATTATAAACACCAATCCATGACAGAACACATAAAATGGATGTTGACAATACTCCTCAAACTCGCTTCCTCAGTGCAAACAAATAAATAAATTATCCGTACTAGAAAATACACATGATATGTCAATTCGTTATTGCCTGGAGCCTGAAATTTCCCATTAAATAAGTTGTTTTTTTCTTCCTCCATCTCGTGCCAATGTTGTGCTTGTTTCAGTTGGCCTGGCAGAGTTGGAAATGAAACAGGAAGTTGCACGCCAGCAGTTGTCTTTAAGGTGTAACCTACAATTTACCTTTTGTCAGTTTCCAATGTTCCAAAAACAACCTTGGACCTGTAGAAATAAGTTGTATAATATTATTATATCGTGCGAATGTCCCGAGGAGCAATAATTTTCGGAAAAGAAGTAGATTAAGACGTATTTGTGACCAAAGTAAACATTTAGAAGCTTGCCACTATTACGTGCTGTAGAATGACCCACATTACCTTGGCAAACCTTCCCAGATAGAAGTGTGCACGACCTGTTCTACAGACCTGACAAATAAACTACAGAGGATTGGCGGAGAAAGTGAGGACTGCAGATGCTGGAGATCAGAGCTGAAAATGTGTTGCTGGAAAAGAGCAGCAGGTCAGGCAGCATCCAAGGAGCAGGAGAATTGACGTTTTGGGCATCAGCCCTTCTTCAGGAAGGGCTTCCTGAAGAAGGGCTAATGCCTGAAACGTCGATTCTCCTGTTCCTTGGACGCTGCCTGACCTGCTGCACTTTTCCAGCAACACATTTTCAGCTACAGAGGATTGGTGCTAAGCTTGAAGAGGTATTGTTTCTATGGTGAAGTGAATTTCATGTCATTTTAATAGATTTCTAGAAATGTAATTGGTGGTATCATTGGTGTGTGTCATGGATCATGCTGCTCTTTCAATCTGTGGGGACTTTCGGTTAAAAATATCTTAAATGTTGGTGCAGACAATGTCAAGCTTGTGCTGTGATTGTAACAGTGCAGCAGGAGTACAGTTTCTTTTTGCTCATGGACTGTAGGCATTGCTGGCATTTATTGGGCAGCCGGAGTGCTCAGAGGGCAACTAAGAGCCAATCATATTGGCTCAGGTCTGGAGTCACATGTAGGCATTCCTGAATTAATATGAATGAGCAAGCTGGGTTTTTGTGACAATCAGCATAATGATAGTCGTCATTAAGCCGGATTTTATGGTCATGGGATTTGAACCCTAATTTCTGAAACTATAGTCAGGTGGTTCTGGATTACCAAAGTGGTGACATTACAACTCTGCCAACACAATCTCCACAGCTTGTGGATGGCTGAGATTTTCTGGGCCTTCAATCTGTTGGATTTTGAGCAGTCTTCTCACTATTATTCCTGAGCCCTAAGCATCTTGTCAGAAAGACCTGTTGTATTAAACCCACTTCACTGGTCAGTGCGATCAAGGTCTCCCCTGCATTGGAAATCCCCCTAGCCCCACTCCTATGGATGGCAGCCAGTCAATGGTTGGTCAGAAGCACCACTGCCAGTAATGCACCCACCCAAGGCCCAGTATTGCCGACAGGCCCCAGTCACAGGTGAGGAGAAGTGGCAGGGTGGGAGTAGGGGTAGGGAGGGGGTGGGGGTGAACACTGTAGGAAAATGCCCACTTCAAGCCTTCATCCTGCTGTTCAACCAGTGAGGGGCTCACCTTGAGACAAGCCCAAGAACCAGGTCTGTAAGGATTCTCTGCAGATGCCTGGGTAGGATGGGATGAGATGGGCTGGGATGATGGTGCTTCCATCATATAGAGTAAGGTCACAGCTTGATCATGATCTCATTGAATGCAGGTGTGTCTTTTCCCTAGGGTGGGTGATTTCAAGACTAGGGGGCATATGAAAGGAGAAAGATTAAAAAAGACATGGGGACAACTTGTTTTTACACAGAGACTGGTTCACGTGTGGAATGAACTTCCAGAGGAAGTGGAGGGTATGGGTACAGTTGCAACATTTAAAAGACATTTGGATAAATGCATGAATAAGGAATGTTTGAAGGGATATGAGACAAGCACAGGCAGATGGGACTAGTTTAGTTTGGGGTTATGGTCAGCATGGACTGATTGGACTGAAGGGTCTGTTTCCATGCTGTATGTCTGTATGGCTCTATCAATGCTAGAATATGCTTGAGGTGCTAAGTAGCCTACTACGGAGTTTCTATGTTACTGCCAAAGGGTAATAATAGGATGTAACATGTAGTTACATTCATAGATCAAAGAAAAATGATAAACATATGGTTGATAAAAAGATGGATGAAACGCAGAGATAGACAGATGAAAGAAGAGAAACAAGCTCTTGTGTTTGATAGTACCTGCAACAGACCAGCAAGAGGTGCTATGATACCCAGAAATACAACCCACTATAAAACTGACTGATTTCCACATGAATGATGTATTACATAGGGATACAACCAAGAGAGGTCAAGAGGTTATTATCAAGACAATATCTTGTTCGATCCACAGAGTACACAATGTCCCTTGGACTGTGTACCAGACTATCCATGTTTTATGGCTTGATTTCTTCAGAAAATAAAACATATTAAATATTAATGTTGGAGATTTTTTAATGATTAATTCTGCAGAAAATAAACTAAAACAGATGAAGCAAGTCTGCTGTACTGTTGGTGTGTGTCTGTGTTGGTGCAGAATGCCAGTATTTCAATGCTCTGCATAACCGGCTTCAATGAAAATTGCGCACATGATTGTCCCCACACTGAGCTCTCAAACTTGATCTTACGGGAAGTTGGATACAGCCACCACTCTTTCTGGTTTGGATCAGACAGCCCAGTTTTCCAAGGAAGTACCTGCCAAGTTACAAAATGTCAGTGGGATTCCCAAAATAATTTTTTTGAATAAAAGCCTATTATTTTTGAATTTAGTGATGCAAAAGGATTGATTTGTTAACATCAGAATGTACACACATTATCTCTAAGGCAAATCTCGAAACACAGGCCAATATTTCACCCCTCAACAGTATTGCTCGTTCTAACTATTATCCAGTGTTGGACTCATACTTTCCTGGATGTAAGATCAGAAACATATTTGAAACTGTTAAACATGCTTCTGAGGGGCTTGACAGGGTAGATGCAGGAGATTGCTTCCTTTGTGGGAGAGTCTTGGATGAGATGATCCAAGAATAAGGAAGTTGCCCATTTAAAGCAGAGATGAGGAGGAATTTCTTCTCTCCTTGAGTATCTGTGGAATTCTTTACTGCAGAGGGTAGATCAGGCTTGGTTGGTTAAATATATTCAAAGCTGAGATGGACAGGTTTTTGATCAGTAAGAGAACCAAAGGTTAAGTGGGGAAAGATAGGAAAACAGATTTGAGAATTATCAGATCAGCCGTGACCTCATTGAATGATAAAACAGACTCCATGCCCTGAGTGGTGTAATTCTGCTTTGGTGTCTTGTGGCCTTAAACATGTGATGAGGGAATGTACAGTACTTAAAAAATACACATTCTTTCTTTGTAGCCGTGATGTGGAGATGCCAGTGTTGGATTAGGATGGACAAAGTCAGAAGTCACATGACACCAGGTTGTAGTCCAGCAGATTTATTTGAAATCACAAGCTTTTGGAGCACTGCTTCTTCATCAGGTGAAGTGAGAGAGAAGCACGCAGGTGCAGAATTTACAGGCAGAGAGTGGGGGGTTGCATCTGGGTAGGATGCTCTTTGGAGAGTCATTGTGGACCTATTGGACCAAATGGTCTGTTTCCACACTGTAGGGACTCTGTGATATAGCTGTTCGCTCCCTGTAACTGGCTTAACTCCTTCAACTCCCTTCTTGATAGCACTGTGCTATCCCTATACTAGCTGGACTGCAATATTTCAAGGAGGTGACCTTACAAAGACAATTATTCTTTAAAAAAAATGTAAATCCTGAGAATATTTAAAAATTGAGATTTCAAACCATGAAACATTGCTCATTTTGCTATGTTCTGTTTTGTTCAGCCCGATGACATGCAACTATTATAAAACCCTTAGCCGAACTGTTCAGTAAGTAGCGAGATAAACACATTGGGAAGATGGGATGAAGGAGGAGAAATGGTTCTTTACTAGGGAGAGGATAGTAAAGCTTGGGTGGAGAAACAAATAAATTGGCAAGTCATACTGGATCTGGCTCAGCCTTAGTTTACAGAAGCATAGAGATGGGTTGGTCAGTGGCAGATTAATGTGAAGTGATGGTCTTGGACAGGAAGAACAAGGTAAGGGAATACATGATGAACAGTAGAACCTTGGGAAGCACTGAGAACCAAAGGGACCTTGGTGTATTTGTCCATCAGTTCTTCAGGTTGCGGAACAGGTGGCTAAAGTGGTTAAGAAAGGGTATGGCATACTTGCCTTTATTAGCTGAGGCGTGAAGTTTAAGAGCAGAGGGGTGATTCTGGAACTGTATAAAGCATTGGTTAGAGCACAGCAAGAGTATTGTGTGCAATTCTGGAATGTACATTATAAGAGGGATGTGATTGCACTGGAAATGGTGCAGAGGAGATTTACCAGAATGTTGCCTGGGCTGTAGAGTTTTAGTTATGAAGAGAGATTGGACAGAATAGGATTGTTTTCTGTTTGTGTAAAGGAAATCGAGAGGGGGTGTGATTGAGGTTCATAGAATTATGGGGGGGGCATAGATGGGATAGTCAAGAAGAAACATTTCCCCTTGATGGAGGATCAAGGACCGGGAACATAGATTTAAAGGCAGAAGGTTTAGAAGAAAAATGTTTTCTCCCAGAGGATGGTGGGGAACCTGGAGCTCACTGCCTGTAAGGGTGGTAGAGAAAGAAATCCTCACAACATAGAAGAAGTATTTGGATTTGCACTTGTGATGCCAAGACATACAAAGCTTTGGGCCAAGTGCTAGAAAATGGGATTAGAATAATTAGGTGGTTGTTTCTGGCTGGTGCAGACTCAATGGGCTGAAGGGTTCTTTTCTGTGCTGTAGACCTCTATGACTCTATGATTCCATGTCTTGGCAGTGCTACACATAATGCTGGCAGGAATAGTCCTTTGCTTTCACTTGGGAAAATTTCAATAATAATAAGGAACCGAAGCAGTGGGAAATGGGAAATTTAACCATGCATCAGCACACATTATAATCATAACCTCCTTCTCCTCAAACAACTTTCCTAATGTTCAAAGAAAATTTTTCAAAGCTTGTTATTGTGTGCCCTGACTTTACATTTGATATTCGCATGTGAATTTGTGTAAGAAATGCAGTGTAATAAACTTAGAAACTAATTATGAATCAAACTGACAAAAATAAAGAAAAAGTGAAGGAGTTAGAACTGAGGCAGAAAAATGACAAATGCAGTGAGAGGTGAACTGACAACCTGTCAGGCAAGAGGAACTTAAATAATACAAATAAATCATTCCCTACCTCAGCCATTTTTACTCTTCAGTTTTGCCCATGCCCAAAAAAGGCAGGATGTTCCAGTTCATTGACATTGACAAAGACTTAATTGTAGAGGTAAAAACAATGACTGCAGATGCTGGAAACCAGATTCTGGATTAGTGGTGCTGGAAGAGCACAGCAATTCAGGCAGCATCCAAGTAGCTTCAAAATCGACGTTTTGGGCAAAAGCCCTTCATCAGGAATAAAGGCAGTGAGCCTGAAGCGTGGAGAGATAAGCTAGAGGAGGGTGGGGGTGGGGAGAAAGTAGCATAGAGTACGATAGGTGAGTGGGGGAGGGGATGAAGGTGATAGGTCAGGGAGGAGAGGGTGGAGTGGATAGGTGGAAAAGGAGATAGGCAGGTAGGACAAGTCATGGGGACAGTGCTGAGCTGGAAGTTTAGAACTAGGATGAGGGGGGGGAAGGGGAAATGAGGAAACTGTTGAAGTCCACATTGATGCCCTGGGGTTGAAGTGTTCTGAGGCGGAAGATGAAGCGTTCTTCCTCCAGGCGTCTGGTGGTGAGGGAGCGGCGGTGAAGGAGGCCCAGGACCTCCATGTCCTCGGCAGAGTGGGAGGGGGAGTTGAAATGTTGGACCACGGGGCTGTGTGGTTGATTGGTGCGGGTGTCCCGGAGATGTTCCCTAAAACGCTCTGCTAGGAGGCGCCCAGTCCGTTCCCTCCGTGACTACCTGGTCAGGTCCACACCCCCCTACAACCCACCCTCCCATTCTGGCACTTTCCCCTGCCACCACAGGAACTGTAAAACCTGCGCCCACACCTCCTCCCTCACCTTTATCCAAGGCCCTAAAGGAGCCTTCCACATCCATCAACGTTTTACTTGCACATCCACTAATATCATTTATTGTATCTGTTGCTCCCCGATGCGGTCTCCTCTACATTGGGGAGACTGGGCGCATCCTAGCAGAGCGCTTTAGGGAACATCTCTGGGACACCCGCACCAATCAACCACACCGCCCCGTGGCCCAACATGTCAACTCCCCCTCCCACTCTGCCGAGGACAAGGAGGTCCTGGGCTTCCTTCACCACCGTTACCTCACCACCAGACGCCTGGAGGAAGAACGCCTCATCTTTCGCCTCGGGACTTGTCCTACCTGCCTATCTCCTTTTCCACCTATCCACTCCACCCTCTCCTCCCTGACCTATCACCTTCATCCCCTCCCCCACTCACCCATTGTACTCTATGCTACTTTCTCCCCACCCCCACCCTCCTCTAGTTTATCTCTCCACACTTCAGGCTCACTGCCTTTATTCCTGATGAAGGGCTTTTGCCCGAAACGTCGATTTCAAAGCTACTTGGATGCTGCCTGAACTGCTGTGCTCTTCCAGCACCACGAATCCAGAAAGACCTAATTGTGTCATGGTGGCTCTGTGGTCTGCTGCCTCAGAGCACCAGGGAACCAGGTTTGATTCCACCCTCTGGTGTCTGTCTGTGTGGAGTTGAATTTGCACCTTCTCCCCGTGTCTGCATAGGTTTCCTCCAGGTGGTTTAGTTTCTTCCCACCGTCCAATGTGCAGGTTAGGTGGATTAGCCATGAAGGTTACAGGGATATGGTAAGGGAGTTTGTTTGAGTAGGATGCTCTTTGGAGGGTCAGTGCAGGACTCGATAGGCTGAATGGCCTGTTTCTACACTATAGGGTTTCTTTGATTGTATCGCAGGGAAGTTCCCCACAGAAGCCTACCTTTTGGCTCCACCCTCCATCTGTCTACCCCTAGATGATCCTCACCTGAGATAAATGGAAGACACTAAAGGCGTTTAAAATTCAGAAAGGGTTTAGAGTAAATTGTGAGAAATTACATTTGGTGGTTAGAAACATCAGGTTACCAGTTAGAATACATTTATTCGGGTCAAGAGCTATTAAATTGCAGACTGCATTGAAATATATGCAAGCCAAATCAGTCATAGCATTTGAAAAAAATAGATAAACAATTGAATAAAATAAATAAAGTTATGATGGAAATTGGGTGGAAGAAGATAGTACCTGTGGATCTAGCAATGGCACAGGTATATTCGACCAATTATCTCCTTCTCTCTATTATTCTGCCACTTGGTTAAGAAGATCAGAGCTACCAAGTGCAGACTGTAAGACCTGATCAATTGGACAATTGGCAGTTCATCAGACCAACCTTTACAGAACCCTCCAATCTCTTCCTTCAAAGGTCCACCATCATTCCAGGTAATTCATGGTGGAGAACTGGACACTGGAATAGGCTGTAGCTGTGAGAGTTACTCCCTTTTTGAGGTGTTGGAGCTGATTTCTTCAAAGTCTAGGAGCAGTAAGTGCTCTTTTATGAGCTGTTGCATTGTTTTGGAACTTCTGGGGAAAAAAACCTCAAACAATGGTACTTTACAATAACAACGTTCAAAAGACATCTGGAAGGGTATATGTATAGGAAAGGTTTGGAGGGATTTTGGCCAACTGCTGGCAAGTGGGATTAGATTTATTTAGGATATCTGGTCAGCATGGACGTGTTTGGATGAAGGGTCTGTTTCCCTGATGTACATCTCTATGACTAAGTGACTGTATGAACACAGGGTTCTTTTCAACCCATAGACCGACTTGAGTAAATACCACTGCTTGGTGTTACTAAATCAATATGCCGAAGTTTCCGATGCAGTACCCTTGTGGCAGCTGCACCACATCCAAGATATAAGAATATTCAGCACCTACTGCGTAGTTAGACATGGTCAATGCATTCAGCTCTGGCCATATCCAAAACCCAAATTTATCTCTGAAATCAAACTTGAAAGTTAGTTGCAGGCTGTTCAACATTCATCTTTCTCTCCTTTCTCACTTCCCTTATGCAGCATTGATAGCCTGGAGTATAGGGCAGCCTAGACTATGCAAATCCCTGGAGTCTTGTTCATATCACCTCTCGTTGACGAAAAGGCAGCATGTTTCGTGAAGCAGAAATAAAATCCCTGTCAATCTCTGACCCTCTCCTTCCTCAAGAGGAAGCACTATGCATGGCTAGTTGCCTGGAAGACAACTGACTAACCTTAGTCAAGGAGGAAGACTAAGTTAGAATGACAATGGAGAGTGGCATTTGAAGTCAATGCTGAAGATGAACTTGTGGGTGGCCAGTTTCACAACCACATAGCCCGTAGGTCTCATACCACATTCCATTTTAATAGATACCATTATTCATTCTTGTGATGGGGAAGAAATAAAAGCAATAGGTTCAAACTGGAGTTCTGCATTTGTTCCATTTCAGAATTTTTGAATTCCCTTTCATAATAAAAAAAAGAGCAAGACACCAAAATTGCACGTGTCACTTAGTGCTCTCCTAATTTTCCAGCTAGATGACAACACTGTCATAAAACCTTCAGCCTACCTTTTGTCAGAAATGTGCTTGCATTTGATTATTAAAAAGGAAAATAGCTCTAAGTTGAAAGACGTTTATGGCTGACATAATCAGACAGCAGTTTGAAGAATTGGTCTTTAGAGACTGACAGTGTGCTGGGACTGCTGATAAGTGCTGGCAACAATATTGCGGGGAGGGGAATGTATATAATGCAGCAGTTACATTATTTAACTCTTTACTTGCTGGAGAAATTTTTAGAGACACATTTGGAGAAAATAACAAGTCTGCCTTGGAAGGGAAAATCAGCACATGACTGTTTGGTGTGATCTGCCATCAACTATTTGTGGATCCAGGGTAGGAACAAAAATAATTGCAGATTTATATTTTCCAATATTAGGTCCAATTTTATGCAAGTGGACCTTGCACCTTCAGCATTTTACTTGCGTATGACAATTACTGGCCAAGCTTTCTCCCTTTCTTTCCCAGTGCTATATGTCTAGGCTGGTTTCCTCCTGGACTAAGAGATCAGAGGATCCTGCTTTTGAAAGGCATATTTGACCTTATGGACTAAACGAGCATCACAGTGAAACTGATGTGAAGGAGGTCAGATGCAGCAGGACTGTGTAGTATCTCTGTTCAGTCCTTGCTCCACAGTCACTGTCCTCAGACACTGCAGACTGTCAGCAAGACAAAGAACATCATTGTCTCTTTCTGCCATCTGGTGGTGAGGAGATAAATTGCGCTCCTGCTCATCCAAAGATGGTGAACCTCTGGATTGGTACACAATTTTAACAGCTTTAGCATCCTCCAGGACTTTTCCTGAGTGGGATCTTGCAAGCCTTTGCAGTAATGATTGATAGGGATGTTAACCATGAGGAGCTTCCAGGCAAATAAACCTACCCTCACGTGATATTCACATACATTTTTCAATGAGTGGCCAGTCAGGAGCAAAGATCTTTATAAAATTCTCCTCTCACTTTGCCCCACATCAGTGTGACGCCAATGGTAATGTCTCCAGCAGCACCACAACCCAGCTGAGATCATCTAAGTCAAGCCATAGAATATTTCAGATTCAACGTGCTTGCCCACTGATCTCTTGGCACAGCATGACTCCAAATTCGTGCAATGTTTCACCATGACATCAGAATCCTGCAGAATGCTATCTTGATTTAGTTCAATGATTCTGAGCATAGCAAATCTTTTGACTGTGGTCACTGAACATAATCACAGTTCTGTAACAGTTTCATGCAAGTAAAAATATGGCGAGAATGGATTGGTCAGTTCAAAACAAATATGATTAAAACCTCCTCCTTGATATGTTGAAACAGCCATTTTAGTCAGGGACTTTAAATAATGCTGGCTGTTTAAATTCAGTTCTAACATGACAGCTGTGCCTTAAGAAACAAAAGCCCATATGAGTTCACCTTCACAGAACAACACTCAAATTCAAATATTAACATTGAGCAACTTCTGTGTGAGCCCAGGATTCTGGTTTAATCCACCCTCTGGCAAGTCATTCCAGCCAGTCACAGGTTGTTACAGTGCAGGAAGAGGCTATTCATCCCATCATAGCTGTGCCAGCTCAGTGTCTTCACATCCTCCCATTAAACACATCCCACTATAATCTACACCTCTTTTCCCTGCTGCTATACTGTGTCTCAATAGTCAGCTTCAGAAGATTTGCGAGGTCTAATTAGAGTGGTGCTGTAAAATCACAGCAGGTCAGGCAGCATCCAAGGACCAAGAAAATCAATATTTCGGGCAAAAGCCTTTCATCAGGAATGGACGAAGATTTGTGTTTAATTGGCGTAAATACCTGATCTGAGCCTCTTGCCACTTTCTGCAGGGAGAAGACAGGGTTCAGTGATTTCTTTTGGCGAGTTGGTAATTTAATCTGACCTGGTATGCATATGGAATCTGGCTAGCAGTCAATGTAAACTCTGTGAGATCAGATACAACTTAGATCAGAGAACAGGCTCCATGGGACAGTGGTGAAGCATAGCTTAACCCTTTCATGTCCAGGGATGTTAAAAAGTTTACGTTACCACTTTAGTAGGATTAGCAACTGTATGAGAAGGACAGGCATGAAGATAAGACCTGGCTTATTTTTGTTAGCAAGATCTGTAACAAAGGTGAGTGCAGGTAAATGAATCATTAAAAGATGGCAACAATTGGTCTACAGATTTAACCTAAACAAAACATCTCAAAGAGCTTAATTCACGTGAGATAATCATCTAGATCCACAAAACTACCTGGTCATCAAATAATCAAATTAGTTTTATTTTCTGCTCTTCTAGCATTGCTCTATATTTCCTGTTGCTTCAAATATTTAACCAATTGCTTTTTGAAATTTGCTTTTAAATCTGTTTTCACTACCCTTTCAGTGCATTCCTGATCATAATAGCTCACTGTGCAAGACTAAATGTTTCCTCATGTTCCCTTTGCTTCTCTAGTCCTTAAATGTGTATCCTCTTGTTACCAATTATTCTGCCAATGAAAACAGTTTCAACCTTACTCACTCGGCCAAAGCCATTCATGATTTCGAACACTTCCTGTTAAATGTTTTTGCTGTAAGATTCTCCAGTCCCCAGATAAATGAAGTTCCTAGTCCCTACAGCCACTCTAATAAATCCCCCCTCTCCCCCCCCCCTCCACCCCTGCACTCTCTATAAGACTTTGACATGCTACTTCATAAATTGTGATGTCTAAAACTGACTACAGTACACTAGCTGTGACCTAAACCTTGAATACAACTTCCTTTTTATTTTGGTCGTTATTTCAGTATTAATAAAGCCAATGATCTGTATGCTTTTCCAACAGCCTTCACAATGTGTCATCCTATCTTTCGAGATTCGGCCCACAAGGAGTGCTGTGAAGATCCTTACCTTATTGATTCAACCTTTTTTGATTCCTTCCCTCTGTTGGACTCCTCGAAGCTTACACAACCCGGCAAATCGTAATCAAACTTGGTATCGCTGTTTACATGTCATTCCATTAAAATATTTAGCTTATTCACATCTACCTCCTGAGGATGGATCTGTCCTCCGTCTCTCATCCTGCTCCCATGAGAAAAACACAGGAGAGGCCACAGAGGGACACTACACTCCGGAGTCAGTCTGCAGACCACCCAGAAAGGAAAAGCCCATAGTAACGGGGAATGAGGCGAGATCGAAATTTCAGTTGTCAGCAGTAAGTTTTAGAGAAGTGCAGAGTACAGGTAGGAAATAAAAGTGCATTTGGAAAGTCCACCATCAGGAAGCACAGGAAGGAACACACAGAGTCATGACAGTGGCCATTTCAGCACTGTATTAGCAGCGCAGAGTATAAAGGACAGACCACAATATTCTGCAGCCTCCATAGATTTGAGAATACTGACACGCAACATGAATTCTTCCGATGTGACATAACAGACACAGTAGAGTTCTGGTGCCCAGACATGACAGACCCACTGAGACATACGCATGGAAACAGACCCTTTGGTCTAACTAGTCCATGCCAATCAAGTTCCCAAACTAGACAAGTGCCACTTGCCTGCATTTGGCTCATATCCTTTTAAACCTTTCCAAATGTCTTTTGAATGTTGTAACTGTACCTGCATTTGCCACTTCCTTTGGCAGTTCATTCCACACATGAACCACTCTGTTTTAAAAAGCTGCCCCTCAGGTCCCTTTTAAATACTTCTCCTCTCACCTTATAAATATGACGCCTAGTTTTGGCCTCCCCTACCATGGGGAAAAGAACTATGCTATTCAACCTTATCTATGCCCCTCATCTATTCCCCTCTGGCCTCACCAACATCCTGTATAACCTCAACATGATGTCCCAACTCCTATACTCAAAGGTCTGAGCAATGAAGACCCATGTGTTAAACACCTTCCTAACCACCCTGTCTATCTGTGATGCAACTGGCAAAGAACTATGTACCTAGGCTCTCCTTTCTACAACACTACCCAGGGTACTGCCATTAATTATATAACTCCTGCCCTTCTTTGTTTTACCAAAATGTAATGCCTCATATTTATCCAAATTAAACACCAGCTGCCACTCCTCAGTCCATTGGCCCAATTGATCAAGATCTCTTTGTAATCTTAGTTAGCCTTCTTCACTGTCCAGAGTCAAAAGGTATGGCGCTGGAAAAGCACAGTGCGTCAGGCAGTGGCTGATGAAGGGTTTCTGCCTGAAACATCGACACTCCTGCTCCTTGGTTGCTGCCTGACCTGTTGTACTTTACCAGCACCACCCTTTCCAACTTTGACCCTCCAGCATCTGCAGTACTCACTTTCTACAATGGTTGATCCCTCAGAAATATCCTCTCTAAGTACAGCAGTAATGTTTTCCTGAATCAAAAATACCACTCCCCCTCTTCTTTTGCCTCCCTTTCTATCCTACCTATACCATCTAAACTCTGTAACTTTGACCTGCCAGTCCTTTCCCTCAGCAATATTCCTGTAAGAGCTATGATGACCCAGTCCCATGTTCCCATAAATGCCCTCTTCTGGTTCATTGGCTGACAACAAGGAAACTCATTTTGTTTTGGCTATGGGAGCTGTAGTGAGAGTTTCTTTGCACTCCACACCATGGATGAAGAATGACCATCTTCAACCATCTAGTTTTAAGCTTCAGTGTGTGCCAAGTCACCATAGTTACGGAAGACTGTGGGTCTGCTCTCTCATTAAAGGTGAGTGTAACCTGAGAGTCGTCAACCTCAGGGTAGGGGCAAGATTGGAGAAGGTAGGATCTTCATGGTGACCTTAGCCAGTTGAACAAGAATACAGTGCGTCACAAACCAGCCACCCAGCCAACTGAGCGAACTATCCTCTTTCAGTATGAAGGTAGATGATCACTGTTCTTCACTATAAGTGTGAAGAGATAGTCGACTCTGTATGCCATTCCTAGTTGTCATTGTCCTTCTGTAATTGAAGTGTTTGCATGGCTATGAATCTTCTTTATTTAGCAGCAGCAGACAATGCTGATATCACTCCATTACACAGTGAAACTCCATTCCTTGTACCACAAATAGACTTTGACTATCCATTGTTTCGTTCAGAGGATGTCTAGATGCAGCAGGTCAGAACTGCATTATGTAGGAACCCAGGCAGCTGAGAAATGACATGCAAGATCCAGAGATGCCTTTGGAGGAGAGAGACAAAAAGAAGGAAGGTGCTGCTTATGTTCACTGGTGGAGGAAGAAGATCTGGATCTTCACACGCTTTTTGAAAACTATGTTGATGCAGAAGTACCAAAACTAGAATTACTTCCTATTGCGAGGGGAACATTATATACAAAAACAATTTTGCAATCAATGGTTCAAGAGCAGGTTATTATTTGTTATTGGTCCACAGGAAAGTGATCAGGGAAAAACAAGAACTTACAACTGAAAATGAAAACTTTACAGAAAATTTCATTGATTCAACAATTTCCCAGGAGAAACTGACGAAAGAAAGAAATTTTCTGATGGTAGAAGAGGACTCTTTTCTACTAAAATATTCAGAACTCAACGATCACTGTGAATTATTAGCTGAGGAAATATTCTGCTGGAATCAACAAGCGATGACCTTGCATCTGAGAAAGAAGCTCTTCAGAAAGAAACACGTTCCTTTTTTTAATGATTATCCTGGAAAAGCAAGACTTCAGTAATGAAAGAACCTAACTTCAAAATGAGAATGAATTTTTGAAGAAAGAATGAGGAAAACTTGTGAAGGCAGATGCAGCACATAAGCACCCAATGTCTAGCTATGGGTGGCACGGTGGCACAGTGGTTAGCACTGCTGCCTCACAGCAACAGAAACCCGGGTTCAATTCTCACCTCAGGCAACTGTGTGGAGTTTGCACATTCTCCCCGTGTCTGCATGGGTTTCCTCCGGGTGCTCTGGTTTCCTCCCACGGTCCAATAATGTGCAGGTTAGGTGAATTGGCCATGTTGAATTGCCTGTAGTGTTAGGTGAAGGGGTAAATGTCGAGGAATGGGTTTGGGTTGGTTGCTCTTTGGCAGGTTGGTGTGGACTTGTTGGGCTGAAGGGCCTGTTTCCATACTGTAAGTAATCTAATCTAATCTAAATCTAAAAAATCTAGTACAAACTCTTAGATGAGTTTAACACTGGTGGGGAGATGACAAACTCAGAACATTGACATACTAGTTAGTTCAGTTGGCTGGGCTGCTGACTTTCAATACAGAATGGTGCCAACAGCGAGGGTTCAATTCCTGCACCAGATGAGGTTACCTTCTCAACCTTCCCCCTTGCCTGAGATGTGGCAGTCCTTGGGTTAAACCCATCAGTTGTCTTTCTCTCATTACACTATTGTGCATCAGGTGCCTTTACTCTACATGCAACGTTCAATAGAGCCTGTTAGTGTTTACTTAGCTG
This sequence comes from Chiloscyllium punctatum, assembly GCF_047496795.1. NCBI lineage: Eukaryota > Metazoa > Chordata > Chondrichthyes > Orectolobiformes > Hemiscylliidae > Chiloscyllium > Chiloscyllium punctatum. The sequence continues at coordinate 76,121,445 of NC_092762.1, read as the reverse complement.
AGTGTACACCCAATCTTGGAACAGAACGCTGTGTTGTGAGGCTCACCAATGCCTATTGTTTAACCTTGTGGGGACTGCTGCAAAAAAAACTTGCATCCAATCATTAATATCAACTGTATACTGATAAAAATAACAATGAAAAGGTACAAAACTCATGTAGTCCTGATAGTCGTGGTAATAGATTTTCATAATAAAGGAGATGGGTGAAATTCTGAAAGTGCTAATGTGTTCATTGTAAATATATGAAGCAATTAAGAATAAATAATTAGCTTTAATTCGAGATCCATTAGAATGAAAGCAATTGCAATGTTATTTAAGCTGTCATCATTCAATTTTATGTCACCAAACAAGGTTTTGTAAAACAGACAGAAATTTCCCTTTTCTTTGTAGATCACTTTTAAAACAATAAAATGTCCAAAGGCACTTCACTGGAATCTGATAAAAGCACAGTTTAATTCATGTCATCTAAGGGTAGAAGAGCATCCCCCCTCGCCCCCCAACCACCCACCATCATGCAGTTCATGCTGATGACTAAAGGCCTGGCCAAAGTGAAAGGTTTTAAGTGGCTTCCTAAAGCAGACAAATGCCCATCTCTAATTGCCTTGAGTCACTTTCTTGAGCCGCTACCCTTCTGATTGTATAGATACACCAACACCCATAGTTTGTAGGGAAGGAGTTCCACACTTTTGACTCCGTAACCATGATGGAAGGGTAAGATGTTTCAATCAATTTGTGTATAACTTGGACAGAATTTACAAGTGGTGGTGTTTCCATGCAGCTGCTGTATTAGCCCTTCCAGGTAGGTATGGGTTTACAAGGTGCAGTTAAAGGAGACTTGGTGAATACTTGCAATGCATATCACACCCACGATGGAGACAGAGGATGTTTGAGTGTGTGCCTGTAATTGAGGGAGAGGATGTTTGAGTGTGTGTCTGTAATTGAGGGAGAGGATGTTTGAGTGTGTGCCTGTAATTGAGGGAGAGGATGTTTGAGGTGTGTGTCTGTAATTGAGGGAGAGGATGTTTGAGGTGTGTGTCTGTAATTGAGGGAGAGGATGTTTGAGTGTGTGCCTGTAATTGAGGGAGAGGATGTTTGAGTGTGTGCCTGTAATTGAGGGAGAGGATGTTTGAGGTGTGTGCCTGTGATGGAGAGAGAGAATGTTTGAGGTGTGTGCCTGTGATGGAGGGAGTGGATGTTTGAGTGTGTGTCTGTAATTGAGAGAGAGGATGTTTGAGGTGTGTGCCTGTAATTGAGGGAGAGGATGTTTGAGTGTGTGCCTGTAATTGAGGGAGAGGATGTTTGAGGTGTGTGCCTGTAATTGAGGGAGAGGATGTTTGAGTGTGTGCCTGTAATTGAGGGAGAGGATGTTTGAGTGTGTGCCTGTAATTGAGGGAGAGGATGTTTGAGGTGTGTGCCTGTAATTGAGGGAGAGGATGTTTGAGTGTGTGCCTGTAATTGAGGGAGAGGATGTTTGAGGTGTGTGTCTGTAATTGAGGGAGAGGATGTTTGAGTGTGTGCCTGTAATTGAGGGAGAGGATGTTTGAGGTGTGTGTCTGTAATTGAGGGAGAGGATATTTGAGTGTGTGCCTGTAATTGAGGGAGAGGATGTTTGAGGTGTGTGCCTGTAATTGAGGGAGAGGATGTTTGAGGTGTGTGTCTGTAATTGAGGGAGAGGATGTTTGAGGTGTGTGTCTGTAATTGAGGGAGAGGATGTCTGTAATTGAGGGAGAGGATGTTTGAGGTGTGTGTCTGTAATTGAGGAAGAAGATGTTTGAGGTGTGTGCCTATGATGGAGAGAGAGAATGTTTGAGGTGTGTGCCTGTGATGGAGGGAGTGGATGTTTGAGTGTGTGTCTGTAATTGAGGGAGAGGATGTTTGAGGTGTTACTCGAATTACTTTCCCCCTAGACTGTCCAAAAAAGGCCCCTGATAGTGAACTCACTGCAGTTCTCCAATGGGTTCAGCTATGACAAGTATGAAAGTTACAGTGAGATTCTGGCAGAATTTTGAGCATTCTTTTGTGAAGAAATGACAGGGCAGTAAGCTGTGTGGAACCAGAGGTGGTGTTATGAAGCTACAAAGACAGAGTGAGAAGATAAAACCATGACAGATGCCATTCATAGTGATATAAGATCACCCACCTTGGATTCATAAAGGAAAAAGTAAGATGTTACTAAAACTACTGCCTCTAATCAAATCAGTTTAGATCCTATACCATGACTCAAACACAAACTCAACGCAATATTGAGGAGATGCTGCACTGTTAGAGGGGATGTCTTTCAGATTCAACTCCAAGGAAGAGCAGAGGAATTATTGGCCCTGACCAATAATTATTCCTCAATTAACATCATAATAGGAAGCAATCACACTGCTGCTTGGAAGAATTTGCTGTTTCAAAAGGTGTGGTACTGGAAAAGCACAACCGGTCAGGTAGCATCCAAGGAGCAGGAGAGTCGACATGCTTCAACAGGATTCCTGATGAAGAGCTTATGCTCGAAACGTGACAATCCTGCTCCTCAGATGCTGCCTGATTGGCTGTGCTTTTCCAGCACCACTCTATTCTTGACTCTGATCTCCAGCATCTGCAGTCCTCACTTTCTCCTAGAATTTGCTGTTTGCAACTCAGCTGCTGTAGCTCCTCCCTGAGAACAGAGACTACACTTCTTGACATTGAGACGTCCAATGATTATGATCAATATTGTTTAAACCAAATCTTTTTTTGAATAGTGAGAAACTGTGTATTGTGGAGGAACTAAAAGAACGTAGGTGGCCATGAAACTGGTCACTAAATGTTAGTTCAGTGGTATGGTAGTAGGTCATCAAAAAGATGAATAGGATGCTGGCTTTAACCTTAAGGGGGCAGAAGGAGAAATGGAAGGAAGTGAGTCACAGAAAGCCCTGGTCAGACTCCAGCTGGCAGTAGATATTGGGCATGTAGCTCAGATGGTTAGAGCATGGAGTAATAATACCACTGTCATTTTTTTCAGACCCCATACTGGATGATGTTGCTGGCTCTTTAATTTTTAGGGTGTTGAGGTGCAGTGATAGTGTCCCTACCTCTGATCCAGGAGGCCTGTTTCTAATCCTACCTGCTATAGAGGTGAGTCATTATATCTCTGAACAGATTCAATAAAAACATTTGCTTTCTCCCTGTGTCTGCATGCATTTCCACCAGGTGCTGAGGTTTCCTTTCACAGTCCAAAGATGTGCAGGCTAGTTGGATTATCCATGGTAAATGCTGGGTAATGGGAATTGGGGAGTGTGGGTGGGATGTTCGTCTGACAGCCACTGCAGACTCTGGGCCAAATTTCCTTTATCTGCACTGTGGGATTCTATGGCACTCCACTCAGCTTTAGACCAAACATCTCAGGAAAAGATATCTCAATCCAGAAAGTGGTACAGCTCAGAGTCACTAGCAATACACAGAAGATTTATAGACTTATCTTATGAGGGCATGTTTGTATTCTCTTGCCTTTAGAAGATTGATGACATTGGATCAAACCATTTGAAATAATCAATTAGCCAATAGACGAGATAGGGAGAAAGTGAGGACTGCAGATGCTGGAGATCAGAGTTGAGAGCGTGGTACTGGAAAGGTACAGCGGGTCAGGCCGCATCCGAGGAGCAGGAGATATGACGTTTCGAGCATAAGCATTTCATCAGGAATCTCCTGCTCCTCAGATGCCGCCTGACCTGCTGTGCTTTTCCAGCACCACACTCTTGACCCTAGATAGAGAGAAACTATTTTCTGTGCTGGGGAAGCCCCAAACATGTGGAGTGCAATCTTAAAATGGGACCTTCAGGAGTAAAATCAGCAATCACTTTTCTAGGAAAGGGCAGTGTAACTATATTACCAAATGGGTATGAATGCTAGATCAATTGAAATTTTTCAAAACAGAGATTGATTGATCGTTATTCAGTGACAGGTTTGAGGGAAATGGAACAGAGGCATGTAAATGGAGTTAAGGCACAGATCAGGCATAATCTAATTGAATGGTGAAACAACTGAATAGTCTGGTTTTGTTACAATGGGCAGAATCATAGAAGAATCTGAGAAATGCAGGCTATAGTAACACTTTTGGCAAAAGTCTAATGCAGCCCACTGCATTTTCAAAGCTTTGGCCAAGCAATGAGATTTGAGTGGTCAGTCAGTCACTTGGAGCAGTCAGTGTAAAGATCCTTTCTACATAAGGGCCAACACCACCATCTTGACACTTTCTGGCCTTTTGTGGGCTCCTTTTGTGTTTTCCTCCTTGAATGAGAGAGAGAAATGAATATTACAGGAGATGAAAGTGGGTGGCGCAGCTATTATTTATGGTGAAGGTGGGGAGGTATCCTGAATGAGTCAGTAGGCTTTGCAGAGGCCATGCAGAGTTAGTGGTGTCGAGGGCTGGGGTAGGTGACAGAGGGTGAGAAAAGATGTTGCAGCCAATAATGAGAGTGGTAGAGCACGAACCTTTGTGGGAAATGAGTAGAGAGGCAGAAATAGTGTGAGTATGAGACACTTGAGAGATGATGGTGGCACTTACACTGGTAGGGTGGAGAAGGACCTACATTGCTCTAGACAAAGGAGATTGCTCTAAACCTGTGTGGTAATCTTGGACTAGGCTGGCATGCTCTGGTGTCATGGTAATCACTGCTGGGCTTTGGAGAAGGGGGATTGTGCACCACCCCATCCCGCAGGATTCCCAGTTTCCTGGGGCAAGGGTGCAGGGGAGCTTTGGATAGGCAATACTTGTTCAGGTGCATAACAGGCCTTGAGAATTGGTGGAGGTGCCATTTTGGATATCAGTGCTTTGAGTGGTGCTTTGTGCCAGGAATGACGGTGGTAAGATGGGGCTAGAGTCCAATGTAAGGAATATCATGGGGACAGGTTAAGTGGTTAACGAGGTGCGTTTAGTAAGATGCAGTGAGAAATCTTGCTTGGTCTTGCAGTGAGAATCCCTCCAAAAAACCCAACACAACTTTCACTTAGCCAAAAAGATGGAAGATTCATCCCTGTATTTCTAAGGCATTATCAGATCGTATTGATTCCTTGACAACCAGTGCAGAGCAGAATTGCAGTTGAACTTGGAGGAACCAGTCAAAAAATTAATGCAGTGCAGTCCCTAACTTTCTGGCTCTGTGAAAGTTGTGAAGTCCAGTCCTGCTGGCCAATGATTTCCCAACCAGCCCTCCCTGTTGGAGTGGGAATCAGTCCTAATATAAAAACAAGCATTTAATAATAAATAATATTAAAATGCATTCAAAACACATGTAGCCAAACACTGCAGCATGGGTGCTTTCTAAGACAAACAAGTACAAATGCTTGATGTAAGAATAACAAGTTCAGAACCCAATTAACAGACTGGAGCTTTCTACACTGTGTGGCCTTTCAATTTATTCAAAACAATTAAGGTGGGCTACAAGAACATGGCTCAGGACCATCTGTGTGCAGTGTCAAATTGAGCTTAGCAGGGATAAAGAGACCAAGGGTTGGTCAATATACTGATTAAATAAATTAGATTGTAGAACAGCACTGAGGCAAGGAGATTACTCTCCTTTCACCTAACCTTACCCCCGCCCCCCTCAATGTTTCCCTCTCGGAAAAAAAAATTAGCAGCTGTGATTATATTGAAGAGTGAGTTCTGCGACACTTCCTTTATAAGCCAATAAAACTCAAAATATTGGTCCAGGCCGGCGAACACATTAAAACCTGAATTCTGAACATGCAGAGTACAAAATCCATTTCTTTGACCTGTGTAGTGTATTATGTCTCATAAATAGGTAGTAAAATCAGTCTCAGAGACAAATTAATTTTAGAAAGAGCTAGCCCTTTTATGCAGCCCCTCTCAGCATTAAAACGCAGACACCACCAAAATGGAGATTAACGATGCTCAATCTTCATAGAAATGGGCAGAAATTAGTAGCAGTCAATCTCTTCCACTGGTATTTACAGCTGCCATTATTTTATAATGAGATTTGTCCACCGGCTATGCCTCCACATCAGTTCTTCCTTCTTGCTGTGGTCAGGGATTTGCATTGACATTTATTCTGCAGATGTATTGACCTCATTTGTATCTGGCAGCTCAGATCAATGGCTTTTCCGCCCACAATCTCTTGTCCATTTGAGGCTTGCTCTGAGGCGAGACATAACACTTCACACTTTAGCAGATACCAGAAGGAGTCTTAGTGATTTTCTTTAAATGCTAACGTCACTTATAGCTGATGTTCTTTTAAACCTTTTGTAGATAACTTTACAAATTGCATCACAGTTATTGAAACTGATTGCACTGTATATCGTTGTATTATTAATTGTATTAGCAAGGTTTGTTTACCGGATTGTGACTATCCAGAGAAATAGAGGGGAAACAAGTTTGCTCAGATCTTCTTTGACAACTCAGACTTGTTTTGGTCTTAATGTATATGATGTGTTGTATTGTTTGCCAAGATGTGGAGGATCCAGTGTTGTACCGGGATGGACAAAGTTAAAAAATCACACAACACCAGGTTATAGTCCCATAGGCATATTTGGAAGCACTAGCAGGACCATGAAACACAGAATTTATAGCAAACGATTACAGTGTCATGCAACTCAAATGATACATTGACCAAACCTTGATTACTGTTAAGTCTTTCATCTTTTAGAATGGGTTGCAGGTTTTGGTTCATTAATATATAAATCCCAGAACTTCTTTTAAATCACATTCTCGCGATAACTTAAGGTTATAAAAAAAGGTAGCATCTCAGCTCAAACAATACATTAAAGGTAGGAAGTTAGAGTCTGTCTGTATCCCAATCTTGAGTCAGACTAGTTCTATTTCCACAGTGGAATTTATAAACTATTACATGGATTGAATGCCTGCAGATTGTGTGCTTTTTGAGCAAAATACAATGTATCTGCAAATATAATTCTGCAAATGCAAATTCATTCCATAAACTTATATGCGAATGTGCATGCATGAGAGAGAGAAAGTGTGTACATGTGAGTGCGTGCACATGAGTGTGAGTGCGCATGAGAGTGTGTGTTTGTATATGTGCAAGCTTGGTAAAGTTTGTGTGTGAGTGTGATGGAATATAAGCCTCTGAGAGGGTGTGTGTGTGTGTGTGTGTGTGTGTGTGTGTGTGTGTGTGTGTGTGTGTGTGTGTGTGTGTGTGTGTGTGTGTGTCTGTATAGTGGGGTCACCTGTAGTGTGACATAAACCCAAGGTCCCAGTTGAGGCCTTCCCCATAGGTACCAAACTTGGCTATCAGCCTCTGCTCAGCCACTTTGCGTTGTTGCCTGCCCCAACATCTGCCTTGGAGGATGGTCACCAGAAGGTCCGAGGCCGAATGTCCCGGACTGCTGAAGTGTTCCCCGACTGGGAGGGAACACGTCTGGCTGGTGATTGTTGTGCAGTGTCCATTGATCCATTGTCGTAGCCTCTGCTCAGTCTCACTAATGTACCATGCCTCAGGGCATCCTTGTCTCCAGCGTATAAGATCAGCAACGTTGGCCGAGTAGCATCCTTGCCTGCCGCGTATATGGTGGGTGGTGTCCCCAAATGTAATGGTGGTATCCGTGTCGACACTCTGACACTTCTTGCAGTGGTTGCCATGACAGGGTTGTACGGTGTTGTGGTCGATGTTGTCCTGAAGGCTGGGCAGTTTGCTGCGAACAATGATCTGTTTAAGGTTTGGCGATTGTTTAAAGGTGAAAAGTGGAGGCACATCTTGGCGAGATGCTCATCTTAAAAGATAATATGTTTCAGGCTGAAATAAACCCTTCGGCCTAACTCATCCATGCCAACCAAGATTCCCAAACTAAACTACCTCCTTTTGCCTCTGTTTAGCTCATATTTTTCTGAACCTTTCCTATTCATGTACCTTTCTAAGTATCTTTTAAATTTTGTAACTGGGTATCTGCACCTACCACTTCCTCTGGCAGTTCATTTCACACATGAACCACTCTCTGTGGGTAAAAGTTGCCCCTCATTGGTTTATAGTTATTTAATAATACTGAATATTTCATATCATATGGCCAAAGCAGACTAACGGCATTTGTACATGATTACATTTCAATCCAAACATGGAACTTGGATATCACTGAAAAAGGCATCATCTCACTGTTTTTGAGAAAGGATTGCCCCATATCTTATTGGTGAGGTGTCTATTGCAATTGTGGTCAGTAATAAGTGGTTATAATGTACATGTAGATGACCTTTTCTCCGAAATGCTCAGGACCAGCTGTTTTTCGGAATTCGGAATTTTTCAGTTTTCAGAATAAGTGACAGTTTAATGGTGAAATTTTGAAAAATGTTACTAGAGGAGTAGACTTCTAAGTAAGAACAGGCTCGTCAATGCTTGGCCACACCACCCTCCCCCACGTCATATCTGAGTGACACGCATCAAGTGGGTGTAGACTCGGGTTAACAGTTTACACGCCAAACAACCTTGTTGATGAGAAAAAAAACTTCACAAAAAACCTTCGGATTTCGGAGCTTTTCGGTTTTTGGATGTTTGGATAAAGGATCGTCAACCTGTACTATGATATTTGGCAAAGACAGTCTTTTGATGACTTTGAAATGCCTGTTCCTGATGTGTATTCCAATATTGCACTTCCACTTTCCTTAAGAGTAGTGTTAAAGGTTCAGTAACCTGTACTATATCAGGCAGAGATTTTGCCGTCTGATAAAAGCATCAACGAAGATCTTGGACCAAAATAGGACCTGGAAATTCACTAAAGTGGTTCTTGCCATTTGTGAGACTGCCATAATATCCTTTCTGCTAACAATGTGTCTGAGGATTCAAATAGATGTTTTTGAGAATTCGAGAATTCGTACTTTTCATTCAGTGTCAGACTTCCTTCTTGTAGACACTCACAACAACCTAAACCTCAGATCATGCTTTTCAATGGATTTGCCATGGACTGAGGTGTCATTCATATGGCATATCACTCCTTTGAGACAGTATAATAGGGTTAACATGGTTATAGAGTTACAGAGGTGTACAGCATGGAAACAGACCCTTCGGTCGAACTCGTCCATGCCGACCAGATATCCCAACCCAATCTAGTCTCACCAGCCAGTACCCAGCCCATATCCCTCCAAACCTTTCCTATTCATATACCCATCCAAATAGCTCTTAAATGTTGTAATTGTACCAGCCTCCACCACTTCCTTTGGCAACTCATTCCATACCACCCTCAGCGTGAAAAAGTTGCCCTGTAGGTTTCTTTTATATCTTTCCCCTCTCACCCTAAACCTTTGCCCTCTAGTTCTGGACTCCCCAATCTCAGGGAAAAGACTTTGCCTAGTTACCCTATCCATGCCCCTCACAATTTTGTAAACCTATATAAGGTCACCCCTCAGCCTCCAACGCTCCAGGGAAAACAGCCCCAGCCTGTTCAGCCTCTCCCTAGAGCTCAAATCCTCCAACCCTGGCAATGTCCTTGTAAATCTTTTCTGAACCCTTTCAAGTTTCACATCTTTCTGATAGGAAGGAGACCAGAATTGCATGCAATATTCCAACAGTAGCCTAACCAATGTCATGTACAGCCACAACATGACCTCCCAACTCCTGTACTCAACACTCTGACCAATAAAATATTTTGGAAAATTTCCATACTGATGCTATACAGAATGGCAAACAATAATAACATCATCTTCTCCACAATGTAATGAAAGTTGTCAATGACATTGACTTCTCACAAAAAGGGACTTGCCAAAAACCACAGTTTGCATTACTTTTTGTGAACATTTGGAATGTTTTAACCAATCTTTCATTTCGATGACATTGGATGACATTCTCTTACTCCTATCTCTATTAAGTTGCATTGAATATGCACAAATGTAACAGCGCCATTAGATTTAGCTGCTGGAACAATTCCAGACCTCCATTCTGGAGGCTTAGTGACAGGAAAGATCTCTGTTATCCTGGTCTTGCTGAAGTTGGACTCCTTCACGAGATGTGATATCGTTCTAGATGTGAAATGACTTGCAGATTTAGCATCTTTGTACAAAATAGTACTTCATTTGATCTAAAGTCTTCTAAGAACTAGTAAATAATTTCAGAAAATCTTTTCTTGAAGTGACATCATAATTCTTGTTGCCACAGCAGCAGACAGACCAGGCTGAGAGACTTTGCTTCTCAACATCACCTCAATCAAAGATATCAACTTTGGAGTAGCTCGAACACATAACCTCAATAACAGACCACTTCCAGGATCACTTATTTTTTTTTCATTTTATTTAATGAAATAAAGCTAATAGTCAATCTGAGCATGAAAACTCACATCTCTCGGCATGTATCCAGTTATTTGTAATTCCTTTCATAGCTCTGCAATGACATGGCATATAAACATTGCAGTAAATGAAGATTGCTGGAAAGTCTAACTGAAACGTGACCCAATTCATGTCAGTCCAATTCATGCCACTATAAAGGTGATTAAATATGGACATAAAATCTAGGCCAATGTGACCAGGGCTGGGAGCTGGCTAATTTGAAACTTAGATTGAGCTTTAAATTTAAGAATGGCCGAGTCATAGTGATAAAGGAGTTGTGAGAAAGCTTAAACAATAAATGTTATTAGATGGTCAAATGCAAGCATACACCAGCTGTAGGGAATGACCCAGTTGTCAGGGTGATTTGATTGCACTTAGGAAAAGAACAAATTGGCAAACTGGCATCATGTAAGTTGCCTGTCTTCACGATGAATCTCAGAGGTTTATTTTATAATTCGAAGCACTGTGATTATCTGGAACAGTATTAATATTGCACTATACCAATCCATCAATAATAGTACTCGAGGCGATCTGTGCCAGATTCGCAAGAGGATTACTCGATTGAGTTCAGCGCTGACATTGGTGAAGGATTGTTCTGCATTGTCACCAAAACTGCAAGATGGCAGTGCCCTCTGAAATTCCCTTTTGCAAAGGTTTTAAAAATCATGCATAAGTGACTGTCTGCATGTTGACAAATGTTTAATTTGTTTTCAAGAGGCTTACTTTCTGATTTGAAAAATGCAATTTGTAATGGGATTGAGGCTAGTTAATAATTGTCCGATATTTCTCCTCTGATGGAAGGCAGGACAAGGACCATGAAGTGCTGCCTGTGCATCATTAGGTGTGATGTGCTCCCACTGCCAAGGAAGATTGAGGAGCTAAAATTACATTTAACACTTGCTGGAAGCATATTTGAGGCTCATTATTATTGACTATGGACAGTGGCAGACAGCTCACTGATAAACAAAGGTTCACAGATTGGGTTGATGGAAGTGGTTTTTCTTTGGCAGATAAGGTAAAGGAGAATCTAAAGGAATTCTACATGAAGAACAAAGAGTAATTAGGGAGAGAATAGGGCCTCTTAAAGGTTAGCAAGGTCATCTAAGTGTGGAGCCACATAGATGGGCGAGATCCTAAATGAATATTTCTCATCAGTATTTACTATCGAGAAAGGCACAGATGCTAGGGAACTTGGGGAAATAAACAGTGATTTCTTGAAGAGAGTCCACTTTACAGTAGGAATGTGCTGAATGTCTTATGATACATTAAGGAAGGTAAGTCCTGGGGACCTGATGAAGTGCATCCCAGGACTTTGTGGGAAGGTAGGGAGGAAATTATGGGGCCCCGAGTGGAAATATATGTATCAACAACAGCCACAGGTGAAGTGCCTGAAGATTGGAGGGTGGCTAATGTTGTGCCATCATTTTATGATGGCTCCTGGGAACTACAGTTCGGTGAGCTTAATTTCTGTGGTCAGGGGCAGCACGTGGCTAAGTGGTTAGCACTACTGCCTCACAGAGCCAGAGACCTGGGTTCAATTCCCACCTTGAGCAACTGACTGTGTGGATTTTGCACATTGTCCCCATGTCTGCGTGGGTTTCCTCCGGCTGCTCCAGTTTCCTCTCACAATCCAAAAATGTGCAGGTTAGATGAATTAGCCATGCTAAATTGCCCGTAGTGTTAGGTGAAGGGGTAAACATAGGGGAATGGGTATGGGTGGGTTGCTCTTCGGCACGTCGGAGTGGACTTAGATTAGATTATTTACAGTGTGGAAACAGGCCCTTCAGCCCAACAAGTCCACACCGACCCGCCGAAGTGCAACCCATCCAGACCCATACCCCTTCACCTAACACTATGGGCAATTCAGCACAGCCAATTCACCTGACCTGCACATTTTTGGATTATGGGAGGAAACTGGAGCACCCGGAGGAAACCCACACAGACACAGTGAGAATGTGCTAACTCCACACACAGATTCGCCTGAGGCGGGAATTGAACCCAGGTCTCTGGCGCTGTGAGGCAGCAGTGCTAACCACTGCGCCACCATGCCGCCCACCTGTTGGGCCGAAGTGCCTGTTTCCACACTTGTAAGTAATCTAATCTAAATTGTTAGAAGGGATTCTGAGAGAAAGGATCTACAGACATTTGGAGAGGCAAGAACTCATTTGAGATAGTCAGCATAGCTTTGTGCATGGGAAATCATGTCTCATGAATTCGATTGAGTTTTTTGAAGGGGTGACCAAGAAAGTAGTTGAGGACAGTGCAGTAGATATTGTCTACATGGACTTTAACAAAACCTTGGACAAGGTACCGCATGGTGGGTTGTTGAGTAAGGTTAAATTTCACAGGATCTAGGGAGCGCTAGCCAATTGGCTACAAAATTGACTTGAAGGTGGAAGACAGAGGGTGGTGGTAGAGAGTTGTTTTTCAAACTGAAGGCAATGGTGTGCCACAGGGATTCATGCTCTGTCCACTGTTATTCATCATTTATAAATTAGTTGGATGAGCATTTAGAAGGAATGATAAATAAGTTTGCAGATTGGTGGAATAGCTGACAACGAAGAAGGTTAACTCGGAATACAATGAGTTCTTGATCAACTGACCAGTGGACTGAGAAATGACAGGGTTTAATTTATATAAATAAAAGGTGTTGCATTTTGGGAGGTCAAACCAATGCAGGATTTGCATAGTCAATGGTAAGGCCTGGGGACTATCATAGAACAAAGAGATCTAGGGGTACAGATTCATAGCTCCTTGAAAGTGGAGTCATAGGTAGACAGGGCAGTGAAGCAGAATATCAACATGTTTGCTTTCATTGGTCAGAACATTGAGTATTGGAGTTGAGATGTCTTATTGCAACTGTACAAGACATTGATAAGGCCACATTTGGAGTACTGTATGCAATTCTGGTCACCCTACTATAGAAAGGATATTATTAAATTAGAAAGACTGCAGAAAATATTTACTAGGATGCTATCTGGATTGGAAGGTTTGAGTTATAAGGAAAGGCTAGATAAGCTGGGACTTTGTTCTCTGGAGTGTAAGAAGCTGAGGGGTGACCTTATAGAGGTCTATAAAATCATGAGAAGCATTGAGATGGAAGATAGGCAACACCCCCATGGTAGGGGGATCTAAAACTGGAGGGCATAGGTTTAAGATGAGAGGGGAGAGATTGAAAGGGGTTCAGAATGATATTTTCTTTACATAGAGGGTGGTAAGTGTCTGGAATGACCTGCCAGAGGTGGTGGTGGAGGCAACTATAATTTTATCATTTAAGAAACATTTGGACAGGTACATGGATGAGATAGATGTGGAGAGATAGGGACCAAATGCAGGCAAATGGGACGAGATTAATTGTGAAAACTGGGTGGCATAGGCAAGTTGGGCCAAAGGGCCTGTTTCCATGCTGTAAGCCTCTGACTCTAAGACTTCTCGCCCAAAAATGTATTTTATTCAAATAACTTATAGAAATACATTACAAAACATTTCAATTGACAAGTATAGAGATTGAAATAAAGTTCAACTTACCTCTCTATAAAGTATTCTACCCTGCGATGCTTCAATAAGCCTACAATAGTCGAATATTTACAATATACATTCTTGATGAAGGGCTTTTGCCCGAAACGTCGATTTCGAAGCTCCTCGGATGCTGCCTGAACTGCTGTGCTCTTCCAGCACCACTAATCCAGAATCTGGTTTCCAGCATCTGCAGTCATTGTTTTTACCTAATATACATTCCATGTCAAGTTTTGATCCGAGAGCAAAAATTTCAAGTTTAATATTACAGGAAGTCCAGAAGAATTCAACTTCTCTCTGTATGTCCTACTCTGAGGTACTTCAACAAAATGTTAAAGCCAGTTACAATGGACATGACAGGCACACAACCCAGGGGATTCTATCCAGTTTCCAGCCTCTTGGTGCTCCTCTACTGCCCTAAACTGAACTACATTCCTCACTTCCTCACATCCACTCATCTGATGAAGGAGCAGAGCTCTGAAAGCTTGGATTTTAAATAAATCTGTTGGACTATAACTTGCTGTTGTGTGACTTCTGGCTTACATTCCTCAGTGTGACAATGTAGCTCTGGATATTGAAATGTGTCAGTTAGTAATACTTACTGTTTGCACTGGAAGACCTGGAAAGCTTGTGCTGACCAAAGATCATCTTTCACCAAGCAATAGTCTTCCATCTGCACTTGCTGTTTATCTCAATGTGTGTCTGGGATCAACCTGTATCATATAAAGTCCTATGTTGTGGAGCTGTTCAGGATGAACCTCAATTATTAAATGCAGCATCTCTCTCCAGTCCTCCTTTGCAAAAGGGCATTCCAAGAAGAGGCAGTTTATTCCCTACCATCGTCACCTGAAGGACAAGTAAGGAGGGGTTGAGACTTCAGGCAAACAAAAATGTTCAGAGGAGAGTGCTCCTCACACCATCAGCTCAGCTATGTCTTGATGCTTGTTAGAAAGTTCTGCTGATGAGGACTTCTGCCAAATGACTTTGACAAATCCGCTATTTCCTTTTACAACAGGACCTTTAGATAAGTCCCCACACCTCAGGAAGGACATACTGGCACTGGAACGTGTCCAGCGGAGATTCACATGGATGATCCCTGGAATGACAGGTCTAGCATATGAGGAACGGCTGAGGATACTGGGATTGTATTCGTTGGAGTTTAGAAGATTAAGGGGAGATCTAATAGAGACGTACAAAATAATACATGGCTTTGAAAAGGTGGATGCTAGAAAATTGTTTCTGTTAGGCGAGGAGACTAGGACCCGTGGACACAGCCTTAGAATTAGAGGGGGTCATTTCAGAACGGAAATGCGGAGACATTTCTTCAGCCAGAGAGTGGTGGGCCTGTGGAATTCATTGCCACGGAGTGCAGTGGAAGCCGGGACGCTAAATGTCTTCAAGGCCGAGATTGATAGGTTCTTGTTGTCTAGAGGAATTAAGGGCTACGGGGAGAACGCTGGCAAGTGGAGCTGAAATGCGCATCAGCCATGATTGAATGGCGGAGTGGACTCGATGGGCCGAATGGCCTTACTTCCACTCCTATGTCTTATGGTCTTATAAGTGATTTTCTTGCCCTCAAAAAAAATTAATTCATAAACTTCATAAAAATGTATTACAAAACATTTTTAATTTAAAATGAAAGAAAATGCAATAAAATTCAATTTCTGTCATATAGCATTTTTATTCTTACATGTCTGAGAAATGGGGAGAGGAAGATGGAGTGTCACTGAGTAGGAGTGGTGACTCATGGTCTTTGAATTTGGGTACACCTACCAGTTCCACACGTAAGTAGGTTTCAAATGCTGTTCTTGCTCATTGGTTCATAACAGGGGAACCATTGAAGAACATCTTTTTAGGTTCCCTATAATCCTGACACAATCTGCTTCAGGGTAAGCAAATGATAAGATAGTGGGTCATGTTATGTTATTCCCCATGTTTACATATGCAACGGAATCAAAGTTTATTTCAACTGTTGACTTTTCCTTGCTCAACATAGTAGACAATACTCAATTGACTCAGAATTATGCATTCCCATTTGTTCTAACATGAAGTTGCCATGGTCTCACTCTCTCACTCGAGATGAGACAACTACTGTTGGTTTAACCTGAGGGTCACCACACCTCGGAGGAGGGGAGAGTTTGAGAAAGTCGGACATTCACAATAACCCAAAGGACTAGCCACACTACCATACATCAAGAGCATTTCCAAACTGACAGCCAGACTACTGCGACCACTAGGACTCATAACAGCACACAAACCAACAGCCACTCTCAGACAACAACTCACTAGAACGAAGGACCCGATACCCAGCATGAGCAAAACCAATGTAGTGTACAAAATCCCATGCAAGGACTGCACAAAACACTACATAGGACAAACAGGAAGACAGCTAATGATCCACATCCATGAACACCAACTATCCATGAAACGACACGACCAGCTACCCTTAGTAGCCACACATGCAGATGAAAAGCAACATGAGTCCGACTGGGACAACACTACTAATATAGGACAAGCCAAACAGAGAACAGCCAGGGAATTCCTAGAGACATGGCACTCATCACAGATTCAATCAATAAGCACATCGACCTGGACCCAATATACCGACAATTGCAGCGGACAGCTGGAACTGACAACCAGAAGCAGCAGAGACAAACCACTATAAATGCCAGAGGAAACATCACAGAAGCGCTACACAGGAGGTTCCCAAGCACTGAGGATGTCACCTAGACAGGGGACGAAATGTCTGCAACTCAAATTCCCAGCTCGGCAAACAGAACCACAACATTCACAATAATGTTAGCTGGCATGGGAATTGAGCCTGTGTTCTTGGTATCACTCTGCATTGCAAACCAGCCATCCAACCAACTGAGCTAACTGACCAAACTAAAGGACAGAAGATCAAATTTGCCATAGAAGAAGATACAGAATGACAAAAGAATCAAATGATAAGCCAATGCATTAATTAAACATTCAACACCTCAATCATTGCCAATGCTGGGGAGCAAAGAAACCTCACAGGTATGAACAGTGCCCAGCTATTTAAGCATAATACAGAGGAACCTCGATTATCTGAATATCAATTATCCAAATATCAAATTGTCTGAAAGGGATCTCACGGTCCCAATAGAAAGATTACGTCAAAGAGCTGTTTCAACCCTGACCGCGTCTTTTGTTTACAGGCCCAATGATTAAAAATGAACTCGGCTCACTGAAACGCTGCCAAACACAGTCCTGCACAGTGGTCTCTAAATGACTCACCTCCTTCCCTCTCTCTATGCCCACACTTTTCCTGGAGTTCGACACAGGTGTGTACCCTAACCACACTCTTCCACAGATAACCTCTCCAACATTGTCCTGTAGAGAGCAGAGGTGGAACCTGTCAAAAAGCTGTGTGTGTGTGTGTGTGTGTGTGTGTGTGTGTGTGTGTTCGCGCGCGATTTGGTGGAAGAGTCGGGTAGGGGTGTGGACGGGGTTGGATGGTGGGTGGCGATATATGTGGGTATGAGTTTGGGACTACAGGGTTGGGGGTGACGGCGGTGTTTTGGACAGGTTTGGGGGCAGGCGGGGTGGGAGCGGACCGGGTTGGGGATGTCTGGGGTGGGAGTGGATGTGGTTGGGAGCAGATGGGGACGTGGGATAGAGCAGGCGGTGTTGGGGGCAGGCGGTGGGGGGTGGTGGAGCAAGGTCTTGTGCGCAGTGTGCTTTTGCCTCATCTCCTGAATGGCGAGCAGACTTCACAGAAACCTCCGCATCCCAGAGGAAATCAATTAACTGAATAATCAATTATCCAAACAAAATAGAGAGCAACACCAAAGAAAGTTTAGATTCCAAGTGCCAACAAACTTGAAAAAGAAAGGCAAATAATGAGGCAGCTTCTGATCAAAATGCACCACTTCAGACTATTATGAAGTTGAAGGCATGTACTGTACCTTTAAGAGAGAGTGAAAGTGGTTTTTCACTGAGAGCTTGCAGGCACCTGTCATGTGACTGGCTAGCAGCCTCAGAGCAAACTGGCAAATTGAAAATATATGACATTTGGCTGTGAAACAAGGATCTGAGTTTTGGTTGTTATGTTTTCACGACAGTTCAACTTGCACCAATCTGTTTAAATCATGCCCCAAGATACTAAAACCCAATTGTATTTGAATTTTACTGTTTTGCCAACATTGAATCAATGAAATGTCTGATGTTTGGGGCATTTTGAGAGTTAGTCAGAGAGAGCGACCAACTGCCATTGTCAGAGTAACAACAAGCAAAACATTGTCTGTCAAAGGTACCTTTTTCATATGAAACATCTTTGCAGCAAAAGACCGAAGACAGCTCAGGGAGATCAACAGCCAGAGGAGGGAGGACACTGGATTAGAATAGAATCCCTACAGTATGGAAACAGGCCCTTTGGCCCAACAAGTCCACTCCGATCCTATGAGGAGTAACCCATCCAGACCCATTCCCCTACCCTATCTTTACCCCTGACTGATGCACCTAACACTATGGGCAATTTAGCGTGGCCAATTCACCTGGTCAGCACATCTTTGGATTGTGGAAGGAAACTGGAGCACCCAGAGGAAAGCCATGCAGACACAGGGAGAATGTGCAAATTCCACACAGGCTGGAATTGAACCCAGGTCCTTGGCACAATGAGGCAGCAGTTCCAACCACTGAGCCACCAAGCTGCACATTGTCTGGTTTTGAAAATTAAGTTGATGTAATTTTATTCCAGGTGGTTATTGGAACAGTAGATTGTTATCGAGGTGGAGGCAAATAACAAGCAGTCAGGAGAGAAGAAGCTTCGAGTTGTAAATAGTTGTTGTTTAATGTTCATTTTTAGAGTTCAAGAGTAAGTTGATATTTTTCCTTTAAATAGTGGAATTTGGGAGTTCTCTGTCACTCAAACTTTAACGGATTACGAGGCGGTGTGAGTCTTTCTGGGTGTTTGGTTTAATTATCAGAGGAGTTCACTGCCGTGTCGTAGTGAGAACAACTGAGCATTTACATCTGAACTGAATATGTTTGTAACATTGCACAGTGAATCAATAGTTGCAACCAGCCAAAGTCACTTCAATACTGAGATGATTGGGAAGGGACAAGTTCACCTTCCTACATTTGAAAGCAAGTAATGAAGTGCAATAAACCTGATGGTCTATTTTTACCAGGTGTCACTCTGGGATTTGACTTGTCCCATATTGCCATCAGTTGGTATCTTAACACAAGCAAGAAGGAATCTATAGGTAACAAAACTGAGTAAGTGAGCAGGATGATTTCACCAAAGGGTTCAGTCATTGACAGCAAACGAGGGAATGCAAGCTAATTGACAAGTTGAAGTGAAAATCTTCTTCAGCATCAGATCCACACTTTCTTGAGAATAAAAGTTTGCTAACATAAATTGAAGATGTGATGCACACTCAGCAGAGGTGGACTGCTGAGGCTATGTAAAGATCTGGTCAGACTGCATTTGGAATTTGATGAGCAGTTTTGTGGGAGGCAATGAATGGACTGTTGTTATTACCACTGGACTATTAATCCAGAAACTCAGTTAAAGTTCTGAGGGTCTGGTTTCAAATCCTGCCATAGCAGGTGGTGGAATTTGAATTCATAGAGTCGTAGAGATGTAAAGCATGGAAACAGACCCTTCAGTCCAACCTGTCCATGCCGACCAGATATCCCAACCCAATCTAGTCCCACCTGCCAGCACCCGGCCCATATCCCTCCAAACCCTTCCTATTCATATATCCATCCAAATGCCTCTTAAATGTTGCAATTGTACCAGCCTCCACCACATCCTCTGGCCGCTCATTCCATACACGTACCACCCTCTGCGTGAAAAGGTTGCCCCTTAGGTCTCTTTTATATCCTTCACCTCTCACCCTAAACCTATGCCCTCTAGTTCTGGACTCCCCGACCCCGGGGAAAAGACTTTGTCTATTTATCCTATCCATGCCTCTCATAATTTTATAAGCCTCTATGAGGTCACCCCTCAGCCTCCAACGCTCCAGGGAAAACAGCCCCAGCCTGTTCAGCCTCTCCCTGTAGCTCAGATCCTCCAATCCTGGCAACATCCTTGTAAATCTTTTCTGAACCCTTTCAAGTTTCACAACATCTTTCCGATAGGAAGGAGACCAGAATTGCACACAATATTCCAACAGTGGCCTAACCAATGTCCTGTACAGCCGCAACATGACCTCCCAACTCCTGTCCTCAGTACTCTGACCAATAAAGGAAAGCATACCAAACGCCTTCTTCCCTATCCTATCTACCTGCGACTCCCCTTTCAAGGAGCTATGAACCTCCACTCCAAGGTGTCTTTGTTCAGCAACACTCCCTAGGATCTTACCATTAAGTGTATAAGTCCTGCTAAGTGTATAAGTCCTGCTAAGATTTGCTTTCCCAAAATGCAGCACCTCGCATTTATCTGAATTAAACTCCATCTGCCACTTTTCAGCCCATTGGCCCATCTGGTCCCAATCCTGTTGTAAACTGAGGTAACCCTCTTCGCTGTCCAGTACACCTCCAATTTTGGTTTCATCTGCAAACTTACTAACTGTACTTCTTATGCTCGCATCCAAATCATTTATGTAAATGACAAAAAGTAAAGGGCCCAGCACTGATCCTTGTGGCACTCCACTGGTCACAGGCCTCCAGTCTGAAAAACAACCCTCCACCACCACCCTGTCTTGTACCTTTTAGCTAGTTCTGTATCCAAATGGCTAGTTCTCCCTGTATTCCATGAGATCTAACCTTGCTAATCAGTCTCCCATGGGGAACCTTGTCAAACGCCTTACTGAAGTCCATAAAGATCACGTCTACTGCTCTGCCCTCATCAATCGTCTTTGTTACTTCTTCAAAAAACTCAATCAAGTTTGTGAGACATGATTTCCCACGCACAAAGCCATGTTGACTATCCCAAATCAGTCCTTGCCTTTCCAAATACATGTACATCCTGTCCCTCAGGATTCCCTCCAACAACTTGCCCACTACCGAGGTCATGCTCACCGATCTATAGTTCCCTGGCTTGTCTTTACCGCCCTTCTTCAACAGTGGCATCACGTTTGCCAACCTCCAATCTTCCGGCACCTCACCTGTGACTATCAATGATACAAATATCTCAGCAAGAGGCCCAACAATCACTTCTCTAGCTTTCCACAGAGTTCTTGGGTACACCTGATCAGGACCTGGGGATTTATCCATGTTTAACCGTTTCAAGAACATCCAGCACTTCCTCCTCTGTAATCTGGACATTTTGCAAGATGTCACCATCTATTTCCTTACAGTCTATATCTCCCATATCCTTTTCCACAGTAAATACTGATGCAAAATACTCACTTAGTATCTCCCCCATTTTCTGTGGCTCCACACAAAGGCTGCCTTGCTGATCTTTGAGGGGCCCTATTCTTTCCCTAGTTACCTTTTTGTCCTTAATATATTTGTAAAAACCCTTTGGATTCTCCTTAATTCTATTTGCCAAAGCTAGTTAAATAATGAATCTGGAATTAAGGGTCTTATGATGATCATGAAATCTTTGCCAATTGGTGGAAAAGCCCGTCTGGATCGCTAATGTCCTTTAATGAAGGAAACTGCCATCCTTTACCTGGTCTGGCCTACATGTGACTCCAGACCCACACCAACATGGTTGACTCTTAACTGCCCTCTGGCCAATTAAGAATGGGCAATAAATGCTGGGCTCGCTGGAGATGCCCACATCTCCTGAGTGAATTTTTAAAAGTTTCGGCCCATATCTAAGGAAAGATGTGCTGGCGTTGGAGGAGATCCAGAAATGGTTTATGAGAATGATCCCTGAGATGAAGGGCTTGTCATATGTGGAGTGGTTGAAGACTCTGGGTCTGTATTCGATGGTGTTTAGAAGGATGAGGAGGGAATCTGGTTGAAGCTTGCAGGATACTGAGAGGCCTGGATAGAATGAATGTGGAGGAAATATTTCCACTAGTAGGACAGATTAGGAACTGGGGACACAGCCTCAGGATGAAGGACAACCCATTAGAACTGAGATGAGGAGAAATTTCTTCAGACAGACGGTGGTGACTCTGTGGAACTCGTTGGTGTAGAGGACTGTGGAGGCCAAATGAATGAGTGTATTTAAGGCAGAATTGGATGGGTGCTTGATTAGTAAGGGAATCAAAGGCTTACAAAGAGAAGGCAGGAGAATGGGATTGAGAAACATCAGCCATGACTGACTGGTGCAGCAGATTCAATGGGCGGAATGGCCTAATTCTGCTCCCATATCTTATGACCTTATGATCTTAAGGCCTTATCAAACTTCATGGAAGACACCATTAAGCTGAGACAAGCAAAGTGTAAATTTCAAGGTGCTGCTAAAGAAGGAAAGGTTTGTCCTCCTTGAAATAAATGCAAGAGATTAAACATCATCCAGCTCAGAAGAGAATCACAAACCTCAGACCATCAGAATCATCGTCTAAGCCAAGCAAGCTAACATTTCAAGTCTGAAAGGAAAGTATTCACAGAGAATGATAAAATCTTCAAGATTGTCTGAAATTGTAAAGTTAAATAGTTGTGGGAAATTTAGCACAAGTAAAAGTAACTACATAAACAATATATACTTATATAACAATATTATAGTTCTCAGAAGAAAGCTTGGGAGGGCAGCGCATTACATATGGTTTTGGAAGGGTCTGAAAGGGTTTATACTTGACTGTGTACAATAAGCAGGAGAAAGTGAGGACTGGAGTTCAAAATCAAAGAGTGTGGCACTGGAAAAGCACAGCCAGTCAGGCAGCATCCGAGGAGCAGGAGAATCAATGTTTCGAGCAGAAGGTTTATACTTGAAACGTCAATTCTCCTGCTACTCAGATGCTGCCTGACCGGCTGTGCTTTTGAATACAATAAGCACCAACAATTGCAATGATGTTATGGTGACCTGGGGAGAGAACAGACCGAATCTCGTGAGAGATCCCTGGTCCTCTCAAATGTCTTTGGAATACTGCAGAGTGTATAACCTTCTTAGAAGCTGTAAATTGTTGCAGAGATGCAAGAAACTTGATCTTATATATTCGGCAGTACTCTTTCTTATTAGACCAGAAGGTATCTACAATCACACACAGCAAGTGCCTGAAAGAACCAATGCACTTTGGAGATGTGGTTGGCAGCATACATAATGGAGGTCCACCATATTGGAAACCTAGGAGATGATTTAGCGCTGGAAAAGTTGTGCAATGGGCAGTGGAATTTCTAGATCAGTGTTGTAATGGACTTACCAGCATATACGTGGGTTACTTTTAGAGTGGGTTTAATTTCCTGCTTTTTTTTCTCTCGGTTACCTTTTGGGTAAAATCTATTCAGCATGGGAATGTAATCAAAGCTTGCCCTCTTTTTTTTATCAGTAGTTGCATTGGATCATAAATTAGACAGTACTGTTGTCTTTTATTGAAGATACCATCAGGTCTCAGAGCTGTAGGTTTTATCTGAAGAGATGTTTTACACTTCAGTTTGTTGATAGCTCTCAGCATTGCTCATAATGATCACTACTGTTAACTAAATAATGCCCAATGCATTTGTTTGCTGCCAAGGTCTGGTCTGTCACTTTGAGGCCAGAACACTGAAATGTCATAAATAAGTCTATTCTTAGCTCGTTCAGACATTGTTTGCTGTTGCCAAAGGAGATGAGCAGATCCTTGGAATTTCACAGTTTCAGGTCAGGGGGAGAGGCTTTGGAAAGTGTTCAGAGGAGATTTACTGGGATGTTGCCTGGTATGGACAGAAGGCCTTATGAGGAAAGGCTGAGGGACTTGAGGCTGTTTTCACTAGAGAGAAGGTTGAGAGCTGACTTCATTGAGACATATATGATAATCAGAGGGTTAGATTGGGTGGACAGTGAGAGCCTTTTTCCTCAGATGGTGGTGGCTAGCATAAAGGGACATAGCTTTAAATTGAGGAGTGATAGATATAGGACAGATGTCAGAGATACTTTCTTTACTCAGAGAGTAGTAGGGGCATGGAACGCACTGCCTGCAACAGTAGCAGACTCACCAACTTTAAGGGCATTTAAATGGTCATTGGATAAGTATATGGAAAAAAAGGAATAGTGTAGGTTAGATGGGCTTCAGATTGGTTTCACAGGTTGGTGCAACATCAAAGGTCGAAGGGCCTGTACTGCGCAGGAATGTTCTAATATTCTAAAAAAAAGACAGTGTTTCTTTTTTAAGAAAATATTTTTGACATTTTCAAAGCTGGGAATTGAAATGTGACCAGTGTGCATCAGGCACAGGCCTTTAGGATAGACATTCATAGATTTTGATTGACTTAAGTAATATAGATTTACATTTATACAGCCTGTTTCATGACTGGGTGTCTCAAAGTACTTCACAGTCAGAAAAATACTGTTACTGAAGTCACTGCTTTAGTATATGAAAAATGGGAGCTCGTTTGTACTCAGCAAACTCCTGCAAAGTGTGAAAATGATTTGGGTTTTTATTGTGTTGCTAAATGAAGGATGGATATGAGACAGGACAGCTGCTGTCCTTCACAGTAATGCCATGGGACCTTCTACAATCACCCCCAAGCTGGCAGCTGGCTTAGTGTCTCTTCCGAAAGACAGCAGCTCCAACATTGCAGCAATCCTTAGTCATGCACTAGAGTGTCAGCCTTGATTTCTGTGCTCAGGCCCTGGAGCAGGACTTGAACCCTGAAGTGTGTTACTCTGAGGTGATTGTGTAGCTGCATATGTATCACCACAAGAAAGAGTAGTTCATTGTTATAGGTTCACAAGGTGCTCCTCCGACAAGCACTTTGTGTTCTAGTGGAATTGCTGTTCTCAGGGTGGTTATTCTTTCCGAACATTAATCTACAAAAAGAACTTGCATTTATACAGTTCCTTTAATGCCTATCGTATATAGGGCCTAAGATGTGGTAGAAATCAGACCCTCCATGTCACGCCACTGTAAATAAGGATGGTAACTCTTCTGCAAAAGAAGCAATTAATTTTAGGTCAAGTTTTTGAAGCATGGGTGTAAAGTCTGCTGTAGATTCTACAGAATTACAATTGGCATCCTCCTTGTTTTCACCCCACAGAAAGCTGTCTGCACTCTATGTCACACGTTCGAGTGATTGACTGACAGCTTCAAGGATAAATACAACTTCCCATTTAAAGGAACCAAGGGATCATCTTCCTTCACTCTAAAAAGAGTTGTTTTTTTTTGCAGAGAGCTGTTGAACGAAGCAACAAAGACGTTGAACCACTTTGAATACTCAGCTGTATCTGCCTGTGAATCTGTCTCTAATTTCCCCTCATCTGCCTCCAATTTAATATCTTTTCCCATCTTTGCCACACAGCCCGATCAGATTAATTGACCCCGAATTACTCCACAACTACTGTAAGTAATCAAGTCGTGTTTACCGTACACTTGCCAGATGCAGCATGCTAAATTAGCCAAGGTGACATCCAGTTACCTTGGACTGGTATAGAATTGTGGTACTTGCATTTTTCTTTCCCACAGATTGAATTATGCTGACTTGGTGAAGAATTTTAAATATACAATTTTTCTGGAGGAGGTGTTTAGTCAACCTCTGCAGGTTACAAATCCTCAATGATGTGATACACTTTGCACCAAAATACATCATAACAGCATGTGAAAATCAAACACGCACTCTCCTGCAAATAGTCTTGCCAGCCACGTATTCATATTTCAGTCCTAACTAAGAATGTACAGATTTCAGGAATTAAACCTTTCAGATTTCTACTGCTACTTGGTTGATGTCCTACACTTTTGGAATACTGCATTCAATTCTGGTCTCCCTGCTATAGGAAAGATGTTGTGAAACTTGAAAGGAGTCAGAAAAGATTGACAAGGATGTTGCCAGGGTCGGAGGGTTTGAACTAAAGGGAGAGGTTGGATAGACAGGGGCTACTTTCCCTGGAGCGTCGGAGGCTAAGCTTTATAGAGCTTTATAAAATCATGAGGGGTACAGATAGGATAAATAGACAAGATGGCTTTCCCAGGCTAGGGGAGTCCAAAACTAGATGGCATAGGTTTAAGGTGAGAGCACAAAGATTTAGAAGGGACCTAAGGGGCAACGTTTTCCTGCAGAGGGTGGTTTGTGTGATTGGAATGAGCAGCCAGAGGGAACGGTGGAGACTGGTACAATAACAGTATTTAAAAGGCATCAGGACTCGGCAAGATGGTGCGATTCTGTAGAACTGCTGTGGATGGCTCTGCGTAACAGCCAAGGCATACTGGTGTTTTTTGCCATCCCTGGCCAACTTATATGGAGGAATTATTAGTTTAAAGCCTTACAGAGCACTTACTTGTTAATATTTGGAATTGGGAAGGATGCCAAAGGGAAAGGGAGCGAGCAAACAGCAGCAGGGAGGACACTCCCCTGCAGCACCTACCACACCAGAGACTGCAGCAGCAGCAGCCTCTCCTGAACCCCCCTGGGGACCTGACAGACTCACAGGAGTTGGCTGCGACGATGGAGAGACTTACCTTGAAGGTTGGGGCTGCGATTGAGGAAATCCATGGGGAGATTCGGGCCCAGGTCCAACCTATCGCATCAATGCTGCAGAAGCATTAGTAGGAGATCCAGGGCCTCGGGGAGAGGCTGGAGGAGGTGGAGGGTCGAACCAAAGCCTCAGAAGCTGCGATGGAGTCCTCATCCAGTCCAATCCAGGGGCTGGAGTGAGAGGCACAGGCCTTGCAAGACCATATCGATGACCACGAAAATCGAGGTCAGAGGATAAATCTCCGAATTGTCAGGCTCCCTGAAGGTGAGGAAGGTGAGCAGCCGGTCAGCTTCTTTGAAAGCTGGCTGCCAAAGGTTTTGGGCCTTCAGATCAAGTCCAGCAGGCTACAGATTGAAAGGGCTTATTGGGTTACAGTGCACAGGTCAGGGCTGGTGCAGCGCCCCCACCCGGACCTAGTGCACTTACATTCATATAAGGGCAAGCAAAAAGTAATAGAAGCCTCCAGATCCCTGGGAAAAGATCACAGTCCTTGGTGAGTGGCTGGAGGAGGTGGAGGGTCAAACCAAGGCCTCAGAAGCTGCGATGGAGTCCTCATCCTGCTGCACAAGAGGGTCAAAAATCATGTTTTTCCAGAATTTCTCAGCAGCTTTAATTCAAAAGAGGAAATCGTTCGACGGAGTTAAAAAGAGACTGAGGAACCTTGGCATCCAGTACTCCAATAGATATTCCACAGTGCTCCATTTCAGCCAGGAGGACTCAGTTTATACATTTGACTCAGCAGATAAAGCGAAACATTTTGTAGACACTTTAAAATAGACGGACTGGTCTGAAGAATACAGTTAATTTTCGTCCTCTTTTCCTTCTTTCTCCATGTTTTCCCTCCCTTTTTTTTACCTTTCTTTCTCCCTAATAATTTCTTTTTTGGAAAAAAAAACTTGGAATATATTGTTACTTTTTTATATAGCTGGATTTTCTAACGGGAAATTTTGTGGATGTTCTTTGTTGTCTCCCTTTTTGTTTGATTGTTGTCTTTCTCTTTTAGTCATAAATAGGGATGATATGAAGCCAGGGATGGGTGGAGTGTTCATCCTGACTTTGTCTTTTTTCTCTTGATTTAAGGATCATCTCCTTTTTTTTTATCTGGCGTAAGGCTAGGGCACAGTCCGGGCTTGAAGGAGCTGTGAAGGAAGAGATGGGTAGGGTGAGTGCCCCCTATGGGCAAGGGGGAGAATCTTCTGTTCAAGGTTTTATAGTTGGTTTTCTTTGTAGTATTTTGGTCGTAATAGTTGTTTGTAGTTATGATAGAGTAGTTTTTGTATACATAATTCTTTGACTCTATGAGTCTTTATTTACTTGTCCTTGGCACTTTGTAAGCAGGGCTCTCCCTCCCAGGGAGTCAAGGGTCTCTAAAAGGGGATATGGTGCACCTGGAACATCAAGGGAAGTCATTCGCCTGTTAAAAGGAAAAAAGTGCTTTCTAGCCTTAAGAGGGAAAGGGGTGATATCGCTTTGTTGCAGGAAACCCATATTGATGATGAGGAACATCTGAAGCTACAACAGGGGGGTTATGACCGGGAATTCTTTTCATCCTTTACTACTAAAAGTAGGGGAGTGGCAGTACTAATCCAGAAAAATCTTCCATTCACATTATTAGAGTAGGTGAAAGATGAATAGGGATAGTTTGTGATACTTAAAGCCCTGATACTTGGGAAGGAATATGGCATTTTAAATGTCAACTGTCCTCTGGCGCATCCCCTCAAATTTTTGATTAGTGCTATATCTAAACTAAGTGTCCTTGGAACACGGCACATTATTATAGGGGGGATTTTAATTGCCTTTTGCATCTGACAGTGGACAGGATGCCTTGTGGGCCCCCGACTATTTCTTTGCAGGCCAAGCAGCTGGCTGATTGATGCAAGAAGTTGGGACTGGTGGACATTTGGAGATGTCTTCACTCTACCGGCAGGGTCTTTACTTTTTTTTCAAACCCACATAAATGTCACACAAGGATTGATCTCTTTGTGGCTTCCTCAGCCCTTTTGGATTCAATTATGGATTGTAAAATTGGGAATATAACTATCTCTGATCACGCAGCAGTATATTTGGAGGTTAAGGCCAAAAGTGAGGGGCTAGGTTTGTGGCATTGGCGTTTGGACCCTTTTCTCCTCAAGGATTCCAGATTTGTGGAATATTTTTTGAAGGAGTTTCAGGAACTCTTGACTATCAACTCAGGCACGGCTAGTAATCTGTCTATACTATGGGAGACCACAAAGGCCTTTGCTCGGGGATTAGCTGTTTCCTATTCAGCTGTCCCAAAGTGACAGAAGGGGGAACAGCAGCGTCTACTTGAGAGCGGTTGAAAGCAGCCGAGGCAGCACATCTTGCGTGGCCTTCAGTGACTAAGTCACAGCGGATCATGGACCTCCAGGCTGCCTTGAATTCAATACTTACAGAAAACACAAAGAAAGAAATTGCTTTGCTAGACAGAGGCTGTTTGAGTATGTGGATAGGCCAGGGAAGTATTTAGCGTACCTAACTAGGAAAAAGCGTGCTCCCCAATCCATTACTGCAATCAGAGATATCGCCGGAGTCCTTACATATGATGCTAAAATGATTAATGAGGCTTTTCGGAGTTTTTATTCTGAATTGTATCAGTCTGAAGGTTATGAGGACAGGTGGGCTAAAATGGAATCTTTTTTAAGAACCTGGACCTCATAGGGGTAACCTTGGAAAGGCCTCTCTCCTTAATGCCCCCTTGACAGCTCAGGAAGTACAAGAGGCAGCTAGGCAACTTCAGAGTGGGAATGTGCCTGGCCCTGATGGTCACCCGGGGGAGTTTTACAAGGAGTTTATAGGGATTCTGTCAGGGCCGATGTTGGAGATGTACAATCACTCCTATATGCATGAATGCTTACCACCATCTTTGAGAGAAGTTGATATTTCCTTAATTCTTAAGAAGGGAAAGGTTCCTGAGGATTGTGCCTCATACAGGCCCAACCCTCTATTAAATTCAGATTTCAAGATTAGATTAGATTCCCTGCAGTGTGGAAACAGGCCCTTCGGCCCACCAAGTCCACACCGACCCTCCGAAGAGTAACCCACCCAGACCCATTTCCCTCTGACTAATGCACCTAACACTATGGGCAATTTAGCATGGTCAATTCAGCTAACTTGCACGTCTTTGGACAGTGGGAGGAAACCAGAGCACCCGGAGGAAACC
The DNA here is from genome assembly GCF_047496795.1 of Chiloscyllium punctatum. NCBI lineage: Eukaryota > Metazoa > Chordata > Chondrichthyes > Orectolobiformes > Hemiscylliidae > Chiloscyllium > Chiloscyllium punctatum. The sequence goes on along the minus strand of NC_092762.1, from coordinate 76,092,033 downwards.
CATGCAGACACGGGGAGAATGTTTGCCAAGTCAACACTGCAGAAACTTATGGGATGGTTTGATTCCCTTGTCTGGCATTGTGGATGGCCCCTCATCAAACTTACTAAATTTCAGTTGCCTCAAGGAGGGGGAGGAGTTGATTTCCCAGACATCAAGAGGTATCAATTGAGTTCCCCGTTGTCTGCAATTGGGTGGGTAACAATCCAAACTCAAGATGGCTGGATATCGAGGCCTCACAGGCAAAGTGCCCTCTTATTAACCTGTTGTTCATGGATAAGATGAGGACAGTTATGGACCACAGCTGGAACCCCATTGTCATTAGTACAGTCAAGGCATGGAGGGCGATGCGTCAGAGTGAGGGTTGCTTATCCAAGACTTCGCCACTTACGCCTATAGTTGGCATGCCAGGGTTCCGACCAGGGATGATGGACTCAGGGTTCAAACTATGGGCAGCAAGAGGAGTTTCCAGTTTGGGAGACTTGTTTGAGGGGGAGGCTATGATGTCTTTTGATCAACTGAGCCGCAAAGACGGGTTACCCAGCAGAGATCTTTTCCGTTTTTTTTCAGGTTAGGGATTTCATCCAGAAGAAGACTACCCTTCTCACTAAGCCCTATAAGCCCGATACAGAGAGGTTGTTGCTATGCTCCACAAGCACCCTTTCGGTTCGTGCCCTCTATTGCCTGCTGGGTGGCAGGGCCTGGCAGGATATTAACTGGTTACGTGAGTTCTGGGAGCAAGAGCCAGGAGTGGAGATCTCTTCTGAAACATGAGAAAACATATGGGAGAATGCTCAATCTGGAACAGGACATATGCTACGCAGTTAAAAGTTCTGCACAGGGCTCATCTGGCACCAGACCGTCTGGCGAAGTTTAAAAAAGGGGCATTTTCAGTGTGCCCCAAATGTAAAATAAGTAGGTACTCTTACCCATTGCTTCTGGATATGCCACAGGCTCCATGTTTATCGGAGCACCATGATGGGGGAGATAGGGAGGGTATTGAGGACTGAAGTCAAAGTAGACCCGATATCTCTCCTCTTAGGTCTACCGAAATTACCATCTTTAGACGGACATGGGAAGAAACTATTTAATGCTCTTGCATACTGTGCACGGAAGATTATTCTAATGGATTGGGTGTCTGAGAACTGGCTGGGATGGTGGAAATTAATTATGAAGCACATTCCCTTGGATTTTGTTTTACAAACATGGTGCACCACATGACAGACCATTTTTATAAGACATGGCAGCCCTACGTGACTAGGGTGTTTGTTTAACCAGGATGGTTAGGTTTGTCGAGCCCTAGGCCCTGGTTATATATACAATGCTCCTGTTCTTTTGTTTGGGAGCTTTGCGCCGAGCATAGCTGTTTTGTATTTCATGGGGGGGTGGTTAGGTTTGTCGAGCCCTAGGCCCTGGTTATATATACAATGCTCCTGTTCTTTTGTTTGGGAGCTTTGCGCCGAGCATAGCTGTTTTGTATTTCATGGGGTTTTTCTGGTGTTTTCTTTTGCTTTTCTTTCTTTTTTTGATCTATTAGTTATTTACTTATTTATTGGTGTTGCTTTGCATAGTGTCAGGGTTTGTTTTGTATTATAGAGTAGGTTAGTAGTTAGTAGATTAGATTGTTTACAGTGTGGAAACAGGCCCTTTGGCCCAATAAGTCCACACCAACCCTCCAAAGAGCAACCCACCCAGATCCATTCCCCTACATTTACCCCTTCATCTAACACTATGGGCAATTTAGTATGGCCAATTCACCTAACCTGCACATCTTTGTGATTGTGGGAGGAAACCAGAGCACCCGGAGGAATCCCACGCAGACATGGTGAGAGAATATGCAAACTCCATTCAGACAGTTGCCTGAGGCAGGAATTGAACCCAGGTCTCTGGCACTGTGAGGCAGCAGTGCTAACCACTGAGCCACCGTGCCACCCAGTAGTTGTATTGTAATTTGTGTTTTTTTCTCTTTATTATACTGATATTTGTTATTGATTGTATTTTTCAATAATTTTATATGTTTGTAAAGTTAAAAAAATTTTGCTAATAAATATATTTACTTAAAAAAAGGCATCAGGATAGGTACATGGATAGGAAAGGTCAGAAGTCATACTTCGCCAGGTTATAGTCCAACAGGTTTATTTGAAATCACCAGCTTTGAGAGTGTTGCCCCTTCTTCAGGTGAAGTGACAAAGCTAGTGATTTCAAATAAACCTTTTGGACCAAAAACTGGTGTTAACAGTGTGGTGCTGGAAAAGCACAGCAGGTCAGGCAACATTCGAGGAGCAGGAGAATCGAGGTTTTGGGCAAAAGCCTCAGGAATGAGGCTTGCGGGCCGGGGGCTGAGAGATAAATGGGAGGGGCATGGGGCTGGGGGGGAAGGGAGCTGAGAATGCAATAGGTAGATGAAGGTGGGGGAGAAAGTGATAGGTCGGAGAGTATTGTGTTTGATTCTGGCCAATATGCCCGAAGTGTCGATTCTCCTGCTCCTCGGATGCTGCCTGACCTGCTGTGCTTTTCCAGCGCCACACTCTTGACCTCAACCATTCTTCGGGGCAAAGCACGCTGTACGCCAACAAAGAAATGTCACTGAATGACTTTCCTCACCTTTTTAGGAACAACACCTTTCCAACCATAAAATTCTCACTTCCCTTATTCAGCCCCTTCCAATTTAAAAATAAATCTTATTGAATCCCTACATTCAGATAGAGAATAGTTAAATAGATCTGTGCAGGCTAAAGGTGCCTTCAGACATGGAGCCAGGGAGAGAAAGGATGGCTGGTAGAAGTCAGAGCATTTCGAGCAGGTTGCAACCATTTTATCTTCTTTCGTTGTTGGCTTAAAACTCAACTTACATGAATCAAATTCCTCATAAATTAGTAGTTAATCTATTACATGGAGTGCATTGCATGAATTGTCCAGAACATAGTGCAACTCATCACAGAAATTGAACCAACTCCAGCAATTATTTACAGAAACCCTATGATAACTTTTGGGGTATAACTGAGTCAAAGTAACTCTAACAATTGTTGTGTTTCAGAATGGCAGGAGGTTCACTGTCGTCAACACGAGGTAAAGGAAGATTCTTCTCTTAGGATCATACTGTAGGTGGAGGCATGCCATTCAGCCCATACTGACCCTCTGAAGGACATTCCAACCAAATTCACTCCCCTCCCCTATAATCATGCATTTGTTATGGCCAATCCACCTAATCTGCACATCTTTGGACAATAGCAGAGCAGGTTTGAGGGGCTGAGTGGCCTCCTCTTACTCCTATTTCATTTGTTCTTATGTTCACACAGAAAGGTGGACAGGCTATCTTACTCATTTCCAACACAAACTGAACACTGAATAAAGAGCCAAATGGAAGCACCTGAACAGTCATAGAGTCATAGGTAACAGATCCTTCGATCCAATTCATTGAATTGAATTTATTGTCATGTTTTGAGGCACAGTGAAAAGCTTTATCTTGTGAGCAATACAGGCAGATCACATAGTTAAGTAGCACAGATCAGTTAATAATAGGTAAACAGCAGCAAAAATCAAAACACAGGTGCAGGCGAATGTTAAGCATTTGTGAGTCCATTCAGTATTCTAACAACAGTAGGGTAGAAACTGTTTTGAAACCAGCTGGTGTGTTGTTCAGGCTTCTGTACTTTATCACCAATGGTAGAGGTTGTAGAAAAACATTGCCAGGGTGGGGTGGATCTTTGAGAATGCTGGCAGCCTTTCCCTGACAGCAGGCCTGGTAGATGGATTCTATAAATGGGAAGTTGGCCTTTGTGATTGTCCGGGCTGAGTTCACCCACTCTCTGTAACCATCTCTGATCTTGAATGGTACAGTTGTCACACCAGGTAGTGATACATCCAGACAGAATGCTCTCGATGGTGCACCTTTAAAAGTTAGCAAGGGTATTCACCATCATGCCAAATTTTCTCAGCTGCCTGAGGAAGAAGAGACGTTGTTGGGCCTTTGTAACCAGTGCATCCACATGAAGAGTCCAAGAAAGCTTGTTGTTGATGACCACCCCCACGAGCTTCACATTCTTCACTCTTTCCACCTCTGTGCTGTTAATGTGTAGGGGGCATGAGTAACATCCCACTAAAAGTCAATAATGAGTTCCTTGATTTTGTTAGCACTGAGAGCTTGGTTGTTCTCAGTGCACCATTTTTCCAGGTCTTCCACCTCCCGTCTGTAGTTGCCATCAGAGATTCGACTGTCTATGGTGGTCCATGCCAACTAGATAGCCTAAATTAGTCTAGTCCCATTCGCCAGTATTTGGCCCATATCCCACTAAACCCTTCCTATTCTGGATGTGGAGATGCCGGTGTTGGATTGGGGAGCACAAAGTCAGAAGTCACACAACACCAGGTTTTAGGAGAAAGTGGGGACTGCAGATGTTGGAGATCAGAGTTGATAGTGTGGCGCTGGAAAAGCACAGCAGGTCAGGCAGCATCCAAGGGGCAGGAGAATCGACGTTTTGTGCATAAGCCCTTCATCAGGAATGAGGCTTGTGGGCCAGAGACTGAGAGATAAGTGGGAGGGGGGTGGGACTGGGGGTTAGGGTCGCTGAAATGCAATAGATAGCTGAAGGTGAGGGAGAAGGTGATAGGTCCATGTGCTTTCTTTTTAATGGCCTTCTTAAGTAAGTTCTGATGAAGTCCTTCCTGTTGAAGGGCTTATGCCCGAAAGGTTGATTCTCCTCCTCCTCAGACACTGCCTGACTGTTGTGCTTTTCCAGCACCACACTCTTGACTCTGATCTCCAGCATCTGCTGTCCTCACTTTCTCCCAATGGTTGAGGTCAAGCCCATTGCTTTCATTAACAGAGAATTGAATAAGTGTTCAAACAGGGCTATTGAGAAAGAACAGATTTGTACTGGATTGTTCTAAGAGCAAGTTGGCAGATTAGCTTCATTTTTGCCCAAACCTCTTACAAGTCCATGAACCCTCCGTCTCTGAAAGAGGCCATTCAATCCATCAAGACTTTGCTACCTCTTTATTATAGCCATCCAAATAATTCCACTTCCCTGCTTTTTCCTCACAGCCTGGGAAATGTTTTCCCTATGACTGATTCCCTTGGGAAAGGTACAATCAAGTCTGCTTCCACTACCCTTTCAGGCAGAGCATTCCAGATTACAGCATCTTACTGTGTCAAAAGAAAACATCTCCTCATCGCCCCTCTGTTTCTTTTGCCAATTACCTTATATCTGTCTTCATCGGGTTATCCGATCTACAACACTGGGAGATTTGTCCTTATTTACTCATTGTTCATAATATTGAACACCTCTATCAATCTCCTCCTTCTCTACTCTCAGAAAATCTCTCTTCTCTGTAGAATCTCAAACTGTAACTTTGTCATTGCTGGTTCTGTGCAGCAAATCCCCTCAGCACCCTCTCTAAAGCCTTAATGTGCTTCTTGAAGTGTACTGGCCAGAATCAGTCACAATACTCCAACAGAGATCTATACAATTTTCATATAAAGGCATATCTTATCCACCTTATTTTCCCACTCAATGCCTCTGTTATTAAATCCAAGCATCCATGGGTGCTTTCTTTTTAATAGCCTTCTTAAGTAAGCTCTGCCACCTTCAAAGGTTGGTGTACACATGACCCCAGGTCTTTCTGTTCCTGTACAGTCAGTACAGCCAAAATGCTATCAGACAGGAGAGTTAAGATTCCTGTTTGGTCTGTGGAGCCAAGGGGTGACACTGGAATGATTTTCTTGTGCTATATCCTGAGGCATGTTGAACTTGGCCTGTTTTGAAACAATCTTAACTGAAATGATAATCAGCATTTTCACAGACCATACACATGGGAGAGCTGGTCAAAGGGTCAAAATTACAGCTCAGCTATTGTGTGACAAAGTGCCCGTTCTTAGAAAAATCTTTAAATAGCATCAATATCTTTGTAACGCTTTTGTAAAACAATGCACTTTCTATTTTTATAAGCAGACTAACCACACTTCTCTGTGGAGAAAGAAAGAAAAAGGAAGATAGGAAGGGGAAGCAATGGCCTAGTGGTATTGCCACTGGACTATTTATCCAGATACCTGGGTAATGTTCTGGAGACCTGGACTGAAGTGGTTGACGGTGGAATTTCAACTCAGTTTCAATTAGAATCTGGAATCTCACCCCAGCCTGGACGGAATTTCACATTGGCCCCAAGGTCCCGTACTTCCCGCGGGAGCCTGTGCCCCACAACCTGAGCCGCCTCCGGAATTTTAATTTTGTCCCTTTCAAGGGTGTAAAAAGGCGGGCCCTGTATAGACTGCTGCTGCACACCGTCCACCTCTTCTCCCTCATCCACCGTCCGGACACGCCTTGGCATGCCATTTGCCACCGGGCGGTGGGGATCCCCAGTGGAGGGCTCTCTACACGGGAGTCCTCCCCCTTTCTCTCGGGGATCTGGGGTGGAGGGTGCTGCACGCAGCAGTCCCCTGCAACCGCAGATTGCGGTGGTTCACCCACTCCCAGCCCAACTGCCTGTTCTGTGGCACTGTGGAGTCTGTGGACCATGTATATATTGGGTGTGGGCGTTTGCACTCCCTTTTTGATTTTCTCAAAAACGTCCTCCTCTGCTTTTGGTTGCACTTCAGTCCCACGCTCCTGATCTTCGGGCACCTGGTACGGAGGAGGGAGGGCAAGTCCGAAGACCTCCTCGGGGGTCTGCTCCTGGGCCTGGCCAAACTGGCCATCAACATGTCCAGGCAGCGGGCCGTGGAGGGGGTCATTAGAGCCGACTGCCTGCCCCTCTTCCGCGGTTATGTTAGAGCCCGGGTGTCCTTGGAGAAGGAGCACGCGGTGTCCACCAACACCCTGGAGTTGTTCAGGGAGAGGTGGGCGCCACAGTGCATTATTTCCCCCTCCAACTCTATTTTGATTTAGCCCCTATCCTCCCCTCCCCTTCACTGTTTTGATCACACAGCATTGCCCTTTGATGTGAAGGGCAGTGCTTGTCACTAGCCACTTGGGTATTTTCCTATCTTCCTGGTGGTCGAAATTGAATAAAGATTTGTGCACCTTGTGTCTTTCACTGTGTCTCACACCTGCACACACACACCATGGGTGCTGGGGTAAAAATAAGCACTACCGCGGTTAGGTGGTAGTGTGGGGGTTAAAAAAAAGAAAACAAACTTGAGTGTCACTGCTAAAAAAAAATAAACAGGACATTCAGAGCCTCCTCAGTCTAGGGGACTGACTCTGTGCTGGCTGGTAGTACAGTCATTGTGTTTCTGCTTTTCTTTTGTTTTAAGGGGGGCAACCTGATTCCTGAACTGGCTGAATTATTTAGCCAATTTGTTAACTGACATTCCTTTTAGTGAGGACTGATTGTTAAACTCCTGATGCGTTTCAGGTGTAACTCAGTTCTCATCAGGGGATTGTTGTTTCACTGGGTGGTTACAGCCTGTGTGTTATTCTTTTTCCTTTTTGATAAAAGGACAATGTTAATTTTGTGGTAGGGCTTAGTCCTTGGACCCTAGTTTCCTTTGTTTTTTGTATGTGTCTTCACTGTTTTTGGTGTTTGGACTGAGCCCTTGTTGAAGACATACATTTTACCAGAGGAGCTGTTCCTGTGGGGGAGGCCTAGCCCTGGGACTGGGCCTCTGAAGATTGAACACCTGTGTGTGCTGGGAGGTGAGCACTTGCTGTATCCTGGAGTTTGGGAAAAGACCTTTCTTTCAGGAGTGGACCAAACCCCTGTGAGTTAACTGCACCTGTACAATGTACTGTTCCTGTAAGTGGGCCTGGTTTTCCAAGGCTAGGCCAGGACTCCATGGAGACTGAACACCTGTGTGCTATGTATTTGCTGCCTTCAGGTGTGGACTCTGCAGTTTGGTGTGGACTCCGTTTTGGACAATGCACCTCAAAAACTGGAGTGGACTCCATTTCTGGGAATGGACTCTATATTTTGAAGACTCTATTTGGACTGTGTACCAGAAAGGATTTTTTTTTTTGGTATTCAACTGTATTGTTGTTTGTTGGGTCTATCACTTGCACTGTCTTGTGTGTCTGGCAGGACTTACTGTGAGCTGGGAGGCTCATGGGTTGTCCTGAAAGCTGTCACCCCAAGAGCCGGAGGGTGGGTAGGCCATCCTGTGAACCTGAAGGTTGGTAGGCTATCCCAAAAGCCAGATGGTGGGTAGGCTGTTCTGAGCGCGGTCGTCCTAAGAAGGGGTGATCGGGATGGGCTGTCCTAGAGGTGATTGGAAGGTGTGCCAGGATAGCCCACTGGCTGGACGGTGCATCGGGGTGGGTGAGAGCCCAATGGTAAGTAGGGGCAGACCGAGAGCCAGAAGGTGGGTAGCCATCCTCAGCGCTGTCACCCCAGGTAGGTACCGGGGCGGGCTGCCCCAGAGGTGGTCAAAAGGTGCTGTGGGTGGTTAGTGAAGCCGAAAGGTGGGTAGGCCGTCCTGACCACTGTCACCCCAGGTGGGTAGTGGGGCGGGCTGTCCTAGAGGTGGTGTAAAGGTGTGTCAGGGCGGACCGAGAACTGGAAGGGGCATGGGGTGGATCGAGAGCCGGAAGGTGCGTGGGGGGGGGGCTGCCTTCGAGTGGTCGGAGGGTGGGAGGGACGGGGGCTTGCTGGGTCTGTATTGTCTGCACTTTTGTATGTAACAGTATTGTCTCATGTACAAATGTCATTGTCACTGTCTTTTATATGTGGAACTGGGATTTGTCCTCCTCTCCCTGTAAACTGGTTGAATGGTAGGGTTTGGGGCCTGGCTTTGCTGTTCCTCTCCCTTGTAAAATTGCTGTTGTGTACAGCTGCAAATGTTAACTGTTTTTTTGTGAACTGTGTTTTATAATTTGTTTAATAAAATATATTTTTAAAAAAACAGAGATTCAAAGAGTCTCCTCATTCTAGGGACTGACTCTGAGCTGGCTGGTCAAAGTCCATGAACTGTGCACATGTAAATAAAGGGTGACTTGGTGATGGGACACCAGCCTCTGTGCAATTATTTCACACCTGCTCTTTCATAGTAACACCACAAGTAATAATTTGCCCGCTCTCCTCCCGAAGAACATTTACCCCACCGAATTCTGTCGGATCTGTGCAACCAAACCTAGATTCAGAAGGCTTTGCACAGAGTTAGTAGGTCTGACCACATGTAACTGCACAAAGTTGCTCTGCAAGATTGCTGCATCAGAAAATTGGAACTTGTCACTCCAATGTAATCTGTAAATTTCCTCTGTTTGATTTAAAACTGCTTGTACTCTGGTCAGTTAATCCATCTGGAGGCCCCCTCAGGCAGTGCTTTCTCCTTGGAAATGAGGGGACCTGCAGCTATATTTACAACGGGCCAAGAAAAGTTGCTCACTGATGATTCCGCAGCGTTTGGTTCCATTCGCAACTCCTCTTAACAACAAAGCAGCTCTTATCCATTACACAGCAAGTACCTGGACAGCATCCAAGCTTGGGCTGACAATTGTGCTAAGTTATGTCTGAGCCTCAGAGGCTCCATACTGAACACTTTCAAGTCCCTCTCCTACTTTCAATGGCTCTCGCATCTCTGAGCACTCACCATCAAATTTTACTGAATACTAACTACAAATGTTAATTGTACAGAAGTTTCCCATTGACATATAAATAATTACGATTGAATGTGAAAAACCTTTAAATGGTTATTATTGGGATTCTTCTTAAATATGTATATTAAAAGTGTACTTATTTAAGTTTCTGTGAGTACATAATATATTGTCAGCTTGTAAATAGCTTATTTTCACATAAATTGCTTGATGAGTAATACCAAGTACATAATTCCATTTCCCGTTAAACACATTTAATTGCAAGGGAAACATGCATTCCACCACTGGTGGGGAACTTGTTTTTCTTAGATATTCTGTGAAAAATTAACTGCCAGGATTCAGAACCAGTACAGTGTGGAAACAGGCCATTTGGCCCAACAAGTCCACACCGGCCCTCTGAAGAGTATTCCACCCAGACCCATTCCCTTACCCTATTACTCTACATTTCCCCTGACTAATGCCCCTAACCTACACATCCATGAACACTATGGGCAATTTAGCATAGCCAATTCACATAACCTGTACATCTTTGGACTGTGAGAGGAATCTGAGCACCCTCAGGAAACCCACACAGACACGGCAAGAATGTGCCGATTCCATGCAGACAATCGCCCAAGGCTGGAATCGAACCTGGTTCTCTGGCACGGTGCAGCATTGGTGCTAACCACGGAGGTACTGTGCCACCTTGATACAGTGATTACTCAAATATTACTTGTTTTTTTTGTAACACAAGTTCAAGTAGTGACAAAATGGTCAGGTTTCACACAAAAGACGACAGGACAGACTAGAGGAAAACTTCTTGCTATCAATGTTTTCTTAATGAATGGAATGATGTTATTATCAACATGAACTAAAACTGAAATTACCTAAGTTGGGCAATTTTGAGTTGCATCAGTTTTTGGTCAAATCTGGCCCCATCTAGAAAAATGGTGGCAAGGATGTATCCAGTTTCTCACGTGATGTAATGGAAGCATCAAAATGATGGTGTTCCTCTTTACTATTATTGAATGTGACTGGCAAGGCTGGCATATATTGTCCATTCCTTGATATAACTGAATTGCTTGATGGCTCACTTCTGACAGTAGTTAACAGTGAGCCATGTTTATTTAAGACTGGTGTCACATATAAGAATATAAGTGCATAAGAATTCAGAGCAGGAGTCAACAATTCATCCCATTGAGTGAAGTGCTGGAAAAGCACAGCAGGTCAGGCAGCATCCAAAGACCAGGAAAATCAACACTTTGGGCAAAAGCCCTTCATCAGGAATGAGGCTGGGAGCCTCGGGGGTGGAAAGATAAATGGGAGGGGGGCTGGGGCTGGGGCTGGGGAGAAGGTGGCTGAGTGTGTGATAGGTGGATGGAGGTGGGGGTGAAGGTGATAGGTCAGAGGGGAGGATGGTGCAGATAAGTGGGAAGGAAGATGAACAGATGGGACAGGTCATGAGGACAGTGCTGAGCTGGAAGGTTGGAACTGGGATAAGGTGGTGGAAGGAATGAGGAAAGTGGTGAAATCCACATTAATACCATGTGGATGGAGGGTCCCAGGGCAGAAAATGAGGCGTGTTTCCTCCAGGCGTCAGTTGGTAAGGGAGTGGTGATGGAGGAGGCCCAGGACCTGCATGTCCTTGGTGGAGTGGCGGGGGAGTTGAAGTGTTTGGCGGGGGGGTTCGTTGGTGTGGACATCCTGGAGATGTTCTCTGAAGCGCTCTGCGAGTAGGCGTCCTGTCTCCCCAATGTAGAGGAGACAGCATCGGGAGCAACGGATACAATAAATAACATGTGTGGAAGTGCAGGTGAAACTTTGATGGATGTGGAAGGCTCCTTTGGTGCCTTGGACGGAGGTGAGGGAGGTGGTGTGGGCGCAGGTTTTGCAATTCCTGCGGTGGCTGGGGAAGGTGCCAGGAGGGGAGGGTGGGTTGGTGGAGGGCATGGACCTGATGAGGAAGTCATGAAGGGAATGGTCTTTATCAAACTTGGATGGGGTGGGGTCCATTTGTAGATGGCGGAGAATGATGCGATGTGTACGGAGGTTGGTGGGGTGGTAGGTGAGGACCAGGGGGTTTCTGTCCTTGTTGCAGTTGGAGGGATGGAGTTCGAGGGCGGAGGAGCGGGAGGTGGATAAGATGAGCTGGAGAGCTGGAGGAGAAATTGCGGTTAAAAGAAGGAAGCCATCTGGTATGTTCTGTGGTGCAACTGGTCTTCCTGGGAACAGATGCGGCGGAGGCAGAGGTATTGGGAATAAGGGATAGCAATTTTGCAGGAGACAGGGTGGGAGGAGAAACCCCCTGGTCCTCACCTTCTACCCCACCAACCTCCATATACATCACATCATCCTCCACAATTTCCGCCACCTATAAACGGGCCCCACCACCCAGAGATATATTTCCCTCCTCACCCCTATCCATTTTCCGTAAAGACCGTTCCATCCACAACTACCTCGTCAGGTCCACACCCCCTAACAACCCTCCCTCCCCTCCTCGAACATTCTCCTGCCACCGTAGAAATTGCAAAACCTGTGCCCACACCTCCCCCCTCACCCCATCCAAGGCCCCAAAGGAGCGTTCAGCATCCATCAAAATTTCACCTGCACTTCCGCACATGTCATTTATCGTATCCGTTGCTCCCGATGCAGTCTCCTTTACACTGGGGAGACAGGATGCCTACTCGCAGAGCATTTCAGAGAACATCTCCAGGACACCCGTACCAATCAACCCCACCGCCCCATGGCCGAACACTTCAACTCCCCCGCCTACTCCACCAAGACATGCAGGTCCTGGGCCTTCTCCATCACTACTACATTACCACCCAACACCTGGAGCAAGAACACCTCATTTTCCGCCTCAGGACCCTCCAACCCCATGGCATCAATGTGGATTTCACACTTTCCTCATTTCCCTTCCCCCATCTTACCCAGTTCCAACGTTCCAGCTCAGCACCGCACTCATGACCTGTCCCATCTGTCCAACTTCCTTCCCACCTATCTGCTCCACCCTCCCCTCTGACCTATCACCTTTACCCCCACCTCCATCCACCTATTGCACTCTCAGCTGACTTCCCCCCCAGCCCCACCCACCTCCCATTTATCTCTCCACCCCCAAGACTCCCAGCCTCATTCCTGATGAAGGGCCTTTGCCTGAAACGTCGATTTTCCTGCTCCTCGGATGCTGCCTGACCGGCTGTGCTTTTCCAGCAACACATTTTTGACTCTAATCTCCAGCATCTGCAGTCCTCACATTTGCCTAACTCATTCCATTGAGTCTGCTCTGCCATCCAATTTGAGAATGGTTGATATATCCTTGGCCTCAACTCCACTTCCTATCTGCTCTCCATAACCCTTTAACCCATTACTAATTAAAAATCTGTTCTCCTTCATAAATGTATTCAACGTCGCAGCATCTATCCTACTGTGGGGTAATGTATTCCACAGATTCACAACATTTTGAGAGAAGTAATTTCTTCTTACCTCTGATTTAAATCTCCTACTGTTTATCCTAAAATTATGAGCTCTTGTTCTAAATTGCCCTACAACTGGAAACATCCTTTTTATATCTACTTTGTCAATTCCCTTTAGTTTCTCATATCCCACGATTAGATCCCCACTCATTTTTCTAAATTCCAGAGAGTATAGACCTCAACTGCTCAATCTCTCTTCATAAGGCAAACCCTTCATCTGTGGAATCCATCTACTGAATCTCCTCTGAATTGTCTCTAATATAACTACATCTTTCCTCAATACAAGGGGACCACAATTGTATGCAATACTCCAGATGCGGTCTCACTATTGGCTTGTACAGTTGCAGAAACACTTCTCTACTTTTATACTCTATTCATTTAGCAATAAATGCCAAAATTCCATTCACCTTCCTTATTATCTGCTCTTCCTGCATGAGGATATCCAGATCCCTCTGCACTGATACACCGAAGTTTCTCTCCATTTAAATAATAAGTTGCCTTTGTTTTCCCCTGAGTAGATAACCTCATTTTATCAAGGGCAGAATCCTATGGTATCCCACAAGTTACATCTTGCCAACCAGAAAAAGACCCATTTATCTTGACCTTATGCTTTTTGTTAGCCAATCCTCTATCCAAGTGAATAAATTATCCCTAACTCCATGCGGTCTAATCTTGGGTATTAGATCAAACCAAGTAAGGGAGGCAGCTCTCCTACTCTAAAGCACATTAGTAAATCAGTTGTTTCTTTTTTAACATGAGAATCTGACAGATTCTTGGTCATATCTACCGATACTAATTGTTAATTTCCAGGTGCTTTTTAAATTAATTTTCTCTGGGCAAATCAGAACTGCTTGTGTTTGTACGGCATATTTCAAGACCTATCCAGACCTCTGCATTACTAGCCCAGTAACATAGTACTAAGCCATCAAATCGATGAGTATGTTGCTTTGTTGATTGGTGTTGGATGTGCACGGAGTGGAAGAATGCTCTTTATTTCTGTTTCTTACCAGAATGTTAGAGGTGCATAGTTCTGTAAGTGATCTGTCACAGAAATGAGCGTAAATTCATTTTCTGTGTCGCGTTTGAGCACTTTTGAGGGTGTTAGACTCTAATGGGGCACTTGTTGATGAGATTGCTGACACATCTGTTGCGAATCTAGAAAGACTGCAACACTTCATTGAATTGGAAGATTAGTTTGAGCTTTTCTAAATTCAGTGTTCCTTGTAACTAAATCCAAGCAGTAAAGAACTTATAATCGCACCCCTCTTCTGTATGCATTGGTTCTATTCCATTCCAGGAAGTGTTAACTGATCTCAAACAGGAGGTTTGCATTTTAACTAAGCAATTGAACTCAAGAATTATTCAACTTTGAACGGCAAATTGTGAAATATCAACTATGAAATTCATGCCACTTAGCCTTGAAGGGACGCAGTGTTTGTATTGCAACTTTTTTTTTGCTGAGTAGGTGGAATACAAAATAAATGGCTTGAAGTCGCAGTGGGTGGGATCAGTAATAAACTCATTGATGCATTCAGATGAAATTCCTCTGCTACTTTAACATAGGTGCCAACTCATTTACAGTAAACAAGCCATTAACCCAAACATGTCAGTATATTTGTTGCCAATATCGCAGCACGATTTCGTCCCGAAGAAGTGAAACAGTGTTTCAGGATAGCAGACCCTTTTTGATTGAACTTATACATCACAGTGGTTGCTAACATGATGGTGGCTCACACCAATTGGAATTCATTCTGGCAGGTGCAAAACTAAAGGGGCACAGCACCCAAATACCCATGCACGAGTAGTGCTGGATCTGAGCAAAAGCTCCAACCACTTTGGTTGGTACGGATAGATCTGCAGTCATTGGGTAGCTGGAATTATAGAATGAATTAAGCTGTAAATAAGATTAAACCGCATAGCAGTGCGGAGCCTGGCACTAGGATATCCTTGAGATAATTTTTTATATAAGGAACTTTGTTGGACTGCACACATCTCTTTTCCTAAAATGATTGAGATCATTTGGGAATGGGACATCATTGTTTGGCCTGCGATGAGATGCCTTAACGAATAATGTTGGAAACCGCATTTCCCAAACGGAATGACTCTGAAAGCAGATTTGAAACCGATGGGTGTAAGGCAGCCAATGTAAACCCAAACAATTTACAAAAAGCTCTTGGAACTCTTCCCTCCACACACTCTCTTTGACAGCAATTTTGAGCAAATGTAAATTATCACCACCTTCACAAAAGCTCTCTTTCCCAGGCTCGATACCAGGCAGCTGTACATGGTCTTTTTATTCCTCCAGACTCAGCTGACGTTTGATCTAGTGTGTTACCTTTGCCAGGAAACCCGTCCTTTGTGCCTGAGACAGAGTTGCACATGCCCCATGCGGAACTGTGGACTCATGCCCAGATCACAAAATGTTCTATGCTGCACTTTAATTAGTATAGGGATGATTTGCTGCTCTCATATGAAACCCATCTGTCCACTATTTTTAATGGAGGCATTAACCCATTCGAAGTAAACAGGATCATGGTGCAATTAAGCACAGACAAAGGAAATTCATACAAATGCATTAAACGTCTGTGCACTCACAGTGGATATTCTAATTTCAGCCACCCACTCCACAAAGCAAGTTCTAGCTTTCTTCCCTTAATAGCCAGTATGACAAAAAATTTCAAGACAATGATAATGACAGATCAGAAGTGAAAAGAATACATTCTCCACCAGCATTCACCTCCTTCTTGCTGAACACATACCTTTCTCCCTGTGTCAAATGCTTTAATAATTAATTCACTTCAGAAGTACATGGGAAGCGTTATTGTTAACAAGAATGAAGGAAATCTCCTGCAGGATAGTGCTAGCTGGTGGTAGGAAGCTCACCTCAGATTTGGCAATGAGTTAAAGACTCACTTCAGTACAAGATTTTAACTAGCATTTCCACTGAAGTAAATGTGGGAGAACTAACAATGAGAGGTGCCATCTTTCAGATGAGATGCTAGGCTAAAGCCTTCTGTCTTCTCAGGTGGATATAAAGGATCATGACATTAAATTTAAATAGAGCTGAAATGTTCTTCCTGGTGGCCTGACCAATTTTTAACTCTCAAATAATATCAGGCAAATAAGATGAAGCTGGATCATTAACACATGAGACATTTCTGTGCACAATCCATCTGCCTTGGTCTCCTATCTGACAACAAACAAAGGAAATAATTGATTGCAAAACACATCTGGATGTCCTGTGGTATGTAAGATGTTGTAGAAATGCAAATCTTTCTTTCTTCCTTCTACTCTTTTTTGTTTTGAGCCTGGACAGACAAAATAAACTGAGCAAAAATAGGAATTGCTGGTGAAACTCAGCAGGTCTGGTAGCATCTATGGAAAGAAAGTAAAGTTAATGTTTCGAGTTCACTGATGCTTCAACTAAACTGAATTGGAAATGCTAACTCTCCTCTCTCTCCACAGATGCTGCCAAACCTGCTGAGTTTCTCCAGCTCTTTCTGATTTTTTTCTTCAGATCTCTAACATCCATAGTTATTTGTTTTAAAATAGACTGAACATCCTCTTCAGAAATGCAGGATTCTGATTCTATTTGCCTTGCATGAGTTTGATCTTTATCCAGCAAGGAAATAAGTTATGTTGCCAAAGAATTTTACACAATCTCTCATAGAACTTCATGTACAATGACTTCTTGTGAAGTCCAGTTACTGTCGCTAACATCAACGAGATGAATGATGGCGGTGGTGCAATGAATGACATTGAAATCATGCTCTACAATATTAGTAATAACATTTGAATGAGCCAATTTGAAATTCCTCTGTCTTCTGTGTAGGCAAATATGTTAATCCATTTACTATTTGCATTATTCTTGTCACCAAAAGTTGATGGGCTGTTCTCTAGTGTCATACCATTGTTTTTAGTAGGTCTTGGATTAGGTTAATTTGGATAACGTTATGATCCACTGGGGCAGTGCACTCTAATGCTGACCCCTGCAAATCCCTGCAATGTTAAAGTTTATTTTTAAGGTATGCACACTACTCCAATTTACCAAACTTTCAAACTGGGATTGATGGAAAGGACAGACCAGTATTCTGTATGAAACAAGAATTATAATTTGTTACAAGTAATTAGATTGTAGATACTCATGAACAGATATAAACCATTGACATACAATACTACAACCTAAATCTCTGATCACTTTATAAACTTCTACTTACACGCACAGACATACAGACACACACAGAGACATAAAGACACACACACACTACAGACAAACAAATAACAAAAACCGATTATTAGCAGAGCCAGAAGAAATGGGAAAGTCAGGCCAGTGATCTTTGCTTCCTGAATCCAATGTTGAGCTGATTCTTTTTTGGCTAGTCAGATCTTTGGTTTTCAGTTGTCTTTCCTGGAAGCTTCTATTGGTTTGTAAGAAGTACAGAGCAATTTATTCACTTGGAAGATTTCTCTGATGTATCCATTGAAAAGTCATGGCACACAGCAATCGCTACAGTAAAGGTAATTTGTTTTCTTCAAGTTTAAGTTGATTTTTTTCCTGCAGAAAACAGGCAGCTTCTGAAAAGGAGAACAACTGCACACACTTCTGTGCCTTTCTCTCTCTCTCTCTCTCTCTGTAACTTGTTTCCAGTTCCAACCTGCTCAGTTAACTGAGAAACAATCAGCTTCACTTATAAATAGCTCCTCAGCTCCTGATTGTCTACCCATTGCAGGAACCCACAGCCACAAGAAACAGCATTCATGTCAGGTAGTGAAATCCTTGCTGTGAGATTATACAGTCATCCTGGTAAATTCTGCTTTGAAAAAAGTTTTAATTTCCTTGCAGTTCACAGTGTTTAAAGACAAAAAAAAAGGACAAGGTACTTTAGTTGTTCATTTTCATTGATACTGTTTAAAGTTCTTGTTTTCGCTTACTGCTTAGTGGAACAAAGTCATAAGAGATTTTATCAATACATTAAAAACAAAATGAAGAGCTTAATTTTAAACATGCTTTGATATGTTTGGCGCAACAGCAGTGTTACATTCCACCCAATTTTGGGGAGGTGATGGCCTAGTGTTGGGCTGTTAATCCAGAGACTCAGGTAAATGTTCTGGGCTCTCAGGTTCGAATTCAGCAAAAATGTAGAATTAAGAGTCTAATGACAACCATGAATCCATTGTTGATTGTTGGAAAACCCATCTGGGCCACTAATGTCCTTTAGGGAAGGAAACTGCCATCTTTACCTGGTCTGGCCTACATGTGACTCCAGACCCACAGCAATATGGTTGATA
Organism: Chiloscyllium punctatum; assembly: GCF_047496795.1. Taxonomy (NCBI): domain Eukaryota; kingdom Metazoa; phylum Chordata; class Chondrichthyes; order Orectolobiformes; family Hemiscylliidae; genus Chiloscyllium; species Chiloscyllium punctatum. The sequence continues at coordinate 76,073,768 of NC_092762.1, read as the reverse complement.
CTTAACTGTCCCCTGGGCAATTAGGAATGGGCAATAAATAATGGCCTAGCCAACAATGTCCTCATCCGATGAATGATTTTTAAAAAATTTTTAAACATTTTACTCATCTTTGAGGTTGCACCAGATCTTACAAACAACCCTAAAATTATTCCCAAGGTCATTGCTGGGAAACAAGGATGGAGCAAATACTGTAGGGACCTTCCAAACAAAGTGTTTATAGTTAATTTATTTGAATTTATAAATTGTGCAGCTTGATGCAGAATGTCACAGTGGTAGGTATTATTTCCCGGTTAGTAGGAAAGAATGTCGAGAACAGTGTGTGTTTCTACCTGTCACTAATTATCCTGTTGGTGAGCCTGAAAAGTGAGATTTCTAGACATAAATATTGAAACAGTTGTAACAAAACCTATCGGTCGGTTCATGCAAAAATCTGCAGCATTATTTTAACTTAGCCACCAATCCATTTTTAAAAATAAATAATATCGCTTCTGTGATTTAAAATGTACTGTAGTCAGGTGATTTTACTTCAAACCGTTGAGTGGATTGAAATCAAACTGTGATGGGAAAGGACAACCAAGATTGTCCTTTTTCATTGTTTTTCTTTAAAGTTATTCAAAATAATCTGTCAGTAAACATTTATGACCAATTGTGTTATGTAGATTTAATTCGTAATCATCATGACATGCAACTTAATCAGCCAATAAGAAAAAAATTATTTCATCTTTATGTTTTGCAGTGTTATATTCTCCAGCTGTTAGAGTCATAGAGTCATAGAGATGTACAGCATGGAAACGTACCTTTTGGTCCAACTTAGCCATGTCGACCAGATATCCTAAATTAATCTCATCCCATTAGCCAACACTTGGCCCATATCCCTCTAAACCCTTCCTATTCATATACCCATCCAGATGCCTTTTAAATGTTGTAATCGTACCAGCCTTCACTACTTCCTCTGGCAGCTCATTCCATTCATGCACTATGCTTTGCATGAAAACGTTGACCCTTAGGTCCCTTTTAAATCTTTCCCCCTCACCCTAAAGCTATGCCATCTAGTTCTAGACTACCAAACCCAAGGAAAAGAACTTGTCCATTTACCCTATCCATGCCCTTCATAATTTTTTAAACCTCTATAAGGTCACCCCTAAGCCTCTGATGCTCCAGGGAAAACAACCTCAGCCTATTCAGCCTCTTCCTATAGCTCAAATCCTCCAAACCTGGCAACATCCTCGTTAGTCTTTTCTAAACCCTTTCAAATTTCACAACATCCTTCCAAATTGCACACAATATTCCAGAAGTATCCTAACTGATGTCCTGTACAGTTGCAACGTGACCTCCCAACTGCTATACTCAATGCTCTGACCAATAAAGGCAAGCATACTAAACACATTCTTTACTACTCTGCATATGTGAGACTCCACTTTGCTGTTCTAGATGGCTGGCTGTAGTTGTATAGGCTGTCTTCCTGACCTTCCTGGACTGGGAGGTATTAACCAGAGTTACATTAGCCTGAATTCTTCAAAACCAGTGTTCCATAATATAATATGGTTACATGTTCCATGATAGTAAATTGCACAGAGGATTTTTGTCCTGACTATTTACAATAATACTACACTCTGACTTTCTTTAGCCTTCCATTTTCATTATCTACAAAGTCTCAATACAGAGGAAACTCCATTATCTGAATAACAATTATTCGAATTTCGGATTATCCAAAGAAGATCTCAAGGTCCGGCAAAAACATTACAACAAAAAGCTAAGTGTATTCAATTTACCTGTACTGAAGAAGGTGTGAAAACACTGTCAAAAACAAAGATACACAAGCACTTCAAGCATCAGTGACTGCATTTTTTTTAGGTAAGGGTTAGTTACACAGCTCTTTGCAAAAGCAAGTGTTTTACAGTATTGCCATCACTTTACTGGGCCATTGATGAGAAAAATGGCGGAGAAATTAAACGCATGCATGAGAAGTTGCTTCTGTCTTTCTGTCACGACCCTGAGTTCCCAGAAACTGACAAATGCTCTTGCGTGCATAGAAGCTGTTCGGGACCTTGTCTAATGCTGGGATTTCATATATCGTATATGTGATGGTAAGGGTTCAGTCTTTCTCAAGTTTAACCTGTAATTTGCAGAATGCAAAGATTAGTTTGTTTAAATAGCAGCCTCGTTAAAGTTATGGATTTAAACAAACTCTCCAGTAGAGCACAGCATTAAATCAGTGTGGCTTCCCTTGTTTAAGGTAAAATCGATTATCAGAATAATCAATTATTTGAATGAAACAGTGCCCGCTGATCTTGTTTGGATAATCAAGGTTCCTCTGTGCATCTTTATCATCACTTTCCCCCTCCTGGAAAAAGCTTTTGGTCTTCCCTTTGATGCCTTCAAAGGTTACCATCTCCTTATCCTCATGAAGTGCGACAACATCCTTAGCAAAGAAGATCAATTAAACAGTGTCCCATTTACCACCTTAAACTTTCATGTCTTCCAGCACTGATGCACAGCGGCAGCATTGTGTATTATCTACAAGTTGCGTTACAAGTGTCTTTCAACAAAACATTCCAAACTTTTGACCTCTATCACTTAGAAGTTCAAGGGCACCAAATGTACAGAAACACCACCATGTTCTGCACCATTCTTTCGCTGTCACTCAGTAAAAGTCACTGAATTCCCTTCCTAGCAGCAATGTTTTGTTTTATTCATTCGCTCATGAGACATGAACATTGCTATTTGGGCCAACATCTCTTGCTCATTCCTACTTACCCTTGAGAAGGTCGTGGTGAGCTGCTTTCCTGGATCACTGCAGTCCATTTGGTGTCGGTCTCCAAAAATGCTGTTAGGGAGGGAATTCCAGGATTTTGTCCCAGTGCAACTGAAAGAACAGTGATATATTTTTAAGTCAGGATGATGAATTGCTTGGAGGAAAACTTAGAGTAATGGTTTCTCCTTGTCCTTTCAGATGGTAGCGCTCATGGGTTTGGAAGGTGATGTCTAGGTAGCCTCAATGAATTTCTACAATGTGTCTTATAGATTGTACACACTGCTGCTTCAGAGCATCGGTAATGAAGGGATTGAATTTTTGTGAATGTAGTGCTAATCGAGTAGGCTGCTTTGGCCAGAATGGTGTCAAGCTTCTTGAGTGTTGTTGTGTTGCACTTATCCAGGCAAATGGGAAGTATTGCATCACATTCCTGCCTCGTGGCCTGTATATAGTGGACAATCTTCAGGGAGACAGGAGGTAAATTACTCACAGCAGGATTCCTATCCTCACACTGCTCACATGACTAATCCTTTTCAATTTGTGGTCAATGGAATATTGATTGTGGGTGAAATAGATAACCCCCACAGAGGCCAGTATTACGTCACCAAGTCACCCTTTATTTTCACATGGAAATACCTTGACACTAATCCAGCTTCCTGAGGACCAGCTCACAGAGTGAACAGAACCTCTGACACTCCTGTCAGCCAGGGTTCCCTGATTGGAGCAGATTAACAGGCCCAATCAGGGAACTCATATTGGATAAGGTCCACCTGGCTGATATTGTTCCTATCACTACATTGTTTGATTCAATGATGGTAATACTATTAAATGTCAAGAGGTGATGTTTCGATTCTCTTTTGTTGAAGGACATCTTTGCCTAGTGCTTGTATCGAGTGAATATAATTTGCCAGTTATCAGCCCAATCATGGATATGACCCAGATTTTGCTACATTTGGGCATGGACTACCTCAGCATCTGAGGAGTCATGAATGGTGCTGAACATTGTGCAGTCATCAGTGAGCATCCCCACTTCTGACCTTTGTGTCCCGAGACCACATGGACTGCAGGTTAAAACAGAGTGGCTCACCACAACCTTCTCAAGACCTGTGAGCAAACTAACCTCTTTTTGAGTTCCACTGTAATCAGTGAAAGCAAAAGCTCTAATCCGCTCCAATAGTTTACTCCAAGAGGTGAAGATGAAACTTACCTCCAACAGTTGATTCCTATTTAATGATAATAGAAAAGAGAACTTAGAATGGGCTTGGAGATCTCTGAAAGATTCAGGATTGACAGATTTTCTTTAAACTTTATTTCATGGGTACTTTCAGCAAGCCTTCGATCACCTTGTATATTGGGTGGACCCTCCTTGGGAGGTTACAAATCTCATTTGGGTTTGTCCGTTTTCATTTGGAACAAGCTGTTGACTGACAGCCTGATTGCACAGAGATGCTCAGGGAACAAGTGACTCTCCAAAGGTTGCTGGACCTGTGCCTATGGGCATGCAAGAAACAATCCGGAGGAATGTATTTTAAAACATCTAAATATCTAATTAAAGTAGGGAACAAAATATATTACTATAAATCCTGCTCCATACAACACAGATATTTTGTTATTGCTATTTTCCAAAAATGTGAACACATTGGAAATTCATGTCACAATGAGAATGTTTATGAGTAAATACACAGACAAGAGTCATGAAAGGAGCAGTGGGATCAATTAGGGTCCTAAAAGCAGGTTGACAGATGGACATAAGGGCCATGGCTGTGGCATTAAATATACTGTCTTTATCAAGGAAGCAGACATTAAGCAGGTCATATTGAAAAGGAGGTAATTCAGAAACTGAAATGATGTAAAACTGATATGGAAGAGGTATTGAAGAGGCAGTCTATATTTAAAGTGACACCATGACCAGATGAAAAGCATCCAAGGAAAATGAGACAAATTGAAGTGGAAATTGCGGAGGCACTGGCTATAATTTTTCAGTCCTTTTCAGACTTTGGAGTGGTGCCAGAGGACTGAAAAATGACAAATATAAAGGTAAAGTCACCACAGGGCTGCTTTGCTTATTAGAGAAAGATGACAGTTCTATGTAACCACTACACATGTTTCCTGTTAGTCAGCCAATTCCATATATATGTTGTTCCTGTCTGTTTTACTCCATGACTTTGCTCACAAGCTTATAGAGTCATAGAGATTTACAGCATGGAAACAGACCCTTCGGTCCAACCTGTCCATACCGACCAGATATTCCAACCCAATCTAGTCCCACCTGCCAGCACCCGGCCCATATCCCTCCAAATCTTTCCTATTCATATACCCATCCAAATGCCTCTTAAATGTTGCAATTGTACCAGCCTCCACCACATCCTCTGGCAGCTCATTCCATACACGTACCACCCTCTGCATGAAAAAGTTGCCCCTTAGGTCTCTTTTATATCTTTCTCCTCTCACCCTAAACCTATGCCCTCTAGTTCTGGACTCCACGACCCCAGCTATTTTATCAAATGCCTTTTGGATTACATCAACTACATAGGTGGTGGTTTAACCTAAGGGTCACCATGCCTCAGATGAGGAGAGAATGTGAATCTTTCATAATAGCCTCAGCCAGTGTAGGAATTGAACCCACACTGTTGGCACTACTCTACATCACAAATCAGATGTCCAACCAATTGAGCTTACTAGTATCCATATACATTATATGTTTGTCCAAAACAAAATAGTGTAAAGGTTTGTGTATAAGCTCACCAAAGACAGACCAGTCTCCTTAACTTCAGAATAAAGGAAACTTTGACAAGATTAGCAGTTCTATGTACAAATGCCTAGTAATTAAAGAAAGCCAGTATAGATTTTTAAGGACAGATCATGTTTAATTAATTTGCTGGAGTTTTTTGATAAGGTAATGTGGTTGATGTAGTCAATAAGGCATTAGACAAAATTCTACACATAAGCTTGTGAGCAAAGTATTGGCGTAAAAGAGACAGGAACAATATAGATATGGAATCAGCTGACCAACAGGAAACATGAGTAGTGGTTTCATAGAACAATACAGCATAGGAATAGGCCCTTTGGCCCACAATGTTATGCCGAACAACATTGGTTAATAGATGATTTTCAGACAGGAGGAAGTTTGTAGTAAAGCTCCACAGGGAACTTCATGCATTTCTTGATGTATATTACTGACATCATCATCATCGGCAGTCCCTCGCAGATGAGGATGGCTCTCTTCCACTTTCGGGGTGAGACTGTGGGTGGCTGTACAGACTGCAGGCTCTGTTACACTTGGTGCAGATGGTGATCACGAGAAGGGGAGGATAGGGCATTGGTATAGCAGCGTGGTCTTTTTGCTGGATCTTTGCTTTTAAATTTAGATCTTTATCCTACAAACAGGATGGTCTTCACCTTGGGGGAGAGATTTGCTAACGCTCTTCAGGGAGATTTAAACTAATGCAGCCGGGGGATGGGAACCAGAAATGTAGTTCCAGTGTACAGGAGGTTGAGGGTAGTGAGGTCAGGGATAGGTTTACAAGGTCACAAGAGGGCACCGGCAATCAGGATGTTGGTTTAAAATGTGTGTACTTCAATGCCAGGAGCATCTGGAATAAGGTGGGTGAACTTGCAACATGGGTTGGTACCTGAGATTGTGGCCATTTCAGAGACATGGCTAGAGGAGGGACAGGATTGGTTGTTGCAGATTCTGGGATTTAGATGTTTCAGTAAGAACAGAGAAGATGGTAAAAGAGGGGGAGGTGTGGCATTGTTAAACAAGCGTAGTATTACAGCAGCTGAGATAATGCTTGAGGACTCATCCACTGAGGTAGTTTGGGCTGAGGTTAGAAACAGGTAAGGAGAGGTTACCTTGTTGGGAGTTTTCTATAGGTCTCCAAATTGTCCCAGGGATGCCGAGGAAAGGATAGCAAAAATGATTCTCAACTTTGTTGTTAAGGGTAGTTGTTATGGGGGACTTTAACTTCCCCAATATTGACTGGAATACTATAGTTCAAGAAGTTCAGATAGGTCAGTTTTTATTCAATGTGTCCAGGAGGGTTTTCTGACACAGTATGTAGACAGGCCAACAAGAGGAGATGCCAAATTGGATTTGATACTAGGGAATAAACCCGGCCAGGTGTTGTTGGAGGTAAGTGAGCACTTTGGCGATAGTGACAATAATTTGGTTATGTTTACGATAGCAATGCGCAGGGATAGGTATATACCACAGGGAAAGAAGCATAACTGGGGAAAAGGCAATTGAGATGCAATTAGGCAAGATTTAGGATGCATAAAATGCGGAAGGAAACTGCGGGGAATGAACACTCTTGAAATTTGGAGCTTATTCAAGAAACAGCTACTGCGGGTCCTTGATAAGTAAATGTCTATCAGGCAGGGAGGTAGTTGTTGAGAGAGGGAGCCAAGCTGTTGTTAAGAGGAAGAGGAAGGTTCACTTAGGCGGCTTGAGAGTTATATGTTGGCCAGAAAAGATCTAAAGAGAGGGCTAAGAAGAGCCAGGAGGGAACATGAGAAGTTGTCAATGGATAGGATCAAGGAAAACCCTAAGGCCTTTTATAGGTATATCAGGAATAAAAGAATGACGAAAGTAAGATTAGGGCCAATCAAAAATAGTAATGGAAAGTTGTGTGTGGAATCTGAGGACATTTGGGAAGTGCTTAATGAATACTTTTCACTAGTATTCACATTGGAAAAGGGTACTGTTAGTGAGAACACGGAGATACACGCAACAAGATTAGATGGGATTGAGGTTGACAAAGAGGAGGTTTAGGCAACTTTGGAAGATCTGAAAATAGATAAGACCCTGGTGCTGGATGGGATTTATCCTCTGATTCTCTGAGAAGCCGGGGAGGAGATTGCAGAGCCTTTAGCTTTGACCTTTATGTCATCATTGTCGACAGGAGTAGTGCCAGAAGACTGGACAATAGCACATGTTGTTCCCTTGTTTAAGAAGGGGAGTGGAGACAACCCTGGCAATTAGGCCAGTGAGCCTTACTTCGGTGTGGGTAAGGTGTTAGAAAAAGTTATAAGAGGTAGGATTTATAATGATCTGGAAAGGAATAATTTGATTAGGGATAGTCAATGCAGTTTTGTGAAGGGTAGGTCATGCCTCACTAACTTTACTGAGTTTTTTGAGAAGGTGACAAGACAGGTGAATGAAGGTAAGGCAGTTAATATAGTGTATTTGAACTTCAGGAAGGTGTTTGATAAGGTTCCACACAGTAGGCTATTCCTGAAGAAGGGCTGATGCCCGAAACGTCGATTCTCCTGTTCCTGGGATGCTGCCTGACCTGCTGTGCTTTTCCAGCAACACATTTTCAGCTATTGCAAAAATAAGGACTTTTGGGATTGAAGGTGATTTAGCGGTTTGGACCTGAAATTGGCTAGCTGAAAGAAGACAGAGGGTGGTGGTTGATGGAAAATGTTCATACTGGAGCTCAGTTACCAGTGGTGTGCCGCAAGGATCTGTTTTATGGCCACTGCTGTTTGTCATTTTTATAAATGATCTAGAGGTGGGAGTAGAATGATTGCTTAGTAAATTTGCAGATGACACTAAGGTAGGCAGAGTTGTGGGTACTACTGAAGGATGTTGCAGGTTATAGAGGGGCATAGATAAGATGCAAAGCTGGGCTGAGAAGTGGCAAATGGAGTTTAATGCAGAAATGTGTGAGGTAGTTCACTTCTGAAGAAGTAACAGGAATGCAGAGTACTGGGGCTAATGCTAAAGTTTTTGGCAGTGTAGCTGAACAGAGAGTTCTCGGTGTCCAGGTGCATAAATCCCTGAAGGTTGCCACCCAGGTTGATAAGGTGATGTGTTGGTGTTTATTGGTAGGGGGATCGAATTTTGGAGCCATGAGGTCATGCTTCAGCTGTATAAGACACTGGTAAGGCCGCACTTGGAGTATTGCATGCAGTTCTGGTCACCACGTTCTAGGAAGGATGTGGAAGCTTTGGTAAGGGTTCAGAAGAGATTAACTAGGATGTTGCCTGGTATGGAGGGAAGGTCTTACAAGGAAAGGCTAAGGGAACTGAGGCTGTTTTCATTGGAGAGAAGGAGGTTGAGAGGTGACTTAATTGAGACGTATAAGATAATCAGGGGGTTAGATAGGGTGGGCAGGGAGAGGCTTTTCTTGGGATGGTGAAGGCTAACACGAGGGGACATAGCTTTAAATTGAGGGGTGATAGATTTAGGACAGATATCAGAGGTAGTTTCTTTACTCAGAGAGTAGTAGAGGTGTGGAATGGCCTGCTTGCAACAGTAGTAGACTCACCGACATTAAGGGCATTTAAATGGGCATTGGACATACATATGGATAATAATGGAACGGTGTAGGTTAGATGGGCATCGGATTAATTTCATAGGTCAGCACAACATCGAGGGCCAACAGGCCTGTACTGTGCTGGAACGTTCTATGTTCTATGTCACATGTATCAAGTACAGAAGTACAGAAGTACAGTGAAAAGTGTATAATGTCACCACACATGGCAGCATATGAGGTACCAAGGTACAAAAACGTTTAGGTGCAAAGTAGTAAGAGAAACAAGAGTTAAAAGGTACAGCATTACTCCACGAAATAAGAAGAGAAATAAAGAAGTAAGGTAATAGTTAACATTTAAGTCTTTTGGAGTTAAAACCAGGAAAATAAAATAACGAGTTAAAAATTCAACAGTCTTCGATGAGTCCTCTGCTTAGCTCACCCTCTGGGAGACCTCAGCTCTATGTTTTTGACATGTCTACCGCTGCCTCTCCGATTTCTGCCAAAGCCTTGGGAACAGGCCAGGTCAAGATCCACTTGCACGGCGAGCAGGGAAACTGCCACAAGCCACCAAGAGTCCTGCTGACATACTGCCGAGAGACCAGGCTGAGAGCCGGAGAGAGAGAGACCAGGCTGAGAGTCACCAAGAAACCAGGCTGGGAGCCGGAAAGAGACCAGGCTGGGAGCCACCGAGAGACCAGGCTGGGAGCCGGAGAGAGACCAGGCTGAGAGCTGCCGAGAGACCAGGCTGGGAGCTGCTGACAGACCAGGCTGAGAGCCGGAGAGAGACCAGGCTGAGAGCCGGAGAGAGACCAGGCTGAGAGCCGGAGAGAGACCAGGCTGAGGGCCGCCGAGAGACCAGGCTGAGGGCCGCCGAGAGACCAGGCTGGGAGCCAGTGGGAGACCAGGCTGGGAGCCGGAGAGAGATAGACCAGGCTGGGAGCTGGAGAGAGAGAGACCAGGCTGAGGGCCGCCGAGAGACCAGGCTGAGAGCCGGAGAGAGAGACCAGGCTGGGAGCCAGAGAGAGACCAGAATGGGAGCCAGTGAGAGACCAGGCTGGGAGCCGGAGAGAGACCAGACTGAGAGCAGCAGACAGAGACCAGGCTGGGAGCTGCCAAGAGACCACACTGGGAGCCGCCGAGAGACCAACTTGGGAGCCAGAGAGAGATCAGGCCGGGAGCCAGAGGAAGACCAGGCTGGGAGCCGGAGAGAGAGAGATCAGGTTGGGAGCCAAAGAGAGACCAGGCTGGGAGCCAAAGAGAGACCAGGCTGAGAGCCGGAGAGAGACCAGGCTGGGAGCCGGAGAGAGAGAGAGACCAGGCTGGGAGCCGGAGGGAGACCAGGCTTGGAGCCAGAGAGAGACAGACCAGGCTGGGAGCCGGAGAAAGAGAGATACCAGGCTGAGGGCCGGAGAGAGACCAGGCTGAGGGCCGGAGAGAGACCAGACTGGGAGCCAGAGAGAGAGGGACCAGGCTGAGAGCCAGAGAGAGACCAGGCTGAGGGCTGCCGAGAGACCAGGCTGGGAGCTGCTGACAGACCAGGCTGGGAGCCAGTGAGAGACCAGGCTGGGAGCCGCCAAGAGACCAGGCTGGGAGCCGCCAAGAGACCAGGCTGGGAGCTGGAGAGAGGCCGAGCTGGGAACCGGAGAGAGAGAGAGAGAGAGAGACCAGGCTGGGAGCCTGGGAGAGATCATGCTTAGAGCCAGAGAGAGAGAGAGAGAGAGACCAGGCTGAGGGTCAGAGAGAGACCAGGCTGGGAGCCGCTGGGAGAGCAGGCTGAGGGTCGGAGAGAGACCAGGCTGGGAGCTGGAGAGAGGCTGTGCTGGGAGCCAGAGACAGAGAGAGAGACCAGGCTGGGAGCCAGGGAGAGGTCATGCTGGGAGCCGGAGAGAGAGAGACCAGGCTGAGTGCCGGAGAGAGACCAGGCTGGGAGCCGGAGAGAGACCAGGCTGGGAGCCGGAGAGAGACTAGGCTGGGAGCCACCAGGAGACCAGGCTGGGAGCCGGAGAGAGACCAGGTTGGGATCCAGAGAGAGATCAGGCTGGGAGCCGGAGAGAGAGAGAGACCAGGCTGGGAGCCAGAGAGAGATCAGGCTGGGAGCCGGAGAGAGACCAAGCTGAGAGCCGGAGAGAAACCAGACTGGTTGCTGGAGAGAGACCAGACTGGGAGCCACCACAAGCCCCTGAGAAACCAAATGGGGACCTGCCACAAGCTGCTGCTGCTTTTGTTTGGTTTCCATATTTTCCTGATGGCACGTTTCAAAGTGCTTGATGCCTTCCCGATGCTCCTCTTCCATTTTGGATGGTCTTGAGTCAGTGATTCTCAGGTGTCAGTGGAAATGCTGCTCTTTGCCAGTGAGGCCTTGAGGGTATCCCTGAAGCACTTCCTCTGTCTACCTGGGGCCTGCCTACCATTTCAAAGCTGGGAGTAGAGCTGGCATAGCCCTGGGTGCACAGTTTTCAGGTTTGTTGATGACATTATATTTGAAGACTTTGCGAACTGTGAGAAGGATCGTGTAGAACTTCAGCAGGCCAACTGATGGAATTTACAGAGAGCTGACAGATCAAGTTCCATGCAGGGGATTGTGAAGCTATTTTACTTTGGTAGAAAGAACATGGAGAGACAATTTAAAACAAAAAAAAACTTCGAATAATTCTAAAGGGACCAAAGAATCAGGTGGCAGGACAGGTTGAGAAAATGCTTAATAAAGCATACAATGTCCTAATAACAGTGTGAATAATAATGATACTCATGAGGTCATTACCAGATCTGAATTTATTTTCCTGATTGTCAGGTCATGTAGTCCTTTGTGGTCTGTAGGGAATTTATTATTGTGCTGTCTATATTCTTGTGTTTTCCACAAGAGGTCTGAGCCCCTATCACCCACGGATAACAAGGATCTGGGTGTAGTTTGCTCGCTGAGTTGCAAGGTTTGTTTTCAGACATTTTGTTACCATACTAGGTAACATCATCAGTGAGCCTCCAGATGAAGCACTGGTTGCATGACCCACTTTCTATTTATGTGCTTAGGGTTCCTTGGGTTGGCTATGTCATTTCCTGTGGTGACATAATTTCCTGTGGTGACATCATTTCTGGTTCCTTTTCTCAGGGGGCGGTAAATGGGATCCAAGTCAATGTATTTGTTGATAGGGTTCCAGTTGGAATGCTATGCTTCTAGGAATAATCCAGAGGCTCACTAATGATGTTATTTAATATGGTGATGAAACATCAGAAAATGAACCTTCCAGCTCAGTGAGCAAACCTACATCCAGAACCTCAATCTGAGCTACAAATCTTCTCAAACCTCACTAATAACAAGGATCTGACGTATCTTTGATATTCTGCCTTGAGGTTAGTCCCTTATTTTCCCATACTGCCTCAGCAGGACCTTTTTCCTAGATCTACCCATATCATTGGTGCTGATGTGCGTTATGATCACTGGATCTTCCCTTTCCCATGGCAAGTTCTGACCACTCCCAACATGACCACTAACAAAATCAGAAAATACTGCCCTAAAGTGTGTGACTGCCTCCTGGATTAAAGTAGCCAAATAATGTCCTCTCCCTGGTGTGCCATAATGTCTACTGTTCAGTCTCGAGCTCAGTAGCTCTGAGCCAAAGTTTGTATAGCTATAAGCATTTCCTGTCGATATGTTTGTACAGGATCACACTGGTATGCAGAAGATCCCACATTCAGCAAGCAGAGCACCCAGTGCCTGTCCTGCTGCCTCTAATATGTCTTAATTAATTACTAATTGCTAATTAACTAACTGATAATTAATACAGCCTACACCTCCTAGACTGTTTCAGCACTGCTCCAAAAATTGATATTTTCCTGCATCCCCATTAAATAGAACCTGATCTGCTTTAGTTCCATCACATGCTATTCTTTCTTGACATCTCTATGAGTGCAATACAGTGATACCACAGGGGAAAAGCTAAGCATGCTCCTGAATGACCTGACTGAGGGGGGAGAGGTCAGAAAATGTTCCAGTGGAGTCTGACACTTTTGAGAACCAACAGAAGCAAGTGCAGGTCCTTGTGAAGATAAATCAAAGCAATTGGGGGCAAAAAAGTGATTCTCGTTTGCATAAATCAGCATTTAAACTTTCCAGGCTGCAAGCTCAGAAACTCCTCACTTCCAGTATTTGATCCTGGCAGTGGCTAACCTCCAGTCTAACTTACCCCGAATGTGTTAATAACACATGGGACTGAGGCCCTGGGAGATTGTGCAAAGGGCAGATAGTGCAAAGAATCACAAAAGTGTAAAGGAACTCAAGGGAAGCTGTTATATCGTTATAGACCTTATTTATAGACCTTATTATTTGTTAAGAGTTAGGAACTAATTATTATGTGTATATTTGTCCAAGGTGCCATTCTCACTGCTGCACAACAGTCATCTTCGAGCAGCACTGTATCAGTCTGCGAAATAGTTGCAAAGTAAGTTCTGACATTTTGTGTTTAAGATTGAGTGATTATTTTGAACTTACAGGAATCTCAGATAAAGCAGGAAGCTTTTTCATGATGTACAATGGTTGGAAGTAGCCACCACCAATATTTTTAGCTCAGAGAATTTCCATTTTCACTTATATTCTAATGTGCTGAGCACAGTGAGGGGGAAAAAGACTTCTTACTTAAGATGAGTAAAGATCATTCATCATCTTTTAACCTAATTGTGCTACACTTCACATTTCGATAGGGCAGCAAGAACATCAAATGGAACATGCCAAGGTGAAGGTGAGACATTGAGCGAGTGCACAAATCTCCAACCAGGCCATATCACCCACCTTCCCCCCATAGGCACACGGATTGATGCACTGGGCTTATCAGTCTGTTTTTTGTAGCATAGATTCCAGCCCACACATGTACGTACTGTTAAAACAATTACATGACATCACAATATATATAGGATTTGGGATGTCATGTTGTGGCCATACAGGACACTGGTGAGGCCACTTTTGCCATCAGTTCTAGTCCCACTGCTCTAGGAAATATGTCGTTAAACTTGAAAGGATTCAGAAAAGATTTACAAGGATATTGCCAGAGTTGGAGGATTTGAGCTGTAGGAGAGGCTGAGTAGGCTGGGGCTATTTTCTCTGGAGCATCGGAGGCTGAGGGATGACCTTACAGAGGTTTATATAATCATGAGGGACGTGGATAGGGTAAGTAGACAAGGTCTTTTCCCCAGGGTAGGGAAGTCCAAAACTAGAGGGCATAGATTAAAAGTGAGAAGGGAAAGATATAAAAGGGACATGAGGGGCAACTTTTTCACACAGAGGGTTGCGTATGTATGGAATGAGCTGCCAGAGGTAGTGGTGGAGGCTGGTACAATGACAATATTTAAAAGGCATCTGGATGAATACTTTAATATGAAGGGTTTACAACGATATGGGCCAAATGCTGGCAAATTGGACTTGATTAATTTAAAATATCCGGTCAGCTTGGTCAAGTTGGAGAAAAAGGTCTGTTTCCATGCTGTAGAACCCAAGTTGATAGGGTTGTTAAGAAGGCATATGCTGTATTGGCTTTCATAAGCAGGGGGATTGAGTTTAAAAGCCGTGAGGTTATGCTGCAGCTCTATAAAGCCCTGGTTAGACCACACTTGTATATTGTGTTCAGTTCTGGTCATGTCATCATAGGAAGAATGTGGAAGCTTTAGAGAGGATGCTGAGGAGATTTACCAGAATGTTGGACTGGAGGGCATGTCTTATGAAAAAAGGTTGAGGGGGCTAGGGCTTTTCGCATTGGAGTGAAGAAGGACGAAAGTTGACTTGATAGAGGTGTACAAGATGATGAGAGTGTAGGTAAAGTGGATAGCCAGAGACTTTTTCCCAGGGTGGTAATAGCTATCACGAGGGAATATAATTTTAAGGTGATTGGAGGAAGGTTTAGGGGAGATGTCAGAGGTAGAGTGGTGGGTGCGTGGATTGCACTGCCAGCAGTGGTAGTAGAGTCAGGTACATTAGGGACATTTAAGCAACTTTTGGATAGGCACATGGATGATAGTAAAATTAAGGGTATGTAGGTTAGTTTGATCTTAGAGTAGGATAAAAGGTTGGCACAACATTGAGGGCCAAAGGGCCTCTACTGTGCCGTACTGTTCTGTGTTCTATGACACTATGACTCTATGTGATGTCCCAATATAAAAATACCTGCCTCACTTTCAGTCACTTGCTCTGTGTACTGGAGTCAGCATAGTGAGTCAACTATGTGTAAGTAATATACAACAATATCAGAAAGCACAGAACCCAGGCTACATAGAAGGCTGTGATAAACTGGCCTTGTAAATTGTGTTGTAAATAAACTTGTGGTTTTTTTACACATCAATCCATACAAAATTTATGATATTTAATCCAGTTCTTATTGAGCCAGATATTTTGAAGTTTATTTACAAAACTATTTGCAAGACTAGTTTATCACAGCCTTACACACATAGCCTGGGTTCAGATATTGCTGGATATTACAGACATATAACTGACTCACTGTGTTGACTCCATTACACAGAATGAGTGATTGAAAGTGAAACAGGTATCTTTATACTGGAACATCATGTACAATCATTCTGAACTCATCAAACCAGAGTGGAAGAAAATTCTCCTCATTTCCAAGGGACTGCCTCAGAAGAAGAAGAAAAGAAATGAGAAACAGTGTTTTTTTTTCAGTGAATCATAGGTCAGCTCCATACTAATGCACAGAGTAACAATGTCGAAATGAAATTGTCCATTGTATATTGAAAGACCTTTCCAGTCAATAAAACTGAGATATTTTTTAAGCATGCGTTTATAAAAGTTGTTATGCAAAAAAATGATAAGTAAAACTATGAAGAATTATAGACTAACAAATGACAACTGAAAGAATTGCAGATGCTGTAAATCAGTTAAAAAAAAAACAGAAATTGCTGGAAAAGCTCAACAGATCTGGTAGCAGCTGTGGAGAGAAATTAGAGTTAACGTTTCACGTCGAGTGACCCTTTCTCAGAACTGAGGAAGAATTATAGACTGTTCCTTACACATTCCTAATTTTAGTTGCTTCACAATTGTCATAACGTCTTCAGTTACTTAGACCATAAAATGTTGGAATTTCCTTCCTAAACCTCTCTCTCCCTCTCTCTTTCTCTCCTTCCACTTCCTCCTCTATTTAGACATTCCTTAAAACCAACCTCTTTAACCACACTTTTAGTCATCTGTCCTAATATCCCATGTTCTTTGGCATCAACGTTTGTTTGATTTTGCTTCTGTGAAGAACTTAGGGGCATTTTACCTCATTGAAGTTGCTAAATAGTCCAAGTTAATATTATGTTGTTGCTGAAATTAGTTTACATGACCTTAGTCCAGAACTTTGTAGAAAGGAAATGTTCAGAACAGATAGTAGATAATCACCTTGCTAAGTTAAGAAAACTAAATTGGCATCACTTAACCAGCATTGTAAATTAATATGTTATTTGAATTCATGTGGGGATACTTCTTGAGGAGTAGAGTTGAAATGTAAAGTCAGGACAGTGTCAAGGGATTGTGCCTGGAGAGTGTCAAACCTAAATTGTGAATACATTGAGGCTAATTACAAGCCATGTCTAAACATTGATTTGAGCTATGATAGATTTTTTTATTCCAGAGTTCCCTTCATCTTTTTCTACAGTGTATACGTGTGAAAAATTTTGTTATTAATTAGGATGGGAAATAGCATGTCATTTTTCTCTGTGTGTTGCGCAGGCTACCCAATCAGTCAAAGCTCACACATATTTACAGCTCACTTATAAAGTTAACTGCACAGCAAATTGAGCTTTCACATTTTCTACACTTTGTCCTATCTGCTGATCCCATTGCCATCAAAAGGAGGAAGCACTTGACAATCACTGAATGTCTCCACTAATGTAATAATTGGATTGATAACACTAGGTCAGAGGTAATGCACTGAAACTGCAAATCGCAAGGCTTAAGAATTTTAAGAGTAGATTTACCTTGGCTACACGCCTGGAGAAAGGGAGGATAGAAACTATGGGCAGCATAGTGGATCAGTAATTAGCCATGGGAATGCAGGGTTATAGGGATGGGGTTGGGGGGATGGGTCTGGGCTGAATGGTCTTCGGAGCTTTGGTGGGCCAAATAGCCTGATTCCACAATGTAGGGATTCTATCCTACCAGAAGACCGTTCAGCCTCACAACACACTTCTGCCCATTGTTCAGAGCCAGAATTACAGTGTGGTGGACACAGTGCTCCACAGCTGTCCTGGAAGGGTGCAAACCCACACTGTGTGGGACTCCTCCCCCTGGGGAAACCCATACTGTGGGAGACTCCTTCCCCTCCCCACAGGGGAACCCACACTGTGTGGGACCCCTTCTCCTCCCTCAGGGAACATCACACTGTCAAGTCACCCCTAACCCCATGGAAACCCACACTGTGGAGTCCCCCCTCCCCCTGGGGAGGATCACACTATGTGACTGATGTTTTCTTGTAGCTCTCCAGCCTTAACATCTGTCCTGAAAAGAAGGTTATGCCCCATCCTAGCTTCTGGTTCCTCCAAGGTGCTGATGCTTCCAGACAAAACACAGACTCGTGGGCACCCATCCCGAACTACTCCATCCTCAGGATGCTGTGCGATTCTCCATCCTGCACTCTCCTCCAAGGTAGAATTTTGCTGTTAAGATGTGATGAGTGACTTAGAGTCATAGAGATGTACAGCACGGAAACAGACCCTCCATCCAAGTCGTCAATGCTGACCAGATATCCCAACCCTATCTAGTCCCACATGCCAGCACCAGGCCCATATCTCTCCAAACCCTTCCTATTCATATATCTATCCAGATGCCTTTTAAATATTGCAATTGTACCAGCCTCCACCACATCCTCTGGCAGCTCATTCCATACACGTACCACCCTCTGTGTGAAAATGTCGCCCCTTAGGTCTCTTTTATATCTTTCCCCTCTCACCCTAAACCCTCTAGTTCTGGACTCCCCCACCTTTAGTATCTTTTAAAAATAAATATGATCCATTGATGAGACTACACGGCACCAAATCATTGCTTGTGTGCCATTCAACTGACCTTTTTTTATTGTTAGTATAGTTAGAATCTTCACTTCTTATGCTTGAGCTTACAGCCTTCAAAGTTAACTGACAAGGCATTTGGAAGATTTACGTCACCGTACATACAGCACATCAACAGAAGTCTCCTCCTGCCTGATGTAACTCAACCTCATAGGTGAGAACAAAATTAATTCAGTGTGTTTTATTTGTATTCTACTTGGTCTCATTCCTGTAATCAGAACAATGTACTTTTACATAGCTCCTTTAATGCAGTGAGAATGGCACGGTGGCTCAGTGGTTAGCACTGCTACCTCACACTGCCACGGACCTTGGTTTGAGCCCAGCTTTGGGCACCCACCTGTGCGGAGTTTGTACGTTCTCCCTGTGTCTGTGTGGGTTTCTTCTGGTTGCTCTGGTTTCCTCCCACAATCCAAAGGTGAGCAGGTGATGTGGATTGGCCACACTGAATAGTGTCCAGGGATATGTAGGTTAGGTGCATCAGCCATGGGAAATGCAGGGTTACAGGGATAGGGTAGGAAGATGAGTCTGGTAAGGTAAAAACAATGACTGCAGATGCTGAAAACCAAATACTGGATTAGTGGTGCTGGAAGAGCACAGCAGTTCAGGCAGCATCCAACGAGCAGCGATCTCGCTGCTCGTTGGATGCTGCCTGAACTGCTGTGCTCTTCCAGCACCACTAATCCAGTAGGAAGATGAGTCTGACTGGGATGGTCTTCATAAAGTAGGTGTGGACTCACTGGGACTATTGTCACCATAGGGATTCAATGAGAAGTACCAGGGCACTTGTCATATTACAAGTGTAAGCTAAATTGCAAGGATAGTTTAATTTTTCACTTAGACCTGGGGCTACACAGTGGAACATCCATGGTAGTAGGGAGGGGAAACTTTGTGAAATCTGGATGATGGATTCTTGTTGTAGTTCTTAAGTGCATTTTGGCTCACAGTTCCTGATAGAACCTGCTGTGCTGGCCTCTGGTACATGAAAGCAGCAAACAATCACTGCACTTCAGTCCTCAGAGTGGCTTCATATTTTACATGATAGAATCCCTACAGTGTGGAAATAGGCCATTCAGCCCAACAAGTCTGACTCTCCAAAGAACATCCCAGTCAGACTCATCCCCCCTACTCTTTCCCTGTAACCCTCCATTTCCCAGGGCTAATTCACCTAGCCCACTGAATCAGCAAGTTTTCTGAGGGAGAACACGTGTAGGTGTGTGTTTATCTCTTGATACTGACCCACTGTCATATTTTGTGAAATATAGGTCAGAAATATAGGTTCAAGAAAACCAAAATTGTCCAAAAA
This sequence comes from Chiloscyllium punctatum, assembly GCF_047496795.1. Lineage (NCBI taxonomy): Eukaryota > Metazoa > Chordata > Chondrichthyes > Orectolobiformes > Hemiscylliidae > Chiloscyllium > Chiloscyllium punctatum. The sequence continues at coordinate 76,054,408 of NC_092762.1, read as the reverse complement.
GCAGACAATTCTCTTGCTGTGGGCACCACTCAACAATCGACAAAATTGATATAATTTACTCAGTCCATTTATGTGGTTTCACATCAAATAACATGTGGCTCAAGTACTGACATTTAGCAACTGTCCTGCATGTGAAAATTGATGCTTTGGCCGCCAATTGCAGTTGCATCATTTGGATCTCTTTCATCCTTGTGTCTATTCTCCATTTTTAAAATTTAAAAGTCTGTTGTCAAATTGGCATCAAGACTAAGATGAAAGATGGGCATACTTGCTTGTGGTTGGGTGTCGGGACTAGTCTTTAAAAGGTTTCGAGATCAACTGATTAAAATGGTTTTGTCCAAAATCGCTCCGACATCAGAAACTTTTGTTTTTTATGAGAGCTCAACCGTGATGAAAATGCCTGACTTAAACACAGATCTCCACACCATTCTTCAATTCATTGGGTAACAGGTGATCCAATTCCAGCAAAATCCAAAATCCAGTCTCAAGTCCTTAAAACAGCTGGATTTCGGATGAGAGACCTGTAAAACACATGATATTGTTTCATCAATCAAAGTTTGAAAAGCTGTTTTATCCCAATATGCAAACATTATACCTTTATATGACAGTCAGCTACATTATAAATTTTTGTCACTCTCATGTACTACGTTTTGCCTTATTTGAGAAGAACCTACCAACAATTGAGCCCCATTCCTCTGCAAACTGTCAAAAATGTGTTTCTATTGAATTAAACCACCAAGATGATGAATTTGCTTAATGCACTATTATTCAGGATAAAAAAAATCACTAAGTTTTGCCATTAACAGGAAAATGATTATTGTTGTAAACAAACTTACTCTTTAATAAACGGCAAACAAAAATGGGTTACTCATTATCACTGTGCAATTAAACTATATCCCTTTAAAAATACGCAAACACACATGTGCGTTCATGAATAAAACAGACAAAAACATTTTGAAACAAATTTTATGCTGTTCCTTAGCTTGTATTTTCCAGTTTATAGTCAAAAAAAGACACAGTTCTCACTATTTTAACAATAACTCACAATGTTTCATAATTGTCCCAATTGCAAGCGAAAGGAAGGGGGTACATTTACGCAACACCATTCATGACCTCAGGATGTCTCAAAGCGCTTTACAGTCAATGAAGTACATTTCACCTGCTTTCACTGGCAAAAGCAGCAGGCAGCTTGCAAACAGCAACATGATAAATAATCAGATAACTGGCATTTTTCTATTGATGAGCAGGGAATACAAGATATTGTGGAGAAGTCTCCTGTTCTTCAACTACTGCCGCCACTTATTTCATATCCATTTACAGGAAGGATGAATGTGTCAGACTCAAAACAGCCTGTCTGACAGTGCAACTCCCCCTCAGTGTGACACTGCTGTATTGGGTAGATTTTGTGCTCAACTCTCCAGAGTGGGCCTCGAACCATAGACATGAAGACAAAGTGTAACCAACTGAGCCCAGGCTCAAACTTCTAATGCCTTTCTTCAATGGAGATCCTAAACTGATCTTATTGTAGACCTAACGTTGATGGCAGAGACGCCTGTATTACAATTTTGTTTCTGGATTTCCAACAGATCTGATGAAGTAACTTGAAAATCCAAACATATTAAATTTTTGCTATAATTCAATCATTCACTTGTGTCAACATCTATTAGGAGTTTAGTGGCAATAGTTATGACATTTACTGTGAGCTCTCTATCACTAGGGCACCACAGCCAAGCAAATACCAACCCGAGTCATATCATCACATATATTGAGGTTGGGCAAGGATTCAGCTGCATTAAATAAGCTCAGAGTGAAAAAAAGATGCAAAATGTTAAAATAGGCATACACCATGTTGAAACAAAAATAACATATACTGCCAGCTCTGTCTAGCATTCAATGAAATAGCATATTGGCATACCAACTGGCAGGTATTAACATACTTTCATCTGCAATCCTCAGGGAATATCTCAACGTCCCGAACATTTCCCAAATCATATTTGACTGGATCATCCTGTTTGTTGCATTGCTATTCCACATGTAGTATTGAATGTCGTGCATAATGCTGGTTGTAATGCAACATGAAGATAATTGCAGCTACTTCACATAACTCACATAGCACTAATCAAGTTTAATAGAATAAGTCAAGTTGACTAACACACCAATTAAGGCGATTATTAGAGGCTGCATCTGACTTGAAATAAGGGAGACCATTATCATCCCAGCTTTTCAGAGTATGACCGTGAGGTGCAGATTAATACACCCCAGTATATAAACTAATGCCTGTTCACAGATATATATTTTTGCCCAAATGTGAGGCATTCAAATTCAGGGCGTGATTATCTCTCACTGCAGTACAGTAAGTGGTGTACAATGGCTAATTCAATTAACGGTTATCTTTTTTAAAATTACAGTTTGGATTTCATCATACGATACACTTGATTCAAAGAGCAATTACAACATTAACATGATTTGGTATTTCACACCATGAAAGATTTTTAATGAATTAACTGGTAGTAGGCAAGCTGCCTTTCCACATGTGGATATTAAACATCATCGACCAGAGATTACTTAACTTCAGTCTCCTGTGTTCCCTTCATTACTACAGAACCTACACTTCAAAATCTTTCCAATGACAGAAAAGCGATTTGGGATGTCTGGATGCAAATTCTTTTTTTAAATGTTAATCAATGGTTAGTTACCTATTGTGAGTGAAGAAAAAGCAGATGATATAAAAGATGTTTGATTTTGTAACACATCAAGGAAACAGACTGAATTAATTCTGTGGCATCGCCACATGGCTCTCTACATCAAAAGTAGCTAGAAATTGAATCTATTTTGAGAAATGCCTATTCCGGTTTTCTGTAAAGAAATATCAATTTATTTACCAGGAACCAAGTTTGAAGAAAATCTCTTGTATGAATACCTCTGCATTCCATGACAAATTCTTTCCTTTTCCCTCAGTGTGAGGTGTGGTATAAGATGGCTAGTATCTGAAAGGGTTAACTGACTTCACAAGATCAGTTCCACCCAACAGAATTCGAAGGCAGTTATTGCTCTAAGTTGCGAACGCAATTCTGATTCTAAGATCAATGTCGCAAACAGTAATATATTTACTTGCTCTTAAGTCCAACCTGGTAGTCCCTCATAAGATTATTAAGCATCTCAGATGTAATGCAAATAGCAATTATATACTATATAATTAATCTTTACCATTTATCAAGACTGAGCCTACCTCCTGCTAAAGACTTTCTGCGTTCTTCCCCACATGGTATCCATAGGATCATAGAATCCCTACAGTGCAGAAAGAGGCCATTTGGCCCTTAGAGTCTACACTGACCTCCAAAGAGCATCCCACCCAAACCTAGTCCATACCCTTTCACCATAACCTCATATTTACTATGGCTAATCCACCTAACCTGCACACTACAACACAATTTAGCATGGCTTGCACAACTTTGGATTGTAGGACAAAACCAGAGCACCCAGCAGAAACCTACACAGATATGGGGAGAATATGCAAGCTCCACAAAGACAGTCACCCAAGGGTGGAATCAAACCCAGGTCCCTGGCACTGTGAGGCAGCAGTACTAACTACTGAGCCACTGTGCTGAGGTTGGTACCAAGGAGAAGGATTGGTCATAGTGAATCTACCCAGATGCCTCAAATGGTTCTGGTGAACATAACCACAGCAGAAACGATGCTGACCAATGGATGGTTTCACAATGTACACTAAGATGGACACTAGAGATGAATTTTGTCTGATTTTGTTTCAGAATTGGGACTGCATAGGCAGATCCTGTCCCATCAGGGAATCCCATGGTCAGCTTCATATTGGTCATTGGGCCCCATTTCAGCAATTCAGATAAGATTGCCAATTGCCCTTTACAACAATCTCATCTTTCTCTGTAAACTAGCAGGAGAGCTGTTTTCCAATTCTCTGTGTTCTACACGGGAGCTGTTTTCCAACTCTCTGTGTGCTACAGGGGAGCTGTTTTCCAACTCTCTGTGTGCTACAGGGGAGATGTTTTGCAACTCTCTCTGTGCTACAGGGGAGATGTTTTCCAACTCTCTGTGTCTTGTACAGCCGTAACATGACCTCATAATTCCTATACTCAATATTCTGACCAATAAAGGAAAGCATACCAAACACCTTCTTCAGTATTCTATCTACCTGCGACTCTACATTCAAGGAGCTATGAACCTGCACTCCAAGGTCTCTGTTCAGCAACAGTCCCTCAGACCTGGCCATTAAGTGTATAAGTCCTGGTCTAATTTATTTTTCCAAAATGCAACACCTCACATTTATCTAAATTAAAATTCATCTGCCACTCCTCAGCCCATTGGCCCATCTGATCAAGATCCCGTTGTAATCTGAGGTAACCTTCTTCGCTGTCCACTACACCTCCAATTTTGGTGTCATCTGCAAACTTACTAACTATACCTCCTATATTCACATCCAGATCATTTATATAAATGACAAAAAGCAATAGACCAAGCACCGATCCTTGTGCCACATAACTGGTCACAGGCCTCCAGTCTGAAAAGCAACCGTCCACCACCACTCTCTATCTTCTAACTTTGAGCCAGTTGTGTATCCAAACGGCCAGTCCTCCCTATATTCCACGAGATCTAACCTTGCTAACCAGTCTCCCATGGGGAACCTTGTCGAACGCCTCACTGAGGTCCATATAAACCATGTCCACCACTCTGCCCTCATCAATCCTCTTTGTTACTTCTTCAAAAAACTCAATCAACTTTGTGAGACATTGTTTCTCACACACAAAGCCATGTTGACTATCCCTAATCAGTCCTTGCCTTTCCAAATACATGTAAATCCTATCCCTCAGGATTCCCTTCAACAACTTGCCCACCATCGACGTCAGGCTCACTGGTCTTTAATTCCCTGGCTTGTCCTTACCATCTTTCTTGAATCGTGGTACCACGTTAGCTACCTTCCAAGTCTTCCGCACCTCACTTGTGACTATTGATGATAAATATCTCAGCAAGGGGCCAGCAATCACCTCTCTAGCTTCCCACAGAGTTCTCAGGTACACCTGAACAGGTCCTGGGGATTTGTCCACCTTTATACATTTCAAGACATCCAGCACTTCCTCCTCTGTAATATGGATATTTTTCAAAATGTCACCATCTATTTCCCTACATTCTATATCTTCCATGTCATTTTCCACAGTAAATACTGATGCAAAATACTCGTTTAGTATTTCCCCCATCTCCTGTCGCTCCACACAAAGACCGCCTTGCTGATCTTTGGGGGGCCCTATTCTCTTCCTAGTTACCCTTTTGTCCTTAATGTATTTGTAAAAGCCCTTTGGTTTCTCCTTAACCCTATTTGCCGAAGTTATCTCACGTCCCCTTTTTGCCCTCCTGATTCCCCTCTTAAGTGTACTCCTACTTCCTTTATACTCTTCTAAGGATTCACTCGATCTATCCTGTCTATACCTGACACATGCTCCCTTCTTTTTCTTAACCAAACCCTCAATTTCTCTAGTCATCCAGCATGCCCTATACCTACCAGTCTTTCATTTCATCCTAACAGGAATATACTGTCTCTTGACTCTCATTATCTCATTCCTGAAGGCTTCCCATTTTCCAGTCGTCCCTTTACATGTGAACATCTGCCCCCAATCAGCTTTTGAAAGTTCTTGCCTAATACCATCAAAATTAGCCTTCCTCCAATTTAGAACTTCAACTTTTAGATCCAGTCTGTCCTTTTCCATCACTATTTTAAAACGAATAGAATTATGGTCACTGGCCCCAAAGTGCTCCCCCCACTGACACCTCAGTCACCTGCCCTGCCTTATGTTCCAAGAGTAGGTCAAGTTTTGCCCCTTCTCGAGTAGGTACATCCACATACTGAATCAGAAAATTGTCTTGTACACACTTAACAAATTCCTTTCCATCTAAACCGTTAACACTATGGCAGTCCCACTCTATCTTTGGAAAGTTAAAATCCCTTGGCAAAACCATCCTATAATTCTTACAGATAACTAAGATCTCCTTCCAAATTTGTTGCTCAATTTCTTGCTGACGATTAGGGGGTCTATAATACAATCCCAACAAGGTGATCATCCCTTTCTTATTTCTGAGTTTGATCCAAATAACTTCTCTGGATGTATTTCCGGGACTATCCTCCCTGACTACAGCTGTAACGCTATCCCCCCCACTCTTGCCTCCCTTTCTATTGTAGCATTTGTATCCTGTAACTTTAAGCTGCCAGTCCAGTCCATTCCTGAGCCACATTTCTGTAATTGCTATGATATCCCGGTCCCATGTTCCTAACCATGCCCTGAGTTCCTCTGCCTTCCCTGTTATGCTTCTTGCATTGAAATAAATGCAGTGTAATTTATCAGTCCGACCTTGTTCTCTGCTTTATCCCTGCCTACCCTGATTGTTTGACTCACTTCTTTTCTCAACTGTACCAGTCTCAGATTGACCTCCTTCCTCACTGCCTCCCTGGGTCCTAGCTCCCCAACCTTACTAGTTTAAATCCTCCCGAGCAGCTCGAGCAAATCTCCCTGCCAGTATGTTCGTCCCCTTCCAATACAGGTGCAAACCATCCTTCTTGTACTGGTCACTTATATCCTAGAAGAGATTCCAATTATCCAAAAATGCAAACCCTTCTCCCATACACCATCTCCTCAGCCACACATTCATCCTTTCTATCCTCCTTCCTACCCTCACTAGCTTGTAGCACCAGGAGTAATCCAGATATTACTACGCTTGAGGACCTCCTTTTTAAATTCCTGCCTAATTTTCTATATTCTCCCTTCAGAATCTCATCCTTTCCCCTTCCTGTGTTTGGTTCCAATGTGTACAATGACCTCCTGCTAGCCCCTCTCCCCTTTGAGAACATTCTGCACCCTCTCTGAAACATCTTTGATCCTGGCACCAGGGAGGCAAAACACCATTCTGAATTTTTGTTGCTACCTCTCTTTCCTTTCCTGGAGTTAACCCACCTATCTGACTTTTCTTCCTTCCTATAACTGCCATCCATCACACCTACTTGCTCTTGTAAATCCCTCATTGCTATGACTTCATGTGACTTTTCCCAAACAGGTTCCTCTAAGATCAGGTGTGAATTTCAGTGTTAGTTAAGTTTTCTGAGACACACTCCATGTCCAGAGATATGTGAATTCTAACAGCAAAGACAGTAACTGCGTAGACTCACTGCTGTATTAGTTTATTTTTCTCTCTCTCTCTCCTTCACTGACCATGTGCTGCCTTTGTCTGTGTTGCTCCCTTTTAAAAGTGCTGCTGTTTTAACTTTTTTCTCCAAAGTTCCAAACAATGCAGAAGAATATAAAACAGTAATTGCTACTCCTGGAATTTGAGAAAATCACCACCAACACCTAAAATACCTCAAAAACGGAGCAGCTCTTACAGCCACAAATTTTTCCTGTCCTCCATCTTGGATTACCCAGAATCCTCCCTCAAACTCCAAACCAGAAATTGTCTGGAGTTTTCTGGGTGGTACATGAGCCTTTATTGAGACCAAAACCTAGCCTATAGATGGGGCTAGGCTTCTGGTGTCAGACCAAAGGGATATTGATGCCTCATTCAGTTTACTCTCTCTTCAGCAGCAGTGATTGCTACAGGGCCATTACTGTAACCACAGGCTATCCTTAGGAGGAGCTCACCCTTTGTAATGCTGATCTGGCTAGCTGTAGCCTCGTTTTATTCTTAAGGCTGAAAGTTCTTCAGAAGACGCCTTCATCCTAAGGCAGCCTCCCCACCTCAGCCTCAGACAGTGGAGCTGCTGACATTTCAGTATGAGTCAGCTTCTGACTGACTCATCAGCATATGGAGCCACACCGCTATTCTTAATCGGATGGGGATCCCAAAGGCAACCTATTAACTGGCTGCCTTCCTTCAGATCTTGCCACCAGTCTTTGTGCAATCCTGACCTACATTTCATGCTTTACTAAGAGTCCTTACACAGCATCTTACAAAGCCTCTACCACCACCATCTACAAGGGCAAAGCCAACAGATATATAGGAGCACCATCACCTGCTGGTTCCCCTCCAAGCCACTGACTTGGAAATATATCACCATCCCTTCAGTGTTGTTGGGTCACAATCCTGGAACTGCCTCTCTCATGGCATTGTGAGCCTATCTCAACCAAATGGACAGCAATAGTTCAAGAAGGCAGCTTACCACCAAATCCTCAAGGGTGACTGGGGAGGGCAATAAATGCTGATCCAACCAGCATCAACTACGCCCCATGAATGAATGAAAGAATAAAAACATGCAATTGCAACCTGGGATTAAAACATTTGCCCAGCAAGCTGGTTTTCCCAGCAGAATGATTCATTGTGGGAATCATACAGTGGTGCTCTTCTTGTGTCACCTTGCATTAACATAATTTCTTCCAGCTGATTGTGTGATTTGTTGGTGTTACCAGATGGAGAAAATCAGCATTCACGTGTTTTGTATTTATTCTGCTGTTTGCACCAGAACAATAGGTTTACTTTGGGGTTAGTCTCAGATTGGATGCTTGAATGATTACCTCTTAAGTCAGAATATTGTGAGCTTACGTTCTCCTGTCTGAGGTTTAAGGACAGAAATGAGGCCAATATTTCTGAGAGAGAGCCTTGCTGAGAGAGGTGCCATTTTCTTTGATAGGAAGTTGACCCAGTGTGCTGTCTACTCTCTCAGCTGGATGTAAGTTGTAATTCTCAATGTCACACAGAGCCCTGGCTGACAGCAACCTGTCTAATATTTATCACTTAACCCATGTCATCCAAAGTAGCTTACCTCATTGCTCCTTGTGGCAGTTTGCTATCAACAAGTTGGAAGCCATGTTTCCGACATTACAATGCAGACCACACGTCAAAATGAAAGATTTTCACTGTGCCTCAGTACACGTGACAATAAATTTGATTCAGTTCAATCAGCTGTAAAGTGCTTTGAGATGTCCTAGTTGGTCAAAGACAGTATTTTTATCCAAGTTTTCCCTTTCTTGTTTTAATGCCTTCCTATTACAACTAGGTGCAGCATGCCATCACCTCCTTGTGAGGTAATACTTGCATTTGTCTTTAACTTGCTTCTGAAGGTCTTGACCCCAGGTCCCCATGTACCCTTGCCCTTAAACGAAACTTTTTTTTTGGATTACTGTTCCTTTTCACATATGTCCATAAACTCATGGGTTTCTTTACAAAGATGAAGAGTTATACACATTGACCTTTCCTCTGTTACCTTTGTTTTGTTGTAAGGACTGGGTAGCCCATTTATATTGCAGTAACTAAAACAGTCTATTGTGTTTCAGGTAGCACCCATAACCGGGGCTCAAAGGGTCTTGCAGCACTCTTGCTGGGATAGGGGCTGCCATGTTTGGGGTTGGGGACAGGATTACTAAGCCAGAGGCAGCACCAAGGACCATGATTGCTGTCCCTGGCATTGCTCCAGACACATATAATATTAACAATTGCAATTTCCCTTCAGATGGTATCTTAGAAATAATATAATGCAAAAAGGAGTTTCAACAGATCATAAAACCATGGGGGAAGGGTATGGCTTTGGTCAGCTCAGTTGGCGGGACTATCATTCAGAGTGATACTCCTACACCAATTGAAATGACCATGGAGGATCCTTCTTCTCAACCTCTCCCCTCACCTGAGGCATGGTGACCCTCAGGTTAAACTACCACCAGTCATCTCTCTCTAAAGAAAAAATGGTCCTATGGGGGTCTACAGTTAGAGAGTCACACAGCATGGATACAAACCCTTTGGCCCAACTAGCGATGCAGACCATAATTCCAATCTAAACTAGCCACACCTTCCTGCGCTTGGCCTATCTCTGTCCAAACCTTTTTTTATTCAAGTACTTATCCAAATGTCTTTTAAACATTGTAACTGTACTTGCATCCGCCATTTCCTCTCAACATTCATTCCACATATGAGCCACTTTCTATATATAAAAATTGCCCAATATTCCCCCTAATCTTGAAATCCCCCACCCTAGGGGAAAGGCACCTACCATTCACCTTGTCTATACCTCTCATGATTTTATAAACGTTTATAAGGTCACCCCTCAACCTCCTATGCTCCACTGAAAAATGTCCCAGCCTATCCAGCCTTTCCTTATAACACAAACACTCCATTCCCAGAAGAGATGGATGTGAAATCTCTTCTGAACCCTCTCCAACTTAATAATATCCTTCCTATAATAGGGAACCCAGAAGAATCCCCACCAATGTCCTGTAGAATCTCAATGTGGAGGTGCCGGTGTTGGACTGAGGTGGACAAAGTCAGAAGTCACATGACACTGGGTTATAATCCAACAGGTTTATTTGAAATCACAAACTTTCAGAGATGAAGCCTGCTGAAGAAGCAGTGCTCTGAAAGCTCGTGATTTCAGATAAACCTGTTGGACTATAATCTGGTGTTGTGTGACTTCTGACTGTACAACCTCAACACGACATTCGAACTCCTGTACTCAAAGATCTCCTCAAATGTAATTCCACTCTTCAAAAAAGGAAATAGGGAAATCCCCGGCAATTACAGACCAGTAAGTCTTACGTCTGTCGTCTGCAAGGTGTTGGAAAGGATTCTGAGGGATAGGATTTATGACCATCTGGAAGAGCATGGCTTGATTAAATGCAGTCAACACAGCTTTGTGAGGGGCAGGTCATGCCTCACAAACCTTATCGAGTTCTTTGAAGATGTGACTAGAAACGTTGATGAGGGTTGAGCTGTGGATGTGGTGTATATGGACTTCAGCAAGGCATTTGATAAGGTTCCCCGTGGTATGCTCATTCAGAAGGTCAGGTGGAATGGGATACAGGGAAACTTAGCCGTCTGGATACAGAATTGGCTGGCCAACAGAAGACAGCGAGTGGTAGTAGAAGGAAAATATTCTGCCTGGAAGTCTGTGGTGAGTGGTGTTCCATAGGGCTCTGTCCTTGGGCCTCTACTGTTTGTAATTTTCATTAATGACTTGGAAGAGGGGATTGAAGGATGGGTCAGCAAGTTTGCAGACGACACAAAGGTTGGACGTGACATTGACAGTATAGAGGGCTGCTGTCGGCTGCAGTGGGACATTGACAGGATGCAGAGATGGGCTGAGAGGTGGCAGATGGAATTCAACCTGGATAAATGCAAGCTGGTGCATTTTGGAAGGTCGAATTTGAAAGCTGAGTACAGGATTAAGGATAGGATTCTTGGCAGTGTGGAGGAACAGAGGGATCTTGGTGTGCAGGTACATAGATCCCTTAAAATGGCCACCCAAGTGGACAGGGTTGTTAAGAAAGCATATGGTGTTTTGGCTTTCATTAACAGGGGGATTGAGTTTAAGAGTCGTGAGATCTTGTTGCAGCTCTATAAAACTTTGGTTAGACCGCACTTGGAATACTGCGTCCAGTTCTGGTCGCCCTATTATAGATGTGGATGCTTTGGAGAGGGTTCAGAAAAGGTTTACCAGGATGCTGCCTGAACTGGAGGGCTTATCTTATGAAGAGAGGTTGACTGAACTTGGACTTTTTTCATTGGAGAAAAGGAGGAGGAGAGGGGACCTAATTGAGGTGTACAAGATAATGAGAGGCATAGATAGAGTTGATAGCCAGAGACTATTTCCCAGGGCAGGAATAATTAACACAAGGGGTCATAGTTTTAAGCTGGTTGGAGGAAAGTATAGAGGGGATGTCAGAGGCAGGTTCTTTACACAGAGAGTTGTGAGAACATGGAATGCGTTGGCAGCAGCAGTTGTGGAAGCAAGGTCATTGGGGACATTTAAGAGACTACTGGACATGCATATGGTCACAGAAATTTGAGGGTGCATACATGAGGATCAATGGTCGGCACAACATCATGGGCTGAAGGGCCTGTTCTGTGCTGTACTGTTCTATGTTCCATGTTCTATGTTCTATCTGAGCAATGAGCATGCTAAACGCCTTCTTAACCACTCTGTTTGATATGACTATGGTGATTTTACCTTTAATAGACAACTATGATTACCATATCACGTAAAGACACATCAAGATAGGGGTAAAGGGAAATTGATGTTGCACAGGATTGGTACTAACTGGTCAGTAAAAACACTCGGCAGGATTCTATCCAACCCGCACAGACACTTGCTATCTATAAATACAGCTGTTAACACAGCAAAAGAATAAGTATACTAGCAGTCAGCTGATGTTGACTTTAAGCATGTGATTTTAGTTTGGATGCTCAGATTCCACACAGCAGCTTGAGCACTGACATTTTGAAATATCACTGTAAACACTCAATCAAAATACAATTTTATGACCGCCAGCTATCTATTATCATATATGCGATACAATCCCATAGCCTACTAACAATTCACCTTTGATGCCAACTGGCTTTGTTAAGATTTTAAATGAGTTGATGAGTTTAACAGTCTGCCTGAGCTGAATCAGCTCGCTGCACCATCATTTGGTGCTGTGCAGTTTCCACCCGCCAGCATTTTCCATCTCTTTTCGTTGCAGTTCTCTTTTCATCATCCAAGGTTACAACAGAGGAGTCAACTTGGGTTTCTGAGGTTATTCTGCCCATTGTCTGTTGTCAGAGCCTCCATTGTACTGTCTGGTCTGATAGAGCAGTGGATGTGTGAAGTGAAGTGGAAGAACACATCCTCACAATACTCACACGCAGAATACTTAAATCAATTAGCAGCCTTGAACTGGTCAACCAAGTAACTAGATAAGCATTGAAACATGCTGAACTGAGATAGCCATCACATGACAGGGCTCTGTTGCACAGCTACTCAGTTTGATTTCTTAATGTATTATTGAAGAATTTTTTTTTTTTGCTAAGCTGTAGAAGTAGGTAATTTTTGAAATCGTTTCCATTGCCAAGGGGTCAGGATATCTGAAAGCTGTTGTCAGCCGCTATTTCAATTCCTTGGCTGGCCTTTGGAATAATGTAAGAAACATTGAGGAGATTAGAGAGGCCTGGCGTGCCTACTGACTGGGTTTCTGCCTGAGTAAATTGCTGCCACCTTCAATCTCATGTCAAAGACTCTCAGAGGCTTTTTTTTTCGCAATGACATGGCAACAGTCAGCTTAATCGAATGTAATCAGCCCTTGGCAAAGCTGTCAGGTACCAAACACGGTTGTGCCTCTGAAGCCGTCACACAGCCAGGGGTGGATTAATTTGATCTTTATCATGGTACTGGATGGGGAGATTTCAGTCATGAAGGTGCTGAATTGGCAAATCTGACTTCCTGATTCAATTTCTTCCTCCTTTATAGAAAGGTCCGTTTTTAAAATACTGGAGAGGGAATTAACCTGTGAACCCTCACCCACCCTGATGCGGTTGATATCCTTGCTAAGAGACAACCTCAAAATATGAATAATTATTTTGACTCTTCCCCCTCACATATTTCTGAGAAAATGTGCAAAGGATTTAGCAATGAAAATCATTATGTAAACTAGACATTGATTTTATTAAAGCATTTATTGTAGCACTTCCAATATTATATCCGTAAATACACAGACCCTTGAAATTAGACAAGTAAGTTCCAGATGAACACACATCTGGCTCTGAATTCCTTTCATTTTACAAAATACAAAATATTAAAGTTTTTTTAAAATAAATGAAGACAAGCACAACAACACAGAACAACAAAAATATTGGATACATATTTGGTTTCATAATCCTTTTTAAAAATGATTGAATTTTCAGCTGCAGCTTTTTATTTATGGAAAAAAGTACCACATATTTACTGCATGGGTAAACCAATTGAATAAAGTTTAAGTGATGGAGTCACAAGTACATTTGATGTAGGTCAAATATCACATTGAATAAAAGTCATATTCAGTATGACCCTAAAATGACTTTCTGTTTATAAAATACCTGCTTTCTCTTATAAAAAAGACATGATACATTTTGAACTGCTGCCAGTTAAATTTGTGACATTGAGGACCTACCAGAGCAAAAGATCAACTGTGACATTCTGGTGAATTGGCTACCCAGCATTTTGTGTGCGTGGGAGCACTGTTGTCCTGGCAACATAATGATGAAGTGCTGTGCATGTTGCATTGAGAAGGAACAGCTCTCAGGGACCCTTACAGCACCTGTCAAGTCATTCAACTTAGGCGTCTGGTTGCATTACTTACTCCGCATAGAATTAAAGAGCAGCCCAAAATACCATATCCCGTCCAAGTCAAAAAACCAAAAGCATCTACATTGATTCCAGTATGGCCCTGGGTTTGAGGCTAGTGGGGACTGATAAGGAAGTATTCAGCACTTAAAGTTAACACTTGCAATTTGTGAAAGCTTTAAGGAGGATGTCCTCACCTTCTCCATCCATTACTAATCATCCGATCCCTCAGAGAGAAAGAACAAGATTCTTTTTATGAACCTTTTGAGTCTCAAATCTTGCAAATGACTCCAATTAATTTTGCTTTTTTGTTTATATAATTTATAAAATTGACAACATCACAGGACAGTTCCCCAGGCAGGATCGAGTTTCCAAATGTAGAAAAACAACAGTTAGAGGCAAAAAAAATGGTGGTAAGGCAAAATTAATGCCTCTTGAATGCATATAGAATTTGAAACAAAATAAATGAATTCATGGTAGGGAGGTTAATGGATATGTCCTTGGTTGCAAGGAGATTAAAGCTGGGCACTAAATATTCAGGTGAATGTGACCTTTCAAATGTGAGGCCAGAAGGAAAGTGTCTGGGTAGCTTTGTTAGTATATGATGAAATAAATGCGATAGAAAGAAATATTGGTCAGAGTATTGAGTACAGGAGTTGAGAGGTCATGTTGCAGCTGTACAGGACATTGGTTAGGCCATTGTTGGAATATTGTTCGCAATTCTGGTCTCCTTCCTATCGGAAGGATCTTGTGAAACTTGAAAGGGTTCAGAAAAGATTTACAAGGATGTTGCCAGGGTTGGAGGATTGGAACTATAGGGAGGGGTTAAATAGGCTGGGGCTTTTTCCCCTTGAGCATTGGAGGCTGAGGGGTGACCTTATAGAGGTTTATAAAATCATGAGGGGCATGGATAGGGTAAATAGACAAGGTCTTTTCTCTGAGTTGGGGGAGTCTGGAACTAGAGGTCTAGGGTGAGAGGGGAAAGATATAAAAGAGACCTACGGGGCAACTTTTTCAAGCAGAGCGTCATGCGTGTAAGGAATGGGCTGCCTGAGGAAGTGGTGGAGGCTGGTACAATTGCAACACTTAAAAGACATCTGGATGGGTATATGAATAGGAAGGGTTTGGAGGGATATGGGCCGGGTGCTGGCAGGAGGGACTCGATTGGGTTGGGATATTTGGTCCGCATGGACGAGTTGGACAGAAGGGTCTGTTTCCGTACTGTACATCTCTATGACTCTATGTCAATGATCCTAATCATTATTAAGTGTATTTTTTTTTAAACATGACATCTGCTAATCCCATCACTTCAGTGGTTAGTGCCACCAAGTACATGGGATAGACTCTTATATGAATCTGATTAATGTGGGGTATGGCTCAAAATGTGGCAGAATCAGAGCAGCCATCTGGGAAGGCCTACTTCAACCTTGGGAGCATCCCTCTCCATCTTTTATGCTTTTGACAAGTAACATTGTGAGTTTTTCCCATGGCAACAGTGAGTGGCCAATTAAGAGAGATAATTGCTTGTTAAATGCCTTGTTAACAGCCCAATTCACCTCATTAATATTCAGTTTCTCATTTTGCACAAAGGTCAATGTTGAGAAATCTCAACATGGAAATCTGAGAGGGTCCTGGGGGTGACTCCAACTCACTACTTGCTCCAAAATATCTTCATGCTGCTAAGAACCAAACAGCATCATGAACATTGGAATCTGACACAAGCTAATGTCTCACAACTGTCAAGGTACCCCTGTGATGTAGGTGCAGGCTGCTCTGGAAGCACAGACCTTTATTACAGGATGCACTTAGAGTTGGCGGACTGTTGTACACTATCAGGCACCCAGCTCATGACTGGACCACACTGCATCACCTCACGGCTATTTTCCGCCTCTCTTGGTTGTTGCAAGTGGGTGGTGTAGCACCCACCCACATGCAATCAGCATCCATTCCTTGCTTGGCGATGCCAGTTAGTGTGGTCACATAGCCAGGCAGCTCACCTTGCTGGTCAGTAGTCCTCAGTCAAGGGAGTGTGTATCTTGCTGTATGGAGATGTGCTATGTCAATCTCACACCTATGTTGATGTGCCAAATGCACTGCAATGTGCTAAAAGCAGGCAGCCATGTGTCAAAGTCTTACTAGTGTAGTCCTCACCAAAATCCATGAGGCACCTATTGGTCAGCGGGCTCTAGCACAGCACATAGCCTTCTGTAGCAGTCCAGAGAATTGGCCATGGTCAGGCATCCATTCGAGGTGTTCTCTATCAGGGGTTCATGCCTCTGCAGTCTTGGGAATGTGTCATGGTCAGGTCTATGGCTTCATAGATGCCAGTCCAGGGGTTGGGCTGGAGTTGTAGAGTTAACACAGTTGAGGGGATGGATGGCTGTCAGCCAGGAGTCTGGGCACTTCTCACCCCGGGGCTGTCCAGGTTAGATTGCTAAAGAGGGTGGGCCATGGACATTCCATCACTTCCTTCCACAGAGATCAAGGGGAAAAAACAGGATTGGGAGGTTCAAGTGGGGAGAGTGGGGGCACTGCCTCAGGATGAAGAAGGTTTTGCAAACTTTGGAACTCTCTGTGTCAGCTGGAAGCAGGGTCATTGAATATTTTTAAGGTTGAAATCGATTAATGATAGGTAGGAGAATAAAGGATCGGTGCTGGGCCCTCTACTTCTTGTCATTTACATAAATGATTTGGATGTGAGCATAAGAGGTACAGTTAGTAAGTTTGCAGATGATACCAAAATTGGAGGTGTACTGGACAGCGAAGAGGGTTACCTCAGTTTACAACAGGATTGGGACCAGATGGGCCAATGGGCTGAGAAGTGGCAGATGGAGTTTAATTCAGATAAATGAGAGGTGCTGTATTTTGGGAAAGCAAATCTTAGCAGGACTTATATACTTAATGGTAAGGTCCTAGGGAGTGTTGCTGAACAAAGAGACCTTGGAGTGCAGGTTCATAGCTCCTTGAAAGTGGAGTCGCAGGTAGATAGGATAGGGAAGAAGGCGTTTGGTATGCTTTCCTTTATTGCTCAGAGTATTGAGTACAGGAGTTGGGAGGCCATGTTGCGGCTGTACAGGAATTTGGTTAGGCCACTGTTGGAATATTGCGTGCAATTCTGGTCTCCTTTGTATCGGAAAGACGTTGTGAAACTTGACAGGGTTCAGAAAAGATTTACAAGGATGTTGCCAGGGTTGGAGGATCTGAGCTACAGGGAGAGGCTGAACAGGATGGGGCTGTTTTCCCTGGAGCATCGGAGGCTGAGGGGTGACCTCATGGAGGTTTACAAAATTATGAGGGGGATGGATAGGATAAATGGACAAAGTCTTTTCCCTGAGGTCAGGGAGTCCAGAACTAGAGGGCATAGGTTTAGGGTGAGAGGGGAAAGATATAAAAGAGACCTAAGGGCAACTATTTCACGCAGAGGGTGGTACGTGTATGGAATGAGCTGCCAAAGGATGTGGTGGAGGCTGGTACAATTGCAACATTTAAGAGGCATTTGGATGGGTATATGAATAGGAAGGGTTTGGAGGGATATGGGCCAGGTGCTGGCAGGTGGGACTAGATTGGGTTGGGATATCTGGTCAGCATGGATGATTTGAACCGAAGGGTCTGTTTCTGTGCTGTACATCTCTATGACTCTGTGACTCTAAAAGGTTATTGGGGTTAGATGGAAAAATGGAATTTGGTACACAAATAGATCAGCCATGATCTTATTGAATGCAGCAGACTCAAATGACCAAATCATCTACTTCTGGCCTTAATTCATATGTTTGTAAAATGGACAATTTCATATTTTCCCACATGACTCCATTTGCCGGATCTTTGCCCAATGACTGTACACTTAACCTGTTTATGTCCCTTTTTGGCCTCCTTACTTCCTCTTCACAACTTGCATGCCTACCTATTTTTGTTTCATCAACAAATGTAGCAACTGTACTTTGATTACTTCATCCAATTATATAAATGTTGTGAAAAGTTGACGTCTTACCATTGATCCATGTGGCACCCCATTTATTACATATTGCCAACCAGAAAGTGACTCAGTTTTGCTTTTTTTTGCTAGTTAGCCAATCTTCTATCCAGGGTAAGATTTTACCTTTACACCATGTATTTCTATTTTCCACAATAGCATTTGATAGAATATCTTATCAAATATCTTCTGGAAATCAAAGTGTCACACATCCACTGGTTTGTCTTTATCCACAACATATGCTATTTCCCTGAAGGTCTCCGATAAATTACTTCAACATAACTTATCCCTCACTGAACCATGTTGACTCTGCCTGATTACCTTGATCGTGTTTAAGTGACATGCATAACTTCTTCATTAATGGCTTCTGACATTTTGCTATAACAGATGTTAAGCTAACTGGCCTTTAGTTTCTTGCTTTCTCTCTCCATCCTATTTGAATAAAAGAATTACATTTATATTCTTGCAATCTCATGTTACTGTCTCCAAACCTAGGGATCTCTGGGAAACTAAATGTGGCAACACACAGCCCCAGAAATCTGCTCAGTATCACTTCAATGGAGTTCAATGTAGCTAAGTGTGAAGTCATTCACTTTGGTAGGAGTAACAAGAAGATGGATTACTGGGCTAATGGTAGGCTACTTGGTAGTGTGGATGAGCAGAGGGATCGTGGTGTCCATGTACACAGATCTCTGAAAGTTGCCATCCAGGTAAATAGTGCTGTGAAGAAGGCATATGGCGTACTGGGCTTTATTGGTAGAGGAATTGAGTTCCAGAGTCCTCAGGTCATGTTGCAGTTGTATAAGACTCTGGTGCGGCCGTATCTGGAGTATTGTGTACAGCTTTGGTCGCCATACTATAGGAAGGATGTGGAAGCACTGGAACGGGTGCAGAGGAGGTTTACCAGGATGTTGCCTGGCATGGTAGGAAGATCATATGAGGAGAGGCTGAGGCACTTGGGGCTGTTCTCATTGGAGAAAAGAAGGTTTAGGGGTGATTTGATAGAGGTGTACAAGATGATTAGGGGTTTAGGTAGGGTTGACAATGAGAATCTTTTTCCGTGTATGGAGTCAGCTGTTACTAGGGGACACAGCTTTAAATTAAGGGGAGGTTGGTATAGGACAGATGTTAGGGGTAGATTCTTTACTCAGCGGGTTGTGAGTTCATGGAATGCCCTGCCAGTGGTGGACTCTCCCTCTTTATGGTCATTCAAGCGGGCATTGAATAAGCATATGGAGGTTATTGGGCTAGTGTAGGTTAGGTAGGCTTCGGTCGGCGCAACATCGAGGGCCGAAGGGCCTGTACTGCGCTGTATTGTTCTATGTTCTATGTTCCCTGGTGATTAAACTCTTTTTGAGTTCTTCCTCCCTTCCATTTCCTGACTTAGAATTATTCTGGTTTTGTGAACTTATGTCACCTCTCTTTATGATACTTATACAATTTTTTATTAACTGAGCCACCCTTTTCCTCACTTGCTAACCTTCCTGAATGTCCTGCATCCTTCAATATTCAGGTGCTAATCCATGTCATTCTGCACCCATGTCTCAGTAATGACTGACAGATCGTACTTATTCATTTCTTCTTACACTATTGGTTCATCTGTTTTGTTTTGAATGCTGGATGCATTCAGATACACAGTTTTGTCCTGGTATTATTTTGTAACTTCAAGCCTGAACTTTTAATTTACTTTTTGATTTATACTCTCTATCACTTCCTGTCACAGTTTATCATTTCCCACATTGTTTCTTACTCTCTTCCCTTCCCTCTGCTCTTTAATTTACAGCTTCAGCCGAAATTTGAGCTCTTGCCTCCCACTATTTTGTTTAAAATTCTCTTTGCCTCCTGAGTGATGGGGCTTGATGGAACAACAGCTCAGGACCAGTTCAAGTTTAAACATTACAGCCCTCACTTTCCCTGGTATTAGGCATGCGGTGTTCAAGTCAGACAACCCAGACATTTACAGGAAATCCAGATGTGACCTCTACAAGGTCATTAGAGATGCCAAAGGGGCATTCCAGACTACGTCAGAGATCCAAACTAGTCATATAACTCTTCGTACTGATGAGGCAGAAATTTTCTCATTGGCCAGCTTTCTTTGTTAGTACCTACATATGCCACGACAACCAATCATCTTCCTCTCGCTGCAACTTCCTTTCCGGCCCTGAGCAAATGTCCAGAACCCTGACTTGATCTCAACAGCTTACAATAGAAATTTGTTCATGATCGCATTTCAATCCAAACACCAGGCAGGGCAGCACAACTTTCTGGATTCTCACTTTTTTGAGACAGAGAACAGTGTCAATCCCCCTCACTATACTGTCCCCTACTGTTCCATTTCTCTTTGCTCCCCCCATTGAATGGCTTCCTGCATCACAAAGGCATGGTCAGTTAACTCATGCACCATGCAGCTCTGGATCTCATCCAAAAACACTGAAGAATCCTCAATCTGTTGGAAGGATGTGTAGGCCTTGAAGTGAGGACATAGTTATGAGGAGAGCCTTACAAATTAATTCAAATACAGATTAGGCCTGAATTCTGTAAAATTTAGAAGGTTAATGGATGACCTAATCAAAGTCATCATGATATTAAAAGGAAAAGACACAGTAGATAAAGGTAAACTGTTTCCACTGATTGGGAACTCTAGAACTATGGGGCACAGTCTAAATATTAGGACCAGAAGTTCAGGAGAGATGTTAGGAAGCACTTCTACACACAAAGGGTGGTAGAGTCTTGGAACTTTGACCAGTGGCAGTTGATATTAGGTCATTTGTTAGTTTTAAATCTGAGATTAATTAATTTTTGTTGAACAAACTTATTAAAGGATATGGATCAAAGGCAGGTATATGGAGCTAGGCCATAAATCAGCCATGATCTCACTGAATGCAGAACAGGCTTGAGGGGTTGAATGGTCTACTCCTGTTCCTATGACAATTACAAAGGTTGAGACTCCTGCACTCTGCATTCCCATACCTGCCTCATTCACACTCCTTTCCCTGACCGGTGACCCAATTAGATGACCATCGCCTAAGGGTGTGACCTCCTCCAGGTACAAAATATCCAGGTAACTTTCCCAGTCCCCAGAATCTCACAATATCTGCAGTTCACATTTTCAGTTTATAAACGCTAAGCTGAGGCTGTCCAAGTTGCAAATATTTATTACAAGCATGTTTGCTTTGCAACACACTGGAATTCAAGAGCTCAAACAATTCATAATCACAACAACCATCTGCCCTGCCATGCTGAATGTGCTTTAATTAACTACATAATTATTTTATTCAATTATTTACTTAGCATTGGAATTGACTTTAAACACTTTGTTCAAAGTCCCAGTTAGTGATTAGATAATTAACACTAGTTAATTTTTTACATTCTTCTAAATACCATAACTTTAATACTTAACATACTTCACTAGTAGTAAGAAATTTTATTTAAAAATGTAAAATTAGGTGCAGTACATTCAGTTCATAAAATCCCTACAGTGTGGAGGCAGGTCATACAGCCCATCGAATCCACACCGACCCACTGAAGACCATCCACCCAGACCCACAATCCTATCCAATCCCTGTAACCCTAATCCACCCAGTCTGCATATCCATGGACATGATGGGCAATTCAGCATGGCCAATTCACCTAACCTGCACATCTTTGAACTGTGGGAGGAAACTGGAGCACCCAGAGAAAATCCACGCCAACACAGGGAGAATGTGCAAACTCCACACAGACAGTTGCCCGAGGGTAAAATCAACCCTGGGTCCCTTGTACAGTGACAAGATTAGAGTGGTGCTGGAAAAGCACAGCAGGTCAGGTAGCAGCCGAGGAGCAGGGAAATCGAGGTTTCGGGCAAAAGCCCTTCATCAGGAATGAGGCAGGGAGCTTCCGGAGTGGAAAGATAAATGGGAGGGGAGGTCGGGCTGGGGAGAAGGTAGCTAAGAGTGCAATAGGTGGATGGAGGTGGGAATGAGGTAATAGGTTGGAGAGGAGGGTGGAGTGGATAAGTGGGAAGAAAGATTGGCAGGTAGGGCAGGTCATGAGGATGGTGCTGAGCTGGCAAGTTGGAACTGGGGTAAGGTGGGGGGAGGGGAAATGAGGAAATTGGTGAAGTCCACATTGATGCCCTGGGGTTGAAGTGTTCCGAGGCGCAAGGTGAGGCATTCTTCCCCCAGGTGTTGGGTGGTGAGGGAGCAGCGGTGAAGGAGGCCCAGGACCTGCATGTCCTCAGCAGAGTGGGAGGGGGACTTAAAATGTTGGGCCACGGGATGGTGGGGTTGATTGGTGCTGGTGTCCCGGAGATGTTCCCTAAAGCGCTCTGTAAGAAGACGTCCAGCCTCCCCAATGTAAAGGAGGCTGCATCAGGACAAATGGGTACAATAAATGACATTGGTGGGTGTGCAGGTGAAACTTTGATGGATGTGGAAGGCTCCTTTGGGGCCTTGGGTGGAGGTGAGGGAGGGAGGTGTAGGCAGGGGAAGGTGCCAGGAAGGGAGGGTGGGTTGTTGGGGGGGCGTGGACCTGACCAGGTAGTCACGGAGGAAACAGTCTTTTAGGGTGTAGGTTTGCTCGCTGAGCTGTAGGTTTGATATCCAGACGTTTCATTACCTGGCTAGGTAACATCATCAGTGGCAACCTCCAAGTGAAGCGAAGCTGTTGTCTCCTGCTTTCTATTTATATCTTTCTCCTGGATGGGGTTCCTGGGGTTTGTAGTGATGTCATTTCCTGTTCGTTTTCTGAGGGGTTGATAGATGGCATCTAGATCTATGTACTTGTTTATGGCGTTGTGGTTGGAGTGCCAGGCC
Source organism: Chiloscyllium punctatum (assembly GCF_047496795.1). Taxonomy (NCBI): domain Eukaryota; kingdom Metazoa; phylum Chordata; class Chondrichthyes; order Orectolobiformes; family Hemiscylliidae; genus Chiloscyllium; species Chiloscyllium punctatum. The sequence goes on along the minus strand of NC_092762.1, from coordinate 76,031,568 downwards.
TCTAGGAATTCTCTGGCATGTCTTTGCTTAGCCTGTCCCAGGATAGATGTGTTGTCCCCATTGAAATGGTAGTTTTTTTCATCCGTGTGTAGGGCTACGAGGGAGAGAGGGTCGTGTCTTTTTGTGGCTAGCTGGTGTTCATGTATCCTGGTGGCTAACTTTCTTCCTGTTTGTCCTACGTAGGGTTTGTGGCAGTCCTTGCATGGAATTTTGTAGATGACGTTGGTTTTGTCCATGGGTTGTACTGGGTCTTTTAAGTTTGTTAGTTTTTGTTTGAGAGTGTTGGTCGGTTTGTGTGCTACTAGGATTCCGAGGGGTCTTAGTAGTCTGGCTGTCATTTCTGAAAATTCTTTGATGTATAATAAGGTGGTTAGGGTTTCTGGCTGTGTTTGGTCTGCTTGTCGTGGTTTGTTCTTGTGGAATCTGCGCACTGTGTTTTTTGAGTATCCGTTCTTCTTGAATACGTCGTATAGGTGGTTCTCCTCTGTTTTCCACACTGTGCTGCAGTGTGTGTTGGCTCGTTGGAATCTATCCTGGGACAGGCTAAGCAAAGACATGCCAGAGAATTCCTAGAGGCCTGGCACTCCAACTACAACGCCATAAACAAACACATAGATCTGGATGCCATCTGTCAACCCCTCAGAAAACGAACAGGAAATGACATCACCACAAACCCCAGGAACCCCATCCAGGACAAACATATAAATAGAAAGCAGGAGACAACAGCTTCGCTTCACTTGGAGGTCGCCACTGATGATGTTACCTAGCCAGGTAATGAAACGTCTGGATATCAAACCTACAGCTCAGCGAGCAAACCTACACCCTAAACCTCAACCTGAGCTCCAAACCTTCACAAACCTTGCAAACAGTCTTTGCGGAAAGTGGATAGGAGTGGGGAGGGAAATATATCCCTGGTGGTGGGGTTCATTTGTAGGCGGCAGAAATGTCGGTGGATGATGCGGTTTATGCGGAGGTTGGTGAGGTGGAAGGTGAGGATGAGGGGGTTCTGTCCTTGTTGTGGTTGCAGGGGTGAGGTTTGAGGGTGGAGGTGCGGGACGTGGATGAAATGCATTGCAGGGTATCCTCAATCACATGGGAGGGGAAATTACGGTCTTTAAAGAAGGAGGCCATCTGGTGTGTTCTGTGGTAGAACTGTTCCTCCTGGGAGCAGATATGGTGAAGGTGAAAGAATTGGGAATATGGGATGGTACAGTGAGGCAGCATGCTAACCACTGATCCACCATGAGCCAGTAACTGTTCATTGGGGTGGTTAATTAGTTGTTAATTGTTAACTATATTTGAACAGCTACTTTATTTGAAATTCCTTAGTTTAGATAATCTGCTCTCAAGTCACATCTTGATTTTTCTTCTTTATCACATGCTCTAAATCACAGAATTGTCACAGCACAGAAGGAGGCCATCATGTTTACATCATCTTTCCAATGAACATGGTGACTAATTGCCCTCTGGCTGCCTTTTCCTGAGCCATATCGTCACACATTGTTTGTGTATTGTTGGAGATGTGAAGATGTTGCAGATCTTCCCCAATCACTTTTAAATGTCTCTTTCATGAGGTGCTTTGTGGCTCTGTCTTTGTTGGTGGTTCGCATTCTCTATTTAAACTCCTGTCTCCCAGTGAACCCTGATACTGTGCTAAAGACAGGAGGATGATCCCCTCAGTTCTAATGATAACTGCAAAAAGCACTTGGTGTTGTGGTTTGGGATATCATCTGAGCCATGAATTTATGTCACAGCCTTTAAATATCTTTATTTTGTACAAGCCATCATTTTCACAGGTGTTGGGTATGGTGAAGGACAGAGCCCTCTGGATGCTATGTGCAGCGAAAACATAAACACAGTTTGATTGCACTATGATGTTGCTAAGCGAGCAGCCATAGAAACTGTTCTCAGTATTTGACAGGCCATTGCATTATACAGTTTCTCAAAGCAAAATGTATGCCTTGACTATCAATATAGGACTCTGGATTAATGGTGCTGGAAGAGCACAGCAGTTCAGGCAGCATCCGAGGAGCAGTAAAATCGATGTTTCGGGCAAAAGCCCTTCATCAGGAATAAAGGCAGAGAGCCTGAAGGGTGGAGAGATAAGCTAGAGGAGGGTGGGGGTGGGGAGAAAGTACATAGAGTACAATAGGTGAGTGGGGGAGGCGATGAAGGTGATAGGTCAGGGGCGGGGGGGAGGGTGGAGTGGATAGGTGGAAAAGAAGATAGGCAAGTAGGACAAGTCATGGGGACACTGCTGAGCTGGAAGTTTGGAACTAGGGTGAGGTGGGGGAAGGGGAAGTGAGGAAACTGTTGAAGTCCACATTGATGCCCTGGGGTTGAAGTGTTCCGAGGCGGAAGATGAGGCTTTCTTCCTCCAGGCATCTGGTGGTGAGGGACCGGCGGTGAAGGAGGCCCAGGACCTCCATGTCCTCGGCAGAGTGGGAGGGGGAGTTGAAATGTTGGGCCACAGGGCGGTGTGTTTGATTGGTGCGGGTGTCCCGGAGATGTTCCCTAAAGCGCTCTGCTAGGAGGCGTCCAGTCTCCCCAATGTAGAGGAGACTGCATCAGGAGCAACGGATACAATAAATGATATTGGTGGATGTGCAGGTAAAACTTTGATGGATGTGGAAGGCTCCTTTAGGGCCTTGGATGGAGGTGAGGGAGGAGGTGTGGGCGCAGGTTTTGCAGTTCCTGCGGTGGCAGGGGAAGGTGCCAGGTGCCAGAACGCCCCTGGTGCTCACCTTCCACCCTACCAACCTTTGCATAAACCAAATTATCCGCCGACATTTCCGCCACCTCCAAAAAGATCCCACCACAAGTGATATATTTCCCTCCCCACCTCTTTCCACCTTCCTCAAAGACCGTTCCCTCTGTGAGTACCTGGTCAGGTCCACGCCCCCCTACAACCCACCCTCCCATCCTGTGAAGGGCTTTTGCCCGAAATGTCGATTTTACTGCTCCTCGGTTGCTGCCTCAACTGCTGTGCTCTTCCAGCACCACTAATCCAGAATCTGGTTTCCAACATCTGCAGTCATTGTTTTTACCTATCAATATAGGACACCAATATATGCTGGAAAAATTTCCGCATGTCATTGAGTTAGATGCCTTTTAAGGAATCCTAAAACACAGGTTAAACCACTTATCTCTGAAAGAAAGAGTTTCACATCTATTCAAGCAACGTCCTGAACCCCCATAACAGCCACTTCCCACAACACCCTCCCCCCCCCCATTCATCTGATAAACTGGATGGCGATGAAGAGCAGAGAAGGTGATTTTCATTTACCCATCCAATTTATTTCTGGAAGTGTCTCTGTCACTGTTTCCAAACAATTGTACTCTAGATGGCAATTATCCTCACAATGAGACATTAAACTGAAGCCCCATCTGCATGTCCTTCGGGTTCAAGTGCACTTTAAGAGTTCCATCAGACACAGGTGTCCTGCATACTCCATTAATCAGCGCCACCAAAAACAGATCAATCTCTCGTTCATTTTTTTTTCCCAAAGTTATACTTTATTCCATACATTTCTAAAAATGCATTACACAACAATTCAAAGTCAACATTACATAAGGTGCGAAACAAATCAGTTGAAGTAACACTTCACGTTCCTCATTACATTTATAATTGCAGACAATACTGTATTTACAATGTTCATTACACCAAATGTGAAACAATCAGAAAAGTATATTAATTCTCCCGCTTTGCTTCTATAATGAATGTGTGTCAAACATACAGCCTTTCACAGTGTGCAGCCTATGGGCTATGGTTGAAGGGCCTTCGACAGAGGCCATTGCGCTACTGTATCTTTGTGGCAGCTGCCCCATGCTTTAGTGCATCCCTCAGTACATAGTCCTGGAATCTTGGAATGTCTTAACGGCCTGCAGCATTCAGTCACGGAGAACTCTGCACTGGAAGATGAGCAAATTTTGGGCAGATGTTTATTTTAGTTTGTGTCCCTGGCAGCAGCCTGTAAATCATTCACCCTTATTGTTATTTGTAATCTTTAGTCGTAGTTTTTCTGTACCCTGAACAATGGGTGCTTCTTGGAGTGACATAATAGTGACTCTAAAACTAAAATAATTCTTGTACGTGGAACATTCTGAAGTCTTTTTTTCTGAAATCTGAAATGAAGGGTTTAATAATGCCAATGATTTCTCTCTTCAGTAATGTGGTTGGCTCTTAACTGCCCTCTGGGCAATTAGGGATGGGCAATAAGTGGCTTGCCACGCCCTCATCCTGTGAATGCATTTTTAAAGAAATCTCCTGCTTTTAAAATTATACTTGCTGCTGGTGTTAACCAGGAAGAAAGTACATAAATGCCTGTTACACCAAGCAATTGCTTAATATAGTTGAGATGATTTGTCCAACAGTAAATGGCCATTTTGCAATGGAAACATCTGTTTCTGTAACAATATATTTTGAAACACTTGCCAGATTTGAAAGGACATACTGTCCCAATCATTTATTATTTTTCGAGGGGGATAATGCTCGATCTTTTCCCTTTTTGTTTTCTCCTATTTCTGCTAGTGGACAAACATTGATGGAAAATGTGGTTTCCTACTTTGGTCTAATGCTTGAGTGTTTTGGCAGAAGGTGGATTTGCTTGAATTCACAGGGACCTGCTGTGGTGTCAAGTCTCCTGACGAACATTCTTTTTTCTCTTTTGCTTTCAGTGCACAGTTGTTTTCTTGTCAATGGACTGACCTTTAAGTGCCTCCCCACATGTCCTGTTATGATTTTACTCAGCTGTTGGGGGCGTCCCTCTGTCATTCGTTCCAAAGTATCTTTGCAGCTAGTGTTTTAAAGTGACAGCCAAGAGCAGGTGGGGAATGTATTCATCGTTTCATGCACCGCAAAATCCTTTCCTGCCCAGAGGGCCCCATTCCCTTGGATCTTTGATGGGGTTCAGGACTCTATGCCCTCTATACTGACCAGGCTGTCCAGCTCCCCCAAATGGCAAAAGCTGACTGCCGTCGGTAGAGTAGGTATTTGAAATTCTGTCGCCTCACTAAGAATATGGGTGCATGATCTTTGGGCTGCTCCATGGGGCAAAACAAACTAATCAAAATAAATATCTGCGATGGTGTGGACCCAATTCGGCCCACTTCCACATTGTAAAGATTCTACGATTTCCTCAAAACCTGCTGGTCTTCCAGTGAACAACAGTCAAGAAGCTTGACACTATCCAGGACATAGCAGCCCATTTGATTGGCACCACATCCACAAACATCCCACTCCCTCCACTGCTGACATTTAGTAGCAGCAGTGTGCGCTACCTAAAGATGCTCTGCAGCAATTCACCAGAGATCCTTAGTCAGCACCTTTGAAACCCAGGACCACCAAAAGGATAAAGGCAGCATGGGAGCAAGGGAATACCTCCTGCAACTTCTCCTCCAAGCCACTTGCATCCCCCAAGTTGGAAAATATATTGTCATTGCTTCATTGTCGTTGGGTCAAAATTCCCTCCTTTCAAGCATTGTGGGTCTACCTACAGCACAATGGACTGCAACAGTTCAAGAAGGCAGCTCACCACCATCTTATCAAGGGGAACTAGGAACAGGCAATAAAAGCTGGCCCACTCAGCAGTGTCCACATCTCACATGTGAAAAAAGAAACACTGAATTTGGAGCTGGGTGGAGCAACCGTACACATTTAAAGAAAGCAGACTGTCACTTTTGTGCCCTCCAAGCATTACTGGACAGACCAAGACAACTATGAACAGGATATTACATATTCTCAGTGTTCCTTCGTTACAGCAGCACCTCCAAGAGTTGTGGTTATCACTGGGACTGCATCTAGTCGACAGTGATCAAACTGGAGCCAGACTGGGAGGTATGTTGCAGGGTGCGTGGGTGGGCTGGTGGGGGAGGAAGTAGGAGATGTTTTCAGTTGGATCATGTACGTCAGCTCTGGTGAAAAGGTGGGGTCTGACTGTACAGTCTGGGAACAGGGGTGGAAGGCATAATCCAGGGGAGAGCAGAAACTTGGGGGAGGAACTCTCTTTCCTATCTTCTAAGCACACCCATCCCCAACCTCATGATTCCAATTCATCCCTCCATGATTCCATATTTCTAATCATATCCCACTCTGGTGTTAAATCTCTGGAGGCTGCTGCGATTCATTTTCTATTGTTCATTCATGGGATATGGGTGTCACTGGCTGGGCCAGCATTTATTGCCCATCCCTAGTTGCCCTTGAGAAGGTGATGGTGAGCTGCCTTCTTGAACCACTGTAGTTTGTGTGCTATTGGTAGACCCACAATAGCGTTAGGGAGGCAATTCCAGGATTTTGATCAAACCAATTTGACCAATCTTGGTTTCCTCTTTTCTATTGCATTGCAATGAAATCTGACACCCAGTATAGGTGCAGTGTCAAACTGCATCATTCAGATCCAGCTTATAATCACTGGTCCCTTAGCAACTGCTCTGTGTCACAGTGACGCTACACTGTCAGTACTTGGCATTGTGACTGCACAAACCTCAGATTGAGTCTGAGTCACAGCAGCAATTTTCCACAGTGAAGCTAGAGGCTTTTGTGGCACCGTGGTAGCACTCATAACTCTGGCCCAGGAGGGCTGGCTTCAAGTCCCACCTGCTTCAATGGTGTGTCGTTATACATCTGAACAAGTTGATTAAAAATATTTCTAAATTCGGGTCCCCCCGCGTACCCAATAAGAAGCATGCCTGAATTTCTATGCTGCTGTCTCTTAGACAATGCCATTCTTTTAACCCAACTATGGTTGATTTTCTATGTCTGAAAATCTATGTAAGATTTTCAGACTTTCTGTATTGAGGGTGCCAACTCGCTTTGAAGAACAATCTCGCAGGTATTGGATTCCCTTCAGTTTTGTACCTGAGAGAGTACACCTATTTGGGTAAACCTATCAAGTCAATGAGTATCATAACCTTTCCCAACTTGGAGAGGCGATCAAGAGTCAGCCCCGTCTCCCCTTCATCATAACCCCTAACCTAGTTGTATACACATCACCATTGATTATGGTCACTTTATAGGAGTTGGGAGTGTGAACCCAAGTTTGGCACAGTATGACTTGGAAACATTTGGCTCAATCTTCTCATTTTAGTCCCAAAATAAAAAAAATTAGCCATTTTTGGGTCAGGAACCTAACTCACTCCCTCAACTGGGAGAGGGTTGTTTGAGAGGATGGAGGTTTGATGAGGGGGTTTGGCAGAGGGGAGGCGGTTAAGATTATGGACGTTGCATCTATTTATGTCAAAGGAAGGATTTCTAGTTGAGAAGGCTGGTGTTCTGAGGCCTCACCGACATCTGGATTCTTGGGCAGTAGAAACTGCAGTGTTAGGTAGGAGACCAACCAAGGCCCTCCATGAGTATTTCACTTTTGCCTGGAATTCTCATTGCAGGATAGGAGAGGCTGTAGTGAGGTACCCCACTCAAGGATGGAAGGAAGAGGACGACCTTTACAAACAAACAAACCACAGATAGTGGAAACACAGGAAACCAACAGACAGAAGGTGTTCCCTCCAGTCTCAGGAGCACATGACAGGCAACTGGTATAAAACCTCCAGGTGCCAAGCCCCACAACGTGACCAGCCCATATTCTCCTTCCCAGCAACTGTGGCACCTTTGAACCTCCTTGTACCCTGACTTTTTACAATGTTCACTGAGTTTTTGCTCCTGCAGCACAAATTGACTCAAAATGAAAGTAATTCATTATAATTTCTCAACCTCAGAATGTCCTGAAACACTTTACAGCCAATTACTTAGTTATGAATTGTAGTCACTGTGGTAGCTTGGATAGTGCATTCATGACTGTCGTTAGAGAAATGCAAGGTGTTGTTGTTGATATTGTGCTTGTTTGGATCTATGTGTGACCTTTAGTCAGGAGTATACTGAGGATAAAGAGTCGATCCCACCAGAGTCTAACATATCTTCTCCAGCACAGAAATATCCAAGTTTTTATCTTTGTCATTGACTCAGGTGTATTCTATAGAGTCTCAGAGGTCCCATGTAAGATTGGAATCAATATTGCAGTCAATTCACATTTATCTCAAGCTGCTGACACTGACAGATATTGGCATTCTGATTTAGGGTTTATCTGCCAATGGTGAAGTAAAAAAAAAGAACTTGCATTTTTATAGCGCCTTTCATCAAGTGTTTCCTGAAAGGGTGACAGAATTAGGTGTTACAGGAGCTTTGAAAAGGCAATTCAAAACATGCTTGTAAGGGATTAACTTGCCACTCTTGTTGGTGATGACGGGAGGGGTGGCAAGTGGAGTGAGGAGTAAATAGAAAAACTCTTTAAAACAGCTGGCAGACATGCAATGGGCTGAATGATATCATTCAAAGCCATGAGGTTCTATATTTCAATTCTATGTACTCGGGCCATCCTAATGTGTTACTCAGGCAACAAAATAGTTTTGAAACATAGTCACTACTATAAAATGAAGTAATCAAGATCGGAATATTTCTCTGCAAACCTCTAGGCATTTAACATGTAAACGGAATAAACCAAACGAGAAATGAAATCATAGTACAGAAAATATTTGCCAGCCTTAAAAATCCAAGTAAAGACTGTCTTATGTTCTATAAATTCTGACATTTCATATTTTGACTTTGTAAATTTGACGAGTGTCATTCTTTTCTCATTAGTGGCTGTTACAGACTTAGAAACAAAAATGAACTCATGGAGATTTCTCCACGCACGCCTGTCAGCAGCAAATAGATGTTCACTTCTTGAACATCACTCACAGAAAATGAAGCAATTTACCTGTCAGGCTTTACTCAGGTCATGCTTCTCTCTTTCCCCACCCCCACTTTCCTTTTGCCATCACCATTACCTTGAAGTACACATCATGAAATGAAAGATCACCTCAGCAAGTTAGAATTTTACCTCCAGCCTCTGCATTTCTTTAAGCATTTTTTCCTTCCATTGGTTATTTTTGGTGTGTAATTGCCACAAATATTTTTGCAAAGCTGAGGAAATATTTCCACCAGATCTGAGGAAAGGTCACTGGACCTGAAATATTAACCCTGACTTCTCTCCACAGATGCTGCTAGATCTGCTGAGTTTTTCCAGCAACTTCTGTTTTGTTTCCACCAGTTCAAAGAACAAAGAACAAAGAAGATTTACAGCCCAGGAACAGGCCCTTCGGCCCTCCAAGTCTGAGCCGATCCAAATGTACTGTCTAAACCTGAAGGTCAATTCTTAAGCATCTGTATCCCTCTGCTCCCCACCTACTCATGCATTTGTCCAGACACATCTTAAATGAATCTACCGTGCCTGCCTCTACCACCTCTGCTGGCAACGCGTTCCAAATGCCCACCGCCTTCTGTGTGAAGTACTTACCACATGTATCCCCCTTAAACTGTCCACCTCTCAGCTTGAAAGCATGACCTCTCGTTATTGAATCCTTCACCCTGGGAAAAAGCTTGTCTCTATCCACCCTGTCTATACCCTTCATGATTTTGTAAACCTCAATCAGGTCCCCCCCTCAATCTCCTTTTTTCTAATGAAAATAAAACTAACCTACTCAACCTCTGTTCATAGCTAGCACCTTCCATACCAGGCAACATCCTCGTAAACCTTCTCTGCACCCTGTCCAAATCGTCCATTTCCTTTTGTCAATGTGGCGACTAGAACTGTACACAGTATTCTAAATGCAGCCAAACCAATGTCTTGTACAATTTTAACATGACTTGCCAGCTCTTATACTCAATACCCCGTCCAATGAAGGCAAGCATACCATATGCCTTCTTGACCACTCTACCCACCTGCGCATCAATCTTCAGGGTACAATGGACCTGCACTCCCAGATCGCTCTGCCCATCAACCTTTCCCAAGGCTCTTCCGTTCATTGTCTAGAATTAGTCTTGCCTAAATGCATCACCTCACATTTTTCTGGATTGAAAACCATCTGCCACTTTTCTGCCCAACTCTCCAGTCTAACTATATCCTCCTGTATTCTCTGACAGTCCCTTATGCTTTCTGCTACTCCACCAATTTTCGTGTCATCTGCAAACTTGCTGATCATACCAACAGTGCCCTCTTCTAGATCATTTATGTGTATTACAAACAACAGTGGTCCCAATACTGACCCCTGTGGAACACCACTGGTTGCCTTTTTCCATTTTGATAAACTCTCTTCAACTACTACTCTCTGACTGTTCCCTCCGTGACTACCTGGTCAGGTCCACACCCCCCTACGACCCACCCTCCCATTCTGGCACTTTCCCCTGCCACCGCAGGAACTGTAAAACCTGTCCCCACACCTCCTCCCTCACCTCTATCCAAGGCCCTAAAGGAGCCTTCCACATCCATCAAAGTTTCACCTGCACATCCACCAATATCATTTATTGTATCCGTTGCTCCCGATGTGGTCTCGTCTACATTGGGGAGACTGGGCGCCTCCTAGCAGAGCGCTTTAGGGAACATCTCCGAGACACCCGCACCAATCAACCAAACCGCCCCGTGGCCCAACATTTCAACTCCCCCTCCCACTCTGCCGAGGACATGGAGGTCCTGGGCCTCCTTCACTGCCGCTCCCTCACCACCAGACGCCTGGAGGAAGAACGCCTCATCTTCCGCCTCAGAACACTTCAACCCCAGGGCATCAATGTGGACTTCAACAGCTTCCTCATTTCCCCTTCCCCCACCTCATCCTAGTTTCAAACTTCCAGCTCAGTTACTGTCTCCTTGACTTGTCCGACCTGCCTATCTGCTTTTCCACCTATCCACTCCACCCTCTCTTCCTTGACCTATCACCTTCATCTCCTCCCCCATTCACCCATTGTACTCTCTGCTACTCTCTCCCCACCCCCACCCTCCTCTAGCTTATCTCTCCATGCTTCAGGCTCACTGCCTTTATTCCTGATGAAGGGCTTTTGCCCGAAACGTCGATTTCGCTGCTCGTTGGATGCTGCCTGAACTGCTGTGCTCTTCCAGCACCACTAATCCAGTACTACTCTCTGACTCCTGTTGCTTAACAAGTTCTTTATCCACCTAGCTAGAACACCCTGCACACCATTTGACTTCACTTTCTCCATTAGTCTACCATGGGGAACCTTATCAAACACCTTACTAAAGTCCATGTATATGACATCAACAGCCCTTCCTTCATCTATCAACTTGGTCACTTCCTCGAAGAACTCTATTAAGTTGGTAAGGTACGATCTCCCCCGTACAAAACCATGTTGCCTATCACTGATAAGCCCATTCTTTTCTAAATATAAATAGATCCTATTCCTCAGTACCTTCTCCAGCAACTTTCCCACCACTGACGTCAGGCTCACTGGTCTGTAGTTACCTGGAATATCCCTACTACCCTTCTTGTACAGGGGGACAACATGAGCCACCCTCCAGTCCTCCGGCACCTCACCTGTATTTCCGGATGCCATAAAGATATCTGTCAAAGCCCCAGCTATTTCCTCTCACGCCTCCCTCAGCAACCTGGGATAGATCCCATCCGGTCCTAGGGATTTGTCCACCTTAATAACCTCTAGCCTACCCAACATACCTTCCCTACTTATGTCAACGTGATCCAGACTAATCAAGCTTCTATCTCTAATCTCAATATTCATCATGTTCCTCTCCTCAGTGAACACTGATGCAAAGTAATCATTCAGAATCTCACCCATTCTCTCAGGTTCGACACACAGCCTTCCTTCATTATCCTTTAGTGGATCAATCCTTTCTCTAGTTACCCACTTGCTTCGTATATAAGAATAAAATGCTTTGGCATTCTCCTTAATTCTGCTCACTAAAGCTATTTCATGACCCCTTTTTGCCCGCTTGATTCCTCGTTTAAGACTTGTCCTACTCTTCCGATATTCTTCCAGGGCCCGTTCTGTTCTTAGCTGCCTGGACCTTATGTATGCTTCCCTTTTCCTCTTGGCTAGTCGTACAATTTCTCCTGTCATCCACAGTTCACGAATCGTGCCCTTCCTATCCTTTGTCTTCAACAGGACATGCCTATCCTGCACTATCTTTAACCTATCTTTGAAAGCCTCCCTCATCTCAAATGTGGACTTCACTTCAAATAGTTGTGTCCAATCCACATTGCTGAGCTCCTGCCTAATATTGATATAAGTGGCCTTGACCTAGTTTAGTGCTCTTCCCTTAGGACCACTCTCATCTTTATCTACGAGTATTCTAAAACTTACAGAATTGTGGTCACTGTTCTCAAAGAAATCCCCCACCGCACCACCTGTCCTGGCTCGTTCCCCAGTACCAGGTCCAATATGGCCCCTTCCCTCGTCAGACTATTGACATAATGCACTGGAAAACTCTCCTGGACTCTTCTTACAAAGTCTACCCCATCCAGACCTCTGATGCTAAGTGTATCCCAGTCAATGTTGGGAAAATTAAAATCTCCCATCACTACAACCCTATTGCCTCTACATCTTTCCATAATCTGTTTACCTATTTGGTCTTCTACCTCATGCTCACTGTTGGGAGGCCTGTAATATATCCCCAACAGTGTAACTGCACCCTTCTTATTTCTCAGCTCCACTTATAAAGCCTCACTACCCAAGCCCTCCATAGTGTGCTCCTTTAGCACAGCCGTGATATTGTCCTTGACCAGCAATGGAACTCCAACTCCCCCCCCCCCCCCCTTACTTCCCTCCCTGTCCTGTCTGAAGTGTCTATATCCTGGAACATTTAGTTGCCAATCATCATGCCCTTCCTTCAATCAAGTCTCTGTGATTGCAATAATGTCATACTCCCAGGCACCAATCCAAGCCCTAAGTTCACCTGCCTTACACACTATACTCCTTGCATCAAAGTAGATGCATTTCAGGCCACCAGTTTTTTTGCGCTCATCTGCTGTCTGCCTATTCTTCCCTTTATTAATGCTTTCTTCATAATTCTTACAGTCTCCAGTCTCCACTTTGCTGCCTACTTGTTTTCTCGTCTGGTTCCCAGCCCCCTGCTACATTAGTTTAAAACCTCCCCAACAGCAAAAACTCCCCCAAGAACATTGGTTCCAGTCTGGTTCAGACGTAGACCGTCCATTTTGTAATAGTCCCACCTTCCCCAGAACCAGTCCCAATGTCCAACAAATCTGAACCCCTCCCTCCTACACCATCTCTCAAGCCACGTGTTCATCCTGCCCATTTTTTCATTTCTATGCTGGCTTGCACGTGGCACTGGTAGTAATCCTGAGATCACTACCTTCAAGGTCCTCCTCTTTAACTTCTCTCCTCGCTCCCTGAATTCAGTTTCAGGACCTCATCTCGTCTTCTACTTATATTGTTGATGCCTATATGCACCAAGACAACTGGCTGTTCACCCACCTCTTTTAGAATGCTCTGCAACCGATTGGGGACAACCCTGACCCGAGCACCTGGGAGGCAACATACCATCCGGGAGTTCCGTTTTCAGCCACAGAACCACCCAGCTACTCCCCTCACAATAGAATCCCCAATGACTATGGCCCTATGAGTCTTTTTCCCGTCCTTCTGAGCTGCAGAGCCTGCCACGATGCCATGATCTTGGCAACTGCTGCCCTCCCCTGGTGAGCCAACTCCCCCAACAGTATCCAAAACATTATACCTGTTTTGGAGGGAGATGACCACAGGGAACACTCGCACTGCCTTCCTACTCTTCTTCTGTCTTTTAGTCACCCATTCACTGTCTCCCACAGCAATCCTAACCTGCGGTGTGACCAGTTCACTAAAAGTGCTATCCACGATCACCTCAGCATCGTGGATGCTCCGCAGTGGGCCCATCTACAGCTCCAGAGCCGTCAAACAAGAGCTGCAGCTGGACACACTTCTTGCAAGTGTAAGAGTTCTGTTCTATGTGTTGTATATTTTGCAATTCAAAGCTGAGAGCTGGTGGTGGGATTCTAACAGCTCAGAGGCTCTTTTGCAGGTTACACTTTCTCGGTATTTTCCTAATCAGCCGGTTCAGAGATGCAGTTACATTCCTCTGGAGCAGGTGGAATTTAAACTTTGGTCCTCCTGGTCCAGAAACAGGGACATTGTCACCGAGCAAGAGTCCCCAAAATTTACATTTTCTTAGTGTGCCCTCATTATTAGTGCAAGCTAAACCTGCTTCATAGATAAGTGATGGATTGTTAAATCAGGCAAATGATGGATTGAAGATATATGAGTGTCCTTAGCCTGAGTGGAAGAATTGCCGATTTATTTCAGTTTATCACACTTTTTTCCTTTAAAAATTAAAGAACTGAGCCTACAGACTGTGACTCCACTGATTAGTGTTTCTACATGCTGCTTTCTTTAAGGCCAGCTGCAAATCTTTTATCCTCTTTGCAAAATAATAAACTGTGTTGAAAGTGACCATGCTGAAGTGTATCTTTGGATTGCAAGAATGTCATTGCAATAAAGCTGACAAACAGGCGTGCTCCCTCTCCAGGCTGCAGTCCGTCGTCCCTTTAAGGGACCGGGAAGTGATTGATGGTGTGAGCATGCATGTGAATGTCACAGTGTCAAAAGCTCCATGAACAGATGTCTCAGGAAGGAACAGTCTCGACCTAATTTAAAGTGGAAACGATTTCCCGTCTGCTTTACGTGAGACTTAAGTGATTTAAAGTAAATCAAATATCTACAAGTAACTGACTGATAGATGGGAGCACAGGGCTAAACTCTGAATTTCTTGTTGTGCCAAACATAGCTGCACCCAGTTGCATTTGCATGTTATGTATCCAACAGTGATGCCATACCCGAGGGCATATAGATCAAATGATAGCATTTGGTGAAGACAGACACTCAAGGAATGTGCCAGCAACATGTTTGTGAGGCTCCCAAACATGTGGGTAAAATCAGCAGACATTAAAAAAAAGCACCATTCTGCTAACACGGGCTTACATACACTGTACTGAGTCAAAGGTTAAAATAAGGAGTACAAAGTCAAAAATCACACAACACCAGGTTCGAGACACCACTCACACCCTCCACCTCCTCCAAGACTTCCGTTTCACCAGCCCCCAACGCCTCATCTTCACCATGGATATCCAATCCCTCTACACCTCCATCCGCCATGACCAGGGCCTCCAAGCCCTCCGTTTTTTTTCCTCTCCCAATGTCCCCAACAGTACCCTTTCAGTGACACTCTCATTCGTTTGGCCGAACTGGTCCTCACCCTTAACAATTTCTCCTTCGAATCCTCCCACTTCCTCCAGACCAAAGGGGTAGCCATGGGCACACGTATGGGCCCCAGCTATGCCTGTCTCTTTGTTGGCTACGTAGAACAGTTGATCTTCCGTAATTACACCGGCACCACTCCCCACCTCTTCCTCCGCTACATTGATGACTGCATTGGCACCATCTCTTGCTCCCGTGAGGAGGTTGAGCAATTCATCAACTTCACCAACACATTCCACCCTGACCTTAAATTTACCTGGACCATCTCTGACACCTCCCTCCCCTTCCTGGACCTCTCCATCTCCATTAATGATGACCGACTTGACACTGACATTTTTTACAAACCCACCAACTCTCACAGATACCCGGATTACACCTCTTCCCACCCTACCTCTTGCAAAAATGCCATCCCGTATTCCCAATTCCTTCACCTCCACCGTATCTGCTCCCAGGAGGACCAGTTCCACCACAGAACACACCAGATGGCCTTCTTCTTTAGAGACCACAATTTCCCTTCCCACATGGTTAAAGATGCCCTCCAACACATCTCGTCCACATCCTACATCTCCGCCCTCAGACCCCACCCCTCCAACCATAGCAAGGACAGAATGCCCCTGGTGCTCACCTTCCACCCTACAAACCTTCGCAAAAACCAAATCATTCACTGACATTTCCGCCACCTCCAAAAAGACCCCACCACCAGGGATATATTTCCCTCCCCACCCCTTTCCACCTTCCGCAAAGACCATTTCCTCCGTGAGTACCTGGTCAGGTCCACGCCCCCCTACAACCCACCCTCCCATTCCTGGCACCTTCCCCTGCCACTGCAGGAACTGTAAAACCTGCACCCACACCTCCTCCCTCACCTCCATCCAAGGCCCTTAAGGAGCCTTCCACATCCATCAAAGTTTTACCTGCACATCCACTAATATCATTTATTGTATCCGTTGCTCCTGATGCAGTCTCCTCTACATTGGGGAGACTGGGCACCTCCTAGCAGAGCGCTTTAGGGAACATCTCCGGGACACCCGCACCAATCAAACACACCGCCCTGTGGCCCAACATTTCAACTCCCCCTCCCACTCTGCCGAGGACATGGAGGTCCTGGGCCTCCTTCATCGCCGGTCCCTCACCACCAGACGCCTAGAGGAGGAAAGCCTCATCTTCCGCCTCTGAACACTTCAACCCCAGGGCATCAATGTGGACTTCAACAGTTTCCTCATTTCCCCTTCCCCCACCTCACCCTAGTTCCAAACTTCCAGCTCAGCACTGTCCCCATGACTTGTCCTACCTGCCTATCTTCTTTTCCACCTATCCACTCCACCCTCCCCCCGCCCCTGACCTATCACCTTCATCCCCTCCCCCACTCACCTATTGTACTCTATGCTGCTTTCTCCCCACCCCCACCCTCCTCTATCTTATCTCTCCATGCTTCAGGCTCACTGCCTTTATTCCTGATGAAGGGCTTTTGCCCGAAACATCGATTTTACTGGTCCTCAGATGCTGCCTGAACTGCTGTGCTCCAGCACCACTAATCCAGAACCAGGTTATAGTCCAACAGGTTTAATTGGAAGCGCTAGTTTACAGTGCATTGTTCCTTCGTCAGGTAGTGGATGTACATCAGGTATTATACCCCAGTCCAACACCGGCATCTCCATATCATAAAATAAGGTGTGTAAAGTTCTAGTATCATCCTGGGTTGATTTTACTTTGATTGTCTAAAAGTACAGCCAAACTTTACTTCACATTCCTCATTAGTTTTCTCCAGGATGGTCATAAGTTCAGTGCCAGTCATTGCTGAGTTTAGAAGGCTGAGAGGGGATCTGATTGAGACGTATAAGATTATTAAAGGATTGGACACTCTGGAGGCAGGAAGCAAGTTTCCGCTGATGGGTGAGTCCCGAACCAGAGGACACAGTCTAAAAATAAGGGGTAGGCCACTTAGAACAGAGTTGAGGAGAAACTTCTTCACCCAGAGAGTGCTGGGTGTATGGAATGCTCTGCCCCAGAAGGCTGTGGAGGCCAAGTCTCTGGATACTTTCAAGAAAGAGATGGATTGTACTCTTAGAGATAGTGGAATCAAGGGTTATGGAGATAAGGCAGGAACAGGATACTGATTAAGGATGAATAGCCATGATCACAATGAATGGTGGTGCTGGCTCAAAGAGCAGAATGCCCTTCCTGAAGAAGGGCTTATGCCCGAAACGTCGATTCTCCTGTTCCTTGGATGCTGCCCGACTGCTGCGCTTTTCCAGCAACACATTTTCAGCTCTGATCTCCAGCATCTGCAGTCTTCACTTTCTCCTCAAAGGGCAGAATGGCCTACTCCTGCACCTATTGTCTATTGTCTATAACATGGTCCCAGACAGGAAATCTGAAGTGGGTTTCCCAATTGTCCTCAGCGCCCCTCTGTAGTGGGAGGGAGGATTAGCAAGGATTCCTATCCTTTCTGAAGGTTCAGTCTGCTTCTTGTTCAGTCTTCTCGAATGTCAGTTTGGGAAGGTGCCCTGACCAGCAACACCCACATCCCATGCTCAGTTTGGAAGAAAAATTCTCTTCATGACCGCCAAAGCTCGTAGGTGAATAGCAGCCACTCAGGAACAGTAAACGGTGGATACTGGTGCTCACGATAACGTGCCCTGAAACAAAGTAAATGCCTTCAGGAGGTGGCAGAAAAATAGTAAGTAGGAAAAAAAGAAACCCACCAATGATGATCAGATGGCTCAGTGAGCTCTCAGTACACAACAAAACCATGACTGGAAGGAACCTAAAAGCTCAGACATTGTTTTAATCTTCCATCGGGCGTGGGTGTTCCATTGCAGGAAAACCCTACAGTGCTATTAGAAAGGGTGTTCCAAGAGTTGGACCCAGCGACAGTGAGGGAATGGAGACACATTTCCAAGTCAGGACAATGTGGGGCTTAGAGGATAAATCGTGGTGTTTTCATACACCCACTGCCCATATCCTTCTGGGTAGACAAGCAGGAAGAACACAGCGAGCCCAGCAGCATCAGAAGGTGGAGAAATCAATGTTTCGGGTGTCAGCCAAAGTCCTGAAGAAGGGCTACACCCGAAACATTGACTTCTTCACCTCCTGATGCTGAATTGATGTTCAGCTGTTTGCACATTCTCCCTGTGTCTGTGTGGATTTCCTCTGGGTGCTCCAGTTTCCTCCCACAGTCCAAAGTTGTGCAGGTTAAGTAGTTTGGCCATGGTAAATTGCCCATAGTATCCATGGATGTGTAGGCCAGATGGATTAGCCATGGGAAGCACAGGGTCACAGAGTTAGAGCAGAGGGAGTGAGTCTCGGTGGGATGCTCTTCAGAGGGTCAGTGTGGACATGATGGGCTGAACAGCCTGCTTTCGCACTGTAGGGATTCAATGATTCTTCTATGATGATTCATTGCGTACAAGCAGACTCCAAAATGGGGCCAATTTGGCACTCGGGCTCTGCTTGTACTCTCAAAAAGGGGAGAAAAATGTGCATTCGATGACACAAAACCAACAAACAGCGACTGTTCATGTTCTTTGTGGCATTATGGTATCGGTATCTGTACATGGCGGGCAAAGGTGAGTCACACTTTACTTCCCTCAGCAAGTTCGGAAGATCCAGTAAACAACAAGTCTGAAATGATCACTCAGTTTACGTCTATGCTGTTAGTCAGGGGAGATGCTCAGTGAAACTTGCTGGAAAAGCTCAGCAGGTCTGGCAGCATCTGTGGAGAGAACTCTCGGGTCAAGTGACCCAACTCTATCGTGTGTGTGTTTGCCAGTGTGTTTGTGTACGTCAATGTATGTGCTCTGCATGTGTGTGCAGCTATGCACGTATGTGCATGTATTTGTATTTAGACATGAAAGTCTCTTCTCTTTAGTTTTTACATTTTGCTTCCTGGCCATGGAGGTGTAACAGTGGTAGCTGAGTGACAACCAGTCAGCAAAGATGTGTTGATGAAATAGCTTGAGTTTGCCTTTCAATGCAAGTGGTACTTTGTGGCTTGATGTGCAGGGCCCTCCAGCTGACGCACAAAATAGGGATAGTGGATGATTTCTGTGACAGATCTGTCATCTATCTTAATAGAATGCCATATCTGAAAAGTCTTATGCATTAGACATGAGACTGTGAGCAGAGCTGTCACTATGTTTCAGTAAAGCATAATGGTGGATGTGAGAGATTTTCATAGCCTGTCCAATCAAACTTAGCAATACACTTGTAGAATTTGTTCTTCTAAATTTGAATTATTTCAAGAGAGAATATTTTCTGCTGCAATAAGATTAGCTATGATCGTATCAAAAAGCGGACAGGCTTGAGGAGCGGACTTGCCTACTCCCGCTCTTAGTTCTTACATTCTTACAAAAACCTAAACAACTGTGGAATTTGCTACCCCAGAGTGCAGTGGTTGCTGGGACAGTGAGTAAATTTAAGGAGGAATTAGACAGATTTTTAATTGGTAATGGGTTGAAAGGATATGGGGAGAAGGCAGGAAAATGGAGGTGAGGAGCATATCAGCCATGATCGAATGGCAGTGCAGACTCGATGGGCCGAATGGTCTAATTTTGCTCCGGTGTCTTATAAATTTATGAACTTATGGATGCTGTAAATCAGAAACATTATATTCTTATGTTCTGATATGTGGGGGTGATGATGACATTAGGATGACATCAGAGTGGGAGTGAGACATGATATAGATTCTGTGGAGAAAATGGTTGAATCAATCAATTCAAAATAGGGGAAAAAGTCACTGATAGGCATGGTCTATAGGCCACCAAACAATAACGTCACAGTAGGGTGGGCAGTAGACAAAGAAATAACTGATGCATGTAAAAATGATATGGCAATTATCACATGGGATTTTAATCCACATATTGATTGGTCAAACTAAGTTGGTCTAGGCAGCTTTGAGGAGAAGTTCATTGAATGTCTCTGCGATAGTTTTCTTGAACAGAATATAGTGGACCCCACGTGGAAGCAAGTTATCCTAGATCTGGTCCTATTTAATGAGACAGGAATAATTGATGATCTCATAGTTCAGGATCCTCTTGGAAGGAGCAATCACAGAATAGTTAAATTTAAAATTCAGATGGAGGTGTGAAGGTAAAATCCAATATTGGTGTCTTATGCTTAAAGAAAGGAGACTACAATGGATTGAAGAAGGTAAACTGGGAGCAAAGACTATATGGTGGGACAATTGTGGAACAGTGGAGGACTTCCAAAGCGATTTTTCACAGGGCTCAGCAAACATATATACCTGTGATAAGGAAGGACTGTAGGAAAAGGAATAATTACCCATGGATAACTAAACAAATAAAGAAGGGTATCAAATTGAAAGCAAATGCTTACAAAGTGGCAAAGCTTAGTGGGAAACTAAGGAATTGAAAAATCTTTGAAGGTCAACAAAAAGCCAAGAAGAAAATGCTATAAAGAGAAGTAAGATGCATTATGAGAGTAAACTGGCTCGGAATTTAGAAACAGACAGCAAAAGTCTCTTTCAATTTTAGAAATGAGAGAGTGACAAAGGTAAACATTGGTCCTTTAGAGAATGAGAAGGGCGATTTAATAATGGGAAATAAGGAAATGGCCGAGGCGTTGAACCGGTTTGTTCGTGTCAATCTTCACAGTGGAAAATACAAATAACGTGCTAATAATTGATGACAAGGAGGCTAGAACAGGTAAGGGACCTACAAACGATCATTATCGCTAAAGAGGTAGTGTTGGGCAAGCTAATAGGGCCCTGATGGAAGGCATCCCAGTGTACAAAAAGAGAGGGTGGGGAAATTAGCAAATGCGCTCGTGGTAATTTACCAAAGTTTGCTGGTCTCTGGCAGATTGGAAAACAGCAAATATGACACCACTGTTTAAAACAGGAGGGAGACAAAAGGCGGGTAACTATAGGCCTGTTAGATACTGCAGTGGGGAAAATGCTTGAATCAATAATCAGGGAAGAAATAGAAAGGCATCTGGATAGAGGTTGTCCCAGAGGGCAGGCACAGCATAGGCTTTAAACAAAACAGAATTTATTTGCAGGATTACCAAATGAAATACAAACAAAAGAGAACAGAATACAGAATAAAACATCAATCTGAAAATCCTACAGACTCTCCCAACTTAATGATGCTGTTCCAAATACTTGCAACAGTCCCCAAAAACACCCCTTGGCACAAAAAGTAAAATCAAACACAGAGTCTTACACGAGAGATGTCAGAGAGAGGGAGGATCAGCATGGACCTGCTTCTTTGGGTCCAGTAGCTTCACAACTGACTGACTGCTTTCAGTGAACAGCCAGACTGCTAAAACCAAACCAAACCAAACCAGAGAAAAGCTGAGCTGGGTGAACTGGCTACTCCCCTTTCATTCTGCACGTTTTTTTTAAACTTAAAAACTTCTTCAAATAGATCAACCCCAGACCTTTCGGAACCTGTGTCTTTACAACCTCCTGAAAAAATCCAAGGACAACATAACCTTGTTAAAGGGTTAGCCCATTTCAACTGGGACTATACCATTGGAATTTAGAAGAATGGGTGGGGGGGGGGGAGATATTATCAAAACATTTAAAATTATGAAGGGAATAGATAAGATAGAAGCAGGGAGGTTGTTTCCACTGATAGATGAAACTAGAATTAGGGGGATAGCTTCAAAATTTCTAAGATCCAATAGCTTGCTGATACACACAATTGAGACATAGAGCCTCTATAGTGAGGAAAGAGACCATTTGGTCCATCAAGACTGTACCGATCCTCTGAAGAGCATCTCACCCTGACCCTACCCAATCCCCATAACGCAGCATTTACTGTAGCTAATTCACCTATCCTGTACACCCTTAGACACTATGGGGCAACTTTGCAAGACTAATATCATCTACCCTGTACATCTTTGGAATGTGGGAGGAAATAAAAGTACCTGGAGGAAACCCCTGCAGACACTGGGAGAATGTGCAAATTCCACATAGATAGAGGCTAGAATCAAACCCAGTTCCCTGGCATTGTAAGACGTCAGTGCTAACCATGAGTCACTGTGCCAGACTCTACAGAAAGAGTGGAATTTAAGCAATTAAATACTGGTGGTCAGCCAGCATCACATTAGCAAGCATCAGTGTCTTTAGAAGGAGACAGAAGCAAAGAAAAGAAAATTAAGGGAAGAAATTTTTTTTTAGATTACTTACAGTGTGGAAACAGGCCCTTCGGCCCAACAAGTCCACACCGACCTGCCGAAGCGCAACCCACCCATTCCCCCACATTTACCCCTTTACGGGCAGTTTAGCATGGCCAATTCACCTGACCTGCACATCTTTGGACTGTGGGAGGAAATCGGAGCACCCGGAGGAAACCCACGCAGACACGGGGAGAACATGCAAACTCCACACAGTCAGTCGCCTGAGTTGGGAATTGAACCCGGGTCTCTGGCGCTGTGAGGCAGCAGTGCTAACCACTGTGCCGCCACCATACCGCCCACTTAGCGGGTGGCATAGTGACTCACAGTCCAAGGGACCTGTGTTCAATTCCAACCTTGGGTGACTGACTCTGGGGAGTTTGCACATTCTCCCAGTGTCTGCATGGGTGTCCTCCCCACAATCCAAAAGACATGTAGGTTAGGTGAATTGGCCATGCTAAATTGCCCATAATGTTCAGGAATGTGTAGGTTAGGTGCATTTGTCAAGTGTAAATATAGGGTAGGGAAATGGGTCTGGGTGGGTTACTCTTTGGAGTGTTGGTGTGGACTTGTTGGGCTGAAGGGCCTGTTTCTGTTCTGTAGGGTTTCTGGGATTATCAAAAAGTATAACCAACAGAGCAGTCATCTTAAAAACCATCAAGTAAGGTTGCCAGCCATTCTGCCCGCCCTCAATCCCAACCAATAAATCTTGGGTTTTATTTCCCCATCTCCAAAAGAGTAATCTGCTCCAAAAGATAGATTTACAAACTAGGGACCGTGGGCTCTGGAGATACTGTGAGATTGCCAGGATTCTGTCTATCTCTCGTCAAATTTATTAATTTTGTTTGATTTGTGAATTTCTTGAGAGATTACTTCTGTAACTGAATTCTTCAGCGCTGACAGATTTAGGTTTGATTGATGGCTCTGCTTTCAGAGGAATCAGAACAGAAGAAAATGTCATTATTTGCATCCCCTACCCAGTAACTGCCCTCATATAACCACTAATTAAGCACAACGTGGGCACAAAGCATGGAACAGATGGAAACTGAATTGAATTTATTCCACTTAACAGAAATAATTCAAACACCAGAGAAAGTATTTTAATTCTTTTCTCCTCACTTAATGGGAACACTCCACATCAGAAAGAAATCTGTCAGGAGTAATTTTCAATATTGCAGGCGTGAGCTTAGTTCAATTTGTAGCATCCTCCCTGAGTCAGACTGCTGTCAATTCAAAGGAGTTAATGTTTCAGATCGAGAAACCCTTGCTCAGAACTCAGTTCTGATGGAGGGTCACTCGACTCGAAACGTTAACTCTCATTTCTCTCCACAGATGCTGGCAGACCTCCCAAGCTTTTCAAGCAATGTCTGTTTATGTTTCTGATTTACAGCACTGCAGTTCTTTCGGCTTTTGTTGTCAATACCAGCGACCTTCTTAAACTCACACCTCTGTGTCAGAAGGTTGTGGGTTCAGCTCTCACATGGAGAGAATTATGTTGAAATTCTATGTTTAGTACAAAGTTAAAAATCACACAACACCAGGTTATAGTCCAACAGGTTTAATTGGAAGCACACTAGCTTTCGGAGCGCCACTCCTTCATCAGGTGGTGTGTTTCCAATTAAACTTGTTGGAATATAACCTGGTGTTGTGTGACTTTTAACTTTGTACACCCCAGTCCAAATTAGAGGCATCTCTCAATTATGTTTAATACAACACTGAAGGATGTTACACTGTCCAAGATGCAATGGAATTAAACAAAGGCTGTATCTGACCTCTCAGGCAGACATATAAGATCCTGTGGCACTATATTGAAGAGTGGAGGAGTTATTCTTGGAATTTTGGCCAATTTTTATTCTTCAACCAACGACATTCAGCCAAATGCCTAATGTGGTCATTATCTAATTTCTTTTTGAAACTTTTAATACTCTTTAATACCAGCTTTGCTGAATAGTTGAACTTGGTATTTGTATATCTGGCATTAGACTCCCAAAGAAACTGCTCTGCTCAGAAGTTGGTTAGAATAGGAGGTTTCTGGGAGGTTAGCAGAAAAGCTTTAGGGATGACCACGGAACATCCTTTAATACATTAAACAGCTTTGGTGACTAATGAGAGATCTGACCAAATGAAGAAGATTCATATATATATATATATATATATATATAAAACTATTCTGCATTTCATTGCATGATTAAATCTTGCAAATTAATTCAAAATTACTTTGCATATGGTAAAAATAAATTGTGGTGACCTGCTAATTTTCCATACAGTCATTTATATTGAGAGTCTTCATCAAGCACATACATAGGTGAAGTCAAGGTTTTGGAGAGAAAATGCAAGCATTTCAACAGCTTGATGTCCTCAAATCATTTGCTGCATCTTGGAATCCATGGCAGTGGCCAAAATTTTAATGTAGACTTTAGGTCTTTAGGATATCCCAAGTTCTTTCTTTATTATTAAGATATAATAGTTTTTAGTTATTTAAGAAGCTTAGCCAGGCAGCTAATCTGCATTTCATTGCATGATTAGGTCATGCAAATTAAGTCAAAATTGCTTTGTATATGATAAAAAGAAATTGCGGTGACCTGCTTATTTTACATACAGTCTTATTACCAAATAGGCTTCCAGGTTTGCAATGCAGTCAGCAGACCAACATTGAAATGTTGCCTCTGTAATTTTCACTGCTTGAGATTGTCAGGTGTGGTATAGTAATTGAACATAGCAGGGTTTATGCATGCATTATACAATGTGGTCAATTTTTACCAAGTAGTATGTTTGTTTAATTTTAATGTAACAGCTCATGGTAGTTTAACTGGGGTCTTCCAGTCTCATGTCAGACTATTTCTAACTACCAGTACTGGATGTGGTGTGGACATCAGAAGTTATGTTAATGCCTTATTTATGTTACAGCACTATAACTGAGGAGAGCCATGAAGAATACATGGCTTTAAGTGGGACAGCATTCTTCCCCCCAGTGGCATACAGTGACCCTTGAAGTAGTAATTTTATCATCTCCACCCTTGCTGTAGTTCACCAATCTTCAAGCTGACCATCGGTGGGGGGACAAACACCATTTCTTCCTGTTTTGGCACAATGTAACTGGAACAGAGTGAAGAAGGTTGAGAGGACCAGGTCATCACAATGTGAAAGGAACAATTTTCAGGCAAATCATCGCAGATGAGGATGACTCGCTTCCACTCTGCAGGGTGAGTTCGTAGGTGGCTCTACAGTCTAATGCATCTTCTGCAGACTGTTCCACATGGGGCAGAAAGCAGAAAATCGTAAGATGAGGTAAGTGAGGCATTGGTTTGGCAGCTTTTGCTGTTTTCGCCCGGCTTTCCCTTTATGCCAAAGTGATACTTGATGTCTTCCCAGGTGCTGCTCCTCTGCTTTGGATAGTCTTGGGCCAGTCTGTAGGAATGCCTGCATTTCACCGATAAGGCCTTCAGGGTGTCTCTGAAGCACTTCCTTTGTCCTCCTGGGGCTCACCTGTTGTTTCGGAGCTGCGAGTGGAGCCCCTGCTCAGGGTGTCTGCGGTTGGTTATGCAGATATTGTGCCCAGCCCATTGCAGCTGATCAAGGATGGTCAGTGCCTCAATATTGGCCTGATTGAGGAAGCTGGTATTGCACGGTCTTTCTTTGCAGGATCTTGTGCAGGTAGCATGGACAGTAATGCTGCAGCACCTTGAGGTGTCTGCTGTAGACAGTTCAAGTCCCAGAGCCATATAGGAGAGGGGAACCACCACATCTCTGCATTCCATGAGCTTGGAGTTGGATCTGTTGTTGTTCTCGATCACCTGGTGGCACGGTGGCACAGTGGTTAGCATTGCTGCCTCACAGCGCCAGAGACCAGGGTTCAGTTCCCGCCTCAGGCGACTGACTGTGTGGAGTTTGCACGTTCTCCCTGTGTCTGCGTGGGTTTCCTCCCACAGTCCAAAGATGTGCAGGTCAGGTGAATTGGCCATGCTAAATTGCCTGTAGTGTTAGGTAAGGGGTAAATGTAGGGGTATGGGTGGGTTGCGCTTCGGCGGGTCGGTGTGGACTTGTTGGGCCGAAGGGCCTGTTTCCACATTGTAAGTAATCTAATCTAAAAGCCTTTTTCCTTAGGCACCGAGGGCTGAGCTAGCACACTTGAGGCAGTGCTGGATCTCTTGATCAATTGACAAATAACACGGAGTCAACACCATCACCCTGCCACTGTCACTGACAGCGAAAGGCATCTAGATTTATTATTCTCACTGTGGCTTCAGGCATTCCAAAGTGGGAACTTTAGATTCGATTTCCCTGTTGTTCAGATGTGCACTATCTGCCACTACCCAGCCTCAGCTCCAAGTTCAGCTGATCTGTTTGAATGTGAATCTATGGATAATTTCACATTGGCTCACTTCCCGTTTGGAAATGACTTCTGCAATCGTGCTGTAACCGCTAGAGGTTCCCGGTTTCCTACCTCTTTAATATCGCACATATGGCTGGCAAATTGAGCTTGCTAATACAAAGGCCCACTATATCAGATAATTTCAATTCACCGCTCTGTTTGTAGGGGTTTAAGAAAACAATTGCAAAGTGCACACTTGAGGAAAGTGCTGCAACCCTGCTAAAGCTTCCTATAGTCAAAAAATAAATTCACATTCTATTCATCTGCTTTCTAATTATTCGACTGCTAATTATTTCCTAATTTAGCTTCAGCAGAAGCACCGTGCTACACACACAAAAAAAAAGCTGCCTGGAGACATTTTAATGAGTAGCCTATTTACAAGCCGCACTTGAAATTTGTGTAAGGAGCATTTAGCAGCATTTGCATGCTGACTGACTGGCTGGCTTTGAATTCAGACCTCCAGCTGGGGACTTTGCAAATCACTGCTACCCCTTGTCCTTTATTAGCATATACCACCTGTGGAGCTGACAATGGTAGAAACATGCATCCCCTTTTTAATTATTAATAGCGGCCGAGCTCAGTCTGTCTTGCACAGAGCAGCTTCAGCAAACACCAGGGCTGCGGCAAAAGGCCATTGCCTGTCTACTTTCAGATGGGAGATTCTTTCTCAGATGTCACGTTGTGTAACTGATTTATTCGTTAAGGGAGTTATGTCACTTAGATTTTAATGTCTTTGTCTACAATGATACTTCCTCGAAGATAGGGGACCATGTACAGAAAGATAAATATTACACACACAGGCACAGACAGACTCACAAAGATATGTACATTATGCTTAATATATGCACACAGTTGGCATACTGATAATTGCGAATTGCATAAACCATGCAATCAAGCGCTGACACTATAATTACATCCTGATATTCCAATGCATTATTTGTCAGTAATGCTGATCAGGTTGTAGCTGATTGCGAAGCAAATGAAATTACATAAGTGTTATTATTAATATATTAAATTACTGTCGTTATAACTGTTATCTCCTGACACTTGGAAATGAGAGCTCAAATGAAGAGGACCTTGATTGTCCATGACAACGACTTCATGGCAAATGATTATGATCACTGTATGCAAATAAAGCAAAAGAGTATATCTTGGTGACTATGTGTATCATGTGTGTACGTGTGTGTTTGTGTGTGTATGTGTGTAAATCTGTGTGTAGTTGCTTGTGTGAGTGCGCGTGTATGTGTATGTGTGTATTTTGTGTGTATGTGTGTGTGTATCTGTCTGCCTGTGTATGTACACATGTGGGTATGTGTGTGTGAGAGAGAGAGAGAGAAAGCCAACAGTTACTGTCATTGGAGAACTGAATGGGTGGTAGTTGAGTCTATTTCACGATTTGCAAGACAGGTGGGTGCGCTGCCTGATTAGTCCTGTTTCAGACAGGAAATTTGAGAGCTCCATGCTCTCCCTCAATGACATTGTGGCTTTTAATGTGTCTGATCAGCTTAGCTGACCAGTTAGAGATGACCACAGTTGAATGTTTCACTTGAAGCATGAGTCCTCTCAGAGAGTTGGTTCTTCACTGGAATCTCAGCTCAGATTAGGCTTTCAAGGTTCCTGTTGTAGTGATAGTGTTGTTATAGTCTGGCGTACTGACCTCTACAATGCAGAGGCTGAGCACCACCTGCCAGGTACCACCACCTGTCTCCCCCAGACCATGACCCCACCATGTCACATCAGGTCATTGTATCAACTTCAGTCACTGATCCCATTTCATTTGGTGATCTTCCCCACGCTACTTCCAAGCTGATAGTCCCACAGCCCCGTACAACTCGCTTCTACCTCCTTCCAAAAATCCACACAACACTGCCTGGGCAGACCCATTGTTTCAGCCTGCTCCTGCCCCACAGAACTCATCTCTTCCAAACCATGATTTGATCTTTACTCCCCTAGTCGATTTCACTTCCAACTTCCACCCTGACCTCATTTTCGCCTGGTCTATTCTGTCTCCCCTCTTCCTTTCCTCGACCTCTATATTTCCATTTCTAGGGGTAGACTGGCCATTAATATCCACTATAAACCCAACGACTCCAACAGCTGCTTAGACTATACATCCTTGCACTCTGTTTCTATTCTCCCAGTTCCTCCATCTCAGTCACATATGTTCCGATGAGGCCAACTTTGATAAGGGAGCCTCCGAAATGTCCACCTTCCTCCTAAACCGAGAATTCCCAGCACTTTTGTCATCAGTGCCCTCAACTGGGTACAACCCAAGTCCTGCTTTTCCGCTCTCACCCCCTCCTGCAACAGTGATAGGGTTCCCCTGGTCCTTACCTACCATCCCACCAGCATCCACATCCAGAAGATCAGTAGCTGCCATTTTATCAATTTCCAGTGAGATACCACCACCAGACACATATTCCCCACCCCTCCCTTCTCTCCCTTCCGCAGGGACCATTCCCTCTAGGACACACTGGTCCACTATTCTTTCACTCCCAATACCAACCCCCACAGTCCCATGGCACCCTCCCCTGCAACCACCAAAGGTATAACACCTGCCCATTTACCCCCTCCCTCCTCAGTATCAAACGGCCCAAACATACCTTCCAGATGAAGCAGCACTTTACCCGCACTTCACTCAATCTGGTCCATTGCATTCACTGCTCACAATGTGGTCTCCTGTACATTGGGGGAAATGAAACGTAGACTGGGTGACCGCTTCATAGAACACCTACATTCTGTCTGCAAAAAGACCTTGAGCTTCAAGTTGCCTGCCACTTCAACACCCCACCCTGTTCCCTCGCCAGCATCTCTGTCTCAAGTTTGCTGCAGTGCTCCAGAGAAGCTCAGTGTAAGCTGGAAGAACAACACCTCATATTCCACTTGCAGATATTCCACTTGCAGACTCTGTAGCCTCCAATGCTTTGAATTGAATAATTTTAGGGCCTGACCTCTCCCATGTCCTAGCCCTAACCCCACACAGCAGGTCTTGTTATCAAATAGTCTGCCACCTCAGGAGATCTCCCACCCACAGCTTCCAACCTCATAGTCCGGGAACCCTGCACTGCCCGGTTCTACCTCCTTCCCAAGATCCACAAGCCTGACCACCCTGGCCGACCCATTGTCTCAGCATGCTCCTGCCCCACTGAACTCATCTCTACCTACCTTGACACTGTCCTATCCCCCCTAGTCCAGGAACTCCCCACATACGTTCGAGACACCACCCACGCCCTCCACCTCCTCCAAGACTTCCGTTTCCCCGGCCCCCAATGCCTTATCTTCACCATGGATATCCAATCCCTCTACACCTCCATTCGCCATGACCAGGGCCTCCAAGCCCTCCGTTTTTTCCTCTCCAGACGTCCCCAACAGTACCCTTCCACTGACACTCTCATTCGTTTGGCCGAACTGGTCCTCACCCTTAACAATTTCTCCTTTGAATCCTCCCACTTCCTCCAGACCAAAGGCGTAGCCATGGGCACACGTATGGGCCCCAGCTATGCCTGTCTCTTTGTTGGCTACGTAGAACAGTTGATCTTCCGTAATTACACCGGCACCACTCCCCACCTCTTCCTCCGCTACATTGATGACTGCATTGGCGCCACCTCGTGCTCCCGCGAGGAGGTTGAGCAATTCATCAACTTCACCAACACATTCCACCCTGACCTTAAATTTACCTGGACTATCTCTGACACCTCGCTCCCCTTCCTGGACCTCTCCATCTCCATTAGTGACGACCGACTTGACACTGACATTTTTTACAAACCCACTGACTCCCATAGCTACCTGGATTACACCTCTTCCCACCCTATCTCTTGCAAAAATGCCATCCCGTATTCCCAATTTCTCTGCCTCCGCCGTATCTGCTCCCAGGAGGACCAGTTCCACCATAGGACACACCAGATGGCCTCCTTCTTTAGAGACCGCAATTTCCCTTCCCACGTGGTTAAAGATGCCCTCCAACGCATCTCGTCCACATCCCGCACCTCCGCCCTCAGACCCCACCCCTCCAACCGTAACAAGGACAGAACGCCCCTGGTGCTCACCTTCCACCCTACAAACCTTCGCATCAACCAAATCATCCACCGACATTTCCGCCACCTCCAAAAAGACCCCACCACCAGGGATATATTTCCCTCCCCACCCCTTTCCGCCTTCCGCAAAGACCGTTCCCTCCGTGACTACCTGGTCAGGTCCACACCCCCCTACAACCCACCCTCCCATTCTGGCACTTTCCCCTGCCACTGCAGGAACTGTAAAACCTGTCCCCACACCTCCTCCCTCACCTCTATCCAAGGCCCTAAAGGAGCCTTCCACATCTATCAAAGTTTCACCTGCACATCCACCAATATCATTTATTGTATCCGTTGCTCCCGATGTGGTCTCCTCTACATTGGGGAGACTGGGCGCCTCCTAGCAGAGTGCTTTAGAGAACACCTCCGAGACACCCGCACCAATCAACCAAACCGCCCCGTGGCCCAACATTTCAACTCCCCCTCTCACTCTGCCGCGGACATGGAGGCCCTGGGCCTTCTTCACCGCTGCTCCCTCACCACCAGACGCCTGGAGGAAGAACGCCTCATCTTCCGCCTCGGAACACTTCAACCCCAGGGCATCAATGTGGACTTCAACAGCTTCCTCATTTCCCCTTCCCCCACCTCATCCTAGTTTCAAACTTCCAGCTCAGTTACTGTCTCCTTGACTTGTCCGATCTGCCTATCTTCTTTTCCACCTATCCACTCCACCCTCTCCTCCTTGACCTATCACCTTCATCTCCTCCCCCACTCACCCATTGTACTCTATGCTACTCTCTCCCCACCCCCACCCTCCTCTAGCTTATCTCTCCATGCTTCAGGCTCACTGCCTTTATTCCTGATGAAGGGCTTTTGCCCGAAACGTTGATTTCGCTGCTCGTTGGATGCTGCCTGAACTGCTGTGCTCTTCCAGCACCACTAATCCAGTATTTGGTTTTCAGCATCTGCAGTCATTGTTTTTACCTTGCCATTACACACTACCTAGTGTTAGCTGCTAACAGTCTCCATTGACAGCCATTTACCCTCCTAGCCTGATTGTTCTCCACTCCTTTATCTATCCAACTGGTCTTCTCTCTCTTTGGGCTCTATTCCCACGTATCATTTACTCCTTATCCCCTCCCCCCAACCTATCTTCTGGACGTAAACTAACATTTTCCTGGCTACCATCAGTTCTGAGGAAGGGTCACTCAGATTTTTCTTCACAAATGCTGCCAAACCTGCTAAGCTTTTCCAGCAACTTCTGTTTTTGTTTCTGACTTACAGCATCCGTAGTACTTTCAGTTTTTATTGAGGTTCCTCCAGTGACTGGATTGTGTCTGAGGGAAGGTATCTAGAGGAAGTACAATTGAAACAACACAGTGTTGCCTGGTGTAGAAAACACAGCACAGACTTACATGCCAAGTTAGCACATCAGATAACAGAGTACCAACAACAGCCCACATTTATATCGTGCCTTTAACTAATAAAATACCTCAAGGAGTATAAACTGTTCATATAAAGCCATAATAGGAGATATCACCACTGATGACTAAAAGCATAGTCAGAGGTTGGTTTTAAGCAACAGCTTACAAGCAAGCCAGGAAGAAAGTGTGAGAGGCAGAAGGGTAGAGGATGGTAATTCTAGAGTTTGAGCCTTGGCAGCAGAAAACAAGTGAAACAATTTAAGTCAACAGGACAGGGGAGGTTAGATTTATCTGGCTGAAGGGGACTATACTGACAGAGAAGAACGAGGCCATGAAGGGACTTGAAAAAGACGCCAATTTTCAAATCAAGGGTTTAGTTTAACCAGGCTCATTGTCTGTCGGCAAGCTCACAGGAATGATATGTGAATAGGAATCTTTATGAGACAGAGTCGAGAGCGTGGTGCTGGCAAAGTACAGCTGGTCAGGCAGCACCCAAGGAGCAGGAGAATTGACATTTCGGGCATAAGCCCTTCATCAGGAATTCTGGTTGATCTCCAGCATCTGAAGTCTTCACTTTCTCAGAGTTTTGGGTGACCTCAAGTTTACAGAGAGAGACTGACTGGGAGTCCACTGGAAATTCAAAACAGAGATGAGAAAACCAAGGATGAAAAGCTGTGGCACAATCAAACTTGGGCTGTGCTCCATAGGGGGAAACAGACCATCTTGGTGGTGACATGAATTTAACGTGGAGTGCTCATCCAAGAGTTAGATTTGACATGATCATCAGTCTGGAATTGCCAAGGTGCTGATGATGAGGAATTAGAGTTTGTAACAGGTACTGAAGACAATGGCTTCTCGATACTTAATGGGATTAAGCATTGATTCAGGAAATTCCAGGATGAAACTTTGTTCTGATTAGTTGAAATAATGTTATCCTACTTACATGATCAGCTCCACCAAATAACCTTCTGTATGATGAACGAGATTTAAATTCTCCAGTCGTTCCTTGTAATGAAAACATCTCGACTTTAGGCATCACACTTGTTTGCCCCTCTATTGCATCAAGCAAAGTTGGGAGAAGTGAAACCAGTGAAAGGGAAGAGAATTTTTGAATGCTGATAGGACTACAGAGCAATGCCGTAGTCTGCTGTCATCTCCTCCAAATATTACTAAAGAAAATTTTCTTGCTGCTAATTGTATACTTCTTTGCCATTTTATATTTATTCAAAAGGGGCGCCTTAGCAAGATCAGAACTTATTGTCCAGCCTGAATTGATCTTAAGACCATAAGACCATAAGACCATAAGACATAGGAGTGGAAGTAAGGCCATTCGGCCCATCGAGTCCACTCCGCCATTCAATCATGGCTGATGCGCATTTCAGCTCCACTTGCCAGCGTTCTCCCCGTAGCCCTTAATTCCTCTAGACAACAAGAACCTATCAATCTCGGCCTTGAAGACATTTAGCGTCCCGGCTTCCACTGCACTCCGTGGCAATGAATTCCACAGGCCCACCACTCTCTGGCTGAAGAAATGTCTCCGCATTTCCGTTCTGAAATGACCCCCTCTAATTCTAAGGCTGTGTCCACGGGTCCTAGTCTCCTCGCCTAACGGAAACAATTTTCTAGCATCCACCTTTTCAAAGCCATGTATTATTTTGTACGTCTCTATTAGATCTCCCCTTAATCTTCTAAACTCCAACGAATACAATCCCAGTATCCTCAGCCGTTCCTCATATGCTAGACCTGTCATTCCAGGGATCATCCGTGTGAATCTCCGCTGGACACGTTCCAGTGCCAGTATGTCCTTCCTGAGGTGTGGGGACCAAAACTGGACACAGTACTCCAAATGGGGCCTAACCAGAGCTTTATAAAGTCTTAGTAGTACATCTCTGCTTTTATATTCCAACCCTCTTGAGATAAGAGACAACATTGCATTCGCTTTCTTAATCACAGACTCAACCTGCATGTTTACCTTTAGAGAATCCTCGACTAGCACTCCCAGATCCCTTTGTGCTTTGGCTTTATTAAGTTTCTCACCATTTAGAAAGTAGTCCATTCCTATATTCTTTTTGCCAAAGTGCAAGACCTCGCACTTGCTCACGTTAAATTCCATCAGCCATTTCCTGGACCACTCTCCCAACCTGTCTAGATCCTTCTGTAGCCTCCCCACTTCCTCAGTACTACCTGCCTGTCTACCCAACTTTGTATCATCGGCAAACTTCGCTAGAATGCCCCCGGTTCCCTCATCCAAATCATTAATATATAATGCGAACAGCTGTGGCCCCAGCACCGAACCCTGCGGGACACCGCTCGTCACCGGCTGCCATTCTGAAAAAGAACCTTTTATCCCAACTCTCTGCCTTCTGTTAGATAGCCAATCCTCAATCCATCCCAGCAGCTCACCTCGAACACCATGGGCCCTCACCTTGCTCAGCAGTCTCCCGTGTGGCACCTTATCAAAGGCCTTTTGAAAGTCCAGATAGACCACATCCACTGGGTTCCCCTGGTCTAACCTACTTGTTACCTCTTCAAAAAATTCCAACAGGTTTGTCAGGCATGACCTCCCTTTACTAAATCCATGTTGACTTGTTCTAATCAGACTCTGCTCTTCCAAGAATTTAGAAACCTCATCCTTAATGATGGATACTAGAATTTTACCAACAACCGAGGTTAAGCTGATTGGCCTATAATTTTCCATCTTTTGCCTTGATCCTTTCTTGAACAAGGGGGTTACTACAGCCATCTTCCAATCGTCCGGGACCTTTCCTGACTCCAGTGACTCTTGAAAGATCTCAAACAATGCCTCTGCTATTTCCTCAGCAACCTCTCTCAGAACTCTAGGGTGTATCCCATCGGGGCCAGGAGATTTATCAATTTTAAGACTTTTTAACTTTTCTAGCACTATCTCTTTCGTAATGGCAACCATACTCAACTCAGCCCCGTGACACCCTTTAATTTTTGGGATATTACTCCTGTCTTCCACTGTGAAAACTGACGCAAAGTACTTGTTAAGTTCTCCTGCTATTTCCTTATCTCCCATCACTAGGCTCCCTGCATCAGTTTGAAGTGGCCCAATGTCTACTTTTGCCTGTCGTTTGTTTCTTATGTACTGAAAGAAACTTTTACTATTATTTCTAATATTACTGGCTAGCCTACCTTCATATTTGATCCTCTCATTTCTTATTACACTCTTTGTTATCCTCTGTTTGCTTTTGTATCCTTCCCAATCTTCTGATTTCCCACTGTTCTTAGCCACTTTATAGGATCTCTCTTTTTCTTTAATACATTTCCTGACTTCCTTTGTCAGCCAAGGTTGTCTAATCCCTCCCCGGTTAATCTTTCTTTTCTTGGGAATGAACCTCTGTACAGTGTCCTCAATTATACCTACAAACTCCTGCCATTTTTGCTCTAGTGTCTTCCCGGTTAGCCTCTGCTTCCAGTCTATTTTAGTCAGTTCCTCTCTCATGCCCTCATAATTACCTTTATTCAACTGTAACACCATTACATCAGATTTCGCCTTCTCCCTTTCAAACTCCAGACTGAACTCTACCATATTATGGTCGCTACTTCCTAAGGGTTCCCTTACTTTAAGATCTTTTATAGAGTCTGGTTCATTGCAAAGCACTAGGTCCAGAATAGCCTGCTCTCTTGTGGGCTCCATGACAAGCTGTTCCAAAAAGCCATCCTGTAAGCATTCCATGAATTCCCTTTCTTTAGATCCACTAGCAACATTATTTACCCAGTCCACCTGCATATTGAAGTCACCCATGATCAATGTAACCTTGCCTTTCTGACATGCCTTCTCTATTTCCCGGTACATGTTGCGTCCCTGGTCCTGACCACTGTTAGGAGGTCTGTACACAACTCCAATTATGGTTTTTTTGCCTTTGTGGTTCCTCAATTCCACCCACACAGACTCCACATCATCCGACGCTATGTCATTCAATACCATAGATTTAATTTTGTTCTTAACTAACAAGGCAACCCCACCCCCTCTGCCCACCTCTCTGTCTTTTCGATAAGTCGAAAAACCATGGAGGTTTAACTGCCAGTCCTGACCCCCCTGTAACCAAGTCTCTGTGATGCCTACTACATCATAATCATTCACTATTATCTGTGCCATTAATTCATCGGCTTTGTTATGAATGCTACGAGCATTCAGGTAAAGTGCCTTAATGCTAACTTCCTTATTAGAGATGTTGTAAGTCATATGTCCTAAGTTATCCTTGCTTTTTTCTGCATTCTCAGTCTGCCTCAATTTTAAATCCGCCTGGAAACATGCTATCCTGCTGCTTATCTTTCCATTTACCTCCATACTCCCTGTCACTTTCACTTTCCCTTCCCCCCAACTCAGAAGTTTAAAGTCCTACTGACCACCCTATTTATCCTCTTCGCTAGAACATTGGTACCTGATCGGTTCAGGTGGAGACCGTCCCAACGGTACAGATCCCCCCTGTTCCAAAACTGATGCCAATGCCCCATGAAGTGGAATCCCTCTTTCCCACACCAATCCCTTAGCCACGTGTTTACTTGCCTAATTTTCTTGTCCCTATGCCAATTGGCACGTGGCTCGGGCAGTAATCCGGAGATTATGACCCTTGAGGACCTGTGCTTCAATTTCCTGCCTAGTGCTTCGTAATGCCCAAACAGGTCCTCCACCCTAGTCTTGTCTCTGTTGTTGGTACCAACGTGGACCACAACAACTGGATCCTCCCCCTCCCGCTCCAATATCCTTTCAAGCCGGTCAGAGATGTCTCGCACCCTGGCACCGGGCAGGCAACACACCATGCGAGACTCCCGATCCGGCTTGCAAAGGATACTATCTGTCCCCCTAATTATAGAATCCCCTATAACCACTACCTGTCTATTAGCTCCCCCCTCTTGAATGGCCTTCTGCACCATGGTGCCTTGGTCAGTTGGCTCATCCTGTCCAGAGCCCTTTTCCTCATCCGAACAGGGAGCAAGAATCTCGTACCTGTTGGACAAGGTCAAGGGCTGAGGCTCCTCCACTCCTGAACTCTGGGTCCCCCTACCTGCCTCACTTACAGTCACACTCTTTTGTGCCTGATCACTAGCTGAGTGGGAATTAATTAATCTCCCAGGTGTGACTGCCTCCTGAAACAAAGCGTCCAGGTAACTCTCCCCCTCCCGGATATGCCGCAGTGTTTGAAGCTCAGATTCCAGATCATCAACTCTGATTTGGAGTTCTTCCAGCAACCAACACTTGCTGCAGATGTGGTCACTGCCGTTCACAATGGGATCAGCCAGCTCCCACATCATACAGCAACAGCACATCACCTGCCCAGCCATCTCTGCTTAGCTAGTTAATTACTTACTTAGTACAAGTATGAGTTAGAATACCTTCTGATACCTCTCTGCTATAGTTTTTTTTTTACCCTAAGTAAGGACTTGATGTATACACACAAAAAAAAACACGAAGTAATTTTTTAACTAGTCCCCAGTAAAGAAATAAAAAATCTTACCTTAAAAGAAAAAAAAAAGCAGTAGTTAAGCAGATTGTGTTGCACATTCCTCTTGAACTGCAGTAGTCTGAGTGTTGAAAATGGTCACATATAGCTGTTAAGTTGAGGGGTTCCAGGACTCTGACAGTGTCATAGTAAGTAACACCAGTTCATGCCCAAGTTAGAATAGTGGCTAAAGGCAATATACTGTGGATGGTGGAAATATGAAACAATAATGGCAGAATTCTGAAGAAACTCAGCAAGCAACTCAACAACATCTATGGAGAAACAAACAGGAGTTCAAGTTTTGTGCCTGGTATGGCTCTTCACATTTCTCAGGGTGTCCTTACATTGTGTCCTCAATAGGGTCAGGAAGGTTATAGAAAGTTTACATTATATTAAGGAGGCCATTTGGCCCATCTTGCCTGGCCTGGCTATCAGCAACTTTGGCTCACTTTCTGTTTCCTTATGCTGCAATATTCTTCTCTTCTGATAATTGTCTAACTCTCTTTTGAAGGCTTCTACTGAACCTGGCTCCATCACACAATCTGGGGGTATATCCCAGATTCTAACCACTTGATGCATAAAGTAACTTTCCAAATGTCACTGTTGCTTCTTTTGTCACCAATCACTTTAACTCGGTGTCCATCGATTCTCCATGTCTCTGTCAGTAGAAAGAGCTTCCCCTTACTTCATGGCTGAGCCCATTCACGATATTAAACACCAATCCTATTTGCTTTATTGATGGAAAAACAGCCCTGGTGGTGGTTGCCTCTATGTGAAAGGAAATGGGAGTTTAATGTAGGAACTTCTATGTGTTCTTACTTGTGGTAACTGTGCAATCTATGTATTCATTGAAATAACTTACACCTTCTATCCAGTCACAGAGCTATAAGGTTCAAAGATCAGAGGTCAGCAGATAAATTAGGCGGGACTTCACTGCATTGCTTAAATAACATTTAGGCGTTACTATTCCTGGAGAGTACAATTCACTGCCAGCAGCCCCAGTGTTGTACTGCAAGCTGAGTCTGACCAGGGGTCACCCACTCTGCCCTCCAGGAGTCAGTGATGTGCATGAACAATTACCAGCTTGTGCTGAGCCCTTCTCCAGGCAGACACACTATGAATGTTTTCAGCAAAGAACAGTGTGCATATTCTCCAAACACTAAAACAAAGTCCTGTTTGCAAACCTTTCAGTATGTCCAATCAATGAGATTTTAAACAGGGCTTAAGTCAGAATGATGCATTCCTTCGTCACTGTCTCAGGATATACAGTAGGCCGTTTAGGACAGAGATGAGGAAAGATGAGATTCAAAAGGATTCAAAAGGATTCACTCATAGGATAATGAACCTGTGGGATTCTCTAGCTCAGAAGGCTTAAATATATTGAAGAAGGAGAGTTATAGCTAAATCTGTATCTAAGGCATCAAAGGATATGTAGAAAAAAAGGTGAAATATGACATTAAGATAAAGGATCAGCCATGATTTTATTGAATCAGGAGGTGGGGAAGTCAATGTTTCGGTGTAAACCTTCTTCAGAGTTGCACCAAAAATATTGACTTCACCACCTCCTGATGCTGCCTGGCTTGCTGTGTTCTTCCAGCCTCCTGCTTGGCTACCTTGGATTCCAGCATCTGCTGTCTTTTTGTCTCTAAACAAACTTATTGAATAGCAGAATCGGTTCAAACGGCCAAATGGCTGACTTCTGTTCTTAGTTTCTATATTTCTATGTAAAGTCCCAGTCTCACACCACTGCACTACGCAGTCAGACCTGCTCCTACAGTCACACTTACCTATGTCTATAGGTGAGTGTATAAAGGCTTTGAGGAATCTTTTTACATGGTATAAATAGTTGAGGTATGAAGCTGAATTGAATTGTGTGCTTAATACACCAGTACCAGAAAGAAAGACTTAATTAGCTCCTTCTGTGCTGGTAGATTCCAACAGTTATTTGAAAGACAGCATCTCTTTTATGTGGATATCTGATGCAAAGAGATACTAACTGTGAGGGTTCAATTCCTGCACTGACTGAGGTTACTAGGAAGGGCTCTCCTTCATGACCTTCCCGTTGCCTGAGATGTAATGACCCTGATGTTAAACCACCAGTGCCCTCTCTCTCTCACTAATGACAAAGCAATGCTAGAATACAATTACTGAACCTTATCTTTACCTTTAACTTTAGATTGGAGAGGAGGGGTTTGACATGGGCAAAGATAAATTTATTTTGGAGTGTGTGGTATCATCTACATTTGATGTAGGAATCAAACCCAGAAAAAAAAATCATTGAGACTATTAGCTGTGGAGGAGCCAGTCCGTAAACCACTAATGTAGTGCACAGGCACATAATTAACTAAAATGACAAGTGAAATATTGTTTACCTCAGAAAGATGAGAATTCAGAAGTGAGAATATGAAGCTTCAGCTTTAAGGAGACTTGGCTAGACCCCCGTTGGATCTTTCTTGCAGAATCTTTCATCTTCCGGATCATGATGGCCTTCTATGTTTTTACGTTTCCTCTCACCAAAGCATACACAGAAGAATCTGAGAGTGTGTACTTCAAATACGATGGTAAACCAAGTTTCCATCTGCCTGTTGAGGTGGATTTTTAGAGCTCACATCTCTACCTCAACCTCCTTCAATCAAACAAGAAAATAGAATAATTATTATTCATTCCAATACTTCAGTGTCATTGGCAAAAGGCAAATTATATTGAAGCTTTTTGTCTTGCACTCATCGGGACAATGCCTTGACCAATCTGATAGAACCTGACTTATTTAAAACTTAAAATGGCACTTATCTGTTGGTCATCATTAACTGGAGAATTCTCTATGATACCAATCAGAGTCCACTTGAAAACTGGTCAGCACTTCTCTCTCATACAGTATCAAAGTCGTCTTTCTTTGCCTTTGGTACTTTTTGTGAATTGCCCTGATGATTATTAGAAGCAAAACTTTTTCTCAGCAAGACCCACGTTCTGTGCTACTAAATTACTATTTGCATCTTATTTTTATTGGTGAGATATTGCTTCCACAGATTGGCTGCTGTATTCACCTACATAACAACAACAATTGCTCTTCAGAAAGCAATCAGTCACTCAAAATGTTTTGGGAGAGGCAGTGGACAGAAGTTTTCCAGCTTAGCAGTGGGGACAAACTATTCCACCCTCTTCCGAGATTCCCTGAGTCAAGATTCAAAACAAGCAAGGAACCTCCTCAGATCTGATGGGCAAATAATTACAGAAGTTGTTCAAGTCTTTGAAACAATTAAACCAGTTTTAACCCAGGATCCTGAATTTCCTAGGCACAGAATATGTTTCTCAAACTGCTTGCACCTCACCAGGGTGCACAGATGGAAGATCTTCTTCAGTGGAACTGACAAGGTATGAAGGCTTTGATCAGTTACACTGAGGAATTCGAGCCCAGGCCAAATCAAAAGTTCCATTTCAAAGCACATCTTCTCTCACACACTACTTCAGGAGTAATTGCCAACATGCTGGAAGACACTATACCTATCTATAACGTCACTCATCTTTCTGTTGTATTTCACTGCTACCAACCTTCAGCATAACATTTGAACAGTTTACGAAATCTCCATTTTTCGCCCCTACTGAGGAACATGAACAGAAATCACATTATTAGCAACAGAACACCAGCTGTATTCTCCTCAGCTTCATGCCACTCTGAAATCAGAAGGGATGTACTACCAACTGAAAGGAGATGAAATCCCCAACTACAACAAAGAACCTGTTTGAGCATCAGTGTTTCAGGAAGCAGAGAATGTAGTGACGGGTCATGACTGACATCATTTGCCTCTCAGACCAAGATTCCTTCCCAACGGAGCAGCCAGGCATGTATTGCCAGTGGCCAACCAGGCACCTGTCACTGGAGTACTACAAGGCCTTCTTCCACCTTCTCGCCAACTTGTGTGCTCACCACTCCTTTAAAGACAGAAAGCAGAGGTTCATAAAGTGTGGGGAGGAGGGAAGAACATCATTTCTGGAGGGTTAGTATGAGGCTTGGGTATGTGTGGGCTGATGGTAAGAGTGAGTGTTTGGTGATTGGATGGGGATGTGAGGTCCCTGCAGAGAGATGAAAGAGTGATGATGCAAGCATGTGATGTACTATGATCACCAGACAGTTGCCAACTCAAAGTGTGGAGCTTGGCACCTGAATATAAGGTGGCCCTCACCTTTCCTATCCTCCTGAGGTTCTCAGTCTTCCTGGTGCAGTATATGCGGGTTAGAGGGACTGTGATGTTGCTGACATCCTCGGTCACTTCCACCCTGCTTGGATGCAGAGATGACCCACTCCCCCACATCCTTGGGAAAGCTCACACTGCCATAGGCGCTCAGCTCCTACAGTAGTGCCTCCAGGTAAGAGCGGGAGACCCAAATGAGCAACCATCCTCTTCTCTGTTTCTTTGGCTGCTATGACTCCCATAAATCCAAGTCCTGCTGAGCCCCTTTAATTAGAAATCCTTCCTTGGTTAGAATGGATACATGATCCTGACCATCCTGCCTAACTGGCAGGAGAATCTGGGTGAGGGGGTTTGAGGTGAATGAAAATCAAGTTGGTCTGCGAGCGAGTAACAACTGAGTGTGAGAAGTGATCCAAATGTTCTTCCAGCAGGGACAAACGTGAGAAGGTCCAACCAGGGTCTCCTGTAAGAGTCATGATTATTATTGCCAAACCCCCTTGTCTGAAACCCTCTATTCAGGTGTCTGCCTCATCCACAGTCCTAAGGTAGCTTCAATTGCTATCTGTAAGTTGGGGGGACATATTGAGTTGTAAATTCAAAGCAAATTAGATAAAATTGCAGGCCTGTAGGAAAGCAGAAGGGGAGTTGGACTAATTGGATAGCCCACCCAAAACATGAGCACAATTAGTCAAATGTCCACCTTCTGTAACTGTCTGATTCTGTGATTCTACATTAAATAAAATCTGTCTAATACCAAGAACTAGATAGCAAAGACAAAAACAGGCAAAGCATCATTTTTGAAAATGTCAGTTGATACATGACCACAGGATACGGGGCTCCTCTGGGAAATTAGCAGGTAAAGATGCACACCATTCTAGCTCATTATATTTGAAGTTGACTTATTCAAACTGCATAAATTTCAGTCCATGAAACTTGAAAAACATTCATCGCACCTGTCAGATGCAGTCTTATGCATCAATAATATTAAATCCTAGAGATTATTGTTTTTAAAATGTACCCATCAATGTTTTTAATGCTTTGGGGAGGGAGTACAGGGCACTGGGAGGAGTTTTGACAATAAGAGGACATAGATTTAAGATAATTGGCAACAGAACCACTGGGGAGAAAAAGATTTTTTTTAATATAGCTGTTTATGATGTAAAATGCACTGCTTGAAATGAAGGTTGAAGCGTATTCATTAATAATTTTCAAACCAGAAATAGACCTGTGCTTGATTTAGTAACTTTGTGGAGTATGGAGAAAGGGCACAGGCGCTAATTTGATAGCCCTTTCAAAGACCTAGCATGGATATGATGGGCCAAATGGGCTCCTTTGCTGTAAAACGCAATGGGTAAAATTTAATACCCTCCCCAGTGGTGAGTTTGGAGGCTGAGGGTGCATTTAATAGGGCAGAGAGCTGCCAGGTGAGGACTCTGCTGCTTTCCTGCCTCTGCTTCAATTCAGGCTATGGTGGGTATGATCAATGAACAGCCTTCCCATC
Source organism: Chiloscyllium punctatum (assembly GCF_047496795.1). Lineage (NCBI taxonomy): Eukaryota > Metazoa > Chordata > Chondrichthyes > Orectolobiformes > Hemiscylliidae > Chiloscyllium > Chiloscyllium punctatum. The sequence goes on along the minus strand of NC_092762.1, from coordinate 75,988,369 downwards.
ATGCCACCACAAATTGAAGGCCTTAAATGGACATGGTGGTTACACAAAACCAGCAGGAAGGCAAGCACTGTCAAGATTACTTGTAGGCTCCCAGGGAGTGGATATAATTCCCATCTTGGATTTAATTGGAGTGGTACCCAGAAGTTGGCAGAGTTCCCACCATTCACCCATTCTACGAAGAAAATGTCCTCACTATCGAATCTTTGACAGGGGTGGCTATTAAATTCTGCCTTATATTACCAGTGAAAGACAAATCTCCACTTGTTAAATGTGTTGCCTTTACCCTAGTCTTCTGTTTGGTAGGTGTAACTAACACCAGATGTGTCATGCTGGAAGCTGATGAAAAATTCGCTTAAAATACTCCTGCTTTTTGAAAAAATGTCCTAATTTTCCTCCATTTCCCTTGATGCCTTGTTGAAGGAATTTTCCTATTTGTGCCAGTTGTCCCTACGCATTCATGTAAAGCTTGGCATGTGATTGAACCAAGACAAATCGCCAAGTCAAATTCTGTCCCCACCTGATGTCAACCCATGCGTAGTTCTGAGCATAGGATTCTGGGTAGCAGCCAGAAGTAGAAGTTGTTGACTAATTTTCCTCTTCTGATCCCAATGGTATTTAGGTCAATTTTGACACAAGTAGTGGCGTGTAATTCCCCCAGTGATCAAATTACTCTGTGCATACTGAGGTTCTTTCTGTTTTGCATGCTCAGCTACTCATTATATAAATTCAGTAAGTCAGTTGGGGAAACTGAGGAGGGAACTGTTGGCCCATTATGCTTCTACAGAAATGCAAAACATTAATTTGAAAGGCTCCACTCCTAACAAGGAGGCTTACTGGACAGTTAGAAAGTTTGGCACCAGCATTACTGTGAATTGCCCGAGTATCAACTGTAGATTATTCGACCCGTGGATACAATGTCAACAGATAAGATGAGATGGCCGCTGCAGCTGAACTCCACCACTGAATCTGGCAATGATCCCAGGGTCATGGACACATGGAAGTTTGGGAGAGATACTATGATATACTGCATTAAAGATTCTACAAAATGCTGATGGAACATTGCTGAATGTGTGTCTGCAGGTAAATCCAGCATTGATATGGACTAATGCTGGTACCTGGTTTACACTACTTTCTTTCACATAAGGTAGAACTGCAGTCAGTAGATACTCATGTTTGGTCCCTTTTGGCAGATTTAATACCCTAAACCTACCCTAATTTCTTATCGTTAATAACATAGTGGAGAAATTACTAACTTAAAATATTAGCAACTTTAAGTAAGTAGCTAATTGGGAATTGTGATCCATCTGTGCTCAGTGGATAATGCAGTAGATGATCTTGTAAGGATTTATTTAGGAGGCTCACAAATGATAGAACTCTCCAAACACTAACTCTTCCAACATTAAGAAAGCAGCAATATTCCACAGTGTGCTGCACACTGATCTTCCTCAACAAGATTGATAATTAAGACACTTAAATCTACAATAGTGCGTTATAACAACTCAGAAATGCATACAGAGCTCATGGGAGACCAAGTCAAGATAAGCCTCGGGCAGACATTCAAGGTTATATTGAGTTTTCAACTGTGGTTTTTTTTTTGAAGAAAAATAATCCTTTGCTCTGAGTTCTGTATTCAGATCCTACAGAATTGTCAGTACAAGGAGAGAACCAGATAGCAGCAGCTCCCTTGCTCCTGTGCATGAGATGAATACAGATGACACAAACAATTTGACTTGTCCAAACTTAACTATCCACAAAGATAAAAACTTCTCACCAACTGCCCATCACCTGATCTGACTATATCTCAAATGAATCCAATGTTTTCACTTCAGCTACCCTACCCTGAAAAACGACTCTGAGTTTCAATCAGAGCTCGAAATTGTCCTTTCTCATTTTTGGCCCATGTCCCTGTTGTACATTTATTGTACTGTTCCATATCCACAGAGCAGCTATTTAAAGGGAGAAAATATTAGTCAGCGTTCCATCTGCCCCCATTGCTATCCAATAACAGCTGATTGAAAGTACAGATATGAACCATGATTGAGAAGAACATTTTAGCAGCTCGTATTATGAACTGAATAATACTTGCATGAAGTAAAAACAGAAAATACACAATGGGATGCTGCAACATCTGAAAAAGAAAAGATAGGTTCATGATTCAGCTGAAGAGTTGTTTTTAATAACAGCACAGTATTATGGATGCTGGAGACCTGAAATAAAAGCAGAAAATGCTGGAGAAACCCGGCGCTCTGGTAATATCTGGTAATTTCTCCATTAAGTATATATTATGTTATGAACAATAAGAAATTAGGGTAGGTTTAAGGCATTAAATCTGTGAAAAGGGACCAAACTTGAGTAACTGCTGACTGCAATTTTACCTTAAGTGAAAGAAAGTAGTGTAAACCAGGTACCAGTATTAGTCCATATCAATGCTGGGTTTACCGGCAGACACACATTCAGCAATGTTCCATCAGCATTTTGTGGAATCTTTAGTGCAGTGCAGGGTAGTTCTTCTTTGGAATGAGAAGGGAGGTCAAGAACAATAAAGGTGAACAAGCCAAAACATTAAAGTGTAAATTCCATTGGAGAGAAGAGCAGAGCTTCTTCAAGGTGGGCATACCTGGTAGAGAAGTGGCAGTAAAATAAACACTCAAATGAAAACAAAATACTGCAGATGTTGGAAATCTGACAGAAAATGTGCTGAGGAAACTCAGCAAGTCTGGCAGCATCTGTGGCGAGAGAAATAGAATTAACATTGCATATGAATGATGCTTCTTTGCAAATTGTTTTTTGTCAGAAATGATTTTCAGTAAATGGCAGTGTTCCCTTTTGATCTCTCAGTGTTATCCACAGACCCAATTGGTAATTAGGTTGATCACTGTCTCTGAGGGCTCAATGTGTCTTGATCTCTAAGCCCAGTCATTTGGGAACATAAAATCTCTCCATTTTCTGTTTGATTAAGAGAGTAATTAATGACTCATCCAGAAAAAACAACTTGTATTGATATGGTGTAATATAATGTCTCAAAGCAGCCCACAGGGATGATTGAGTCACAAGTTTCAAACTTCATATTCGGGTAGATAACTAAAAAGTTGAAAGAGTGTGCAGGCTTTAAGAAGTGTCTAAGAGAGGTAGAGAAGTGGAGAGATGTTAGGACAGAACTCCAAATCTTAGTAACTGAAGGAACAGCTGTAAATGATGGGAACAAATAAATCAGGAATCCCCAACATGCCAGAATTAAAAGAGCACAGATATCTCAGAGAATAGTGGGGTTGGAGGAGATTGCAGAAGTAGGGAGGGCTGAGGTTATAAAGGGAATGGAAAACAAGAATGAGAATTTTCACATCATGACTTTGCCAACTCAAGGGCAATTCAGGTCAGCAAGCACAAGCACGGATGAGTGAACAGAACATGGTGTGAATAGAGACACAGACAGCAGAAGCTGTGATGACCCCAAGTTTGTAGAGAGGAGGATATGAGAGGCTGGCTCAGGAAATGTGCTGAAGTGGGAATAAACAGTATTAATAATGGCATTGACAAATTGTCTGAAGCTTATCTCAGGGTCAGCGTGAGGCTAATGTTAGAAGCAGCCCAGTTTCACTTCAGACAGTCACTTGCAAGCGGGATGGAGTGGGCAGCTAGGGAATGGAGTTTATATCAGGAACAGAATGCAATAGCTTTGGTCAACCCAATATTTATTTGGACGAACAACACAATTTCCTTGTCTAAGTTCATTAGTGAACCAGGTGGCGTTTGACAACAATTTGGAAGTTACATCTTTTGACCACTAGATTTACAAAATGTATATTCTCCAACAGCTCTGGTGGAATTTGAACTCTTGTGTCCAGTTATTAGCCTGCAAACAATGCAAGTGTTGCTCTAACGGCTAGGTTTATTGTGATGCTAAGTGAAAGGTAAATGTTGGCAAGGGCATCAGGGAGAACCCATCTTCTCTTCTTTGATTTAAGCCATGGGTTCTATAATATCCAACCAAGGTTTTGATTTAATGCCTGGTCAGAAAGACTTCATCATTCCTGGTCAGCACTCCACTGAACATCAGCTAGATTATTTACTGTTGTGTCTTGACTGGGACTTGAACTCACAACAGTGTCGACCTAGAGCTGCCAACCGAGCCAACTTCTGGAAATTGTTATTCCCAGTCCTCGTTCTGTGAGTAAGATAATTAATGTCACCTTGATCCTGCCCATGCAAATAATGTTTCAGAAGACAGTCACTTGATAGTAATTAGGATAAATGCAAGCTTACTCACTTTATGTAACTCTGGCACTGAGATTATTTGCAGCACCTCACATTGCTATTCAACAATGGAAGTGAACTCAGCACAGATTGACCATGCGACATGGGATATTCAAGGTATATGTGACTTCATGAACACAGCAAAATTAGCTTAACACATACTGAGGAGTTTGGAATTATCATTTCCTACTTTTGTTGCAGCAACATTAGTTCAGCCTCTAACATTTTAAATTCTACTTGTTCTAAGAATAAAGGTAGCAGCTATTGACTGCTTAAGAACATTATCAACAATGAAAATTATCTTCAGCAATACATCAAATATTATCCATTGCCAGCTGCTGTTCATACCTTCATAAAGGAATTATTGATTTCATTCTTCACAAAAAAAAGCCTGAGACAAAATATCTTGGCTGAGATGTTCCAAGAAAAGCCTGTGATGTTTATCGGTGTGCTTGCTGGCTGTAAATTGTTAGCCAGGGAGAACAAGAAGAGCTTGCAGTAAGCAATGCAGAGAATAATGGATATAAATCAACAGAGGCACAGACTATTTGAGAGACAATTACAAGTAAAGTACCAAGGAAGCAAGAAAAATTATAAGCCAAGTGTGGAGAATTTGATAAGGGCCACTTAGATTGATAATAATATTGTTGTTTTGTTCCTTTGTTGGGGACACTCTGGTGATTACCAGGGATGTGGATCTCATTACTAGGCCTGACTTCACTTGTACCATTAATAACTACCTCAGGGCCAGTGATGACACTACGACTATATTAAGAGCACAATGGGCTCTACAATTGGCAATAATAAGCAGGAGTCGTAACAATACATATCAAGGGTATGCCTTCTCAGCTGGGACTTTGTGAATCTCAATATTTAAATTAAAAAGGCAATAAACATAGACATGAGATACAGCTTTAAAATTACTTAGGTTTATATTTATTAAGAAATGTAAACCTTGTTGTGACATTTTGATAAGAAAAAATATATACTTTTGTTATGGAAGATTAATTTCAAAGTCCTCGGGGCCAGTATATTTGTATTTTAGTTAAAGGTACATTGTCATTTCACTGTGATGCTCATTTTCCTCTCTCTTTCCTGAAGATGTTGATTCCTGTTCAAATAAAGTCTGATTACAAGAGTCAGTGATCTTTCAGCTCCAATCATCCTTTAAAGCACGAAGCTAGACAGAAAAGCCCTGTTTTAAAATTACCCTTAACTCGATGTTAATTTAATTTTGATGGTGGATACCTGGGAAATGGGAGGGGGCTACATTAAAATAAGTGCAGCAACAGGCTTACTGTATTTCCACTGACTTCTGGCTTCTTCCCAACATTTACCTGATCTTTCGAACAGCGGCATGAAAGATGTTCTAAATTTGCAAATTGTGTCCCTGTGATTTCATCGGCATCTGATGGACATTTTAATCCAGGGCCCAAGCAGGGTGGATTTTTGAGGTCCACACAGACCACAGATCCCCTGACCATGGTCAACTATAACCTGAATTCTCCCTCCAGCTTCCTCCCCATCCCATCTGTGAGCCAGGAAGTGACTCCAACCTGGAATCTGCCAACATTTGTGGAAATGAGGTCCAGCCATTAAATTCAGAAAAGTTTCAATGCCCCGCATTTATTTCAGAGTGCGCTCTCTTTCGGGCCTCACACACAAGCCTAATTGGCTTACTGATAGGAGACAGAGGGTGGTGGAAGAGGCTGTTTGTGTGACTGGAGGCCAGTGTTCAATGGTGTTCTACAAGGTCCCTTATTGTCTGTGACATATGTAAATGATTGAAACAGAGAAAGTGGGAGGATGATAAGTAAGTTTGCAGATGACACAAAGATTGACTGCTTGGTTAATAATGAGCAAAAAAGTTTTAGGTTACAGGAACAAGGGGAGGCAATCATCTCGTGGCATTATCACTGGACCTGTTAATCCAAAGAGTTGAGAGTGTGTCGCTGGAAAAGCACAGCAGGTCAGGCAGCATCCAGGGAGCAGGAAAATGGATGTTTCGGGCCTAAGCCCTTCATCAGGAATGTTAATCCAAAGACCCAGGTAATGTTCCAGGGACTTGGGTTTGAATCCCACCAAAGCAAATGGTGGAATTTGAATTCATTAAAAATCTGGAATTGATAGTATAACAATGACCACCAATCCATTGTTGATTGTCGTAAAACCCAACTAGTTCACTGATGTCCTTTAGGGAGAGAAAGTGCCATCCTTACCTGGTCTGGACTACGTCTGACTCCAGACCCACAGCAATCTGGTTGATTCTTAACTCCCCTCTGGGCAATTAGGGATGGGCAATAAATGCTGGTCAGCCAGTGATGCCCGCATCCCATGAATCTACATTTTTTAAAAAGGAAAATATAGATAGATTGATCAAATGGGCAGATTAGTATCAAATCGAATTTAACCCTGAAAACTATGAGGTGATGCACTTTGGAAGAAATAACAAGACAAAGGAGTACTCAATGAATGGAAGGACACTAGGAAGTTCAGAGGATAGAGGGACTTTGAGATAGTTGTCTATAGATCCCCAAAAGCAGTGGGATGCGGTAACAAGGCAGTTAAGAAGTGATCTAGGGAAATATCAGAGTCAAGAGTGTGGTGCTGGAAAGGCACAGCAGGTCAGGCAGCATCAGAGGTGCAGGAGAATCGACATTTCGGGCATAAGCCCTTCAACAGGAATGAGGCTGGTGAGCTGAGGGGGTGGACAGATAAATGAGAGAGGGGTGGGGCAGAGGGGAAGGTAACTGAGAAAGCGATAGGTGAATGGAGGTGGAGGTAATGGTGATAGGTCAGAGAGGAGGGTGGACCAGATAGGTGGGAAGGAAGATTGACGGGTGGGACAGGTCATGAGGGCAGTGCCAAGTTGGATGGTTGGATCTGCGATAAGGTGGGGGGAGGGGAATTGAGGAAACTGGTGAAATCCACATTGATGCTGTGTGGTTGGAGGGTCCCAAGGCAAAAGAGGTCCCACCTCCGTCCACCTATTGCACTCTCAGCCTCCTTTCTCCCAGCCCAATCCCCCCCTCCCATTTATTGTTCCATCCCCGAGGCTCACCAGCCTCATTCCTGATGAAGGGCTCATGCCCAGAATGTTGATTCTCCTGCTCCTCAGCTGATGCCTGACCTGCTGTGCTTTTCGAGCACCCCACTCTCGACTCTGATCTTCAGCATCTACAGTCTTCACTTTCTCCTACTTGCCTTTATCAGTCATGGCATAGATTTTAAGAGGAGTGAGGTTATGTTGGAGCTGTAAAGAACTTTGGTTAGGCCATAGCTGGAGTACTGTGTGTAGTTCTGGTCACTGCACTATGGAAAGGATGTGATTGCACTGGAGAGGGTGCAAAGGAAATTCACTAGGATGTTGCCTGGGATGGAGCATTTCAGCTATGAAGAGAGGCTGAATAAACTCAGGGTGTTTTCTTTAGGGCAGGCAAGGCTGAGGGGGGCCTGATTGGAGTACATGAGATTATGAGGGTATTGTCAGAGTGGATAGGAAGTAGCTATTCCCTTTAATTGAAGAGCAAATAATGAGGGAGCATAATTTTAAGGTGAAGACAGGTGGTATAGAAGGAATTTGAGGAAAACCCTGGGAATCTGGAATGCACTGCCTGGGTGAGCAGGAGAAGTGGGAAACCACACATTCTTTCAAAAAGGTACATGGGTGAGCATTTAAAAATGTCATAACAAAGACTATGGGCCAAGTGCTGGAAAGTGGGATTAGTGTCGGTAAGTGATGGGTTTCTTTTTTAGTGATGCCTGCTGGCATGATATCATTTTGTGTCTAAACAAATTACAATCATATTTCACGACAACAGTTCTTTTCATCCCTGTCGAGACAAATAACTTTTTGAAGAGAAAGGAATCCCTGCTCGTCAACAGAAAGAAAATCAGTGATAAAGCTTTCCCTTTTTTTTACAGCTTTTCTTGTAACAAGCCGACAATAATCAAAATAATTCAAACATGAACAAATATTACAAAGGTGTAAAAATCATTTTAAATGGTTGATACAAAAAGGATACAACTTGTAGCTTCACTAACGTCCTTTAGGGAGGGGAAAATGCCATCCTTACCCGGTGTGGCCTACATGTGACTCCAGACCCACAGCAGTGTGGTTGACTCCTAACTGCCCTCTGGGCCTGGCCAGTGGTGCACTCATCCCATGAATGTACATTTTTAAAAAAAGGAAGATATAGACAAATTGATCAAATGGGCAGACAGTGTCAGATTGAATTTAACCCTGAAAAGGGTGAGGTGATGCACTTTGGAAGAAGTAACAAGGCAAAGGAGGCCTCAGTGAATGAAATGACACCAGGAAGCTCAGAGGACAGAGGGACTTTGGGATGCTTGTCGCTAGATCTCTGAAAGCAGTTAGGGCACTTACGTTACTCTCCATACAAATATGACACCAGTTGTAATCTCACAATCTTGGTCTGTTGTCACAGCCATCACGGTTTGGTCTTGGGGGTTGAGGAAGTCCTGTCTGTGTCCCACCCCATCCTGCAGTAACTCCAAGTCCCTGTCCACACAGCAGAGCACTGATTTACCCCTATCTGTCATTTCCAGGGCAAATGACAATCGCCAGGAAGATGACTGCAGGCCTAACAGAATGAACTGTGCTTGTCTGAGAGCCCAATGGCATTCAAGGATGGTACTGGCATTGGGTACTGCCAGTTAATTTTCCGAAGCCCCAGTAATATTGAGTTATTCTGGGTACAGTGAGTGGCAGAATAGAGCTAGAATCAGATGGGGGAGGGAGGGGTTGCAGACAATTAATGAGGCAGGTAGCAAGAAAACCCACGAGGTGTTGCAGAGAGAAAACTGCCATGAAACTCATGAAAACTAACACTTCTCCAAAAAACGTAAGATTCAGCCCAGTTTTTCAGTCTTGCACTTTTACATAACGTTAGTGCTGAGTTGTTTTTTTTAATGAGCCTTTTTCAAATGTTATGAATAAAGTAGATTTTTTGGGCAAAATGCCATTGTACCTCCTGTCTACAATAAGATTTTTTTAAATTATCCACAATAACTGGGTGGCACAGTGGCTCAGTGGTTAGCACTGCTGCCTCATAGCATCAGGGATCTGGGTTTGACTGCATCTTCGAGTGACTGTCTGTGTGGAGTTTGCACGTTCTCCCCGTGTCTACATGGGTTTCCTCTGGATGCTCTGGTTTCCTCTTGCAGTCCAACGATGTGCAGGTTAGGTAGATTAGCCACGCAAAATTGTCCATAGTGTCCAGGAATATGTGAGCGAGATGGATTAGCCATGGGAAACGCAGGGTTAGAGGGACAGGGTGGGTCTGAGTGGAATGCTTTTTAGAGTATCAGTGTGGACTCAATGGGCTGAATGGTCTGCTTCCACACCATAGGGATTCTTTGAATTGAATCCCTGCTTGAAATAAGAAGCATATGTTGTCAATTTTATGTTTGGACTGTTATAGCAAAAGCATCTTGGATACTGGATATGGTTGAATGAAGTGGTTAGACTTCTTTTCAGATGTTCTTATTGGATAAACAGCAAAAGTGAGCACAAGATATAAATGTCCATCAATGATCCCAGCCTGTATACTTGCTGACAAGAATGGTTCCAGGCATGATAATTTTTTCTTATGAGGATAGATGCAGAGGTTTGGACTGTTCTCCCTGGAAAGAAGGCTAAGAAGAGATCTAAGAGAAGTTATCAAAATCATGAGAGGTCTTAATAAAGTAACTGGGAACAAATAGTTGCCATTCAGAAAGGAATCAAGCACGAGAGGGCACAAATTTAAAGTGATTTGCAAAAGGAGCAAATGGAAATAAACTTTTCACACAGCGAGCAGTTCAAACCTGAAAGTGTGGTGAAGGCTGGTGCAAGTGAAGCATTCACGACGATGTGGATCATTATTGAAGTAGAAATAAGGTTCAAGAGTAAGCAGAAAAGTCGGAGAGTGGCATCAAGTCACTGATGATCATTTGGAAAGCCAGCGTAGACACAATGGGCCAAAGGCCCTTCCTCTGTATCGTAGCACTTCTGTGATTTTCTCCTTCCAGCCTATTACACTGCAACCATGAAGGACAATATGGAGCAGAATGGTACTGCTTTCGAAATTGGTTTGCACCATAAAGAGTGGGCATAGGGCACACTTGATATTTGAACCTATTGACAGGAGATCTCAGATTAGTGTTTATTTTGTGGCTTATTACTTTCATTTTTGTAGCAATACCTCCTGGTGCCTTCTTGCCCTGGTGACGATGCTCAGTCTGAGCTATGGGTAAATGTTGTAACTTGTTCTTTTCCAGCTGTAATTACTGCACCATTTCAAAGGTTCCCTTGCCCACCAGGATGTTTAAGCTTTGCTCACGGAGCCTCTGCTGTTTGCCACTGTTAAAATCCAATTGGGACATCTCCTACAGATTACCATCTTGCAATGCAGATTGTATCTGCTTTGTTGTTACTAATTCTCCTTCTCCAGGGAGCTCCTAACTCTCCTGTTACAGCATGTCTCTTACCAGATCTGAAGTGCTTTTATTATTCCCAAGAGTATTCTTCCTTGCTGAGGATTGCCACAAGGATATTTTCTCTAGGGTTTTTAACACTTAAGCTCTTCCCTGTTGTTGACTGCACCATATGAGCAAACGAACACCATGCTGAGTCACAAGATGGTAAACTGCCGTTCACCATTGAAACACAATAATGTACAAGGATTAGAATAGAGTCATAGAGATGTACAGCACAGAAACAGACCCTTTGGTCCAACCCGTCCATGCTGACCAGATATCCCAACCCAATCTAGTCCCACCTGCCAGCACCTGGCTCATATCCCTCCAAACCCTTCCTATTCATATACCCATCCAGATGCCTATTAAATGTTTAATTGTACCAGCCTCCATCACTTCCTCTGGCAGCTCATTCCATACATGTACCACCCTCTGCGTGAAAAAGTTGCCCCTTAGGTCTCTTTTATATCTTTCCCCTCTCACCCTAAACCTATGCCCTCTCATTCTGGACTCCCCACCCCAGGGAAAAGACTTTGTCTATTTATCCTATTCATGCCCCTCATAATTTTGTAAATCTCTATAAGGTCACCCCTCAGTCTCTGACGGTCCAGGGAAAACAGCCCCAGCCTGTTCAGCCTCTCCCTATAACTCAAATCCTCCAACCCTGGCAACATTCTTGTAAATCTTTTCTGAACCCTTTTTAAGTTTCACAACATCTTTCCAATAGGAAGGAGAGCAGAATTGCACACAATATTCCAAAAGTGGTCTAACCAATGTCCTGTACAGCCACAACATGACCTCCCAACACCTGTACTCAATACTCTGACCAATGAAGGAAAGAATAGTTAGATGCTAAATGACTAGTGCAGACATGATGTGCCAAAGGACCTTTTTCCTGCTGTAACATCTCTTTGATTTTATGACTACCTGTTGTAAGGTCAACCAAATCAAATTTGCACTGCTTGCCACCACGCTGTGTGGCCATGACAACTGATTGTGCCATTTGACCTGCTGCTCATTTTGCAGTTTGTTGCCACTATCCTCTTTAAGCAATGGAAACACTTCCTAAGTGTTGTTTAGGTGTGGTGGAGCAAAACCACTTCCTGTTCCAACTAGGAGACCATGCCTCGTACTTAACAAGATATGGTTTATTATGTTTTAGCAACCAATTGCAGGTTACGTTGATAAAAAAGATATTGTTACAGGAGCTTTGAGGAGGATCAGCTGTTAGTAGGCCTCACTCCTTCAAGATCCTAAACTGTTCTGCTAGCAACTCAATTTGACATCACTAAAGTGAATGTTACTTACTGCACTCCTCAGTATTAACCCTTTCAGATACATTTACAACACTGAAAGAGGATAGTGGCAGTAAAATGTACAATGAGCAGCAAGTCATTTGGCACACTGAGCTCTCATGCCCACATAACATGATGGCAATGGTACAGCTTTAATTTGATTGTCCACACAACTCATGGTCATAGAATCATTAAGATATTACAGCAAAAAAAAGGCCCATTGGCCCATCGTGCCGGCATCAGTCATGAAGTATTTCGAACTGTTCTAATTTGAATTCAGTTTTTAAAAATCTGGAATTAAGAGTCTCATGATGACCATGAATCCATTGTTATTTGTTGGAAAGACCCACCTGGCTCACAAATATCCTTTAGGGAGGGGAGACTGCCATTCTTACCTCATCTGGCCTACATGTGACTCCAGACCCACAGCAGTGTGATTGACTCTTAACTGCCCGCTGAGCAATTAGGAATGAGCAATAAATGTTGGCCTGGCCAGTGATACCTACATCCCATGAAAGAACTTAGAAGAAAATCCTTGTGCGCTATGCTGCTTCAATGGTGAACAGCAGTTCTCCATCTTGAGACTCAGTGTGGTGTTTGTTCACTTGCTCATACAGTTCTGTGAGCAACAGGGAAGAGCTGAAATATTAAGAACCTTAGAGAAGAAATCCTGTGGCAATTCTCAGCAAACCAGGCGTGTAATAGTAACTGTGCTTTCCGGTGTAAATCTCATTTCATTGAATGCAGTCAGTCCGGAACAACCTAACTCAAGTCAGCCTGATCTTATAAAGGGGGCCTCAAAAAAGCAGGCGATTCCTAATTTTATAAGTAAAGGGCCTGCTATAATTTTCAGATATGGGTTTGGGGAATGGGGGGGTGGGCACTTCCTTGCCATTATAATTATTAACATCTAATTAACGCAAGAGGGTTGCCCCCCCCCCCCCCCCCCCCACCTTATTTGCCCCCATTTGACATCCGTTTTGCATCGAAAATATCTGGGCCAGCTCCAACAGGTTTCCAGGGAAATCTATCCAAACACAATTCAACACATTGTACCTGATGCAGGTGAAGCTTTAGCAGATGATTGGGCTTGAAATGGATCTGTGCAGTGTGAATGCATGGACATACTGACATGTTTGAAGTTCTTTTGTCTGCCCTTTTATCAGAGGCATTCATTTGATTATTTTAACTGGGTCAACAGCTTCACTAGAGTGCAAGACAAAGACATTTGGAGTAAACCTACATGGCCTAATTTCCAAGGCTCAGTGTGATTCAGATGAAAACATATGTGGCAAACCAAAACACTGAAGGTTTTTTGGATTTTTAAATAGGACTTGAGAGGCCGATGTTGAGCCACTAAAGAGTTAAGTACAATCTTCTCTCACTCTGGAAATAGTGTATGAGCCAGTAGCCTATTAGTGTTATACCTGGGGCTAGAATCTTAAATGCGACAAGCTAAACTGCAGTCACGTGGCATGGATTCATTTTTTTTTGTTTGCTGCAGCTCGCTATATTATTTCCTTCAGGCAACAGTAGTCAATGAGTGATGTCAGAGAGCAACAGCAGAAGAGCCTCTTTGATTTATTGAAACAGGGCTATCTCATTTTCCAGCAAGCTATTTGTCAATTTCTGAGGTTTGCTATTGAATCTGAACTGGCTATTGATTCAGATTTGATATGTGCAATATGGAATATGCAGACTTGACTTGAGGAGTGCATGGTGGGGGGAATCGTGGTTGGTTTCACATTACTGAAACTCTTTTTACAATTACACTGGTTGGCCTTTACCTAATTTCAAAAGCTAAACACCGAGCAAGATGCAAGGAAGAAAGGGCTCGAGTCAAATCTTACTCTGATATTTATTTTATTTCTGAAAAAAAATTAATTGGAACCCATAATAATTAATAGCTGATTTATAAAATACAGGAGGAAGTAAGACCAAAGATTTTGATTTGAAAAATCAAAATTTTCAATCTTATTCTCCCCACTATTATGAGCATAACAGTAAACAAATTCCTACTTGTGCTCTCTAACTATAGTTGCTACTCTTTTGAAAATAACACACACACACAAACTGAGAAAATTAGATCTGTTAATCTTTATAGCTTACACTTTAAAAATATGCCAATGTTGAATTATTTATCACAGTGACTTCATGATCTTGGCTGAACTCTTAGAGAAAGGATATTGGGGGTGGTGGAATCATGGGGCATGTGGAAACAAGGTGTGGGGCCACATAAAGGATAAATATTTCTGCACGTGTAGAAGGAAAGAATTAGAGAGTAACTTAACTTCCAATATACTTCCCATGACGAGTTTGGGAACTTTTTTTGGTTCATTTCTAAAATCAGACTTTTTTTTGTCTCCTTCTGTTTTTTGGAATCATAGACTATGAACATCTCAACAAAGAGAGAAACTATGGGCTGGATTTTCTAAGGAGTGGCAATCCCTCACAGATCACCATTCCATCACTTTTTAACCGAAGGAGCAGGGACAGGAGATTCCAATTGGGATTCCCTCAGAAAGGGGGAGCCATACTTCCATTTTTATAGTTCTCTCACGGTAAAGATCTGTCAGTTAAGGGTGGCGGTAAACCATCTACAGCCAATTGCCATATTCTTAACATTAATTGACCAGAAACACAGACAGCCACTTTGACAGCTACTACTAAACGTTAGGTAAATATGAGGTGGGGGTGCTGGGACACTGCAGTGCCAGATAGGTAGATAGTAGTGTGCCAAGTAAGGAGTGTGCCTGGTGGGATAGGGTGCCAAGTGGATAGGGGCAGGGCACTGCGTTGGTAAGATGACAGTGGGCAAGGGATAGGGTATCTAGAGCTAAGATAACAGGTGGGTACAGTGCTGGAGTGCAAGGGTGCCAGGGAAATGATGCAGTATTTAGGATAGGTCAACGTGGATAGGAGAAATTGAATGAGTGTGAAGTGGGTGTCCCAGTGAGGGTCAGGTCCAGCAACAAGATAAGAGGGGGGTAATTGGGTCTGGTGCAGAAGAAGAGATCACTGCAGATCCAGAGAGGGACAAAGGAATGCAGTGGATTTGGAGCAGGGGAAGAGGGTAGTGGGGTGAGTTGGTGGTCGGGTCTGGAGCAGGAAATCATGACAATGGGGGAGGAGAGTGTTGGGTGTGGAGGGGAGAAATGGGAGCGTCAGGTATCTGAGAGAGGTGTAGTTTGGAGTTTATGCTGTCAGTCAAATTAGATTAGTATAGATTTCCTACAGTTTGGAAACACACCCTTCAGTTCAACAAGTTCACACCAAACCTCTGAAGAGTAACCCACCCAAATTCATTTCCTTACCTTTACCCCTGACTATTGCACATAACATTATGGGCAATTTAACTTGGCCAATTCGCTTAACCTGCACATCTTTGGACTGTGGGAAGAAACCAGAGCACCTGGAGGAAACCCACGCAGATGTGGGGAGAACGTGCAAACTCCACACGGATAGTTGTCCAAGGCCGGAATCGAACCCGGGTCCCTGGTGCTGTGAGGCAGCACTGCTAACCACTGAGCCACCACGAATTATTATTCAAGAATTCAACTACATATTTATCAGTCAAACTTTTCCAGAGAAACTATTTTATCTAATGTCATCAGATCCTTCTGAACTGTCCAGTATAAATGGAGAGGATTCCTTTCAGAGGATTCCAGAGAAGGTATTTGCTCTGCAGAATCTTCAGTTTCCCAGGCAGTTCCTTCGGAGTGTGCAATGCTGTGGATTCTGAAAGGCTCCATGTGCAATTCATCGAGGATGAAATAACGACTGCCTGGCCATCAGAAAATCCAAGCCATTGGAAAAAATGGATCCCAACTTCCCTGAGGTTCCAAGGTCACTGAATCAGGTCATTTGGGACAAAGTCAGCTGAGATTGCTGTTGGACTGCTTAACACAGCTTGCTGTCAAACGCACATGAATGATAACCTTTGCTTTTATATCAAAGGGCAACCACTTGTTGACAGAAAGAAGGAGAGGCAATCGGAAGGCAAGTAAAACAGAGAAGTGAGCAAAAGAAAGTTATCTTCAGATTAATCTCCAGTTTAAAGCTTTGTTGAGATGGAAACAGAGATAGCATACCAAGTAGTTAATAATTCTCTTAATAATTAACAGTGCACACCTGAAACTGTTATCAGCAACATTAAGATAAAGTTAAATTATGCTAGGCTGTCTAAAAATTGTTGTAAATGATTGTCACAGATAATAGTGATCTTGAATTGATGACGTTGGTAATTGGAGAGTTGAAGCATGAACTTACTAACCTGAATTAAAGGGCGATTGTCATAAATTAAAGTGTGATGTGAAAACCCAGAAAAGGCTTTCCTCTTTCTTTTTCTGTGTGCATTACCTGTTTAATTGGGATTACCCACCTTCAGGGAATTGATGTGGAAATTCAGAGTAGGAGTGGGCAGCTTATTGAAATATTGTGGCCTGGGTCATGGCAAGACCAGACATGCATGTATCAGTGTTTCCCAGAAGGGAGAGTTCACTCAATAGAATCTAGGGCACTGATCTGGTTTCAACCCAGACCATCCCAGTTCCTCTTAGGTCAGATCCAGCATTCCAGCCAGCTGCAGTCAGGGATTGGAGATCCAAGTTGGGAATCTTCCCAACATATCATTGAAGTAAATTCAGAATTTTGTTGGTCCTGTGGACTGACTGAACCATTGTAGCAAAAACTCACATCCTTAGGTCAAATGCCAGCACTTTCTGCTGAGCAGGTTTAAGCTGGCCTACAGGCTTTTGGGTCATGAATCTAAACCTTATGCAGGACCCAGGAACCATTCCTGAGGCAGTTACAATGGGCCACAAATAAAAATTAACCACCACACTTTCAGACATTTCAGCTATTGTACTAGATCCTGTTGACTTAACACAGGTCAAAGGGCAGTAAATTGAACAGCAGTGTTAAGATTATAGGGTTTGAACTCATGGGATCTGTGTTTAAATAGGAGACAAAGAGCTGATTTAATCAGCTGCAGCTCCCCTACTCCAGAATGCAATTTTCCATTTTGAGACACCAGGGCCATTAGAAGATAAATCCATTAGAAATCCCTTTAGTGCCGATTCGATTTAAAAAGGGTTATGGAACACAGCAGCTGCCTAAGTTAAAAAGAGCATTCCTGCAACATGATTATTGCCTACTTGCTTGTCAATTAGATTTGTTGGATTTTAATTGGGGGCGGCACTATGGCTCAGTGGTTAGCACTGCTGCCTCACAGCACCAGAGACCCAGGTTCAATTCCTGCCTTGGGTGACTGTGTGAAGTTTGTACATTCTCACCTTGTGTGCGCGGGTTTGCTCCGGTTTCTTCCTACAGTCCAAAGATGTGCAGGTCAGGTGAATTAGCCATGCTAAATTGCCCGTAGTGTTAGGTGCATTACTCAGGGGTAAATTTAGGGTAGGGGAATGGGTCTGAGTGGGTTTCTTTTCGGAGGATCGGTGTGGACTTGTTGGCCTGAAGGGCCTGTTTCCATACTGTAGGAATAAAGGAGCATGTCAATACAGCAGAATATGATCTCCAGTCTTGAGGGTGCACTGGTAGTGTCCCTACCTCCGAGTCCTGGAATTCAAATTCCACCTGTTCCAGAGGTCAGTAATAACAAACCTGAAAATCTTCAATAAGGAAAATGTCTATGGCCGACAAATTCAATTGTGCCCCACACTCATAGGTTTAATATGGACACCTAAGAATTTAAAATGACAGCTGTACCAGAATTTCACTGCCTGCCCTGTTGATAAAAGTTACTGGAGAAGGACCTTTCATTTGTCTTTTTACATATAAATATATTTATACAGTGACTTTCACTGCCACCAGAAAGCTCAAAGTGCTTTACAGCCAATAAAATTCCTTTGAAGTTCACATCATCTGAGCACATGGCAAAACTCCCATAAACACCATGATAATGATCAGTTAATCTCTTAATGATTTTATTTGAGGGATTAATATTCGTAGGAAACTGGGCATAATTTTCCCACACTTCGAAATGGGGCCAGGGAATCTCCCCTACCCATCTGAGAGGGTATCCTAAAAGTCAGCCGCTCTGACAGGGCAGCACTCCTTCAGTACTGCTCAGGAAATGCCAGCCATTATATCCTGCTGTGGGATATAATGACCTCATGCCTGTTTATGACAACAGCTGCTAAATACATTTGTGTCTTCCCAAGTGTGCTCTGAACCAGGTGCTAAACAGCTAATGCAGTGAACCTTAAAGATTAGGTTTAAAATTCATTTATTATCCTTACCATGGAGCCAGGGAGAGCAGCAGTGCTCCTCCTAAATCCATGTTTAATTTGCAACTTGCTCCTGGACTCTGCTTGTTCCTGATTTCCAAACACTTCCTTGAAACTTAAACCAGCTTGTAAGGTGCTGATCTTTCCTCCTCCTGGAGCAGGTAAGTTATCTTAGAATCCCTACAGTATGGAAGTAGGCCATTCAGCCCAATGAGTCCAAACTGACTCTCTGAAGAGCATCCCACCCAGACCCAACCCCCCACTACCTTATCCCTGTAACCCTGCATTTACCACAGCTAAACCACATAGCCTGCATGTCCCTGGACACTATGGGGCAATTTAGCATAGCCAATTCATCAAACCTGCACATCTTTGGACTGTGGGAGAAAACACACGCAGACCTTGGGAGAATATGCAAACTCCGCACACTCAATCCCAAGGGTGGAATCAAATGCGAGTCCCTGGCATTGTGAGGCAGCAGTCCTCACCACAGAGCTGCTACACTGCCCTGCATTTATCTCTGGAGCTGTCACTGGCATTGAAACAGTCATTAAAAAATACAGATAGTGTATCACTTGTCATTGCTTTGCCGGTTCTGGCCTCAGAACCACATGCCAATGCAGGCCCAATTCTGTTCCCAAACTTATATTTTGTTTTTATTTTCCCAGTTGCCTCTTCCTCTTGCTGAAAATACTGAGGCTCACTTGTCTCAGGATTTACCAGGTCTCTGGCACCATAGCCATATGACCATTCTTCATGCTTGAGACCAAGCTGTAACTATTTGTAATGTTTTTGCACATGGAATACATCCCCAATGACCAATAGCTCAAAAGCAAAATACTACAGATGCTGGAAAGTGCTGCTTCTTAAGAAGATGGTGCTGAGCTGCCTTCTTAAATTGCAGCAGTCCATGTGCTGTATGTTGACCCACAATGCCCACAGGGAGGGAATTCCAGGATTTTGACGCAGGGGCACTGAAGGAGTGGCAATATATTTCCAAGTCAGGATTGTTAGTGGCTTGGAGGGGAATTTGCAGGTGGTGGGGTTCCCATGTATCTGATGGCCTTGTCCTTCTAGATGGAAATGATCATGGTGCTGTCTGATTTGGTGAATTTCTGCTGTGTATCTTGTAGATAGTACACACTGCTACTACTGAGTGATAGTGTGGGAGAGAGTGAATGTTTGTGGATGTGGTGCCAGTCAAGCAGGCTGCTTTGTCCTGGATGTGTCAAGCTTTTTAAGTGTTGTTGGAGCTGCACCCATCCAGGCAAGTGGGGAGTATTCCATCACACTCCTGACTTAAGGCTTGTAGCTGGTGGACAGGCTTTGGGGCATCAGGAGGTGAGTTACTCACTGCAGTATTGCTCTCCTCTGACCTGCTCCTGTACCACTTGTATTTATGTGGCGATTCCAGTTGAGTTTCTGTCAATAATAACTTCCAGGATGTTGCTCGTGAGGGATTCAGTGACAGTAACACCACTGAATATCAAGGGTGATGTTCAGATTGCCTCTTATTGGTCATTGCCTGGCATTTGTGTCCCCCGAATATTAGTTGCCACATGTCAGCCCAAGGCTGGATATTATCCAGATCTTGTTGCATTTGAACAACAACTGCTTCAGTGTCTGAGGAGTTGCAGATCATTGTGCAATCATTGGCAAACATCCCATTCTGATCTTATGATGGAGGGAAGGTCATTGATGAAGCAGCTTAAGGTTGGGCTTAGGATACCACACTGAGAAATTCCTGCAGAGAATGTTTTGGGGCTGAGATGACTGGTCTCCAACAACCATAACCATCTTCCTATGTACCAAGTATAACTCAAACCACGGAAGAGTTTGCCCCCTGATACCCATTGATTCCAGTTTTGCTAGGGATCCTTGATGCCACACTTGGTTCAATGCAGCTTTGATGTCAAGGGCTGTCACTCTCACCCCATCTCTGGAATTCAGCCCTTTTTATCCACGTTCGAATCAAGGCTATGATATGGTCCTGGCAGAAACCAACCTGGGCATCAGTGACAGGTTATTGCTGAGCAGCACACCTTCCATCATTTCATTGATGATCAAGAGCAGACTGATGGGGTGGTCATTGGCCAGGTTGGATTTGTCCTGCTTTATGTATACAGTGCATACCTGGGCAATTTTCCACATTTTGTAGCTTACTGGAACAACTTGGCTAGGAGAGTGGCAAATTCTGGAATACAAATCTTCAGTACTATTGCTGGAAGACTTTCAGGGCCTATAGCATTTGCAGTATCTAGTGTCCCTAACTATTTCTTGACATCACATGGAATGAATTGAATTGGCTGAAGACTGGAATCTGTAATGCTGGAGGAGTCCGAGATGGATCATCCACTTGGCTGGGGATTGCTGTGCGTGCTTCAGCTTTATCCTTTGCACTGATGTGTTGGGGTCTTCCATCGTCAAGGATGGGGATATTTGTGGAGACTTCTCCTCCAGTGAGTTGTTTAATTGTCCAGCACTATTCAAGACTGAATGGAACAAGACTTCAGAGCTTAAATCTGATTCGTTGGTAATGGGATCACTTAGCTCTATCACATACTGCTTATGCTGTTTGGCAGCTACAGCGGATTGACACCTCATCTTCAGGTATGCCTGGTGCTGTTCCTGGCATGCCCTCCTGCCCCCTCCATTGTACCAGAGTTGATCCCCTGGCTTGATGGTAATGCTTGAGTGGGGGATATGCCAGACCATCACATCAAACCGTGCTGGAATTGGTCTTTCTATATTTCTCTGTAGGATGTTTGTGTTACTAGTGTAGTGATTGTAATGAGGTGGACTGAATATGACTGGAAAATTAGTTCCCTGACTGAGCCAGATTAACAGCCCCAATCAGGAAGCCCTGGCTGACAGATATAAACAGGAGTGTCCAAGGTTCTGTTCACTCTAAGAGCTGAGAGAGTTATTTTAGCTGTCAAGGTCAGCATTTGTTGCCATCCCTAAATGCCCTTGTGAGGGCATTGCTATGGGTCTGGAGTAACATATCAGCAGAGGAGGTAAATATAGAGTCATAGAGATGTACAGCACAGAAACAGACCCTTTGCTCCAACTCATTAATGCTGACCAGACATCCCAACCCAATCTAGTCCCACCCGCCAGCACCCGGCCCATATCCCTCCAAACCCTTCCTATTCATGTACCTACCAGATTTAAAACAAAAACAGCAATTGCTGAAGAAAGTCAGCAGGTCTGGCAGCAATTGTACAGTTTGCTCTGCTATAATGTGCGCTTCATTAACATGAATTCACTGTAACGTGATTGATGAATTAGGGACACTATTTCTAAACCGTGAACTTGTAAAACATGGGTTAGCTGTAACGCAATTACATCACCAACTCTTTAAACACCGTCTTTAAAACACGATTTTTCTATAATGCAGGGTTGCACAAGAATACAACCATTGCATTATAGAAGAACTACCTGGAAGGAGAGTATAGTGTCCCTTCTTCAGAACTGAAAGGGAATGATATTATGTTAAAACACATTTGACGGAAGGATGAAAGGTACAGACAGCGTGGCGGACAAGTGCAAAAGATTGCTAACCGGAGTTAAATGGAGATGGAGATGTAAAATGGATGTAAGATGAGGTACGGAAGGGTGAAAATGTATCCTGTCCACTCAGACCAAAGTAAATCATATGCAAACAGGACAAGGCCACAGGGGGTGAGAATGTAAGAAAAATGGAAGCAGACATCAGGCTCTGAAGTTGTGGCATTAACTATTGAGTCCTGGAGTCTGCACTGTACCTAAACATAACCGAGATGGGGTTCCTCAAGCTTGTGTGCTACATTGGAACATTGCAGCAGGTGCAGGTCAGGAATATTAAGCAAGGTGGTTTATTGATAGCAAGTAACTGGGAGGTCAGGGTCATTCATATGGACAGAGTGGTGTGGTTCCACAAAGCACTCACCCAGTCTGCTTTTGATATTCACCAAATGGGGTGACATGGTGGCTCAGTGGTTAGCACCACTGTCTCACAGTGCCAGGGTTGCAGGTTCAATTCCACCTCAGGCAACTGTCTGTGAGGATTTTGCACAATCTCCCTGAGTCTGTGTGGGTTTCCTCTCACAGCACCAAAGATGTGCAGGTTAGGTGTATTGGTCATGCTAAATTGCTCATAGTGCCCTAGGATGTGCAGGCTAGGTGGATGAGCCAAGTGAAATGCAGGGTTATAGGGATAGAGTAGATGGGTGGATCAGTGTGCACTTCATAGATGAAATAGCCTGATTCCGCACTGCAGGGATTCAATGATATAAAGGAGGTTGCATTGTGAACAGTGAATACATTAGGCTAGATTGATGCTCATTCATCAAAAAGGTGTGTCTGAGGACAAGAAGGACAGTGAGGAATGAGGAGATGAATGGTCAAGTGCTCCAACTTCTGATATTACATGAGAAAGTGCCACAGGGAGTATGGAAGTGATTGAAAGAGTAGGCCAGGGTGTCATGGAGTGAACATTCCCTGCATGGTGCTGATAGGGAAGATGTGTTTGGTGGTGGTATCCTGCTGGTAACAGCAGAAATGGTGGAGGATGATCCTTTGAATACAGAAGCCAGTGAGGTGGAAGGTAGAGTCAGAAGGAACCCCATCATTGTTCCAGGAAGGAGGGCAAGGGGTGAGGGCAGAAGTCCAGGAAATGGGTACATCATGGCTGAGGGCTTGGCCAACCACAGTCAGAAGGCATGTACTCAGTTGAGGAAAAGGCCCTGTCATCCCGACTATTCCCTCACACCCTACTTCCTGCAAAGATTCCATTCCATTCTCACAGTTTCTCCATCTCCATCACATGTTCCAAGGACACTACTTTCCATCGCAGAACATTCAGTACTGATTAGACCTCAAACGTGAAATATTTCTCTCTCTCCACAGATGCTGCGTTTTTCCAACACTTCCTGTTTTTATTTCAGATCAATAGCATCTGCAGTTTTTTAAAAATTTCCCTTCTAGTTCTGAAGACCTGGGTCTAACATTTTTAATTCCTTCATGGGTTTTAACTCTCTAGGTCATGGAGGGATTTCCAGAATTTTTACAAGCAACAGCAAAGGAGTGGTGATACAGTTCTGAGTCAGTATGATGTGTGTAACTTGTGAAGGGATGGGGTGTGGGCAAGTGGGTGCTGTGGGAATTTGCACTTGGTCATATTCCCACGGATCTGCCCCCCCCCTTGTCCTTTTTGGTGGCAGATGTGGCAGGATTGGAAAGTGTTGTTGAAAGAGCTTTGGTGAGTTGCTGCAGTGCATCTTGTAGATAGTACACACTACTGCTACTGTCAATCAGAAGGGAGTGAACATTGTTGCTGGTGCCTACCAAGAGGCTACTTTCTTCTGGACTCAAGCTTCTTGAGTGAGGTTCAAGCTCAGGAAGGTGGAGAATAATCCATCACACTACTGACTTGTACCATGTAAATAATGGAGAGGAATTGGAGGAGAACAGACTCCTTAGCCTCTGACCAGCTTTATAATCACAGCATTTCTATGTTTCTCATCAATAGTAACCCAGAGGATTTCGATCGTGGAGTTCACATAAGTGCCAGGCAATTACCATTTCCATTAAACGTTCATCTAACCATCTTCCCTTGACATTCAATGGCATTGAATGCTATGTCAATGTTACTTGTCAGTTATCAGCCCAAACTGAATGTTGTCCAGGTCTTGCTGCCTATGGATACAAGCTGTTTCAATATCTAAGGAGTTGCGAACGGTACTGAACACTACACAATCATCAGTGAACATTCCCATTCTAACCTTATGACGGACAATCATTGGTGAATCAGCAGAAGGTGGTTGAGCCGGGGACTTTATCCTGAGGATCTCCCGCAGAGATGTCCTGAGTGGGGGATATACCTGTAAGCGGTGTGGCTGTGCATATGGGCAGGAGCTCTGAGATGCCATGCAAGGCAATCTGCTTTGGCAGGCTTATCATGGCATGACTTTGATTCTGGAAGTCACTGCTGCACACAGACCTTTAAAATTAGAGGGAACAGACCCTCTAATAGGCCTCCACAACCATTTTCCTTTGTATTAGAGATTTCTTCAATCAATGGAGAATTTTTCCTTAATTCCTATTGATTCTAGTTTGGTCTAGGCTCCTTGATGTCACATTCAGGTCAACTGCTGCTTTGACACCAAGAAAGTCACTCTCCCCTCACCTCTGGAGTTCAGCTCATTTGTCCATGTGTGGACAAAGACTGGAATGAAGTCAGGAGCTGAGTGGCCCTGATGTATCCCAAAACCAACTGTCAAAGAGCAGGCTATTATTGTGCAAGTGTCCCTTGATCAGTGGACCATTGACTCATTTCATCACTCAGCTGATGATTGAGAATGGACGGATAGGGCAGTAATTGGCCAGATTGGAACTAGAGCTGAAAATGTGTTGCTGGAAAAGCGCAGCAGGTCAGGCAGCATCCAAGGAGCAGGAGAATCGACGTTTCGGGCATGAGCCCTTCTTCAGATGCTCTGATCTTCAGCATCCACAGTCCTCACTTTTTCCTAGCAGATTGGAACTACCTTGTATTATAGGTGCAGAAGTCACTTTTAGGAAATTGTTGGGTGGATGCTAGTGTTGTAGCTGTATTGGAACAGCTTGGCTAGGGGTATGACAGATTTCGGAGCATAAGACTTCAGTGATATTGCTGCAATGTTGTCAGGGCCAATATTTTTACAATGCCTTCTGCTGTTTTGTGATACCATGTGGAGTGAATTGAATTGAGCTGAAGACTGGCATTTGAGATGCTGGGGACCAAAGGATGAGGCTGAGATAGATTATCCACTCAAAACTGTCAGCTGAAGATTGTTGTAAATACTTCAGCCTTAACTTTTACATTGATGTGCTGGGATCCCCCATCATTAAAGAGGGGAATAATTGTGAAGCTAACTCCTCCTGTTAGCTGTTTACTGTGCACCACCAGTCATTACTGGATGTGGAATGGCTGGAGAGCTTTGATCTGATCCATTGGTCATGGGATCACTGAGTTCTGTTTGTCATATGCTGATTCTGCTGTTTACCATTCAAGTGGTCCTATATTGTAGCTTTACCAGATTGACATTTCATTTTTAAGTGTGACTGGTCCAGCCTTTGGACTGCCCTCCTGTACCTTTCACTGAACTAGAGTTGATTTCCTTATTTGATGTTAATGGTAGACCGCGGGATATGACAAGCTGTGTGATTACAGATTATGGTTACATGCAATTTTGCTGCTGCTAATGATTCACAGAGCCTGATGGATGCCTAGTTTTGAGTTTTCAGATTTATTCTGTTCATGATAGTGACATATCACACAACACAATGGAGAGGATTCTTAATGTGAAGATAGGATTTTGTTTTCACAAAGACTCTGTGATATCCACTCCTACTATTACTGTGTGGCAGGTAGATCGGTGAGGATGAGGTCAAGTTTGTTTTTTCATCTTGTTGATTCCCTTGCCTGCCACACATACATCCAGCAGCAATGTCCTTTCGTATTGGACCAAGAGCTACTGAAGTACTCTTTTTGAAGGACATTGAAGTCCCCCTTGGTGCATTTCTCTTGGTGCATGTTCTAGCTGGCACTGGAGAACTGATTTATCAGCTGAGGGTGAGAGGAGAGGTGAAGTTGATGTATTTGGTAATCAGTAAGAGGTTTCTTTTCTCGTGTTTGACCTGATGCTATAAGTCTTCACGCAGTCTGGAATTAATGGATAAGTACATGAATAGGCAAGATTTGGAGGGATATGGGCCAAGGAGCAGGCAGATGGGACTAGTTTAGTTTGGAATTATGTTTGGCATGGACTGGTTAGACCGAATGATCTGTTTCCGTGCTGTAATACTCTATGACTATGACTCCATGACTGCCAGGCAATTTTCTCTCAATTGTATACCACTGGCCTGCCCCTGCTGAATCTGTCTTGCCTCAGGCACAGGACATATGCAAGGATTGTCATGGTTGTCTCTGGGACATTGCAAGATATGATTCCATGAGCATGACTCTGTTGCTTGATTACTTTGTGGAACAGCTCTCCAACTTTTGACACAAGCACCCAGCTGTTATAAAGGAGAACAATGTTGTTTCCAGTGCCGAGGTCAATGTTCGATGGATTCATACATTTCTGAGATTTCTCAGTGGACCAGTCAACAATCACCTTTAGATGGGAAACTCCCAGATTTTATTAAAAAGATTCAATTAAATCATGGGATTTGAATCCTTGTCCCCAGCCTGGGCCTCTAGATTACATTGCAGTGATATTACTACTCCACCACCAATTCCCCTGGAGCTACACTAACATTGCCTGAGATCAGTGAACTCAGCACAGATAAAAATCAAACTGGGGACCTTTTGATCCATCTGTCTCAGTGTCACAGTTCTGAAAAGGTAACAGCCATTTTATATGACCTTTCGTGTGATAGATTAACAGGAACTCAACCACCCCCAGTGCTGTTTCTCTTTAACGCTGATGTTATTGAAAGCTTTGACTCTTCCAAATCAATTTCAGCCACTGAAAATTAAAAATTCTTCCTCTGTTTGTAATGAAGTGCATTTATAGTGTGCCGCATATATCGCACTGATAATTACAGGGTATTAGTCCACATTTAAAGCAGGTATAAAGGTCATTTCAGTAACCTGAGGGAAAATATTATAGCAGTACCAGTTTAAAAAAATTGCAGTAACTATTGATTTTATTGTACCCATGGGCCTTGTTAAAGCAGAAAGTAATACTGCACTGTCAGCTTGTCTCGAAAGTGAGCAAATGAGCGTGCCGGTCTTTGTACTGTAATGAGATTTTCTGGTGGCCTATTATCCTTTAAATAAGGAATAATGGATAGGTAGGATGGAGCTACAAGACAGGATCACAATCGAGGGATTCAGGTGTTATAATAAACCATAACAGTGGAGCTCAGGCAGTTTATACCCAGTTGAGCCGAACAATTGCATTCCCTGCTTGGTTCGCTAATTTTTTTGAATCCTGTCCCTCATACAGAAGACACCACGTCATGTTGGAGTATCATCTGACTATGCAAACATTCTCCAATACCTTTCCCATAGGGGCACTCTTCACATGCCAACCTGAAAAGGAGGAGTTGGCAGATGACATCTCACCTGAGCCAAATCCATTCTGCAGCAGATTTCCACTCACGGCTGCTTGTCAGCATTGAGCGTCAGTGAATCATGATCAGTTGTCGGAATCCAGGATGATATTTTTACATCCTCTTCCAAGCCCAGGGGATCTAAGCATCATTAGTTTAATCCCCAGGAGGGAGATGTCCATGGCAAATTGTTGGATTAGAAGGACATGCGGATCGTCTGTCTCTACATAAAAAAAGGCCCATGCCTTGGTCAAACAACTCTTCCCCAATAGGTTACACTAAAGAATGATTATTCATCTCGCTGCAGTTAATGGGATCCCAGTAGAGCAGAACAGTTGCTGTGTTGGTCTGTGTAGCAACAGTTACTGCTTGTGAAAGTAATTAATTGTGAAACATTTTGATGAGGTACTGTGCAAATATAACTTTTTTTCTCTTTAACAGTTAACTCTACCAAGATTGGAGGGTGAATTTGGTTTCAGTGGTGTTATATACCAGCACATGAAGGAAACATTTTAGTATTCCTTTGTAAAATAAGTGACATTTTCAATTTTGCATAGTCTCCCAGTACTTTCTGAATTTATTTGTTGAGTAACATTTCACTGTATTTAAATATTTCTACTTTGTATGTAAAATTATGTATCATTACACATCTCACGCAGCACTGTTACTTCCATTTACATTAATTGCCAATGTTTTTTAATACAATGTTGACACAGAGGATAGGGAAAATGAGTGAAAAAGACTTGATGTAGGATAGAGAATCAAAGCAAAATACAGAATTATTTGATTTAAAAAACAGTAACACTGGAGAAACTCAGCAAGTCTGAAGAAGAGCCATATGAAACTTGAAATGGTAATTCTCTCCACAGATGCTACCAAATCTGTTGAGTTCCTCAATGCTTTCTATTGCTGTGGGATATGATATGAGAAGCAGGGTTTGAAAAGGCTGACGTTTTAGACACTGGACAAAATGAGTCAGGATGGAGGGTGGCAGTAGGGGGCAGACAGAGGTGCATAAAATTTGCTGCATCTGCAAGATGGCAACAACATGGATGCAGCCATTGTGCTGAGATAGGGGCAGAGCTGGAAATGAAGTGTTCATATTGGAGAAGTTGTGAGACAGGAAGCTCAACACAAGGTTTGAATCATGCACAGTGATGATGAATGGTGGGATTTGCCTCAGGGAGTAGCTAGATCACAGAGAAGTGAACAAAGCTTGTATCATGGACAGAAGATGACAGCTTTAGCTATAGTGAGGGGTTTAGATTAGATTACTTACAGTGTGGAAACAGGCCCTTCAGCCCATAAGGTCCACACCTACCCGCCGAAGCGTAACCCACCCAGACCCATTCTCCTGCATTTACCCCTTCACCTAACACTACGGGCAATTTAGCATGGTCAATTCACCTAACCTGCACATTTTTGGATTGTGGGAGGAAACCGGAGCACCTGGAGGAAACCCACTCAGACACGGGGAGAATGTGCAAACTCCACACAGAGAGTCGCCTGAGGCGGGAATTGAACCCGGGTCTCTGGCGCTGTGAGGCAGCAGTGCTAACCACTGTGCCACTGTGCCGCCCACCGTGCCGCGGGTTGTTTCAGACCTTCCAAATGCAGGTTTCTTGGCAAAGATTATGTCAACATGGTGGAGCACCAGGGCGGTTGGGAATGTTTGCGGAGAGGCAATGGGGAAGTTGGGGATGTTGGAGGTGTTCATGAGAGGCAGTAGGGAGGTTGGCAACGTTGGGAATGCTTACGGACAAGAGGTAGGAGTTTGGGATTGTCCATGAGAGGCAGTGGGAGGTTGGGAATATTTTTGGAGAGACAGTGGGGATGTTGGGAATGTTCATGGAGAGGTTAGGAACATTTGGGAGAGGCTGCAGGATGTTCACAGAGAGTCAGTAGGGAGGTTGGGAATGTTCTCGGAGAGATAGTGGGGAGGATGGGAATGTTCATAGAGGATAAAAGGTGGGTAAGAAAAGACTGTCTTTTTAACAGTAGGGAGAAGTTGGAATAGCATGGCATTGTCGACTGCGTCAAAGGCTGCGGAGACAATGGGGGACCGTGAGTGTCATTGCATTCCAGTCACTGAACATCAATGACAGTCACAATGTCATGACATTGGCTATTTCACTGGCTAAAACATGTAAGCAGGTAAATCTGTCTACGGACACCTGAAAGACAATGGAGTTTTAACATTCACCGAGAGCCATCTATTCCATAGGCTAGAGAACATTCAAGATACAAAGACAAAGAAATTATTAAAATGTTTCCATTGATTGAACCAAATTAGTCTGCTGTCATTGTAAAGAAATATTTTGTGTTTAAATGAAATTGGGGTAACATTGCACCGAAGTTAATTTCACAATTTGAAAAATCTACATAACCACAATATATATCTGGCTATTTCTTCCATTTGATTTTTGTGCATGTACATTGATATAGAATTCCTTTGTCTGTGTGCTCACCTCTTGCGTGGCATTTACTTAAAATTGTCACTTAACATCTAACTGACCACATGATGTGCCTGTTAACAACAATTAGATCTAATTATCTCGAAAGGACATGATTTCACCTTAGGAACAGGCTAATAAATTGCAGCTGAAATAGTTCTACGAAACCAGCTTCCAATTTACTATGAACCGTGCCACAGAAAGAAAAATACATTTTATTACAGAAAGTAATAAACATCATGCAAAGAGTTAAGACAATATTTCAGTTTGCACCTTGGTGAGGCACACAGACCACTTGAGTTTCTCTTGTGGTTTACAATGTCACAAAGAACTACTCAATTGAATTACTGCCTCATAAGTTGGAAGACATCTGATATCCGGTGTGTAACGGTCATTTCACATTACCAAATTACCATATTAAATTATCCAACATCACAGGATCCTGTTGAAATCAACTCATTGAACAATATGGAACTACACTGGGGATATCCACAAACATTGGCATTGCATAGTTGTTTACAGAAGAAGTTGAAATTCAAGTACTTATAGATATTTTTATCAATCTGTTCTGACACAAATCTGAGGACTTAAACCTTCTGACCCAAAGGTAAATGATATGATAATTCTCAAACCAGTTTCAATAAACTGAACAATGCATGCGTTGCTAACAATGGGCAGCAGCCACTCGGGTGTTTTCATATCTTCCTGGTGGTGGAAATTGAATAAAGATTTGTGCACTTTGTGTCTTTCACTGTGTCTCACACCTGCACACACACACACCATGGGTGCTGGGGAAAAAATAAGCACTATCACAGTTAGGCGGTAGTGTGGGGGTTAAAAAAAAAGAAATATAACAAAGAAAAATAAACAGGCGATTCAGACACAACATGGGTGCTGGGGAAAAAAATAAGCACTACCGCAGTTAGGCGGGAGTGTGTGGGGGTTAAAGAAAAAAAGAAAAAAAATATATAAACAGCAATGTTCAGGACACAGCTTGTCACTGCCCACTCAGGTGTTTTCCCTTTAAAAAAAAATAAACAGGCGATTCACACACACAACATGGGTGCTGGGGAAAAAATAAGCACTACCGCAGTTAGATGGTAGTGTGTGGGGGTTAAAGAAAAAAAAATTTCAAAAATAAATAAACAGGGCATTAGGTCCAGGCAGCAAGCCATGGACGGGGTCGTTAGGCCCAACTGCCTGCCCCTCTTCCGTGGAAAAGAAAAAAAAACAATGGGGAGCATGGTGGCTCACAGGTTAGCACTGCTGCCTCACAGCACCTCGGGCAACTGTGTGGAGTTTGCACATTCTCCCCGTGTCTGCGTGGGTTTCCTCCCACAGTCCAAAGATGTGCAGGTCAGGTGAATTGGCTATTCTAAATTGCCCATAGTGTTAGGTGGATTAGTCAGGGAAACGGGTCTGGGTGGATTGCTCTTCGGAGGGTCGGTGTGGACTTGTTGGGCAGAAGGGCCTGTTTCCACATTGTAGGGAATCTAATCTAGTATAACCTGATTATCAGTGAATGCATACAGCACATCTTTTCAGTGTGGGCAATAAACTATATTGATCATACAATGCATAAAAAAGCATAATCATTTTCGTTTTGCAGGGAGGAACTGACCTTTTATCTCATATACAGATTTCTTCCTTATTCTTCCAGTTTCCCTAATTGAAAAACTAGCAAATCCACTACAAACACATTTTGACTATTACTTTGTAACAAGGAAAGAACATTTGATTTTCAGTGCTTCTGCTATTTTTTCCCTGCCTCTTCAACAGCCCGAGTGTGACTGAAAATTGACCTCATGAAGAATTGAACTGTTTGCGTAGGAGTAGGAGTTGTGCCTCTGACAGCATCTTAGTTGACCCATTGACCCAGGATATTAGTCTCTCCACGACTGCAATGCTCAACTGCATCTCCTCAGAATAATAAGTGCGCACCAGTGGCCGTTCTCTGCAAATTGCTTCGGCTACAACAGTATGAAAGAAAGAATGATCTACAATTTCACAACGTCACTACTGATAAATGTCACTTCTGAAAACTGGCATCTGTGACAATGTAACACAGATACATCAGCTTGAATTATACCCTGATGTTTCTGGCGTGGGAGTTGAAACCACAACCTTCTAACTCAGAGGCTCAATAAGTCATGGCTGATACTACATCAAGAAAGTGTCCTCTGTCTGCAGGATTGCACATTTACCTACTGTCTGCCCTCTCAGGTGAACATAAAAGATCCCATGGCTCTATTAAAGATGAGCAGAAGAGCCTTTGCCAGTGTCCTGGCCAATGTTTATTTCTCAGTCAATGTTTCTGAAAAAGCTGATTTGGCCAATATCTCATTTTGAGAGCTTGCTGTGGACCATTAACAGCTATGTTTCCTGAGCTATGACAACTACTATACTTCAGTAACACCATTTAAGATGTCCTGACAAGTGCCAGCAAAGTACAAGGTTTTTTTTAATAATGGCAAATGTTACAACTGTAAAAGGTAGGCAAACAAATGACACAGATTTGTGCAAATGCTAGCCAGCACAGGTGGATTTTAAGGCACAGTTGTAAGTCTTCAGATTACTGATCTTGAGAGCAAAGAAGAAAACGTTAGGAATTACAAGGATATTATGGGACAAGTCCTATGTTCTTCATATTCCTTGTACAGCATGCTAATAAATAAATGTTTTGCTTCAACAATACAATACATCTCTTCTGAATCTAACACTTTTTTTTCCAAAAGAACCATGGTAAACAACACAATCTGTATCAACTTGTCTCATTATTAAACATTGATCGCTGACAACTTATCTACTCTGGTGTAACTGCCACATTGCATAAGAAAAATCAAACAGATTTTAAAATTTAAACACACTATAAATTATTTATCTCTAGCAATATAAGGACCAATACATCTAGTCTGCAATTACTTCAAGTGCTGCACCATACGATTTCTGTAAATCAGAAAAATGTAGTCATTTGGAATGGATAGACAGACTTACTCAGTACTTCAAAATACTTTGTTGGCACAGGGAGCAAAGGCAAAGATAATCATCAATATCAGTGGCTCCAGGGTGTAGTCAAAGGAAATAGGGACAAAGAAGATAGTGGATGAATCCATCTTTGGCTGGATTCATCCGATGACACCCAAAGTCATTCTCCACCTTCAACAGTTTGATGTTAAGAGGGTGCAACCTTACATTATGCAACAATAAAACTTACAACAGCAAAACAAAAACAAAAACAAAAAGGATCAGGCGAAGTTGAGGAAAGGTTAAAAAACAGTCAGGAAGAATAGAAACATTAACAAAATGGACAAGGCAGTTGCAAGTTGCACAAGTTAAAATGACCATGGGTGTCCCAACAGCCAAAACACTTCAGTGGTTCAAGAAAGCAGGTCACTAGTATCTTCTCCAGGGCAATGAGGTATGGGCAATAAACATTGACCCTGACAGTAATGCCCACATCACATTAAAAAACAAAAGAGTGTATAGTTGGGTATTTCGGGTAGAAACAAACAGGAGTAAGATCATACACTCAGTACAAAGAAATCAAAGGATGTACATGAACCAAAGGAACTTCTTCTGCTTCAGCGTTGGTTGTGTCAGCCGAATTAATATCTGTATCTTGCCAGCATTAGGAATTTAGGCAGCAATGTGGTAATTATCAGATCATCTGTATTTGTGATGTTGAGTGTTGGCCAGGTCTCTCGGGATTACTCTCCTTCTATTCTCCAAAATAGTGCTACAGGATCTTTTACATTCACCTGAACAGGAAGATTTAGGTTTAATGACTCATCAATAAGGCAGTACAGTATTCAGGCAGCACAGCACTCCCTCAGTACTGCACTGGAGTGTCAGCCTTGATTTTATATGCTCAAGCCTGTTGAATGGAGACATAGCAGTTTACAAGTGTACTTAAGTAATGCCTTATATAAAAAATGAAACACATTTTTAAAAATTGTAGCAGTGAGCACAAAAGCAGGAACAGGAGCAGGATTGGACCATATCATTTCTCATGTCTGTGCCATCTGTCAGTCTGATCGTGGCTGATTTTCAGGCTCAATCCCACTTTCCTGTCTGCCCCCAATATTCCTTGATTCCGTTAATATGATGAACTTGTCTGAAAGATTTGTTAGTCTACAGTTGGAATCCTGTTTATGGTAGAAAGGTGTTAAAGCAATGAAGTGTACTGTGGGGCAGGATCCCTTTTTTACAAATAGCTGACTTATGAACACACATACTTGGGACCACAATTTCATACATGGGTGTAATTTTAATGATCTGACATATGAACAATTCTTGTACTTATGAGCGGACACTTTATATTATCCTGCATTGTGTTCCGAGTTGTGTACAAATCAATATGTAAGTGAGCTCAAGAAATTTCCCAACCTGGAGTCTGCCCGTACAGACTATAGGTTCATACGAATGATGTCAGGGATGGAAAAATATAGTAATCATAAAAGCCTGATATACCAGAACTAATCCTCCTTGAGCAGTGAAGACTAAATGTGTATTTAATAGAGGATTTTCAACATTCAAAATTGTCAAAGTGAGGGAGGTGCAACCATTTCCTCCTTTTGAAGAGTGAATGGAGAAGAATTATCAATCTAAAACTGATGACGATACTGAGGAAAGATATTAGTGGGAATCTGGATTGTTGGGCATGGGGTAATTTGTTATTGGCAGCAACAGCAGCAGAAGCAATTGCATTTTTAAGGTCAAACTTGGTAACTACTGGAGCCACAAGAAGATTAATGGCTACAAGGACACAGCAGGAGATATGTATTAGTTTTGGATTGCACTGCAAAATAGTAGAATATTCCCAATGGGCTGAATGGTCTCTTTCTTCACTGCAAATGTCTAAGGTTTTGTAAATTGGATCTCAGAGCAAAATAATAGATGTTGTATGATAAGGTAAGACATGTTTAAAATGGTATTTAATCCACAAGGGATCCACAACAAGTTTATCAAAGGTCACATTCTGGCTCTCCCAATGCTGGCAACAGCTGGACATGAGCCTGGTTCAGACATCTCATTTCTTCTTATTTGCTTTAAAGATTTCTTTCTGGTCCTTTGCGTCCCATTAACAAACTCTTTGACAAACTTCACAGGGAGGCAACTGATAGGGAGTGAGTTGTTGGCGACACCCACTGCCCTCACTTTGAAAACAATGGCACCATTTGGTGGCACCACAAGACTGACATTTTATTTCAGAAGGCAATTTTCATAGCAGGCTCACATTCAGATTTGCATCCAAGGGTACTTGAAAATACAGTCCCATTTTTCCGAAGAAGCTTTTAAGTGCCACTGTACGTTTTTTACTTCCTGCTATTTGTGACTTGCTTCCAAACAGCATTGTTGGCTCTGATTCATTAGGTCAAGACTTCAGGACATAACCCAGGCAGGAACACTAGTGTAGTGCTGAGCAAGTGCTACACAACCAGAGAGTCAAGAGTGTGGTGCTGGAAAAGTACAGCAGGTCAGGCAGCAGCCAAGGAGCAGAAGAATCAACATTTTGGGCATAGGACCTTCATCAGGAATGAGGCTTGTGGGCCGACTGGGGTGCTGAGAGATAAATGGGAGGGGGGTGGGGTTGGGGGAGGTCACTCGGAAAGTGATAGGTGGGTGAAGGTGAGGCAGAAGGTGATAGGTCAGAAGGAGCAGTGATGGACTGGTCCGGAGGGTGGTGCTGAGTTGGAGGCTTAGGACTGGGATAATGTGGGAGCACGGGAAATGAGGAAGCTGTTGAAATCCATATTTATCCAGTGTGGTTGCAGGGTTCCAAGGTGGAATGTGAGGTGTTCCTCCTCCAGGTATTGCTAGTAACAGTTTGGCGGTGGAGGAGGCCCAGGACTTGCATGTCCTTGATTGAGTAGGAGGGGGAATTGCTTTGTTCAGCCACAGGGCGGAGGGGTTGGTGGATGCAGGTGTCCCAGAGATGTTCTCTGAAACAATCCGCAAGAAGTGTCCTGTCTCCATCAGAGGGACCAACTTTCAAATGAAATATTAAACTGGAGCTGGTCTGCTCGCTGAGCACAATACCAATATCATACGCCACTATTACAAAAGCATAGAATTCATTTCAATTTTCTGGTCAATATTTATTCCTCAACAAATATCACTTAAACAGAACTTAAATCATTGTTCTGAGAAAAAATTGTGACAGACAACATCATCTTTCATTGCCCCTTCCTAGTTGCCCTATGAATGTGTGGTGGACCATTTTATGAAACGACTATTGTTCACAAGGTGGAGGCTATTCCCAGTAAGCAGTAACCTGGGCAGCACCTTGACACTGACTAATTGATGATGAAGAAAATGTAATGCCCGTTGAAGTCGGGATAATGTGTGTTTTGGAAAGGAACTTGGAAGAAGTAAAGTTCCATGCACCAACTGCTTTTCTGCTTTGAAATTATCAAGACAATAGATTTGGAAAAGACCTCTGAAGAAAGCCAGATGATTAAGGTGGGGTGGTGTCATAATAGCAAATCACTGGCCTAGCAAACAAGGGACCCAGGCTAATCCGCTGGGGACATGGATTCAAACACTATGGCAGCTAGTGATGGAATTCAAATTCAATTAATTTTAAAATAAATCTTGAATTGTAATCTACTTTCAGTATTGGTGACATAAGACTTGTTCTTAAAAAAACTCATCTGGTTCACTAATGCCATTAAAAGGAAATCTGTTTAGAGGTGACTCCAGGTTGATTCTCAATTGTCTTCTTAACTGTGTGAATATGATTGAGCCAGGGACATAGTTCTTGTTTATCTTTTTCTTATTAAACTTTTAGGTTCTTTGTTAAAAGTATATGTTTAGTTAGAGACAAAAAAAACCTGCAGATGCTGGAATCCAAGGCAGACAAGCACAAAGCTGGAAGAACACAGCAAGCCAGGCAGCATCAGGAGGTGGAAAAGTCAACATTTCGGGTGTAACCCTAAAGAAGATTTACACATTGACCTCTTCACCTCCTGGTGCTGCCTAGCTTACTGTGTTCTTCCAACCTCCTGCTTGAATATGCTTAGTGACGGACCTCAAATGGAAATCAAATAGAAGGATAATATGTTTGGTCTATCAAGCTAGGCCTCATTCTGGGATCTAACTTGTCAAATACAGTACTATTCTCAGCTGGGATCACAACAAATGTAAGTTATTTATTTCTGAAGTCACTACATAAGGCCAAATGGGTCACTCCATTTAGTGGCAATAGGAATAGGCAACAAAAGCTGACCTTACCAGTGATAACCCACATCCAGTGAAAGAATAAAAATAAAAACAGAAATTGCTGGAGAAACTCAATAGGTCTGGCAGCATCTGACAGCATCTGTGGAGTAAAAGCAGAGTTAATATTTTTGTAGGCTGCTCATACAACAGATCTTAGAGCACAGGGTACTGTGATCTGATGATTTAGGAGAGTGGTGGGTACCTCATCTTCCATTGATACAGCAGATGGCTATATCATCCATACACTGTGTGAACTTAATTGAGCCCAGGACTAATTCTTGTTTTTCTTTTGAAAAATAACATTTATGTTCTTTATTAAAAGTACATTGACAGCCCCTTGAGTCTCTTGTGAATATATTCAGTGACTGACCTCCATGGGAATCAAATAGAAAAATAAGACTTTATGGTCCATCAAATCAGGTCTCATTCTGAGATCTGATTTGTCAAATATTATCATTATAATGGGACCAAGATGAGTGCAAATTATTTATTTGTATATCATTATATCTCATTGCCAGCCAGTATTGTCCTATATATAATGATTGCCGTTCAAATTCAGCTGGTCAGCCTACACTACAATAGAGATTAGGAAAGTATCACCAAGGGAAATGAACCCAGTTCCATTCTAGTGCAGAATATTCTAGAGCTGTCAATCATTGTGTCTTTTATTTCAGTTTGACCATATCGCCTGTATAATACATTGGCTCATTCTTATGAGGGTGAGCTGCATTATGAATTCGTATTTGACCACCTTTCCACTGCTGTGCTACCTGGAAACACACATTAATTTCACTTTCACAAGAAAGGGACAAATGGGAAACCAATGGAAATAGGAAATCACGTCTAACCTCAGGAATTGAGATATTCCCTTAAAGCTGTGTATGATTACATCTGATTCAAGTCAGACCAGTGTCATGGTGGAGCTCAGTATTCCCAAATTGGTGAAGGAGTGAAAATTATCCAAGGTTCCAGTTCCTCACCATTGACCAGTAACTTTTGCCAGTAGATATAAAAAGAATAAGAGAGAAAATAACAACATTTAAGGTTTCAATATCTATTTTTCATTTTTCTAAAAGCATACATGCACAATACTAAAGAAACAGGAATTAATTTCACTTTCTAGTTATTGTTAGGAAGAAACAATTACACATTCACAAATGGTGGGAGCTGAAATACCTGGCATCGAGTGTAAGGTTTTAAAAGTATGTTATTGTAGGACAGAATTAAGGCCAGTAGGAAATTATGCACCATTTCATTCCTGGAAAATAAACAATATGATGTTATTAACTTCAGAACAGCATGAAAGTGGGGAATAGGAAGGGGAGGATAAAATGACCCATTTGGAGTAGATGACAGGAGAAAGAGAGAGCCTGAAGGTTACTCATTCGACATTTATCTGGATTTTGTTTTTCTTCTTTTGAGCTGAAGAGTGCAACAAGTCGTTGATTTTTTTTCCCCTCCCTAATTAATACTGCCAGAGGGGTCTGAGAAATATCAGCTTATCTCAATGGTATTGGAAGATATCTCATGACATGAAATCATGTGGTACGGTGATATTTCAAAAGGAGTATTAACTGAATGGACACTATTAATTCTCTTTCTGACATTCAGTATTTTTTTTACTATGTACAAAACAAAACTACGTCTGTTACTGCTCTGAATGTTGCCACTTAAGAGTTGTGATGTGGGCCTTCACAAGACAGCCACATGATGCATTGTATCTAGCAGTCAATTGGCATATGGTGATACAAGACCATTGGTAATAAAATGAAAGGAAGGAATACTTGGATTTATATCATGCCTTTCATGAACTCAGGTCATCTGTAAGCCCTTTACAGCTAACTAAGTAGGGTTTTTTTTCTGAAGTGCTGTCATGAAGGGAGAGACGATGGGTGTCTGTAATTGAATCCTCATTTTGAGGTCACAAGTTCTGTTTTAGTTTTTCTACATTTCGACTCTAAATTCCTATATCTGAATTTGTAGTGGAACTAGTCCACCCAAACTTGTCACAATGTAATCACACCTTCCTGCCATTGGTCCCATTGCAAGGTTTCCACGAAAACTGGCATCACACAGTGAACCTTTGATAAATACCTTAGAAAGTTCACCTGAGTTCACTGTGTTGTCATTTCCCCTCTTTGCATTGAACTGAAATGGTGGGGAACATCCTCCTCAGATTCATCAATTTCATTTTGGGAGCTCATCTGCCTGGAAACACTTGTTCATGCATTGTTTTGTTTGAAAACCTGACAATGGCAGTGGTATCCTGGCCAATTTCCTTACTTGCACCCTCCAAGAAACCTGAGCTTTTCTGAAACTCTGCTGTTCAGATTCTAAATTGCATCTTGTTCCATTCACCCATCAAGCCTCTACTTGCTGGCCTGCATTGGCTTCCTGCCTTCCAATGCCTCAATTTTAAACTTCTCATCCTTATTTTCAAATCCTTCCATGGCCTCAGCCATCCCTGCCACTATACCATCCCACAAACAGCAAGGGCTCCTATGATCCTCTGTTTTTGGAAATGTTTCCTTTGTCCATGATTAATGACCATACCTAGAGCTTTATAAGGTAAAAACAATGACTGCAGATGGATGCTGCCTGAACTGCTGTGCTCTTCCAGCACCACTAATCCAGAATCTAGAGCTTTATAACCCCATCATTATAACACGCTTTATATAACCCCATCCACCTCTCTTTCCTCTTTCAAAACACTTCTTAAAACCTACTTCTTTGACCAAGTTTTTGGTTGTCTGTCATATCATCTTTCGTGGATCAGTGTCAATTTCTTTGATAAGACTCCTGTGAGGTAGCTGGAGGTGTTCCACCATGCTAAGGATATATAAATTACCACGGAGTGGGGAAATGATGGGAAAAAATTCTTAAGTACAGGATTAATCAACATTTTGAAAGGCAGGGATTGATCAGGGATCATTGTCATGGATTTGTTGGAGGGAGATTCTGTCTAACTAATTCAGTTGAGTTTTTCAAAAGGTGACTCAATATATTGGTGAGGGTAGTGCAGTTGATGTGCTTTGCATTAAGGCCTTTGACAAGGTCCCACATGGAAGGCTGTGTAGAAGAGCTCATGAGATCCAAGGCAATTTCGCAAACTGGATTCAAAGTTGACTTGCAAATAGGAGGCGAAGGGTGATGATTGAGAGTTGCTTTTGTGATTGGAAGTCTGTGACCACTGTCATAGGGATCAGCGCTAGGTCCCTTGCTGTTTGTTATGTACATTAACAATTTGGATGTGAATGAAGAAAGTTTAATTAGTAAGTTTGCAGTTAACATGAAAATTGGTGGTGTTTTTGATAGTGAGGAGGATGATCTCGGTCTACAGTGTGATATTGATAAGCTGGGAAATTGCATACAGCAAAGGCAGATGGAACTTAATCCTGATAAGTGTGAGGTGATGCATTTTGTAAGGTCCAATAAGGGAAGGATTTACACATTGAATGGTAGGTCTCTAGGAAGTACGGAGGAACAAAGGGACCTTGGTGTACAAACCTATCGATCCCTGAAGTTGTCAGCACATGGAGACAGTGTGGTGAAGAAGGCATATAGAATGCTTGACTTTATTAGATGGAAGAAATTGAGGACTGCAAATGCTGGAAATCAGAGTCAAAATGTGTGGCGCTGAAATAGCACAGCCAGTCAGGCAGTATCCAAGGAGCAGGAGAGTCGATATTTCAAAACGTTGACTCTCCTGCACCTCAAATACTGCCTGACTGGCTGTGCTTTTCCAGCACCACATTTTTTACTAGCTGGAGCATAGAACATAGGAGCAAGGAAGTCTTGTTACAACTTTATAAAAGATTGGATAGGCCACAGATGGAATACTGTGTGCAGATCTGATTGCCACGCTATCAGAAAGACATGGTTGCGCTGAGAGGGTGCAGAGGAATTTCACCAGAATGTTGCCGAAGGTGGAAAGACACAGTGAGACTGACTAGTCTGAGTTTGCTTTCCTTGGAGCACAGGAAACTATGGGGAGATCTGACTGAGGTATGCAAAATTAGGAAAGATATAGACAGAGCAGATTGTGAGATATTTTTCCCCATGGCAGACATGTTTAAAACCAGAGTTTTAGGTGAGGAGTATGTGATTTAGAGGGGATCTGAGGAAATATTCTTTCACTTAGATGGTGGTAGAAATATGGAACATACTGTCTGGGAGGGTGGTGGAGGCAGGAGCCCTCACATATTTAAGAGGAGGATGAGTATTTAAGATGTCAGGGCATAGAAGACAAAGTAATTATGGACCAGGTGTGGTAATGAGATTAGTGCACTTTGGTGTTTGTTTGCTTAGGGCTTCATTGATCCAAAGACTCCATGACTCTAAATGCAAGCTAGAATTCTTTTTTGAAGGAAGTCTATTTTGCTGCAAAGATCATGAGGAGAAAAAGCATTTGGACTTTGCAGAAGCGAAAAAGCACGATGGTGTCCACAGCAGAAAGAAACACAAGATTAGTTTTTGTATAGAAAAAGAGAGATTGGAGACTCTGCAATATCCTAGTTGGTTTTCCTCACATTTATAATGAGTGTTCATTTCAATATACTGTAATGAGAATGTAATGGGAAGGAAATGAATTTCAAAATACATTGATAAGTTGCACCTTAGCCTTAACTGTCATTGTCACTGCATATCAACGTGCGGGATTCTGGACAGTAATATCTTCCATGGTACCCATCCCCAACAAAACAAACACAAAAACAAATCAAAATTTGCAGTC
Source organism: Chiloscyllium punctatum (assembly GCF_047496795.1). Classification (NCBI taxonomy): domain Eukaryota; kingdom Metazoa; phylum Chordata; class Chondrichthyes; order Orectolobiformes; family Hemiscylliidae; genus Chiloscyllium; species Chiloscyllium punctatum. The sequence goes on along the minus strand of NC_092762.1, from coordinate 75,946,608 downwards.
TTTATCTTTTCTTTGTATCTATGAGTGTTCTTTCTGATTAATTTAAGTGTCTGTGCCATTTGAATCCCATTAGTTTCCAAAAGAACGTCTCCCCGATCCAATGCCATAAACATAAAGAACCGTAAGACATCAAAAAAAAACCCAGCATGTTGAATTTCTGATTCATTGATCAAGTTCCAGTAATCAAATTCAATTTCAGGATAAAAATGCAGGCATTCTGATTGCACTTTGGATCCATCTTGCCACATTGGCAATATCAGCCATAACCATTTCATGACATTGTGCCTGTTTATGCAGCAGCCCACCATACTAGCAGCAGTTGGACATAGCTACATCAATACATGAAAGGCACGAGTATAATAAAATGAGATATATTGGAATAATTACAAGGCAGTAAGCTTAGCTCAGGTTCACACTATTATAAACTCATTGAACTTTGATCTCACTAAGAAGATAAAGTCATATTTCTCATTTTGTATCGAAAGACAAGACGTATAAGGCTATCAACTTTGCGATGTCTACAAGCGCTGTACAACCAATGAAATACTTTATTGAGGGAATTGGTTTAGCTTAGTTACCTTGATTGTTGGTTGACCGAGCAGTGTGATGACAATGGTGTGAGTTCAACTCCTATCACCGGTTTGAAGTTACCACGAAGGACTCTCCTTCTCAACCTCTTCCCTTGCCCAAGATCTGCTGGCCCTTAGGTTAAATCACCACAGTCAATTCTCTCAAATGAGAGCAGCCCCTATGGTCTGGCAAGACTATGGCGACACAATGACAAAAACTTTATTGAAACGAATGTTAGAAATGCAGCATGGTGGCTCAGTGGTTAGCACTGCTGCCTCACAGTGCCAGGGACCCGGGTTTGATTCCAACCTCGGGCGACTGCATGGAGTTTGCACATCCTCCCCGTGCCTGCGTGGGTTTCCTCCGGGTGCTCCGGTTTCTTCCCAAAATCCAAAGATGTGCAGGTCAGGTGAATTGGCCATGCTAAATTGCCCATAGCGTTCAGGGATGTGTAGGTAACTGGGTGGGTTACTCTTCAGAGGGTCAGTGAGAGCTTGCTGGGCCTGTTTCCACACTGTTGGGATTCTATGAATTTGCAAACAAGAAGATCTCACAAGCAATAATGAAATTAGGACAAAAAAATCGGTTGAGTGATTAATAGGACCAACTTGACAGCTCTTCTTCGATTGGGAATTTTTACATTCATCCCAGAGAGAAAGATCGTTCAACTTCTTTTCTGAAAGACAGAAATCTAATAATGTCACACTCCCTCTACACCACATTGAAGTATCAGCCTGAATCGTTTGCGTCTTTATCCAAAGTGGTGGGACTTGGTGTGTGTGGAATACTGAGGTATTAAGAATCAACTTAAAGGACACAAAGTTTGAATTATCAAAACAAAAGCATTAAAGGCATTTTTTTGCTTGTTTTTCCTGTAACTGCATTGAAAGATGTGCAGTGAATGATAACAGTCATTAAGGATGAAGTTATGAATTGCAAAACCTTGATTTCTCTTTCAACGACTTTCACAAGTTGAAGGGTGAGCTAAATGAGGTATTTAAAACTATTAGAGATTCACTAGTAGGAGCAAATTACTGCAGATGCTGGAATCTGTACTGAGAACAAAAAATGAGTCCAGATGACTCTCGCTTGCTTTCTCTCTGTGGATGCTGCCTGACCTGCCGTGATCTCCAGCAATTTTTGTTTTCAGTTCAATATATTCACTAGAGTAGATACATTGAAAAAGGCATATAGGGACGAAATCGGGAAACAGTGAAATCTGGATTAGTGGTGCTGGAAGAGCACAACAGTTCAGGCAGCATCCAACAGCTGCCTGGATGCTGCCTGAACTGCTGTGCTCTTCCACCACTAATCCAGAATTTGGTTTCCAGCATCTGCAGTTATTGTTTTTACCTCAAACACTGAAATCTGCTGATCTCTCTCCAAAAGACTGCTGGGTGTCAATTGAAATGATCAAATTTGAGATCAAAGGATTTTTTCTAAATGAAATCAGGGATTTGGAGCCAAGATAGGTGAGTTGAGTGAATTGCATGTTGAAGCAAGCTCTCGGGTCTGGATAATCTCCTCCTGACCCCGTGCTTTGATGAGGACAAGTCTTACTTTGCACTCATTTCTGACCTATATAATTAACTCGTGCCTAATTTAATTCTGTTCGGTATTCGACGCATCTTTCAGCCTCTGTCTAAGCCACTCCCCTATCCACCCCTTCGTCTCTCTTTCTCTCTGTGCCTTCCGTGAGTGGAGCAGTCGTTTCCGCCCACGCGGGAGACAGCTCCGGGACAGTATGAGGCTAATTTGGAACCTGTTAAACAAACTGAGATATCCCTCCCCCACATTAGCATGTGTTGACACCGTCTGTCCTGACAATGTGGCGTTGGCGAAGTGAAATCTAGCAAACATAATGGGTGGGATTACCGACAGAAAATAAGCCGCCCTGATTGATGTGGTCTTAAACCTTCCACGAGGCTGCTCACTTCTCTCTCTGGGTTATCCGCTATTTTTGCATATATCCTGGCAATACTGAATGTTATATCCACGTCCCAAATCACACACAATTTGCGTGAAATATATATATATATATATATTTAAAATGTAAACACCCCCTCTACCATTTATGAAGCAAGACTGACAAAATAATGACATCTGCAAATGAATTGAGGGGGGAGAACATACATTTTTTTTCCAGGGAATGGATTAAAATGTGGAAGAATACACTGCGTTTAATGGGAGACTTTTTCAGAGGAGATGTGTTTTTTTTCTGAAAAAGAAAATGTTAGGGGTAAATGATTAAAAATGGCCCTGGGTAGCGGCTCCACTTCCGCATCACATGGCGAGTCTCTCACTCATTCCGCCCTATGGGGGCTGGCGTTCCGACGTTACATTCTCGCCTTCGGTCAATTTGTTACAGTGTCGCCCCGCTGTTGCGTTCGGCAACATTTGTATCCCAACAGAGGAGGACGGAGGCAGAGAAAACAGAAGGCAACAAAGACAGTCTCATCTCCCTCCCCCTTGAAAGAATATAAAAGTCAGGGAGAAGGAAGGAAGGAAGGAAGGAAGGTGGTGGGGAGGGGGTTAAAAAAAAACAAAGCAAGGAGGGATTAAGCAAAAAAGGATGCAGACTGAGCAATGCACCGAGATGTCTCAGCGCTAAACACAGCGACTCATATCATCGCCGTCTTTTGAAGAAAACAAACCGACGGGGTACAATGTATCGTGACTGCATTATGAAAGATACAAAATAAATCCCAGACGCAACCAAAATCCGTGCGGAAAGTGTCGGCGGAAACAGCTCATCTGGCTTTGTTTTACCCTCCGTCCGTACGCAGGATTTTTTTTTCCCCTTGTGTGTTTTGTTCTTGGAATTTCAAGGGAGGCTGTTTCATTTCAAAAGAAATTGGGGGAAAACCTACGTTTGCAAGAGAGAGAGGGGGGAGAAGAAAGGGGGCGATGTATCCGCAAGCCAGGCAGTCGGTAAGTGACTTCGTGTGTCTGGAGCGCACGTTTCAATTTCAGCGAGTTAATTTCACCCCACCCCCGTAACCGAAAATACTGAAGTGAAACTGACCCCGGCTCTGAATGCTGCCTGAGTGACCCTCGCTGCAGTTTCCCGAGCCTTTGCAAGCTGTACTTATCATTCCCTAGGTGTGTGTTTTAAATCAAACATTGGTTTCTGTTCACTTCTTTATTTCATTATTAAATTGAGGTTTAGCTGAAAACATTTCATTTTATTTCGATCCCTGACCGTTTAAAAAAATAAGTTCGATAGCATTAAGCTGCAAGCTTCCTGCTATAATTTTAAAAGGGGAATGTGCACGTACCTTGTTTTGTTTGTATAATGCCCTGGCACTAGCCTTGGCATCTTTTGTTTCTGGTTTGTCATTGCCACTACATTTTAATCTGTACGTGGGCCTTAGTAACGTTTGAATTAACTGTTTCTTTGCGCATACTGCAAAACAAAATACATCGGCTATTTGTTTGCAAATATAATGTCTCAATTTGTGGAATTAAACATGGAGGTGGGATTGTGTACACAATATGATTCTCATTTTTTTTTGATGCGCAGAAGTTTTTTTTAAGGCCACTTCGGGTTAGCCATGAGTTGCGTTACTCTTAGAAATGACCTTTAACCTATTTTTAGATCACATCCAGTTTCCATTTTGTGTTTGCAACATTTTACAGGCTTCAATTATAAATCGTCCCTCAACCGATGCTGCTCAAAATCCAGCTCACTCCCGACTGATCAGAGAGCACTGGATCAGAAAGGTTTCTTAGTGCAATCTCTATTTGGTGTTCTTGCCCGGTTCGCCTTTTCCCGGTGCCCACGAGCAGTATGAGTGACAATGAAATTGGGTGGAAGGACTATTTTTTAAAAAAATACTCTATACGCACAACACTTAATCTATCGAATTGTACTTGCTCTAATTTTCTCGCCTCACCTTTTGGAAGTGCTGACGTATGCTGGGGTATCAGTCTACACGTCTCTGCGTAATCTTTTACTCACAACTCATTCTCTCTGTGTGAGTGGAGATGTTCAATCCGGGCACTGTTGTTTTTGCTTGGGTAATTCTATAGTTGGCCAAAAACTCTCTATTTACTAGTCAGGGATATGGAATGATCTGGCAGTGGAACTTCAGTCAATAGTCCACCCCTTCTAATGGATGTTTGGTTTTGGCACCACCTTATGATGAATGAATGAGATCCACGCAGGGCAACAGATCTACTCTCTAAGTGCGAGAGAGGCGTCTGTGAGGACCAGAAGGTGGTGGTTCCCTTTTGCCATAAGCCTCTGGCATTTGCAGTTACCCATGAACTATGTGGAAGTATCTAACCTATGCTTATTATCAATGCTGTTCATGATTCAGTCACCAGGAGGTGCTATTGGCTGGGTGTGGTCCTCCTTGATTTCTACTTCCTGCCACCCTTCCAGTTTAGGAGGTGAAAAAGTACTTCTCTGTCTGTTCTGAGGATACTGCTGCATGCTGATTTGAATTTCCATGATTAGTAATGTGTACCCTGGATGAAGACTATGAATACCAGCAATCTTTGCTTACTCAGGGTTAAAGAGCTGTCTTAGTTGGATCCATCCACATCCAGTATTGACACTTCCTACCTTTTCAATAGGAGCCCTCCAGAATGGGAATATTGGCAGTGTTTAGTTCCAGCTTTGGGGATACAGATGTTTTGATTGAGCCAGATCAGAGAGCCAGCTTAGAAATGATCATTTGTAAAGCTAAATGGTACATTCAAACCAGTATGTGGCCTTCATTACTGGATGACAGAACAAGCTTCCAAACATTGTCAAACCCCTTTGCCCAAACATCTATTCACCTAAGTGGACCTGAGCTGAACATTTGACCACCTACTGGTAAATCCTGTCTGAGAAAGCAAGGTGTAGATTTTGGCAATCAAGTCTTGCCAGTTCTCCAGGGTGTTAGGTAGGGAAAGGGAAGAACATGTTTCCACTAGCCAGTGGGTTAGTTCCTTGCTGCTTTGCTATTCCATGGGTGCAAGGTTCAAGTGGGGTATTGACAGTGTGTGTCAGCAGTCTATTCACCCGTGGATGATATTGCAGTCATGATATTGATCCTAGCCTCGGCCAGTGTGACCCATGTGCAAAGGTCATTTAACTTGCAATTGAGAATGGGATCCCTGGCTAGTTCCCTCCTTCCAGGGGCACTGAGGCCAATTAGCACCCTTCTACCCATCTAGCTCGAGATCAGACAGTTCAGTTCAGACTGAGAAACCTGTAATCTTCCAGAAAAGATCTGGAAGGAGTTTACCAGGGCAATTAAAATCAGCACAAGTCTGTTGTGCAACTCCAGATAATCCAACTAGCAAGGTTTTTTGGAACCGTATTAATATCTCTTCATTCCACCCACCCCCCACACAAGACATGCACACACTTTAAATCTTCTCAGTTGTGTCATGCTATAATACAATTTACAGATGCATCACATGGAAGTGATGCTGGATTATCACTGTGTGGCAGCTTTGAACATTCCGCTGGTCGAAGTTGATTGGAAGGTTTCCATCAGACTGGTTGCTTGTTTTTTTTTTGTTTGCCTCTTTCCCACGTGAGATGGAAAATGCTGCATGTGTCAAGCTGTTAATGTAAAAATGCAATGAGCCATACTGACTGGAATATTCTCCCGATCAATAGGTATGTTTCTTGAATGGCGTTTAACTGTACTGTTCACTGCAGCATTCATTGTGAAGCAATGCACGTTCTCGAGGCAGGGTTTGTGGGTGGGAAAAGGATATTCTGGTTGCCCTTCTGGCCTAGGACACCACCTGAGAGGCTTGCTGGTAAAAGTCAAATTGTGTATCCACGAATTGTGTGAAGATTTTGTTTTGAGAATGATTTGGGAAAGAATTGTTTTGACTTTGCCAAAACAGGTGCTTTTTACACACTGCAAGCAGAGGTCATTGGCTTTGAGGCAAATACATAAATAATGAGTTGAATTTATCAGTGACTGGAGTGTCTTTCATCTCAGTTAAGGCAGTTGTTGAAGAGTTGGAATCTTTCAGTGATTGGGGCTCCAGGTTTTGGGAGAGGAAAGGAAAAATGACCAGGTGATTGTGGATCTTTACCCAGTAAGGAATATAAACTAGGTGAGAACACAAGATTTGAATGTGCTTTGTTTGAGCAGCTTGTCAATATTTAGTGCTTATGCTCTCCTGAACGTTTAAGGGCTTTTGCCTGAAACGTTGATTTTCCTGCTCCTCAGATGATGCCTGACCGGCTGTGCTTTTCCAGCACCACTCTAATCTAGACTCTGATCTGCAGTCCTCACTTTTGCCTCACCTGAAAGTTGTGTCTTGGTGGTAGTGCTAGTATTTGAGCCATTGCTGTCAGAAGAATATTCTTGGGTTTCAAGGCGCAATATTGAAATATCAGCTTTGTTTTGTGCATAAAGGAGTGCAATTTTTCCTGAAATTTTCACCTTTGCTCATGTTGAAGACCAATTAATGCTTGTATTCTACAAAACTAGGTAGGTGTTTTTCCCCTATGGCTGTCTGATATCATCCTGTGACCATTCAGCTTTCAAAGCACCCCCTGGTCGGTTTGTGGCGTAAGCAATCATTTAGTTGTTCACCTGTCTGTTACTTCAGGGCCTAAATTGTAGCCTTTGTATGTGAATTTGCAAGTGGAGCTGTTGTATCCAGTTTTATGTGGAGTGGACTGGGGGATCTCAGCTGCCTATTGACATGTTGCAGAGAGGCTGGTGTGACAACCTGGCTGCTCATTGTCACACCCGATCATGAGTAGCACGAATACTGTAGGGATTGGTAACATTTCATAGTACTGTGTCCTGAAACATCTTGCATTTTATGTTGCAGCTCCCATTCTACAATAGACACTTAACACCATAACTCCTCCCACCTCATTGACTCTGTTTTATAATCTCACTGCTGTACCTCAAATATTTCATCTAGATATGTGTGGGCAGAAGGTTTTATGCAATTGTGCAGAATTCAATGCTGACGAACAGGAAACTTCATCTTTTTGAGTATGCAGAATCGGTGGCAATCAGTTCTGGAATGAATGTAGTGCAATTCTATAGTGTGAAGCTTTAGATTAACAACAGCTTCTGTTTTGAGAGAGTGCATGTAAGACTCTGGGTTTGAGTTTAATTTTTTAGTGTCAAACTATGAAATATCACTTTTGACATTAAAAACTATACTTTAAGATCAGTCTTTGAATTGGTTTGATCTTCCCTCTATGCTCTTTGAAATGAACTGGCAGCACACATGGAACGCAAATTGGACCGAGTGGTTATTGGCACTGATCAAATGCCAATAAAATGAAAGGTTTAAATCTCTAGCTGGGCTTTGCATTCCAGAGTGGTTCTAATGCAGCAGCTTCAGCCGAGGTGCAGGTCTCCTGTCACCCCACATGTGCAAAGTTGGACTTGGTCCCAGCCAGTTCAGTGCTGTGAAAGCCAACAACAACTCATTCCCAGTCGACACAGCACATCACAGGCTTGCATCCAACCGACTTCCATTATGTGCCAGCACAGAAACAAGGAAATGTTGCAGATTTTGTTCATTGATCAGTGCAATACCATATTGACCAAGATAGTTCCAGGTGCAGTTTCCAGTGTACCTATCTCCTCTGTGGCTGTGACAGGAGTGTTACACTTGGCTGTCTATGGCCCTTGGAGGGAGAGGCTGAAATGCCTGGGATGGTCCTTATTTTTGATCGCTATCTGCTGACCTTCTGGAAAGCAACTAGGTTTGGTTTAGCTGCGACAACATCCATCATCAGTGAAGACCTTTTATTTTGGATAAGACACAAATGGTAAACTGATACTTGTAAACCAGCATAGCCTCGTGTCACAATTTGAGCTAATCAAACATGGCAGGGGCTATGGACCAGAGAAGCAATAACATCCAAACAAAATACTTTTGATGGAAATGTGAAACACAACCAGGAAGTGCTGGTGAACTTCAGCATCTGTGGAGAAAGAGAGTTAACATTTCCAGTCCAATGTGACTTCACGAAGAGTCAGACTGGACTTGATGTTGGTTCTGTTTCTATCTCAAACCACTTTTCAGTAGTTTGTTTGTAATAGCACAGAAGCATATTGTTTCCAATATATGCCTTTGTTTAGTCTGTGTGAAGCTCACTAGATCCGAACAACACTATTGTTCAATTGTTGGACATTCTCCATCAATCCAGAAGTGGAAAGAGCAAATCAGTTGATGGATCTCTCGATAGTTGCTCATGATGCCGCCATGATTATTAGTAAATCTGTTGTTCTTCTTACCTGAATACTGGTGAGGTGAAGGTGCAGACTTCTTGAAGGCAGGTTAGCTTTGGGCTGAGATTTAAAGTGGCCATGAGCATCATGACTCTTTTCTGTTAAACCTATTGAGCCATGGTGATTCCTTGTGAAGTACTGAGGTATTGTTTTCCAACTGCAGTTCAAGCATCGAGAAGATGCTTTAATGCTGTTTGATAAATGTCAAACCATGTTCTGTAGATTCGATTTGTGCTATTGATGCAGCTACTTTCTGTGGCATAAATGAGATGGTGACTTTGAAACTTACTTTTTGGAAGTTGTTCAAAATTTTCATAGTTAAAAATCACAGTACACCAGACTGACCAGTTGGTTGTGGAACAGGACCAGAAGAGACAGCATTTATGGCAAAAGGGTTACAGTGTCATGTAGTTATAATATATTAAACAAAGATACATCCTAAAAGTTGCATTTTTTTTTTAGGATGTACAACTACCTGACAAAAAGGCAGTGCCTCAAAAGCTAGTGCTTCCAAATCAATCTGTTGGGCTATAACTTGGTGTTGTGTGATTTTTAACGTTGTACACCCCGGTCCAACACCGGCATCTCCAAATCAAAACTTTTCATGATTGCATTCAAAAGTTGATATTTTGATGCATTATTCACCAGTTTGATAAGTCCTGGTAATCATTTTGTTTTGACAGTACTGAAGGGTCAGATCAATACAGGATAATATTATGCGAGAGGCCTTATTGTAGCTCCCACTTCAATTTACTGAGTGCATCAAAAGCTACATGCAAGGGGTTAGACCGAAGTGTGTTTGCATGGTAGTTATGTTGGAAAACTTTTACAATGTCAGTGTTCCTTTTTTTCCCTACAGCAGCATAAGGAGTGTGAACAGCAGTAGTCCATTCAGCCCTTTAAGCTTGCGATATTTTTCAGTAGGATCATGGATGTTTTCAACATTTTCCTCTCATCCACATTCCTGCCCTTTCCTCATATATTTCTTGATTTCCCCTATTGTTTAAAAATCTATCCATCTCACCTTTTAAATACGATTTGGAGATGCTGGTGTTGGACTAGGGTGTACAAAGTTAAAAATCACACACCAGGTTATAGTCCAACAGGTTTAATTTGAAGCACTAGCTTTCGGAGCGCTGCTCAAACCACCTGATGAAGGAGCGATGCTCCGAAAGCTAGTGCTTCCAATTAAACCTGTTTGACTATAACCTGGTGTTGTGAGATTCTTAACCTTTCAATACTGTATATATAACTGTCCCTTTCTGTTCGTCATTTGTTTACTGCTGTTCATTTCCCTGTGTGAAAGGCCTGTTGCAATACTGAATTTGGATTATCAAGTTTTGTTGTTTTCACATGCAATGCCACAAATGCATCAGGCTATTTTAGAGTGCAAAGTTGAGATGAATATCAGATGCACGTGGGTAGTATGGTTTGTATCAAACACTGACCTCTTCTCATCCATGACCAGACCTGTGGTTAACATCACGCTTGAATAGGTAGCAATTGAGGGTAGAAACTCTTGTTTCTTTTTCTTCCTCTTCGTGCAGAGGCACAGGCTGTTTGTTTGTTGCATCCTTATTGTGCTCCTACTTTCATCTTGCCTAAAATCTGCTAATTTACCAAAGATTGGAAATCAAATTGGTAACCTGCATTAACTATGTTTTCCACCAGAGTCACAACTAAAAGCTCTTTTGTTTGCTGTTGTACTGTTTTGTCTTAAAATATCCAATGATTTTGTATTGGAGGAATTAGTGACTGTTAATTTCAGCAACAGTGGTATGGATGACCAAGATGCTCAAAATGAAAGGTTCTGAAGTATTTGATTGGTTAAATTGGTCAATAGCTGTGCTGGAGTTTAATCTCTTCTCTATGCTCTGGATTTAAATCCAGATCTCTGAGCAACTCCAGTCTCTATGCTATGATGACTATCCTAAATGAAAGAAGTTGAATAATGTTTTTAGTTCCGAGTCCAGAGGATTGCCTTGAGCGTCTCCTGGAATATTGCTTTTTAGACAGTCATTATTGATTCCATCTAAAGTCCATGTTATTTAAGGCTTTGGTGGAGGTGGGGGGGAAGAGAGTGGAGAAAGTACCATATTAGATACACTTATTCATGTTGACCAGTTCCTTGTCTGCACAGCATTGTGAGGTGATTCATGTGATGAAATATTAAGGTCATGTTGGCAAATATGACAGCCTTATTGCACATAAAAATTTACAGTTAGAAGTATTTTGGGGAAACATTAGTGCTTCTGAAATTCACCTGGATGTGATTTGATGCTTCATCATGGGCTGATGCTCAAGTTGTCCTTGCTGTTTCCACGAAGTGCCAAATTACTTTGGATGCTGTGGACATGTCTGGCCAACAGAGAGAGATTTTTGAATCAAAGTCAGCAGTGCAAGAATACTCAACAATGGTCCTGGTACCCTTTTTAACATCTACATTAGGAAGATATCCATTGCAATGACAGCAGTTTACTTACACTGGCAATATCCCCTTATGGCATGATCAAAATCTTTCAAGAATGTGCAAACCACATGAAACTGACAGAAGCTGAATATTTCAATAATTGGAGACTGGAGCACAGCCCAGCTAAGTCTGTCACCTCTGCATTCCAACTTGGAAATTGCAAGGAACAATACCCAAAGTACCTTCTGTAGGCAGTGGATGTGATCCTGACTCCCACCTGTCTTGGAATGATCCTTGGCCATATTGCAAGCAACCATCACTGCTTCTAAAAGGTTACTGAAAAGACTAAGATGGGACTGAGCAATCTGTGTGATGAAACCAAAGTTCTTCTTTACTTCTGCCTTAGATCCGATGGTCTTAAAAATTGATTGCATCCATGTGGCCCTCTAGTGATGTCATACCAAACCCATTGATATACATTTTCACATTATTAGTTTCAAAGTGTATTCTCATTCCTGTGTGGTCAACCCCAATTCAGTGATGACTGACTGATTACCAGTCCTTGTGAATGTAACCCTATCCTCCACTAGACCAGGTGCAGTAACAGAGAGAAATATCTCCTATCAGGAGGAACTTGGACTTTCCCACCCACCAGTGGGTGAAGAGGATTTTAGGTGCAATGAGCACCAGAGGATGATTATAATCACACAGACTTGGCACTAATAAGTTTGAGCAGGCTGATTTTGAAATGCAACTGTAATTGTCAGTCCTGGATTGTGAATCATTGTGCACTTCAGTGTTACCTTTTACCCCATCCTGAAACCACCCACCTCCTAGAATGGAAAGATGAGCTTCACTGCAGGCAGATTGTAGATTTCACACCAAACCAGGTATTGAATAATCTGCATGCGCAGAGTTTCATATTCGCTGACTTTTGATAAGAAGTGTGCTGCTACTGTCTTCAGGGAACACCCTAACAGTTTAAATCTGAAGAGCTCATTGTTGAGGCTTACTAATTAATGCTATGTGGGGTGCCTACCCCTAGGCATACTCTAATGAAGAGTAAATCCCTTTGTGGAGCAAGAGCAGGCAAAACTAAGAAGGAAATGGCACACATGGAACTTGCTGTTGCATGAAAGGGTTTGAGGTTTCCATCTGAAAACATTCAAGCAAAAGGAGAGTAGAAAATATGCTGTAAGATTGAGTCTGACATCTACAAACTAGCACAGACCAGTTTGGTTGAAGAGCCTATGTCCTCTCTCTGCAGTGTTACAGATTCCTCCTCGTTTCCCACTGGGTAGCATTTAAATATGTCTGCCTTACTCCAAAGAGTTAATATTTTGTTAAATGTAAAACGATTTGTTTTAAAAGGCTGCTCACTTAATACTGGGCTCTTGTGTCTGGAGCCTGACATTTAATGTTTCCAATCTGCAGAGTTCCTTGCCAAACAAGTTAAGCTCTGATTAACCCAAGGCTATGTTCCCTTCCCATTGACTGACTGGATCTTGAGATACAACAAGGTTACCACTTTTAGTAGCAGAATCCAATGTGACTTTTATGGCAAAACACTCCTATTCTTGTAAACTAATGCGTGACTTCTTGTGGAAGCAACACCTGAAGAAATAGTCTAATTTAAAAATGAGTTTTTGAATGAATTAACCCTAGACTAAAATAAATCTGGGCAGCTGAATGAATTGTAAACTCATTTTGAGTGAATGTATATATGGGCAATAAATCCCTAGAAACTTCAATTGCTTGTTTATATTTTGACCTATCGGTGAATAAAATTAATGTAATATCGAGAGAACAACGGCCTACTTATGAATGTTACTGACCAACTGATACTTCATTTAACTATTATTTACATTTATTCTTGGCTTCTGAATGCATGACCAAAAATAAAATCAATTTCACCTTTGGAAATAGCAATTTCTTTCATTTTTTTTTAAAAAACCAAATTGGATTGTGAACTAGGAACAGCTGGAATTTTTCATTTCGTCTGAGAAGAATGTTTTACACGAGATGCTAAAACACTTATAGAAACAAGGAAATTCAAAATGTGAACCACTCTCTCCTAAAGGCTAAAGATGAGTGTTTAGTGTAACGGTTAGCCCCTGTGATGCTGCATTCGAATAGACTTGATTGCTTTCATTTTGTCCTTCTGAGCTCTGTAGCCCCTCTGTTAAAATGTGGAGTTGTGGCACTATCACCTGATGAAGGAGCGTAGCTCCGAAAGCTAGTGTGCTTTCAATTAAACAAGTTGGACTATAACCTAGTGTTGTGATTTTTAACTTCGTACACCCCAGTCCAACACCGGCATCTCCAAATGATGATAATACAGCTGGTGTTCCTTTCCTTGGGGCAAAATAAGCGGCAAATTTGTATTGGGGCGAGGTTGGAAATGACACATTTAAATATTTTTATTTCCCGAGAATTCTCAAAAATCAGCATGTTGTGTCGCTATTGTGATTGGGGTCAAATTGAACTTTCCTCACTGTACATTAGTACTATAAACCATATCTACTCAAAGCTACTCAGTTGCATTAAAGTTTACTTCGATATGGCATATATCTAAATCAGTAGATTAAATGAAACAATCAGCAAAAATTGCCTCCAATGTTATAGTCTAAAAGAGATGGATAGAATACTTTACGGCATGGGAATAATAACTGTGAGGAAACTGTTGTGCTTTTAGTAAATCTCTTGGCAATTGAAGAGTGTATTATCACTCCAGGCAGTCTGCGCCCTTTGTTTCTATTCTGTGCAAATTCAAAACCCAGTTGAATTGAAAGATTGCATTGTGGGGTTGTTTGTCTTGTTACTTAATTGTGTGGTCAAAGAACAAGCACAATACAACTTTACAGCTCCCTAACCAGTGGTGCAATGGGCTAGCACCTGATTTATCTCTGCAGGTTGAACTACGACTTGAGACAGAAGTCTCTTGTTTGAAATGGGTTTGAGGTATTGAAATGTAATTTCTAATGGACGTGAATTTACATCCCAATGGAATCTAGTGGACAAGCTCACTCCGAATGGAAGACTTGCAATTATTGAATGCCTGTTGTGTCTTCACGAAACAGTGCAGTGCACTTGTTAGTTTAAATGCCTTGACTGTTGTGGTTTATACCTGGGGATGTGGGGCAAGACAGGAGGAAAATCCCAAGTGTGCTGTAATGTTTGTTATCATCTTTTGAGGTCATAACCTTTTGTGAAGCGGATTCTGCTGTGGCAAATCCACTACTGATTTATTCTTTTCCCCTCTCATTATTTTGGAAAATAGCCTTAGGTCGGAACACCGTGTTGGTCACACTGCTCATGAGAAGGAATCACTCAGTCACAAAACTGAAATCTTTCTTCATGAACCTAAGAGTACATGATGTACTGTTGATGTTGAATCTGATGTCTAATCTATAGTGTACATGTTGTTTTCCATTACTCTGCTGGCAAATACAATGCTCCACTACTGTGTCTGCATATGGTGCAGTTAGTCTCTAGGTCTAATGTCAGCACCCGGTGTTCTATCTGTGTTCTATCCAGATAGCCTTCTCAGGGCTATAAGCAAATTACCTCTGGATCTTGAAGTTTAATGTTCAGAAGAGCCATGGGACCGGCTTGGTTTCATGATATAAAATGAGAGCCACGAGAGGCTTTTTGGATTTGAAAGGAGGTAGCTGATTTGGAGCAATTACAGCAGGTGAAATAGTAGATGAATTTTATAAAGGAAAATCCTGTTCTCAAACAGCTGAACTGATGACAGACAAATATCAGATTCCTGAACAACTTCATGCAAAGGGTCAACTAGTAGTGAAATGCATTCTTGGAACATTTAGAAGCTTATAAAATAATGAGGAGAGGTATAAATAGAATTAATGGTAGTTGCCTTTGCTGTAGGGTGGGGGCCACATTAAGGTGAGAGAGAGATTTTTTAAAAAAAGATAGAGGGGTGAATTTTTTTAATGAGCTTCCTGAGGAAGTGATGGATGTGGGTACAATTACAATGCTTAGAATACTTTTTTTGGATAAGTACATGAATAGGAAAGGTTTGGAGGAATATGGGCCAGGAGTAGGCAAGTGAGGCTGGTTTCATTTGAGACTATGGTTAGCATAAACGAGTTTGACCAATGGTTCTGTTTCCGTGCAGTGTGACTGTGACTCTGTGTAAGTAGGGCAGTGAAGGCATTGACTAAGAGCATCATTTGAGCTGTTTGTTTATATTTGACTTCAGCATTGTGTCTAGTGGAGGTATTTTTTAGTTGACATGCTCCCTCAATGACCTCATGAATGGTGGAATTTCCTGCAGCTCAGTATTCAACTCAAAGACACTCAATTATCGATGCAGAAAGAACCATTTGAAAGTTGTTTCCTAGGTTTGGAAAAAGAAGCAGATGATGGCATCTTAACTAGCCTCCATGATTTCCAGATTCTAAGAAATGGTGCAAAGGAGGATAGCTGACCATTTAAATCTGACTACGTGCTTTCACAGTTGTTTTACTGACCTTGTTAAGTCAGCTCAGAGGTCACCATTTTGATTGCAGTTTGTACAGTTGCTGAGGTAATTCTGATAGCAGATGTTTACAAATTATTCTTTCACAATATAAAAAGAGGGTTGTAAGCTATTCATATGCTAGCAATCAAAAGAAAACTTTTGTCCAAACAAAATCATGCTGTATGCCTTTCCATCGCTGCACTGAGATAAATCATGGGACTTGTGGTTACATTAATTTTCGCTCACTTTCTAAAGACTGTGAATGCCTTTTTGAAACTTGCTCTCCTCCCACCCTGGGCCCCCACTATCCCTCAAATGAGAGGACATCTCGTTTTTTTTCATACCATCTGGTGATGGGAAGTCGGGCAATACATTTGGTGTTGAGTGGTGAAGAGACCAGATTAAAGGGTAAGCAGGAAATAGTGTTCACTTCCACATCAGCACAAACTAAGTGTGATTTTCAAGAACAGTAAATTGAAAATTAAATCTGAGATGAGACAGGAGTGAATTTCTAGACAAAATTGACCCGATACATTAAATAGAATCATGACTGATTGCTCCTATTTCCACTGGGATGAGGCATTCAAGCTGTGACCTAGGACGTGATTACAGTTGAAAATGTTTGGAATACCAATTCAATGGAAAGGCTTAATGTATTGGGCGCATCCTCATGCTGAACTGTTTAGACTTGGCTATTTGTCAATGGGATTTCAGTCCAGTACAGTGCTGGATGTTTTGTTGTTTGTCCGTTTGAACCAGAAACCTACAAAGCTGTACAACTGTATTGTTAAAACTTGCAAATATGCATGGTATTTGGAAAGGTTTAATGTTGTACATTGGTTATAGCTCTGTCACTGATAGTGGGCTAACCTGGGATGATGAATGTAAATTGTACATGTAATGTATTGGGTTTCAGTGTGAGCAGTCCCTCTGCCCCAGCATAGCATATCGCACAAATTTGTGAAATAGGCCTGATGGCATTTTGACACAGGCCAGGCACGTGTGTTATGTTTCCAAAGAAAGAACAATTAGAAGTACTTTGCACTGGTTTGAATGTGTAATTAGTGAATCAGGTTTGCACCGTTATGGTCAAATTGGGGTGGGTTCACTGTCGTACATAGTGGCCTGAGTAAGAGTTCAGGCTGCACAATCCAGTGTAACGTTAACTGACTTTATCAACCTTTATGATCAAAGTTTCATGGCAGGAACCTTGTGGATATGCATTTTAATTCCAAATTGCTGTACTTAAACCAGCCCAAATGTGGTCATTTTTATGCAGGTATAAGATTGAGAGAATTATTTGCAGAGGGGAGGTTTCGTACTGGATCTGACTCCGACATATTAATATTGTTTCTCTTTCTCTCTCTCTCTTGGTTTTAACCCCAAACCTCCCTCATTTTTCCTTTTTTTGATGCTTTTGATTCTGTTAGTAGACCATTCATCTATGGGCATTATCACAGGTGAGGCTGATTTTTCTTTCTCCCTCTTTTTTTTTGTTTATTTCCCCCCACCTCCCCTTTTTAAAACACTTTGAAGAAGGGCTGTTGTGGTGCGGTGGTCGTATCTCTACCTTTTTTTGAATCAGAAGAGCCCAGGTTCAAGTCCTACCTGTTCCAAAGGAGTGTAATAACATTGAGCAGGTTGATTAGAAAATAGGGTCGTTATTTCTTGCAGAGAGCGAGCTTGTGAGATGCTGTGGTGGGGACCTACCTCTGATCCTGCTACCAGCAACAGCGACCTGTCATCATGTTTCTGAATCGGCTGTTCAGTAAATATTTTGAGTTGAGCTCCAAATCTTGTGGTTAGTGTTTTTTTTTTAAAAACAGGGGTTTTAAAAAGTCACTGACTTTGGGAGAAATTTGTTTGGCTGTGCCTGATAACACTTCTGAGCATAAAAAGGAAAAGTTTTTTTTTGCAGTAGGCTATCTTATAGTAGTAGTGTCCCCACCTCTGGACCAGGATGCCTTGGTTCAAGTCCTATCTGCTTGAAGGGTGTATCATAACACCACTGAACAGGTTAATGAGAAATATTTAAAGCATGCTGCAGCTGCATAGGGATCACTAGCCAAGTCCTTGGCTAGAAATGTGTTGAGGTCAGGAGCAATATATCAGTGATGTTATGCCTCCTGATGGACTTGCAAAATGTAACCTTCACAATTGTACCTCTTAATTGACCAAATAACACTTTGGATTTTAACACTTGTGTCTTGTGTCTGCTAGAACAGCAGCCATTTATTTTCAAAGGAACCAAGCCCTCCATTAAAAGGGGACTGTTGCTTGTCCAATGCTGAAATACTGCATGTGCAGTACTGGACGCCTTCTGTCCCTGCATCTCCAGTTGTCGGGGTTTTCTCTCTTAACATGCAGCATTAAACATATCTCGATGAATATTTTAAAAGCAAATTCTGTCTGTCAGCTGTCGACTGTAATGAGGTAGTTGCAGGCTGAGGCTAACAAGTCCCACTTTTAAGTGAGTCTCTGAAGTATACCCCATTTCATCCACGTCTTGTATTTTTTTAAGAATCCTCTATTTGTCAACTAACTCTGAGCCTTGCAAGAATTGACTAATATGCATTGGCGAGAAAGTGAGGACTGCAGATGCTGGAGAACAGAGCTGAAAATGTGTTACTGGAAAAGCGCAGCAGGTCAGACAGCATCCAAGGAACAGGAGAATCAAAGTTTCGGGCATAAGCCCTTCTTCAGGAATGAGGAAAGTGTGTCCAGCAAGCTAAGATAAAAGGTAGGGAGGAGGGACTTGGGGGAGGGGCTTTGGAAATGCGATTAGGTGGAAGGAGGTCAAGGTGAGGGTGATAGGCCGGAGTGGGGTGGGGGCAGAGAGGTCAGGAAGAAGATTGCAGGTTAGGAAGGCGGTGCTGAGTTCGAGGGATTTGACTGAGACAAGGTGGGGGAAGGGGAAATGAGGAAACTGGAGAAATCTGAGTTCATCCCTTGTGGTTGGAGGATTCCTAGGCGGAAGATGAGGCGCTCAAGGGATGAACTCAGATTTCTCCAGTTTCCTCATTTCCCCTCTTTCCTTCCCTCCCCCCAACCTTGTCTCAGTCAAATCCCTCGAACTCTGCACCGTCTTCCTGACCTCTCCACCCCCACCCACTCCGGCCTATCATCCTCACCTTGACCTCCTTCCACCTATCGCATTTCCAATGCCCCTCCCCCAAGTCCCTCCTCCCTACCTTTAATCTTAGCTTGCTGGACACACTTTCCTCATTCCTGAAGAAGGGCTCATGCCCGAAACGTCGATTCTCCTGTTCCTTGGATGCTGCCTGACCTGCGCTTTTCCAGCAACACATTTTCAGCTCTAATATGCATTGACAAAAGGATGGGTGCTCAAAGGCCTGTTGGAATTGCTTCTCATGAGATAGCAGTTGGAGGGTGATGTCTTGATCATTACATTGAGTTTATGATTGCAGCAGCTCTAGAGTTAAATCAATATATTATTTGCACTGGGAATGAAGTGATGTCAATGTAACCTGTTGACATTGCCTGTTTTAAATCCATCTGCAAATTGATGACCGCAATCAATGCTTTGTGTCCTTTGAAAATGGAAATGATGTGAATAAAATTACTGGAAAAATTAAAATGGGGATCGATGCAAAGCTGTAACAAGTGGCACTTTGGATTCTTTGAGTCATGTGTTGAAATTTGAGAGTCTACTGACCTCAGTTTGCTTTGCTTCAATTGTTGACTGTCACTAGGTGAAGCCATTTGATATGTTACTCCAGGGCCGGGGAAGGGAGGAGTGATTGCCGAAGTGGGCATTTTGAGCTCTGGGTGAGTGAGTTCCTGACATGACGATCAGCTGTGCCCTGCAGGAGTATGTTGAGAGTAACCGTGACTGTGTATAAGCGTGTGGTTGAGGCAGTCCCATCATTTCCTTGCTGACTGCAGAAGCATGAAGGTTACTAACAGCCTTGGGCCGGATCAGGCGCATGGGGAGCCATAACAATTTGAGGAGGGAAGCTGATCGAACAGATCGAGCGATGAGATTCACATCTGAAATGGAAGGTCAGCATTGAACGTGAACGTGAGTCGACTGAAATACGTTTTGAAGATTCTTGTTGAAATAATAGCTGGTGAAATGGGAAAGTGTAAAGCTCAGCCCTGATGAAGGGTTTTTGCCCAAAATGTCGATTTTCCTGCTCCTCTGATGTTTTTCCAGCACCACTCTAATCTAGACTCTGATTTCCAGCATCTGCAGTCCTCACTTTTGCCGGGAAGTGTAAATTTAGTTTAAATGCTCAGGTTTTAGTAGACTTGTACACTCTGAACAATTTTTAAAAAATTAAAAGCCCTAAATGTTATGTTTCTTTTTTAAAGAAAACATTTGAAAGCAATCCATATGGGAAGGAGTTGCTAATTTTATTTTTGTGTGCAATAATGGCCCTTTCATAGTCGGGGACCATCATTTCCTGGAAGTATACTCTCACTTCAGAGGTGTCCTTACTATTTAACAAACTGATGTCCATGTGTTGAATTAGACATAAAAAGACTCTGATATTCACGAGTGCTCATTATAAATTTTAACTTATCACAAATGCCACTTTTCACCATCCGTCCCCTTCTGGAAGCCAAGCTCCATTGGCAAAGAACCCACTTTTTTTTCTTTGAAAGACTAATAACATGGGAGAGGGGTAGGAAAAAGAGTCCAAGTGATCAGTCCAGTCAGATTACCAGTATGCCACCACCTCCCTGCCCCCCCCCCCCCAATTATTTTAATTGGTGTATTTGTGCGCAATGGCACATGTCCAGTAAAGGTGGGTCTTGAATCTTGGCCTCTTGGTTCAGAGGTATGGGCATTGCCATAGTGCCACAAGCACCCTCCGAAGCCTCGGGTGTAAGCCCACTACCAATTGACTAATTAAACCAAGCAACAGATTTAAAGCCTTGCCTCTCAGGGGCAATGCAATGATAACAAAAGTGAAGAAAAAGTGTAGAAACAAAGGATGGAACTAAATCAAAATAATGTCAGAAGGGAACGTGTACCCCGGCCACTACAGTGAAGAAATTCAGGTCTCTCTTTCTCTCTCTGCACGATCCAAAAACCCAGGTCTTGATATTTAGTTATCAACTTGTTCAGAGACGTCAGTACACACCTATGGAGCAGAAGGATCCTGAGTCTTAAAAGTGCCATATTCATCGTAATTCATTGCTTGGTCACCACTGCTACTACCACTTGTCAATCTGCAAGCTTAGTTTATTCAAAAGCTCATTGATCTTGTTCTTTAGACCCACACATTACAACTAGTATGTGCTCGATGTTTTTCACAGATCAGTTGGATTACATCCTATGATGATTTCTCTGTGCTGGTAGCATCTTATGGAAATCTACAAGTAACTATCTTGCAAATTGAACTTGTAGTTGGTCCAAGCCTAGCCTTCAATCATTTTGTCAACCACAAGGGTGTACCATTGAAGGCCAGTAAAGAGAGCAGTAACCTTGCCTGCTTGTTTGCTCTTGTAGATGGATTTTGTGTAATGAATAGAGCATGACGTTACCTCACTGGCAGCATCTGCTTAGGCAGGCACTGATTTGTAATCATAATGTCTATATTCCTAACCTGAGGCAAGTTAGGAGAATCATAGTACAGAAGCAGGCTGTTTGGTCCATTGAGTCCACACTGATGCCCTGAAGAGCACCCACCCTGACCCAGACCCAGACCCACCACCCTACCCTATAAACCCTCTGTTTCCCATGACTAATCCACCTGACCTGCACGTCTTTGGACTAGGGTTGGAACTGGAACACTTGGAGAAAGCCCAGGCAGACGCTGGGAAAATGTGCAGACTCCACACATTCACCCGAGGGTGGAATTGAACTTGGTCCCTGGGGCAGTGAAGCAGCAGTGCCTCTGAGCCACCATGCCTCCTTTAGACTTGAAAGGTTACTTTAAAATCACTGCTTTTTTTTTGTTTTATTCATTGTTTCAATTCTTATAAAGTTCAGGAGGGTGCGCACTAAAGATGAGTAAGACAGGCTTGAAGATTCTTCAGTCCAGCTGAACTTAACCCTCCTGCTTTCTCCCATTCTGTGGCTCCCCTCTTTGTCCCACATCTGTCTCCTGACTATCCTGCTACAAATAACTGTAGTAATGTAGCCCCCGTCACCAAGTCTCAACATTTCATTATAAATTTTCCATACTGATTTTAATAAAACATTTAGGTCAATAATAATCATGCCTTTTTGTGTAAACGTGATCGGTTTAATGGTTACTTGGAGAGGCAAAAGTGAGGACTGCATGAAGGGCTCCTGCCCGAAATGTCGATTTTCCTGCTGCTTGGATGCTGCCTGATCTCTGCATTTCCACCCCACTAATCTTGACTCTCCTGGTTACTTGGACCTGTCTTCTCTGGTTGCTTCACAGAGGTGTTTGGTTTTTGCTGTTTAATGTTCTTTGCTGTTCATTTGGACATCTTAAGAATCAAAAAAATCACTCCTTGATAGTTTTGCCCATGCTGTTTTCCCCTCTGCCCCCACCCCTCCCTGATTTGAATTGAGCTCTCCAATACTGCAAGCATTGTCAGCTCATGGGGGTTGATATGCCAGATTTATTTTGCTTCCCCTTGTGGTGCAATCCTGGGTTCCTACACAAAGTGTACTTTGGCACGTGGACTTTTAACTAGGCTCAGGATAACATTGCTTTGTGCTGAGGTAATTTTGGAGGAATGCTTTGCCTACTCTCATGGGAGACTGTGTGCACTTATGTGACAGCTTGGTTCTGGTCAGCAGGAACCTTCAGTCTGAGTGGGTCTTTTTCTCTGAGCTTTTCTCTGGCTTGAATTAATAGTGCACATAGCCTATTGCTCAACCACTGGCTGCTGTTTAGCTTGATCAGTGTGCAAGATTGCTTTCTTTTACAGACTACATATGCTTAATAGATCAGCACGAGTGTTGGTTAAATGGGATTCAAAATCAATAGTTATAATAGGAGCCAGATTTGATCTCTGACCAACAATAGGTCTGACAGAAGATGGGAAGGAGAACGATCCAAAACGTTAAAGCTCACGCAGGGAAGCTACATTTTGGAATCAGGATAGGAAAGATATTATTAAATTGGAAAGGGTGCAGAAAAGATCTACAAGGATGTTACTGGGACTGGAGGGCTTGAATTGGAAGGAGAGGCTGGATAGGCTGGGACTTTACTCCACTGGAACATAGGGAATTGAGAAATGGCTTCATACAAGTTCATAAATTAATGAGGGGCATAGATAAGCTGAATAGCAAAGGTCTTCTTCCCCAGGCAGGGAAGTTCAAAACTAAAGGGCGTAATTTTAAGCTGAGAGGAGGAAAAAGATCTAAAAGGGACCTGAGGGGCAACTTTTTCACTCAAGGTGGTACGTGTATGGAATGAATTGCCGGAAAAAGTGGCAGATGCAGGTACAAAAACGACATTGAAAAGGTGTTTGGACAGGTTCATGATTTAGAGGGTTATGGACCAAATGCAGGCAAATGGGATTGCTTTAGTTTGGGAAACATGATCCGTATGGATGAATAGGACCAAACAGCCTGTTTCTGTGCTGTATGAGTCTTGGGCTCAGTTGGCAGCCTCAAAAAAAACCTACTAAGTGTTCCATTATCCTGAAGCATTCCATAGTACTGGCCTGATGGTAAAGGTTTACAGAGTTTAGGTGATGTTGTGTTTTGGACCCTCTGTCCTGCACCACAGCTCCCTCCTCCAATGTGACTAAGGGTCTCTGCATGTGGCTAAGCCCTTCAACTCTGGAAAGGGGGGGTCTGTTAACCTGGATCCTGTAACTTGTTTCAGAGGAGCACTTGAGCCTTAAAAGGTAACATCTGATAACTGTTGGTTTAGTAAATGGCATGTAAAAGCGTAAATTCTAGAGCATTCCTTTTAACCACAACTACAAGATGGGGCAAAAGGTGATAGTTTCAAATCCTTTAAGTGCAAGCTGGCTAATGTTGGGACTTTTTTTTTCATCAAACGATTGACTCTTTATGGATTCTAGGGGCAAATAAGGAGGTAAATAAACATTGGAGTGGATGAAGAACAATTAAATGCCACAATGGTGAGAATTTGGATCCAGCTTGAATGGGACGAAGATGAGCCAAATGACCGCTTCCATGTAACTCTTGGGGCATTGTGAGCAATCTCCATATCATCTGGCCCGGAATGCGGAATGCGTGAACGTGGGGAAGATTGGGACTTAGTTTGTTGCGGAGCAGCACATTCGGATGATGGATTAAAACGTTCCGAGGACACAGCTCCCTGATTTATCAGGGGTCAGTGGAGGTTAGGTGCCAAGGGCAAACATATTTCCTGTATGTTGGATCCCTCTTCACGTTCCTGTCTGTTCATTTAGCTACCCAACCCTAGAATTAAATATCGCATAAGGAAACACTTTGGCTCATCGTGTTTATCACAACTTTGGTTCTCCTTGGAAAAATCTTACAATTTGTGTTTACAATAGCTCTCAGAAGTCACATGACCACCCTTGTGGTTTTCATGTGATATTGAGACTAAACTGTACTTTAGTCAGGAAGAGACCACAAGAGGCGTTGAAATTAATTGGACATTACCAGGGTCAGACAGAAGCTCTTGGACAATGGTTCCCCTGAGTTGTGAATGGCTCTTCCTGCCTTGTTGCTGCCTGACGATGGAAGTCATTTGTTATTGTTGCTGAGGTAATTTAAAAGTGAATTTTCTGGATTTGAAGGTTATGGATTGGATCTGTGCCCTGGGCACAGGCAACTGTATGTCTAATATGGAAATGAGCTTCATTAGTTTTGGCTTAGTGGCCATTTTTGAGTTTTGATTTTTATGAAACAGGCCATGAATAATCATTTTGGAATGTCCCTCTTCCACCCAGACAAGTGGAAGAATGGTTATTCTGAACTAGGCTACTGAGGATCCCAGTGCCATGGAAATCAAGCAAAGGAGCTTATACTGTGTCACAAAAACTGATTCTGCTCCCTGCGGGGAAAACCTCCAACTATTCAATTACAGAGGCCATTACAGCTGAATTCTTTATTTCAAGTTTTCATCCACTTTTCCCAAAGAGGATCTTTGAGAAGTGATAATCTTGGAGAATTCTGCTGAAGAGTCTTATTGAACTCCAAACATTAACTCTGTTTCTGTCTCCACAGATGCTGCCAGATCTGCCAAAATTCTGTTTATTTCAGATTTCCAGCATCCGCCTTTAATCTTAGGCAATGAAATTGCTTTTATTTGTATAAGAATCTTTCGTCCTTGCCAGCTTTTAATCATGTCTTTTTAGCTGATAATCTTATCACATTTATAGTTGATTAACTACAGTAGTTCTGCAATAAGCTGACCTTTATCTCTTAAGCTTCACTGGTTATTTTTGAATTGAAAGAACCAAATTACAAGGTGACTATAAATAAATGATCTATACAAATTTGTAGTTAGTAGACCATTGCTATTACTTCCTGTGCCTGTTCTGAGCATTGCAACTAGTTCCATTTAACTGCTTGTTTTTCTTTAAACTTTGTCAAAGCCATTTCTGATTTTGAGCACCTCCTAACAAATCTCTTCAGCTTGGTTTCTCCAGTCTCTCCACAGAGCTTTTCCGTTGACCTTGCAGATACTAGACCTGTAGGTCTGAATTATTACAGACACCAATATGTTCATGATTCATTCTCGTAAGAGCCGTGCAGCACAGAAACATACCCTTCAGTCCAACCAGTCCACACCAACCATAATCCCAAACTGAACTAGTCCCACCTGTCTGTACTTGCTCCTTATCCCTACAAACATTTCTTATTTATGTACTTATCCAAACACTTTTTAAACGTTGTAACTGCTGCATCCACCACTTCCTGTGGTCGTTTATTCCACGTACAAGCCACACTGTGTAAAAAAAAAAAATTGTCCCTTGTGTGTGTGTCCTTTCAATCTTTATCCTGTCACCTTAAAAATATGCTCCCAGTCTCGAAAACCGCCACCCTAGGGAAAAGACACCTGCCATTTACCTTTATCTAGTACCGCCCTGGTTTTATACAAGGTCATCCCTCAACTTCCTATGCCTCATGTGAAAAAAGTCCCAGTCTCTCCTTGATAATTCCATACCCGGCAGCATCCTGGTAAATCTTCTCTGAACCCTGGCTGACACTGCATTTATTGCCCTCACTGGTGGGGGTGAGCTGAATTTTGCAGTTCTGTGTTTTAGGTGCTGTGTGTAATAGTTTGATATAATGCTATGGCATGTTTACAGTTTCAGGGAGGACTGTTAAGAGTCAGCCTGACTATTGTGCGATTTGGCATCACATGTAGGCCAAACTAGGGGAGGGATGGCATGTTTCCTCCCCTGAAGAACTCGAGTGAGCCAGGCAGGGTTTTCAAACTCTCTCTGATCGTGATTGTTATTAATGTGGCAAGTATCTTATTCAAGACTTATTACCAGATTGAATTTAAATTCCCCTAGCTGACGTGGGATTTGAACTTGGCTCTGGAGCATTACATGGAAACACTGCATTAATTTTGTAGCATTCCCACCATGCTACCTTTCTTTTCCCCACTTGCACCTTCAGAATGTGTTTTTTTTTTTGCAAACAAAACCTTGCAACTTTGATTGTTCTTCCATCAACCAGTATACTTTACTCTGTTTCCTCTTTGTTTGAGTCTCTCCAGTAAAACTCTGAAATGTCTTCCTCGATGTAAATATAAAATGAAGCTGGAATGTGGTGCCGTGTTTTTCTCAAGCTGCTTGCAACAATATTGCACATAGACCTGAAAGAAACATAAAAGGCTTTGCCGTGTCTGCAATCTGTCACACAAATATAGACTTGCAAAAGGCGATCAACTCTTAATTGCCAATTGAATCTTGCCCTAAGTAGCTACGTTGAGCTCCTGTGATTTATAACACGCACTTGTGGTTTGGTAACCATGGCAATGTCCCCCATAGTCTAGCAGCCATTCTTTCTCCCACCAGCTGATCAGTACAGCAACTGATTTCTCTGTTTATATTCAGGCCCTTCGTGACAAGCGATACTGCCAGAGTCAGCTTGTCATTGGCAGCTGAATTAAGAATTCCTCTTTTCCAAGAGTGGAGATATTTGTCTTTTTAGCAAGAAATTGTGCATTTAATTGTTTGAGCTCCAAGTTCCGAGTCGCTGTGAATAGAATAATGAGATATCACAGGTTCCAACTTCAGAGTAATATTCAGACACACACACTCATTTTTGGGGTAAGTCACAGGTTTTCAGCATGTCACTGTGATATTTTGCATTTTTTTAAAGGATAAGCAGTGAGATCTAGCAACATTGGATAGAAGGAATTCAATATGTAAGGAATTAAAGATCCACGTGCAGCCTTGCATCACAATTGGTGCATGTGCACCATTGAAATGACTTGATAATTGAAACACTCTGACTCTCCCTTCTCAAACTAATCTGATACTTTCGCATTGTCTTGTTAATTGACTCCACCCAAACATTCGTCCCATTGATGTTTTCTGTCACTGCATCAAAACAAATTTGTTCAAGCTTATTCTAAACAGGGGAGGTATGGAGTGGGTCAGGTTGTCCTGAAACCTCCTGGAATTAAAGGTTAATTTGTTGAACACTTACACTGGAGACATTAGTACAGCATTTTAAAAAGTGATTACGGGTTGTCCATTTCAGACTTGGATGAGGAAGCCCTTCTGTTTAGAGGGTCGTGAATCTTTGGAATTCTCAATTTCACAGAGCAATGAAGGTTCAGTTGAATGTGTCTATTTTTCAATCACTGGGGAGCTAAGGATTACAGGGGGCTGTCAGAAGGGTGAGGTTGAGAGCAAGTGAAGATTAGTGACGACCTTGTTCGTTGGCCGAAATAAGCTTCTCAGATAGACTCTTCCTATTTCCGAATTGCTTGAATTCTTCCTTGGGTTGTGTGTATTGCGAGCAAGCATAGCACTTATTGCCCATCTCGATGCTCTTAAGGTTTTCCTGGGTAGGCCATTTCAGAGGATAGTGGAGAGCCAATAACAATGCTGTGGATTTGGAATCACGCGTACATCAGACTAGGTAAGGACGGCAGATTTCCTTTCTTAAAGGATATGAGTGAACTTGATGTGTTCTTTTTTAACAAAAACTGACAGTGGTTACTTGGTCACCATATGGTTAGCTTTTATTTCCAAATTTTGAATTCAGATTTCACCATCTGTGATGGATTTGCATGTGTACCCAGGACACTAGTTTGGGTCTCTAGAATTATTTATCCGGTGACTTTGCCATTGCTTCTGCAATTCAGTTCCTTTTTTTTTTGCCTTGAATGCATTTTTTTATTTTTCACAAGTAAGATACAGGAAAAAGGCTGTTGAATGGGTGGTTGGAAGGGGATGTTTAAATAATTTGATCTCTAAGGATATGTCCAAGAGTTGGAAACGATGAGCGAAAGGTGTAGTAATGTTTTAGGGGAACAGGTAAACATGAAATAATATTTCTCCTCTTATGTCAGCATGTACGTAATCATGGCTGTATACTGATCTTCAAAGTGATCTGTATCTTTTATTGAACGGACGCAGGAGTGCATTCGTAGGGGACCTTGGAATCTTACAGCTGAGATAGAATGGCCATGCCTGTTGCAAAATGTATTGGTCTCATTTCAAACCTGGTTGCATTAAATTGGGCTCTTTAAAGCAGTGATTGTAATTTTTATCAGCAATTGCCTGCAGAAAAGTTTTGCATTGGCTCAAGCCCCTGGGAGGATCTCTGTTTGAATGACTTGACTGCGAAGATGAGTTAACTCTTTGGTTTACTGCCTGTGGTGAATGCAACCCACGTTCTGACTGTTTGTTTACAGAAACACGGATGTTGTCTTGGGGCGGGGAGGGGGGATGTCGGGAGAACAAGGAAAAGAGCCAAAAAAATTGTTTTGCCAAACAAATTTCAACTCCAGAAAGCGCTCTTTTTGTTTCGTAGGAGAGAAATGTTTCCCTAATTTGTAATCTTTCTGTTTTGAAAACAGGTTTTCTTATTGCAATAAATTACAATTGTCCTGGATGTTGCTTTGAGGGAAGAAAAAGATGATGGACTTGAGAGCACAGCTCTTTTCTTCTTGGCTCATAAGTGTGAGACCTTGCAGGTTGTGGTGAAACATTATCTATCTTTCTGAAGCAGCTAGAGGCCATAATTTCAATGCTGGAATAAATATTTTCCCATTAATATGTAGCTTGAACAGAGGGAATTTTTTTAATAATGTAACAGTCATGGATATTTAAATTGTGTTCAGGCATGTGGACAACTAAGGATTTGTTGGCAGACTGGCTTTTTATAAGCTACGTTCTTTCCCCTAGCTGTACCAACTTAGTTAAAAATTGCTGACTGCAGTATTGCTGGACACCAGCTTGAATGTAGGCAATCCTGGGTTTTTGCAGAGTTTTTTGCCGTCAGGAACTGCTTGGCTTATTTCAACACCATTGGCTGCTTTCCAGTATGCACAGTGCCATATCAGAGTGGTGATTTTCTTCTTCTCTAACTGCCAGTGCATGTTCCTATATTGACGCTTTACAGAATGTCTCACCTTCCCAGACTCTGGTTGTGAAAGCTAGCTGACCTGTGGCAAGACTATTTTAAACTCACCAAATACCGAATGTGATACTTGATCAAGTTCCCTGAGCTATACACTTTAAACGTGTGTGTTGGAGTTTGCATATTTTAATTCTACACTTGAACAACCTATAATTTGCTGTCCATTCCAATTGCCAATGGCAAATATAATACGTTGTCTTGGACTGATTTATTCGGATAGATATCACTTCTTTATAAGTCCACTGACAATTGTGGACTGAGTAAAGATATAGCAGTCACAAGAGGAAGTGTTGGCCTAGTGGTATCATCACTAGACCATTAATTCAGAGACATGGATAATATTCTGGAGACCTGGTTTGGAATCTGAAATGGACTTTGAATTCAATTAAAACAACTGTGGAATCAATATCTGTAGATGACCATGGAACTGTGGTGTCAATTGCTGGGAGAAAAACCCCACCTGGTTCAGTAATCTCCCTCTTGGGGAGGAAATTGCTGTCCTCACCTGGTCTGGCCTACATGTGACTCCAGGTCCTTATCAATATAGTTGACTCTTAACTGCCAGCCAGCAACACACACATTTAAAAACAAAACACTGAATACTGGAGAAACTCAGGTAGCATCTGTGGAGAGAGAGAAACAGAGTTAATGTTTTGGGTCTGGTGTGACCTTCAGAAATTTGTTTTTATTCAAGGATATAACAGTCTCCTTTCTCCTGTCATTTTGAGGTGGCAATCTGGGAAAACAGTGGGCACTTTAGGGAACTGCATCAGCGTTTTTGTATTTTTGTACGCTGAGTGAAGGGAACTAGAGGGAGAATGTTCTGTTTCTTTTAGTGTCTGCTCCAGGTTATTATCAAACAAGACCGAGCCCCACACTGTTTACTTTCTCTGTCACAGCTGTGAGCTGTGGGGGTCAGATGGATTGAGCAAACCTGAAAAGGTTGCAGTTCTGATCTAAGCATGGACTTCGAATTTGGCATTGGTGATTTTCAGTGAAGTAGTTAATCAGTCCGGTGCGCACTCGCTCCTCTTCTCTGTAACTTTATTGACTTGTGCTATCCCACTTAGGAGGCAGTTGACACTCACAATGACTTTCCTTAAGACCATGAGAAACTTTATAAAAAGTATTTATTCTTCAATATGGAAACCATTTGAGCCTAAATGAATCATCGACCCAAGATGCTGATGTTTCCTTGTTATACATTTTTGTGTGTTAGGAAGTTATCTACTTCTGATTGCTATTGAATTAACCATCTTTTTGCAGGAAGATATGTGTTAGTTGTTCAATGATTGATTGAAAGAGTTTTCCTGGTGCAATCCAACAGTTGAATAATCTGCCATCTCATTACTGTGTATGCTCATGTAAAGGGTAGATGCATGTGGAGAATCACTAGCTCATGTGCCTCCAAATATAGCAAGATCTCACTACCTTTAGGTTAACAGAGGGAGGGATGAGAGAGGATTGGTGGGTAGAATGAGGGTGTGCTCGATACCTTCACAAAATTGCATTAACCTTTTATGGTGGTCCAGTAATCACTAAGTGTAGGTTCTCAGAGTTGTACATGGTCTGAACTTATAAATGGTAAGGATCAGAGAGACTCAATACACATCAAAGGAATGCACAAATTTAGTATGCAGGTACAGCAAGCACTTAAGCAATTGGTGTGGCATGGTGGGTCAGTGATTAACACTGTTGCCCCTTAGCACCAGGGACCTGGGTTTGATTCCAGCCTCTATGTGGAGTTTGCAGATTCTCCCTATGTAAGCTTGAGTTTGCTCTGGTTTCCTCCCACAGTCCAAAGATGTACTGGTTTCATGGGTTGGCCATGCTACATTTCCCATAGTGTCCAGGGATGCGTAGAGCAGGTGGAAATACAAGGTTACATGGGGTAGGGTAGGGGATGGAATGCTGTTCAGAGTCAGCGTGGGCTGAATGGCCTGCTTCCACACTGGAGGGATTCTATGAACATTACATGTTGGCCTTCAATATTGGAAGGAGAAAGTGAGGACTGCAGATGCTGAAGATCAGAGCTGAAAATGTGTTGCTGGAAAAGCGCAGCAGGTCGCGCAGCAGGTCAGGCAGCATCCAAGGAGCAGGAGAATTGACGTTTCGCGAATTTGAGGAATCCTGAAGAAGGGGTCATGCCCGAAATGTCGATTCTCCTGCTCCTTGGATGCTGCCTGACCTGCTGCACTTTTCCAGCAACACATTTTCAGCTTCAATATTGGAATCCAATCACCTTGCACTAAAAGTGGCTTGCAGCAATTGGACTACAGTGAGACCAGCACCTGAACTATTGTGTAATTTTGATCTCTATGCAAGGAAGGATATATTTCCACTCAACACTGTACAGTGAAGGTTCATGCGATTGGTGGGTTAATTGCCCTGTGATGGGCTAAGTAAATTGGGCTCTATATTCTCTGGAGTTAAGAAGAATAATAGGTGAGCTCATTAAAACATCGAAGATTAATTAAGGGGCTTGCCTGGGCCGGGTAGATACTGAGGAAATATTTCCCCTTGGCTGGGGAATCAACAAGCAGCCACTGTTTTCAGGATAATGGAGTGTTCATTTAGGACTGCGATGATAAATTTTTCAGTCAAAGCATTATGAATCTTTTGAATTATCTGCCCCAGAGGATTGTGGATGCTTCGTTGTTGAATATATTTAAAGCTGAGATGGACAGATGTTTGGCCCCCTGGGAAGTGAGTGGGAAAGTCAAGTGCAAGCCACAAGATCAGCTATGATCAGATTGAACCGTGGAGTAGGTTCAAGAGATCATGTAGCGTACTCCTCCACATTTCTTAGCTCTAATGTACATTGAGAAAAGCCAGACACATTTGACAAGCACATTAATGTGTCCCATCACAAAACCATCCCCTCAAAGGTAGAAAATCAAGCAGACAGCATGAACAAGCCTTAAAACTGTGATCTGTCCTCCATCATCTGTTTTTGTTTCACGTTTCCTACTCCTAAAGAAATTATCGTAACAGCCACATATCAGTCTTTTCTGCTTGTAGGTTAAAATGACTAATTATATATCGTAAGTTGTTTTATCTCGTAATTAACTTTTTTTCCTTTTTTTTTAAAGGCTCCATCACAGTCAGCACAACAGTTGAAGTTTACTACCTCGGACTCGTGTGATCGAATCAAAGATGAGTTTCAGTTTCTGCAAGCACAGTATCACAGGTAATGAGATTTTTCTTTCATATACTGGAAACCATTTCACTTTAGGATAATAAACGACAGTACTGAAAGGTGAAAGTTACAATTCATTCTGGCTAAGCTCTAGTGCACATTAAGATGCCAATAACTTTATATTGATGCTTGAAACCAAATGGCAGCCTTTGAATCATTACTTTGCGATAGACAGCTGCATTCAACCTGTGCGCACCAATCACATCAAATCAAAGGAAGCAAGAAAGTGCTTTCTTTTTTTAAAGAAAAAGTACAGAGTAAATGTAGTTCATTCAGTCCCTCAAGCCTGCCCACCATTCTAATCTACTATCTGAATTCCACACCTTGATACGCAAAATTGATGTGAAGCATTATTTTGTAATTGTGGCCACCTTTAGGATAACGTTCTGTTCTTAAACTTTATCATGCATTCTGGTAATGAGATGCTTCATGGCTGAGAAGGGTCTCTTGGTTAACCATTTTCTGGATATCTGATGTCCATGGGGTTGTGAAAAAATTCTTGGGATGACTCTAAGCCATACAGTGGGCTTTTAAATTAAAAATTCAAATTTCTTTTCACAATTGAAAGAAAAGCTGTTTCTTAGCTGTTTAGGATGCCCAAGCAAAAATGTGGCCAAATTCTAAAAATAGCAATTCAGCTGGCTTACTTCTCTCCAAGCAGGAGGTTCCCTTTTGACTATCCACTCAAATGTAGTTAGGTGTTTAGACAGAGGCCTGTCTGGTTTAGTAGCTGCCCTCAGCAAAGTAGACTGTATTCTGTGTCTTAGCTTCTCACAACAAACTGAAATTTAACTCTTGTTACAAAGACATTTTGTGGTTTATATTTCTTGGAGGACTTGAGCTAGTTCTGTGGAGGAAACAAATTTAATTCAACACCTTTTTTGAAAATAACAGGAATAGTTTCTTTAATAGAGGTCACTTAGTGAACTTTTAAAATAGAAATTCCAGTTTTTTTTTAAAGAGGGTTTCTTATAAATTACGTAACTGGTACCAATTATTTGCTTTACTACCAATCCTGTTTGGAGCTGTTTTTATTGTTGTTCAATAATGACTAGCTTGGAGAGGCTCTTAATTTATTAGGTATTGACCTGGAAGGAAGTCTGTGAAGAGCATACTGACAATGGAGGAAAGCTTGCTCAGAACAAGCTGTCCAGTGATCTCTCCTATTTCTGAAAAGTAAACCGCTTTTTGGGGGAAAAAAATTAAGAAAATCTAGATGTTGTTTTTCTTGAACAAGCAGAGTCTCCAAGACTTCAGAGAAGTTTGTAATTTGTGACTTGGCCACATCTGGAATATGCTCTGTTTTAGCCGAACAACCCATTGACGAAAGTGTTTTTTTTTTTAAAGCCCTTTTTGCAGAGAAATCTTTTATTTTTCTCAAAGTATGTACACGTTTTGGAAATATTTTGAGAGAAAGCCTTCTATATTATTGATAACATAAGTTGTTGCACTTTCATTGAATACATTATGTTCAGATAATTAAGACATCTCCTTCAATAGATCAGTTTGTTGAAAATCTAATTTAGATGAGATATTGAATAGGTTGTCTCGGCAACTGGGAAAATTATATTTAGTTTTGCTGTGGTCCATGGAATAATGAGACAAGTGGGACACTGTACACCTCAATCCCCAGGAGCACCACTACTTAATCTCTAAGCTGTGTTCTTCAGTGCAGGATAATACTTTACTTTACATCCTGGATATGGTTGGAATAGGCTAGGGGCTAAATACAGTGTGTTAGGTTGGCTGTAAATTGGCGAGTTGTTAAAATGGGAGCTAACTGGGTAGAACATTGGAGTCGAGAGTGTGGTGCTGGAAAGGCACAGCCAGTCAGTCAGCATCTGAGAAGCAGGAGAATAGATGTTTCGAGCATAAGCTCCTCATCATGAATGAGGCTTGTGGGCCAAGGGGGTAGAGAGATAAATGGGAGGGGGATTGGGCCCGTGCAAGGTAGCTGAGAAAATGGTCTGTATTTCCATTTATTCAACAAAAGGGTTTTTTTTCCATGTTACTCTTCAGCAAAATGATAGCCAATTGTCTCTCTTTTCTTTCAAAAAACTGTACAGTGTGATTTCATTAGCAGGCATGGGAACAAAAGGCCAATCACCATGTAACTGTAATCATCTCTCTTAACACTTTTCTCAAACAGCGAGTGAAGCACTTAACTGATTTCAGATCCGGGAAAAAGTTCAGTGATGCAGCTGTGCAGTGCACACAATTTGTCTCGAAGAGAATGAAAATTGGGACAAAACTGACAGCCCATATAAATGGAAATACTTGACTATTAAAATACAGTTCTTTCCTTTCGGGATGTCAAGCTGTTTCTCCATTTCAACCTGTTTGACTGGTCAAATGTAGGACTCTTGAGTTGTGGACTTCCGATAAAATTATTCGGGCAAATTATTGGGAGGACATTTTCTGGCTGTACAGGACATTGGTGAGGCTGTTAATGGAATACTGCATGCAATTCTGGTCTCTCTCCTATATGTAGGATGTTATGAAACTTGAAAGGATTTACAAGGATGTTGCCAGGATTTGGAAGGTTTGAACTATGGGGAGAGGCTGAATAGACTGGGGCTAATTTCCCTGTAGCTGAGGCTGAGAATCATTGAGTCAGATGTACAGCATGGCAGCAGACCCTTCAGTCCAACCAGATATCCCATGCCGACCAGATATCCCAACCCAATCTAGTCCCACTTACCAGCACCCGGCCCATATCCCTCTAAACCCTTCCTATTCATATACCTATCCAAATGCCTTTTCAATGTTCCATACACGTACCACCCTCTGTGTGAAAAGGTTGCTTCTTAGGTCTCTTTTTTTATATCTTTCCCCTCTCACCCTAAACCTCCAGGGAAAAGACTTTGTCTATTTATTCTATCCATGCCCCTCATAATTTTGTAAACCGCTATAAGGTCATCCCTCCGCCTTCGACACTCCAGAGAGAATAGCCCCAGCCTGTTCAGCCTCTCCTGTAGCTCAGATCCTCCAACCCTGGCAACATCTTTGTAAATCTTTTCTGAACCCTTTCAAGTTTCACAACATCTTTCCAATAGGAAGGAGACCACAATTGCATTCAATATTCCAACAGTGGCCTAACTAATGTCCTGTACAGCCACAATATGCCTTCCCAACTCCTGTACTCCAAATTCTGACCAAGAAAGGAAAGCATATCAAACGCCTTCTTCACTATCCTATCTACCTGCGACTCCACTTTCAAGGAGCTATGAACCCGCATTCCAAGGTCTCTTTGTTCAGCAACCCTCCCTAGGACCTTGCCATTAAGTGAATAATTCCTGCTAAGATTTGCTTTCCCAAAATGCAGCACGTCACATTTATCTAAATTAAACTCCGTCTGCTTCTTCTCAGCCCATTGGCCCATCTGGTCCAGATCCTGTTGTAATCTGAGGTAACCTTTTTTCGCTGTCCACTGCACCTCCAATTTTGATGTCATATGCAAACTTACTGACTGTACCTCTTATGCTCACATCCAAATCACTTATGTAACTGACAAAAAGTAGTGAACCCAGCACCGATCCTTGTGGCACTCCACTGGTTACAGGCCTCCAGTCTGAAAAAACAACCCTCCACCACCATCCTCTGTCTTCTACATTTGAGTCAGTTCTGTATCCAAATATTCTCCCTTTATTCCATGAGATCTAACCTTGCTAACCAGTCTCCCATGGGGAACCTTGTCAATAGCCTTACTGAAGTCCATATAGATCATATCTACTGCTCTGCCCTCATTAATCCTCTTTGTTACTTCCTCAAAAAACTCAATCAAGTTTGAGAGACATGATTTCCCACACACAAAGCCATTTTGACTATTCTTATTCAGTCCTTGCCTTTCCAAATACATATACACCCTGTCCCTCAGGATTCCCTCCAACATGCCCACCACCGAGGTCAGGCTCACCAGTCTATAGTTCCCTGGCTTGTCTTTACCACCCCTCTTAAACAGTGGCACAATGTTAGCCAACCTCCAGTCTTCCGGCACCTCACCTGTGACTGTCGATGATTCAAATATTCAGCAAGAGAAGTGACCTTAGAGGTTTATTAAATTAGGAGAGGCATGGAAAGGATAAGTAGACAAGGTCTTTTCCCTGAGGTTTGGGAGTCCAAAACTAAAAGGCGTGGGTTTAGGTGAGGGGAAAGATTTAAAAGGGACCTGAGGGGCATCTTTTTCAAGCAGCAGATGGTGCATATATGGAATGAGCTGCCAGAGAAAGTGGTGGAGGCTGGTGCAATTACAACATTTTAAAAGGCATGTGGATGGGTGCATGAATGGGAAGGGTTGAGAGGGATATAGGCCAAGTTCTGGCAAATGGGACTAGATTTATGTAAGATATGTAGTCGGCATGGACGAGTTGGATTCAAGGGTCTGTTTCTGGGCTGTACAACTCTGTGACCCTAAGAAAGGGAAAGATTATGCTTCAGTCAATTAAACTTTTTATTTAAAGCCAGGTCCATGTTTTATTGAGCCAAGTCTAGTCCCTTTTATACCAGCATGGATTTGCTGGGGAGACTGGTTTTGTACTGTGTAATGACGAAACGCAATTTTAAAAAATGAGGTCTTAACCCCTTCACCATCTCTCCCCCCCCCCCCCCCACCCCCCTCCAGCCTCCAGCCCCAATACTTTTGTGTAATTTTGACACTTGACAAAAAGTGTGAAATTGTGGTTTAAACCATCTATAACAAATGAAGGTCTCGTGCAGCGCTCGGATCATTCAAATTCAACAGGCTCCCAGGTCATCCAAATAATAACACATCATTTTTTGTGCAATCCTCAGATCATAATGGAGGGCTTAGTTTGCAAGTTGCATGAAACTAGCCGATCAAATCACTGAAAGACCCACCGAACTGGATTGTTACATGAGGTTACTGGATAACCGTGTGAAATGATTAGAAATGTGGTCATCACTTCAGCTATACGTTGAATAGATTTTTGTAAACCAGAGTTTGGTCTTGGACACTTCATATCTACTCAATTTAGCTTCTGTGTGAGAAAGAAAAAACTTGCATTTATAAAATGCCTTGCATAACCTCAGTCTATCTTGGAGCACTGGTACCACAAATAAAGTTTTTTTTTAAAAAGTGTGCCACGATTTTAATGCTAATGGCTGCACAGTAAGACCCCATAGATGGCAAAAAACTGAGGGCCAGGTTTAATGTTTATTGAGAAACAAATGTGAGCTCAGACACCAAGAAATTCCATTCTCTTCCAAATAGCACCAGAGTCTGTTTTGCAATCATCTGAGAGTGTAACCAGGTCTTGGTTAAATGTCATGTCTGAGAGATGGCACTTCTGATAGCAGAATGGGAATGATGCACTTAGGTTGGATTGTCAATATCGTTTTAGTGCTCAGTTCTAAAAGTAGGTATTCTCATGTCATTTTACCAGGAGCATGTTAAAATTCAAGAACTGATTCTGCATTCCTGGGAGGTAACAGGTCATGTGGGCTCACATTTAAGGAGTATCAGCTCTCCACATCACACTTCTAATTGCCAGCAATGTTCAGAGCGCCTAAACTGAGAATACCCCTTGTGTTCCTTTTTATTGTTTCATCTCAATGTGCATTACATGGTCTCTCGGAACTAGTAATTGAAAGTCCAAGTACAGAACATGGTTCAGTGATTTGTGTTCAGATTTGTGAATATGAGTAAAATTGGATTCTGAAGCTCTGTATAGTTGTCATATAAAACTCCACTTGTTTTCTGTCTTGTTCCAAACTTCATTAACCCATCACGCTTCTGCTTGCCAACCTTCTGGTGCTTGGTTGAGAGGATCTTGATTTTTAAAATTCTCAATTATTACTTCCAAATTTGTTCCTCAACTGTGCATTATCTCTGGGATCACCTACACCTCTTCCAGATTCGCGCTCTCGCTGTCCTCCCCCCACCCCAATTTTGGCCTCTTAGCTACTGCCACCTTCCATCACTTCAGTGGCAGTCACTGTCTCAGCTGTTCAGATGCTAGGCTCTGGAATTCCTTCCTAAACTCCCCTGTCTCTCCTGTGCTCTGCGTTGCTCTCCTCCGCATCCCTCTCCTTTCAGAAGCTGCTTTTAAAACCCACCTCTTTGATCAAGCATTTGGCCTTTAGCTGTAATATTTCCCTGTTTGGCCCAGTGTCAAAATTTGGTTGAAAGTGCACTTTAAAAGGGCCTCGGGATGTTTCTGTATGTTCAAGGCTCTAGTTAAACATACAAATGTTTTTAAACAAAGCAAGCTGGTGCAGAGATGATTATTACGGCAGTGACATGTTACTGTGCATTTAATAAACCAAACGCCACCATCTTGAGCATCAGTTTGACAGATGCCTCCACTGCAACATAATTACAGTTGCAATCGACTGCAAGAAGTTGCCTGAACTGGAAGCAAACAGAATATATCCACTTTTAGCCTCTGATTATCTACCCCCCCCCATGACAGGTTCAACTACCCTGCAGTGTAGTAAGCAGGTCTGCATTTCCTCAGATTTAATACCCAAAGGGAAATAGGGTCCGATAAGGTCATCGGAAGTGCTGATACAATCCATTTGCTAAAGTATTTGATGAAAATCGATGCTCCTGCTTTCGGCATTTTAATTTTGAACTTGTCGGGTTGGGAATTTGTTAGAAACTTGATTCTCAGAGGTGCCTGAGTGTCAGTGAATTATTGTGGACAGCGTGCATATGACGGAGTATAGACACTGCCTCTTAATGGCAAATATAACAATCATTGAAATACTCCACTCCTGCAGTCGTTAACTGTGCACAGTTGGTAACCTATTACACATGGCTGTTTCAAGGTCAAGACTAATGCACTGGTTGGCTAGCGTCTCACTTCAATTGTAATGTTGCAGGACTTAATATCAATGAGGTGAAGTTGATGGTTTAATTGGAAGTATATGTGCATTTGTGTGTGCAAGTTGGTGATCATATGCCCCCCTTTTTAAATGGTAACCATTTTCCACCCAAAATCAGGATACAGGACAAGGGACTAAAGAGAACAGTAGTAGTGTGTATGTCCTTCAAATGACATGCCAAGTTAAAATACCCTCAATCAAAGAAATATATTGTGAACGCTCAACTAATTCCTTTGCGTACTGCGCTGTATCTATGCTGAGCAAAGTCATTGCATCAATTTGCTTGGTTTAACAATGGCATCAGACCATTTTTATTTAATAGCACCATGGGGATGTATCGGCTCGGCAGTTCTCTGACAGATTGTTCTGGTATGTGCCTGTCTGGGAAGTGGAGCTACTTGAGCACCAGAATATCCCCTTAAAAACAAGAGTCAGCCAAGCTAGGAGAAATTGATTGTGGTTTGGATTTGAGTCCTGATTGACTGTAGCATTGTGTAATCTATCTTGGGGAGGATTACTGTGTTCAGCTGGTGGGAGGCTAGAGCCTGAAATCGCAGTAGATCTAACCTGGCATTTAGACAATGGCATCGCTTTGCTCTTTAGTTCTGCAGTGAAGATGTGGCCCTTGTTTTTGCAGGCATTCTGAATGCAGAGCTTATAATGTTAACAATATCTCCCATGCTGAGTTATCTGTATGTATGAGCATTCTGCGGAGATTATCTGGAATCTGTCATTACTGCTGGCCTGTTTGTATACCTGTCAGGAAGATCATTGCTGCTTCTGACCTCTGCAAGAATTTATTAACGCAAGGGCTGTAGTCAAACATTTCTGCGTGTGTGTTTTAATAATTAGGTTTTAAAAATGAATTGTGTCACATGGGAATTTGTATGCTGATTGCTGACTAGCCTTTTCCCATCAGTTTGCTCCACTTCTTTGTTTTCATTTGGTGACTAGTGTGTGTTATATAGTTCCACAGATGTTTCCAGCACACACAAACCATTCAGCCCAGCTAACCCACGATGTCTGTCTTGCTCTCTCGCTCGCTCTCTTAGTCTGATTCCATATTATTTCAACAAATAGTTACAATCTCTCAGTCATGAACAAGAGATGGCCCACCTCTGACCCTTTAGGCACAAGTGGCACAAGTGGTGGGCGGCACGGTGGCACAGTGGTTAGCACTGCTGCCTCACAGCGCCGGAGACCAGGGTTCAATTCCCGCCTCAGGCGACTGACTGTGTGGAGTTTGCACGTTCTCCCTGTGCCTGCGTGGGTTTCCTCCGGCTGCTCCGGTTTCCTCCCACAGTCCAAAGATGTGCCAGCCAGGTGAATTGGCCATGCTAAATTGCCCGTAGTGTTAGGTAAGGGGTAGATGTAGATGTAGGGGTATGGGTGGGTTACGCTTCGGTGGGGCGGTGTGGACTTGTTGGGCCGAAGGGCCTGTTTCCACACTGTAAGTAATCTAATCTAATCTAAAGTCCTAAATGGCAAAAGATCTAAGATTGTGTTAGAGAGCCAAAAAAAAGCCCTGTTGCTCAAAGTGATGAGAATATTTCTTTCTAATAACATTTTTTAAAACTTTTCCAAACTGTCTTTGCTTTATAAATCCTGATTTCCTGGAGGGAGCTAGAAGTGTTCAAGCTGTCAGTTCCATCGTGCCTCATCTCCAAGGGATTGGCTATGAATGAAAGACATGCTGTCACTAATTGAGACATCATGTTTGGCACATGAGGTGTGTCCGTTTTTGTGTTCCAGGGAATAACTTCTGTTGATCAATCTCCTTTGCTGTTCTGGTTTAAGAACTCTCGCATCTGGATCAGCAGGTTGGAGGCTGTTGCAATTGAATGAAGTCTGGGTAAGACTCTGTGCACAGTTTTGGTCTCCTGATTAAAAGATGCATTTTCGAGGTGTGGAGGTTTGAACACCCAATATGAAGCTGGCTATAATACAGAGGAGCTGGTGGGGATGCAGGGGTCTCTCTCTCTTCTCTTCCGCCCCCCCCCCCCCCCTCTCCCTCTCTCTCTCTCTCTCTCTTTCTGGCTGTTACCTAACCTGTTGAGTATTCACAACATTTTCTCTTTGCCAAATTTTGTTTTGGTATCACAAAGTCCACTCTCTACTTGAAATGAATGAGCGATAGTGCTGATTCAATTCTGCAGAAGCTTTAAAAATGTGTAGTGTTTGCAATTTGAATGCTGCATATTAGTGTAGGGTACGTTTAAAGCCTTGTGGCTGGTGTGCCCTGGGAAAAAAATCTGATTTTGGTCATCTGTGTTTTGTATGAAGCTCTAGCAAATACTGTTGACTGGAGTGAGAATCCTTTTGGCTTGTTTCGTGGAAAATAATTAAATGTTGTACGTCTCTGTGGTTTACTCAATAACTACCTGTGTGTTGGAAATGTTGAGTTTCAGTTTGACTCCTGTAGTTAACCTCTGAGTCAGTTGCTTTGAGCTCCACTCCAGGATTTTAAACACATTATTTAGGTTAACACTTCTCCCAGTTCTGCCGTGCCAGTCAGTGGTGCTATCTTTGACAGGAAGTCCAAGCAGATCTGGAAAGTCCCACAAGATTTTTTTTTGAACTGGAGTAATCTGGCTACTTATTTCAAAAGTAATGGCGTGCTGCTCAGTTTGGGATGCTTTGAGGATAAGATGCTCCACAAATTGAAGGTTCCTGCTCTTCAGTTTCTAGGTTCTCTCGCTTCATCAAGGTGTTGCTTGAACAGTAACACAGCCTTGCATTATGCTAAGTCAGAGGTTGTGCTGTTTGACTGAGTATGTCAATAGCCTTTGTTAGTGGCAATGACCTGGAGTTGGAAATCCAGACAATCCTAGGGCTGCTTTCCTTCCACCAGAGGGACAAGAAAATTTCCAGGTTTTTTTTCCCCTTTTCCCTATCACATTTTTTTCCTGTCCCAGTACTTACCATGAACAGTCTGACTCCA
The DNA here is from genome assembly GCF_047496795.1 of Chiloscyllium punctatum. Lineage (NCBI taxonomy): Eukaryota > Metazoa > Chordata > Chondrichthyes > Orectolobiformes > Hemiscylliidae > Chiloscyllium > Chiloscyllium punctatum. The sequence goes on along the minus strand of NC_092762.1, from coordinate 75,904,424 downwards.
AGTTTGGGGAGAATGATGAACATTAAACTAAAGCAGTGTTTTTGCTGTGTGCAGTCCTGGAGTGGTGTCACTGGGTGTAAACGTGAAGTAAGTGGCTGAGGCCTGTAGCTGGGGGAGTAAACAGTCACTCCCAGATTCCTGGCTTCAGGAGGCTGTGGGGGCTTCGAGAACAAGTCAAGGTCAGTACCCAACAGCAAGATATTGAGTTAACAGATGTGACCTTTTGGTGAAAGGGTATAGACTGTTAACTAGCCTTGCTGGCAGCAGTCTACTTGCACACATTATCACATTGATCCACTTGGAGGCTGGTAACTGTTATCATTTAAAGAAAAACACCTTACACTTAATAGCTGAAAAAAATGATACATCAAGATTACACTTTTTAAAATATTCATTGTAACAAATTACTAAAAACAGTATTAACTGAACAGTATCTTTTTTTGTGACTTGTTCCAAATGTTGTATAACAGATGACTCCCTAAATCTTGGACCAACCAAAATAAACAGACAATATCCTTTAGGTATTCAATTTCTGTAAAATTCCTGCAGTGTGGAAACAGGTCCTTCGGCCCAACAAATCCATACAAACCCTCCGACGAGTAACCCACCCAGACCCATTCCCCTACCCTCCTATATTTATCCCTGACTAATGCACCTAACCTACACATTCCTGCACATTATGGGCAATTTAGCATGGCCAATTCACCTAACCTGCACATCTTTGGATTGTGGGAGGAAACCAGAGCGCCCGAAACCCACGCAGACATGGGGAGAATGTGCGAACTCCACACAAGTGACCGCCCGAGGCTGGAATCGAACCTGGGCCCGTGACGCTGAGAGGCAGAAATGCTAAACACTGTGCCGCTCCACAAGTTACTCAATCAATCCCAAAATTGGAAATAGTGAGACGTTGCAGCGCTCTGAAATGCAGAAGAATCTGGCTGTCCCATTACATGAATTGCAAAAGGTTAACACCTAGCACAGGAAGTAACTAGGAAAGGTGACAGCATATTCACACTTAGTGAGAAAGGAATTGAATGTAAATATATGGTAGTTATGCTTCAGTAATGTTTCTTCAGGGTACTGGTATGACCACCGCTGGCACAGTGAGCAATACTGGTCTCCTTATTGAAGAAAGAGCGCAAATGCCTTGGAAGTAATTCAATGGTGATTTACTAGACTAATAGATGAAGTGGGCAAGTTGTCTAATGAGATGAAGTTAGACAGGTTCAGTTTGTATCTACTGGAGTTCAGAGGAGTTGGGTGTGACCTAGAATCCCTACAATGTGGAAGCAAGCCGTTTGGCCCATGGAGTCCCCACTGATCCTCAGAAGAGCATTCCACCCACAAACCAATACCACCATGCACCCCCCCTCCCCCCACAAGATCCCTGGAACCCACAAATTCTGTGGCTAATGCTTCCAGCCTGCACATCCTTCGACTGTATAGACAACTTTGCATGGCCAGTGAACCTAACCTGCACATCTTTGGATTGTGGAAGGAACCCAGAGCACCCAAAAGAAATTTGTGCAGACACTGGGAGTTTGTGCAAACTCCACTCAGTTGCCTGAGGCTGGAATTGAACCAGAGTCCCTGGCGCTGAGAGGCAGCCGTGCTACACACTGCAGCCCTGTAGGTTTGATTGAAACCTATAAGAACCTGTGACATCTTGACGGTCTACATGAGGCAAAGATTTTCCTGTTGTGGGAGAATCGAGAACTGAGGTCCTTTTTTTTTTCAAAAACCAAAGGTTTTCGATTAAAGACACCAGATGGGGTAAAATTTATTTTGACTGAAGATCATGAGTTTTGGACTGCGCTGTTTCAAACTCTGTGGAAGCCAAGTGTTTGAACATTTTTAATACGGGTAAAAACAATGACTGCAGATGCTGGAAACCAGACTCTGGATTAGTGCTGCTGGAAAAGCACAGCAGTTCAGGCAGCATCCAAGGAGCAATAAAATCGCAGTTTCGGGCAAAAGCCCTTCATCAGGAATACAGGCAGAGAGCCTGAAGGGTGGAGAGATAAATGAGAGGAGGGTGGGGGAGAAAGTAGCATAGAGTACAATAGGGGAGTGGGGGTGGGGATGAAGGTGATAGGTCAGAGAGGAGGGTGGGGGAAGGTAGCAAAGAGTACATTGGGGGAATGGAGGTGGGATGAAGGTGATAGTGACGTCGAACACTTGTTCCTCCGCCTCCGAGCTTACTTTCACAAATGGACTCCCACCCATCTTCCGAGGACCCCTTCGCCCACGTCCAACACACTGCCTCCACCTGGACACCCCGGCCTGGCCTATTACGCCCTCGACCTCCTTGTTTCCAACTGCCACCGGGACATTAACTGCCTCAACCTGTCTACCTCCCTCCCCCACTCCAACCTCTCACCCTCACAACGCGCAGCCCTCCACTCCTGCTCCAGTCCCGACCTCACCATCAAGCCAGCAGATAAAGGGGACGTAGTGGTAGTCTGGCACACTGACCTCTACACTACTGAAGCCAGATGCCAACTTGAGGACACCACTTCCTACCGCCCCCTCGACCATGACCCCAACCCCCCATCTCCCAGACCATACAGAACCTCATCACCTCGGGAGATCTCCCACCCACAGCTTCCAACCTCATAATCCGGGAACCCCACACTGCCCAGTTCTACCTCCTTCCCAAGATCCACAAGCCTGACCACCATGGCCGACCCATTGTCTCAGCATGCTCCTGCCCCACTGAACTCCTTTCTACCTACCTTGACAGTGTCCTATCCTCGCTAGTCCAGGAACTTCCCACATATGTTCGAGACACCACCCATGCCCTCCTCCTCCTCCAAGACTTCCGTTTCCCCAGCCCCCAATGCCTCATCTTCACCATGGATATCCAATCCCTCTACGCCTCCATCCGCCATGACCAGGGCATCCAAGTCCTTGGTTTCTTCCTCTCCCCACATCCCCAACAGTACCCTTCCACCGACACTCACTCGTTTGGCCGAATTGGTCCTCACCCTTAACAATTTATCCTTTGAATCCTCCCACTTCTTCCAGACCAAAGGGGTAGCCATGGGCACCTGTATGGGCCCCAGCTATGCCTGTCTCTTTGTTGGCTACATAGAACAGTTGATCTTCCATAATTACACCGGCACCACTCCCCACCTCTTCCTCCGCTACATTGATGACTGCATTGGCACCACATTGTGCTCCCGTGAGGAGGTTGAGCAATTCATCAACTTCACCAACACATTCCACCCTGACCTTTTAAATTTACCTGGACCATCTCTGACACCTCCCTCCCCTTCATGGACCCCTCCATCTCCATTATTGACGACTGACTTGACACCAACATTTTTGACAAACCCACTGACTCTCACAGCTACCTGGATTACACCTCTTCCCACCCTACCTCCTGCAAAAATGCCATCCCGTATTCCTAATTCCTCCGTCTCCGCCGTATCTGCTTCCAGGAGGACCAGTTCCACCACAGAACGCATCAGATGGCCTCCTTCTTTAGAGACCGCAATTTCCCTTCCCATGTGGTTAAAGATGCTCTCCGATGCATCTCGTCCACATCCTGCTCCTCCGCCCTCAGACCCCACCCCTCCAACCATAACAAGGTCAGAACCACCACACCCCCCCCCCACCACCACAGTGCTCACCTTCCACAACCAAACCGTCCGACGACATTTCTGCCAACTCCAAACGGACCCCACTACCAGGGATATATTTCCCTCCCCACCTCTTTTCCGCCTTCCGCAAACACCGTTCCCTCTGTGACTACCTGGTCAGGTCCAATCACCCCCTACAACCCACCCACCCATCCTGGCACATTCCCCTGCCACCGCAGGAACTGTAAAACCTGCGCCCACACCACCACCTCCTGCTCCCAAGGCCCTAAAGGACCCTTCTACATCCATCAGTTTTACCTGCACATCCACCAATATCATTTATTGTATCCGTTGCATCCGATGCAGTCTCCTCCACATTGGGGAGACTGGACGCCTCCTCGCAGAGCGCTTTAGGGGACATCTCTGGGACACCCGCACCAATCAACCAAACCGCCCCGTGGCCCAACATTTCAACTCCCCCTCCCACTCTGCCAAGGACATGGAGGTCCTGGGCCTCCTTCACCGTCGCTCCCTCACCACCAGACACTTGGAGGAAGAACGCCTCATCTTCCGCCTCGGAACACTTCAACCCCAGGGCATCAATGTGGATTTCACCAGTTTCCTAATTTCCCCTTTCCCCTCCCCCCCCAGCTCAGCACTGTCCCCATGACTTGTCCTACCAGCCTATCTTCTTTTCCACCTATCCCCTCTACCCTCCTCCCTGACCTATCACCTTCATCCCACCCCATCAACCCATTGTACTCTTTGCTACTTTCTCCCCACCCCCACCCTCCTCTCATTTATCTCTCCACCCTTCAGGCACTCTGCCTTTATTCCTGATGAAGGGCTTTTGCCCAAAATGTCGATTTTACATTTTTAATACAGCCTCAGAAGTACATCTCTGCTTTTATATTCAATTGCTCTCAAAATAAATGCCATCATTACATTTGCCTTCCTAACTATTGACTCAACCTGCAAGTTCATCTTGAGAGAATTCTGGTCTAGAACACCCAGACTTCTGAATTTTCTGTCCATTTAGGAAATAGTTCAGGTCTCTATTCTTCTTACCAAAGTACATTACCTCACACTTTCTCACATTGTACTCCATCTGCCACTATTTTGCCCACTTTCCTAACCCGTCCAAATCCTTCTGCACTCCCCACCTCAATGCTACCTGTCCCTCCGCCTATCTTGGAATCATCTGCAAACTTCGCCAGAATGCCCTCCGTTCCTTCATTTGGGTCATTAATGTAGAGAGCATGAGAGCAGTGGATTTTTATTGTCTTCAATGGATGTATTGGGTAGTCATACAAAGAAAATGCAACTGAGTATAATGTTTTCACTTCATTTCCACAAGTGTAAAGAACAGAGCTTGAATTTGGAATGAAACCAGAATGAAAACCATGTTTTCTTCGAATTTGTTATTTAAAAATTACTTTTTGTATTTTTAACAACAGCCTCAAGTTGGAATGTGACAAACTGGCCAGTGAAAAGACAGAAATGCAGCGCCATTATGTCATGGTAAGGATCTTTCTTTGATTACACCTTTACAAAGGGGTTGTCGTCCACCCACATTGTATTCTGCATTGTGCCAATGTTCAGATGCACATATCCTGCAGGGGTGGGGGGGGGGGTCTCACTAATCGTAAAGGAACTATAAATCTTTCTCCACCATGTCATATGTACAGTGTTGCCACCTCTAACTTATAAATGGTGATGTAATGTTAGTGTGTTATGCATTCTTTTTGAACTGACAGGCTAGGAACATTTGAGCTCCCTATCCATTTTAGCCACACATGGGGTTTCTGGGCAATGCTCATGAGCAGTTTCTGAAAAATTCTGTAAATGCTGGAGATCCGAATTTGATTTTTTTTTACAAAGCTAGAGAAACTCAACAGGTCAGGCAGCATCTAATGAAGTTAGCATTTCAAGTTCAGTGTGAATCATCATCAGAACTGGAAGAGTTTGGAAAATGGTGGGTTTTATACCAGTTGATAAAGTGCAGGGGGGGGAGGAGTTGGAAAAGTTGGAAAAGTCAAGGGAGTGCTAATGGTGGTAAAGTAGAGATCATTAGGTGTGAAAACTTTTAAGATTCATTAGCACTCCCTTTCTTTTATCCTGAGTACCTGTCAATCTGTTTCACTCACGTTCACTCCTCCCCCTCTGTCAACATTATAAAAACCCACCATTCCAAGGACCTCCAGTTCTGGGGAAGAGTCTGATCAGACTAACTCACTCCCACTTTCCACGGATATTGCCAGAGCTGTTGAGTTTCTCCCAGCTCAGTTTTAATTCCAACAGTTGCAATGTTACCCAAATCATTACTGAAACTTCCCTGTTTAACTTGAAATAATTGTGCCTGATCTTATTAACACCAAAGGTGGACCTGCCCTCCCCACCTCTTATTTTTCAGTTGGAAGACTGGGCATGAGACCTTTTTTTTTGTTTGTGCACTAAGCAGTGGGATTTCCTTACCAACATGGAATGCAACTCTTGGATTAAATATTGAATGAGGAATGTTTGATACCCTATTCTGTTTTTACATTGCACTTGATGTGAAAAGTGTAGTTGACTGTGTGTTCCCCTCTATGCTTCATTTTTCACTCCTCCCTAATCTTATCTCCCCTCTCTTTGCAACTTCTCTTGAGTATGGAGGCACATGGGACACCAAACACTTGATTGTTTTATGTACTTAATCCTTGATTTTTCTGCTGATATTTCTAATCAAGAACATAAACCTGTTTCAGTCCCTAGCCTAAATTACATTTGCTGATCTCTGCCTTGGTTTATTGACCCAGGCTCAAAGGGGGATTTGACTAAGGTTTCTATGCCTGATGCCACCTTTTTTAGATGTTGTGTGTATACGTATGGTGGTGGAAAGCAGATTTGAAATCTGAACCAAATGAGGCAGGCCACTGGCGAAATGTGAAGTCATTGGGCGAGTTACCCAGAGACCTAGGCTATTGTGCTGGAGACGGGGGTTCAAGTACCAACATGGCAGCTGTTGGAATTGAATTTAAATTCCTAAATCTGGAATGTAATATTATTTTCAGTTACGATGAGTATGGCAACTATCATTGAATGTTGTAAAAGCCCATCTAATTTACTAATATCTTTCTAAAGAAGAAAATCTGTTATTTCCCACCACTTCCCCCCCCCCCCCCAAAAATAAACTGGCCGCCTTGTGACTACAGACCCACCACAAATTGGTTGACTCACTGATGTTTGAAAAAACCTCGCAAGCCACTCAGCATTTAGGAGTAGGCACAAAATGCTGGCTTTGTCAGGAGCACCACCTCCCATGAAAGAATACAGAAGCGTGAATGTCCATATAGCCTAGGAACTGTGAGCAGTATCCTAGATAATGTTGTTGGGAGACCTGGTGAAGCCATCTCTGTCTAGGGGAAAAAGAGGCATTGAGCTCACATTAGGCAGTGTGCTTTATGGCAGTCTCCAAGGACAGGAATTTGGCTTTAAAGGGTTGACATATCTTGTGTATTTATCTGATGCGTTACATTTGATGCACAAACCAGTTCCACTAGAGATCAGAAATGGATATCTTGGTGATCATAACATGGTTGTATGAGTAATAACCTCACCAGAGGGTCATTCAAAAGAGTGCAAGATGTTAACATTTTGGTTTGATTTTCTTTCCCCCCCAGTATTATGAAATGTCTTATGGTTTGAACATCGAAATGCATAAACAGGTACGTAGATTTCTTGGTCTTTTCCTGAGAAACTCTTCATTGCTTGTCATTGAGCCGTTTACAGAGGCTATGTATTCTCCCTGAAATTAGTCCTTACCATAAATGTGACAAATTTCATGATTGAGCCTGGTTGTAAATAGAACTTTTCTCTTTGTAATTTCCAATTATTCACCAATGAATAATTAAATGTTCTTTTTAATTGGAACTGCTGACAGATTAATTTGAATGATAAATTAATAATGGGCACTGTCTCATTTATTATTACGTTTTATAAAGTGCTTCAGAGCTTTCAACCTTTATTAAATATTTAAAAAGTAAATGTCGTTGACTTCAGTTGTGCGCCTATTGTTTGATGATTTACTCTCTCCTTCCACTCATGTTCCAGGAAATCAAATGTGACATTATATTATGAAATGTTAACATCTTTTGGGGGGCTCATTTCCTGCTGAGTAGCATCTAGAAATGGAATGGTAAAGATCCTCTGGTTCCTGGTAGAACTTGTTGACTCCTTGCAAGTTCCTATTTTTTGTGGTATGAAAATCCATTGTAATGGGTGAGAAGTTCAAGCAACACTTGTGTTATGATTAATTAACTGCTTTCTCATGATGGTGTGTAGTTGCTGCATGGATATCGATTAAAAGTTTTTTTTGTAACATGTCCGCTTGAGCTCTGCAGTAGCCTCGACATAGTGCATCTTGCCTGCAGATTGAAGTTTTTGATCTATGTACGTTGGGCTGCAGTATTGTCACTTACAGATTCCCTTCCCTGAAGGACGGATCAGGTTTTTTTAAACAACAATTGATCATGGCCACATGGTTGTTTAGTAAATTTCAGATTTTTATTGACTATAAAATGCTTCATTTGCCATGACTGGATTCAAACCAATGTCCCCAGAACGGTAACCTGGGGTTCTGAATTAATAGTTCAATGACATTACTACTCCCACCACCTCCCCTCCACAGATGATGCCTGACCTTCTGAGTTCTAACCATACTCGATTGTTTTAATTTCAGATGTGAGTATCTGCAGAATTTTACTAGAATGATATCAGCAATGTTAAAAATCACTCAACACCAGGTTGCAGTCCAACAGGTTTATTCAGAAGCAGCAGCTTTCTGAGCGCTGCTTCTTTATCAAGTAGCTGTGCAGCAGGATCATGACACATAGAATTTATAACAAAAGATTAATGTGTCATGCAACTGAAATGCTCAATGTATCATTTCAGTTGCATGACTCTAATCTTTTGCTTTAAGTTCTGTGTTTTATCTTGTTCCAACACTACCTGATTAAAGGAGCAGCGCTCTGAAAGCTAGTACTTCCAAATAAGCCTGCTGGACTGTAACCTTGTGTTGTGTGATTTTTAACTTTGTCCACCCACATAGATGTCAGCAATACCAAACTTAACTCTGGAGTCGAGGAGAGGCAAGGGTTCAGAGGAGAAGACCTTTTGGTCCACCTAGTCTATGCCAAACATTCTCCCAAACTAAGCTAGTCCCACTTACCTGCTCCAGGCCGATATCCCTCCAAACCTCTCCTCCTCTACTTATCGAAGTGGCGTAAAGTTGAGCAAACTGGCAAAAGAACTGGAGATGACCTGAGGAAAGAAAAATTTTGCCAATTTGTTCTCCAGCATGCCTGGACTGGAAACAGTTTCAATAATTCTTCTAAAAGGGAAATTTGCAAAGCTCAAAGTGCCAGTACATTCACAATGGGTAGAATGGTCACCACCTATGCTGTATTATTCTACAAATTATGTATTTCTTTGCTTCTGCTCCCCTACACCAGCACCTTGTTCTCTCCAGTTTGACCAAAAGTCTTTCACACTTTTTCTGGTCTTGGGGAAAACTTCATTCCAATTCAAAATGTGACTCTGCACTTTCCAAGGATATTGGCTGATTCCAGGATTTTCTGTTTGCTGTTGTAAATTTTCAACGCTTGCTGTTCTTCTGTTGAAATTTTAATGTGAAGTTGCTAAGGAATGAGGTATGATGGGTATGAGTGCTGTACCATAGCCAGATTGATGTGGTATTGACACTAAAAATGGCAATTGACGACATCGCGAACAGTTTACTCTCAAACTTTCAACTATGCAATGGTTCATCACTTTGAATAGTCAGTATATAAGACTTTTGTGCCTGTTTGAGTGTGTTCTCTCTTTAATAGAGCGAGAGGGTATTCTTAGTGGGTAGCACAGATACTATTTAGAATGGAATTGAAAGGAGGCAGGGTGTATAATTTGTCCACTGTTTATCAAACAGGACTAATTTCTGCTCCTAAATTCTCAGTGTGCTGTTGACCATGTGCACCGCATCACAAAAATAGTGATAAAATGTAACAGCACTGCAACAGCCCACCCCACGAGTAGGTGGTTATCTGGTCCCTTTGATAACTGAGCCAGACCACGATGCTCTCTGAAGGGCTTATGCCCGAAATGTCGATTCTCCTGCTCTCCAGATGCTGCTTGACCTGCTGTACTTTTCCAATGGCACATGTTTCAACTCTGACTCTCCAGCAGCTACAGTCCTCACTTTGTCCATGATGCTCTCTACCAACTCATTCCCTGGTGTGATCTATTAGCGAGACTAGACTTCTAGACGAGGAGTACTTGGCACCTGCACTGGATAACAACAGCAAATTTTGAGTCATCATAGTGTCATAGAGATGTACAACACGGAATCAGACCCTTCGGTCCAACCTGTCCATGCCGACCAGATATCCCAACCCAATCTAGTCCCACCTGCCAGCACCCGGCCCATATCCCTCCAAACCCTTCCTACTCATATACCCATCCAAATGCCTCCTTAAATGTTGCAATTGTACCAGCCTCCACCACTTCCTCTGGCAACTCATTCCATGCACGTACCACCTTCTGTGTGAAAAAGTTGCCCCTTAGGTCTCTTTTATATCTTTCTCCTCCCAACCTAAACCTATGCCCTCTAGTTCTGGACTCCCCCATCCCAGGGAAAAGACTTTTGTCTATTTATCCTATCCATATCCCTCATGATTTTATAAACCTCTAAGGTCATCCCTCAGCCTCCGACGCTCCAGGGAAAACAGCCCCAACCTAGTCACTCTCTCCCTATAGCTCAAATCCTCCAACCCTGGCAACATCCTTGTAAATCTTTTCTTAACCCTTTCAAGTTTCACAAGATCCTTCTGATAGGAAGGAGACCAGAGTTGCACGTAATATTCCAACAGTGGCCTAACCAATGTCCTGTACAGCCACAACATGACCTCCCAACTCCTGTACTCAATACTCTGACCAATACTCTGAAAGCATACCAAACGCCGCCTTCCCTATTCTATCCACCTGCGACTCCACTTTCAAGGAGCTATGAACCTGCACTCCAAGGTTTCTTTGTTCAGCAACACTCCCTAGGAGCTGACCATTAAGTGTATAAGTCCTGCTAAGATTTGCTTTCCCAAAATGCAGCACCTCGCATTTATCTGAATTAAACTCCATCTGCCACTTCTCAGCCCATTTGGTCAAGATACCTCATAATCTGAGGTACCCTTCTTCGCTGTCCACTACACCTCCAATTTTGGTGTCATCAGCCAACTCACTAACTATACCTCTTATGCTCATATCCAAATCATTTTTATAAATAACAAAAAGGAGTGGACCCACCACTGATCCTTGTGGCACTCCAATATGTTGATCAATTTTAATATTGGTTAATCACTGCTGAGAGATGTGTGTTGATGACTGTGGCTCTGTTAGTATCCCTCTTTGCCATTCTGAACACAGGTTCAATTTCCATTCCAGAGCTTGATCACCTAAAAAAAATCAAAGCTGACGCTCTAAAACAGGACTGGAGCACTGCACTGCTGTTGGTATCATCTTCAGATGAGACATTAGCCTCTTTGAATGAATGTCACCTCAAAGTAGAGCAGAGGAGTTATCCCATGGTGTCTTAGTCAATATTTATCCTTCAATCAGCACAAAAACAGATTAGCTTTTTGTCAGTGGAATTTGGGTGTTTGCAATATTAACATAACCTAACCTAACCTAAGCAAAAGTAGGGAAAAAGTCTTCCTGGATTGTGTCTCAGCGAGGCAGCAGATGAATTCACTGTACAACTCTAGGAGAATCTAAACTTGTTCTAGACTCAAATTGTATAGTGAGGATAGATCACAGAAGTTTTTGGCTGATTGAAAAAGGAGTCTTTGGAATGACGTTTGGGTATTTGGTTACTGGTTAGCACCAGCTTGATGTTGGGACTGAATGTTGCATGTTGATAAAACTCCTCATTTGAAATCTCTTGTAGTGTGATGAGATTGAATTGCATTTTACTCTGCAGGGTTTTTAAGAAAACAAATTAATGAGGTTGTAATTTCGGAAACCAGCTGGCATGATGAGCATCAAACCTGACATCTGACAGGATGAATTTCAGGAGGTTAATTGAAGTGAGCCAAATCTTCAGTTTTAATTCAGCTGTTTCGAAATGAACTCGCTGTGCAGGCAGGAAGGGCAAGCTTGGCAGTCGGAAATATTACTGCGGTTTAACATTTTGACTGAAGTACCATTTCTGTGCATGCTCTTTTTCTAGTCTTATTTCCAGCTCTCCCTGATAGTCGGTGCTTACAACACTTTTCCAAGTTACCAGTTGCAGCTCCCCACCTGTGTGGTGTTTCTGATGAGGCGGTGCAGTGATGTGGATTGATTCTGGTTTTCTGTGTTTGTTGTAGGATGGGGAGGGGGGCTCTGATGCTGTGAATGAATGTATGTGAGAATTATGAAGCCTAATATTCCCAAGTCTTGATGTTATAATGTCACACTCTCTCTGTATGTCAGTATATTTGTTTTAGTGACATGGGGGTCCATTAGCTCAGTTGACAAGCCAGTTTGTGATGCAGAGTGGTGTCAACACTAGGGTTCAGATCCCTCACCAGCTGATGCTACCATGAAGGACTTTCCTTCTCAACCTCTCTCCTCGCGTGAAGTCTACTGCCCCTCCAGTTAAACCACCACCTGTCTTCTCTAATAAGAGAGCAGCCCTTGGACCATCCAAGACAATGATATGACCAAAGGATGTGATGGCCTCCTGAACTGTCTTGACATACTACTGGAAGCATGTTTCTCTCTTGGTAATCTTTTAAATGTTTGGACTAACATTAAACTATGTGTCTGTGAATGCAAATCATGTACATAATAGCTAGCTGTAATAAATGTCTGTTAGATTCTTCTAATACCATGATATCTACATCTAGTTTCTTTTACAAAGATAGCATAAGCATTCTTGCAACCGTTGAAATAACCTGCATGAGGGAAGAACCGCATTGTTAGGCTATGTTATGGAATTATTTAATTTAGGGTACATTTGAGAAGTGAAGGGGTCACGTGACTTGTTCTGAATTCTGCCCAGCACCAAGATTGGCTGGCTTTATTGTTAAAGGGGAGCCAAGGTTGCTTTATTGGGAAGCAGATAAAAGATATTCATACCTGTAGGCAATAGGTATACTGGTAATGGTGAGATCACTTAAAGCGTGGTCTGGCAGGCATCAGTGCACACTTTGCAACTTTAAACTGTCAATTTGATTATGATATTAAGTGGAATTGGTTGTCCAGATAATAAGCAACTAATTAACCTATCTGCCTGGATACAAGGCCCATGAGATTCCCACTGCCAGGAAGATGAACTCCGGAATGGGTATTGTCATAGTACACCATTGTAGAATCGGGTTGCAGTTTTTTACTGAAGAAATCCCTGAACCTTGTACAGTATATAGGTAACTCTGCGTGAATCTTTGAGCAGAGATTGACATTACCAGTCTTGTTCACCATGTGGAAAAAGTATGGGAGTTCAAGCTCTGATCAAAAAGACCAAGTTAGAATCAATGAATCCCTACAGTGTGGAAATAGGCCATTCAACCAACAAATCCACGCTGTCCCTCTAAAGTGTAACCCACCCAGACCCATTTCTCTGACCCTTTATTTACCCCTGACCAAAGCACCTCACCTACACATCCCTGAACACTATGGGCAATTTAACATGGCCAATTCACCTAACGTGCACATCTTTGGACTGTGGGAGGAAGCCACAGTGCTCAGAGGAAACCCACACAGACACTGGGAGAATGTGCAAACTCCACACAGACAATCGTCCAAGGCTGGAATTGAACCTGCCTCCCTGGCGCTGAGATGCAGCAGTGCTAGCCACTGTGCCACCCAGTTTTTGAGGATTTGAATAAGGCTGGAAAGTGCACCTAACCTTGTCTGGGAGAAGTAATCTGCAGAAAAACCCAAATCATGAAAGATTGTTTGGCAATTAAAAGTTGCTCAACTAATGAAGGGAAAATAGAGGAGCACTCTAGACCTGTGAATTACTAAGGACTGGTTCCTGGAGGGGAGGAGCTGGTCCACTTGAGCAAGTGTAAAGCCTAACTATAACACTTTTAAAAAAAAAATTGTTCTCTGGTCACTTTTAAACTATTTGCCTACAAAAGTAGTGCTTAGGTACTGTTGCTTTTAATTTGTTTATTTCAGTAAAAGTTTTAAGTCTTAATCCTGGTATATGATCCTTCTTGATTAGTCATCAAAAATTCAAATTTCTTTTCTCATTAAAACCTTTCCAAGTTTATGGGGATTGAAACAACGTATTAATAAATGGTTTATAATACTTTGGCCTCCATCACCTATTGAGATGAGCAAATGCAGAGAGCTGATCCTGACACAATATTTCTTGTTGACGAAAGGAAGGTAACACTGAGTAAGGACCAGGTATAGAAAATATTGTATGATTAAGATGGTCACGATTGTTCTGTCAAAGCAAATGCTTTCTGTCACTCATTGATTGTGCTGTTTTGTACTCTCAGACCTGAATGATTTCTAAGACGTGGATAGAAAGTTGAAGGTAGTGCAGTTAGTCATTTGTCCCTCTTGCCCTTCAAAGCTGGGAGCTTAAGCAGTTTTACATTCCTTTTGACCGAGCATTTTATAGAGCTGTAATGTGACTGTACATTATGGCACTGATTTATTATTTCTGAAATTTATTTTCAAACCCATTGGTGTGAAGATTGCATTCGTTCTCCAGAGAAGGCTTAATAAAGCTATAAATCAATGTTGTTACAATTGCTGGTATGCTACACAATAGATTGGGCCCCGATTACACTTCGGCAAAGTCAACTTGATGCTGTTTGGGGTGAGTAATGGCATTTAATGATCGGATGCGCTGCCGGAGTGGAGGAGTTATAAAATAATGTTAACCAACTAGGGTAGTTGCCTTTGAAATCCCAACTGGATCATTTGAAGTGAAGAGGAAAAGGGTTAGTTCAAGTTCCGTTCTTTATTGGAATCATAACAGGATGGAGGAGCAGACAGCAGAGACTGTGTGCTGTAATTGTAAGTACTGGGTCAGTGCTTGTACAGTTTCATCTGTGTCAAAGATCTGGTTAACATAAGTGAGCAGTTAACATATAACAACATGTTTTACTTGGAAGAACATGTTATGAAATAGAAACAGTCCATCATGGTTGCATCAACTTTGCTGCACATGTGCTTCCTCTTGTCTTACCTAACATTATCAACGTATCCTTTGACTTCTTTTCACCTTCAGTACTTCACTAGCGTTCCCTTAAATGCATTACCCAGTACATTACTGGCTCTCTTAATGTCATTCGGCTAATAGTTTGAGTAAATGGGCAAAACCTTGTCAGATGTGGGATATTGAGAGAAAATGTGAGGTTATGCACTTGGCCAGAAAGAATAGAGGAGCTGAATATTGTTTAAATGGAGACAGACTGCAGAAATCTGCAGTACAAAAGGACTTGGATGTCCTTGTGCATAAATCATAATCTGCTGAACTTGGGGTGATAGACGTTTTATGGAGAAGGCAAATAGAATATTAGCCTTTTGTTTAAAAGGGAATAGAGTACAAAAATGGAGAGCTCTTATTAAAACTATACAAGACTTCATTCGACCTCAGCTAGAATATTGAACAGTTTTGATCCCCTTCAAAAGTAATCTATGCTGGCATTGGGGGCAGTTTACAGAAGGTTCTCTAAGTTGGCCCTGGGTCTGAAAGGAATATCATATGTGAGGAGGCTGAATAGGTTGGTTTACGCTGCATGGAAGTCCTGAAAATAAGGTCTCCTCTCATTTGAGTTTTCTTAGGGGGCTTGACAGGATAGATGCTGAGAAGTCGTTTCCTTTTGGAGGAGAGTCTAGGACCAGATGTAATAATCTGTGTAAGGGAGTCACTTATTTCAGACACATGAGGAATTTACCCTGAGGGTAACGAATCTATGGATTCACTAAAAGAGCTATAGAGGCTGCATTAAGAATATTCAACACTCGATCTGATTTTTAATTGATAAGTAACTAGAGGGTTGTGAGGAAAGGGCACAGGAGTGGGGTTGAGGATTAATGGATTAGTCATGATCTCATTGAGTGGTAGAGAAGACTCGATGGGCTAAATGGCTTACTTTCAACTCTTGTGTCTTATGGGCTTACAGTGCACTCAGACGTCAAGGCTACTGATTTGGATTGAAATCCCACCACAGATTTAAATTCCATTCATAAATCAGTAATGATGACTGTGCCCGTGATCATCAGTTGCCACCCCAAAGATTGTAGTGGTTCAAGAAGCTCACCCCCACCTTCTCCAGTACAATTGGAGTTGGGCAATAAATAATGGCCTAGCAATCAGCGTCTACTATCCCATGAATGCATTTTATAAATAGCAAAGCAACTTGGTTTACGAAATATCCCTTTTTAGGAAAGGAAATCTGTCTGAAATTAGTTGGTCTGGCCTGCATAGGACCCCAGACCTCTGGTAGGGTGGTGACTCTGAAATGGCTAAGTAAGGCATTTTAATCTAGGGCAATTAGGGATAGGCAACAAATGCTAGTCTTGCCAGTGGTGCTGAAATTCCAAGGAATGATAATAAAGGTTCAGTTTGATCATCTATTCCCATATATTAGCAAGCTGCACATCCTAACCACACTCTGGCTGTAGATGTTTCTCCTGACTTCATTATTGAATTTATTAGTGACATGTCTTGTATATCTGAGCCTTAATTTTTTTTTTAGATTTGGTTCTACAGATGGAAGCATTTTCCCGTTTGTCTATTCCATTAAACTGCTTGGTCATTTTAAAAGCGTGCATTAGAGCACTCTTCTATCATCTTTGTTCTCCCATTCCCACAGATACTTCAACCAGCTGTAGGGCTGCACAGACTGTCTTATAACAACTGTGTGGTCCAGGAGTGGAAAGCTAGGAAAAATTTTAGTAATGAATAAAAATGGAGGCACAAGATATCTCCAAATTTGCTGCATGCTTATTCATTTGAGACAATTGAGTTTGAATGCATCGTTGTTAGTTGACCCCTAAATATTTCACCATTAGAATTGGACTGATTGCAGAAGACAAACAGTCAGTCAGCTTGGTTGACTGGACACCTGGTTTCCAATGCTAACAGAAGAAGTTCTATAAGATCGTAAGAGTTTGAAGTAGGATTAGGTCATTTGAGACTGGTTCGCCATTCTATCGTGTCTGATATGTTTCTCAATTGTGTTCTCCTGCTTTCTCCCCCTTAACCCTCAATCCCCTTATTAATCAGACGCCTGCCTATCTCTGTCTTAGATGATCGCTCCATGCCTTGGTCTCCATAGCCTTCTGTGGCAAGGAATTCCATAGATTAACCATGTGCTGGCTGAAGAAATTCCTCCTCATTTCTATTCTAAAGGGCCTTACCTCCTCCTTTTGAGGCCGTGCCCTTCGGTCCAGGTCTCTCTTACTAGTGGAAACATCATCTCTCCGTTCGCTCTAACCGTGTCCCTCCATACTCTTTAAGCTTCGATGAAATCTCTCCTTCATCCTTAAACTCGTGAATACAGACCCAGAGTCCTCAACTGCTCCTCTTATGATTAGCACTTCATCCCAAGGCTCATTCTTGTAAACCTTCACTGGAAGAAAGTGAGGACTGCAGATGCTGGAGGTCAGAGTCGAAGATAGCAATGCTGGAAAAACCCAGCCGATCAGGCAGCGTCCTAGGAGCAGGAAAGTTGACGTTTTGAGCCTAAGTTCATTCCTGATGAAGGCCCGAAACATAGTGTCTCCTGCTCCTCAGATGCTGCCTGATTGTCTGTGCTTTTCCAGCACTGCACTCTTCGACTCAAACCTCCATTGGACCCAAAGCTGGTGCATCCTTCCTTAGATATGGAACCCAAAACTGCTCTCAAGTATTCCAAAGGTGGTTTGACCAGAGCCTTATACAACCTCAGCAGTTCACCTCTGCTCTTACATTATAGCCCTCTTGAAATGAATGCCAACATTGCATTTGCCTCCCTGACTGCCAACTAACCTGCATAGTAACCGTGAAACGGTCCTGAGCTAGGACTCCTAAGTCCCTTTGCTTCAGTTTTCCCCTTTTTAGAAAATAACCCTCTTGAAATTCCTGCATCGATTGATATTACAGTGAAGGTCTTTCCTTCTCAACCTGTCCCCTTGCCTGAGGCCTGGTCACCATCAGTTTTGCCACCACCAATCATCTTTGTAATGAGAAAGCAGCCCGATGGTCTAGTTAGACTATAGCAGCTTTACTGTACCTTCTAATTGCATGCCTTGCATTTGTTTTTTTAAATTCAGTCATGAGGCAAAGGTATCATAACATTACAGACCATCCCTGATTGCTCAGAGGACAGTTGAGAGCCAGTCATTTTGTGGGTCTAGAGGAGAATTTCCCTTAATTTTTGTTCTGGCTCCAGAGGCCTCTGAGGTCCTTGCACGACAGTGACGTCTGGAAGCGGACATCTATGCCACGATCGGCATTTTGACACTGATTACCATGTATGGAACCTTGGAGTCATGCAGCTTTAGAAGAAATGTTGGTCTGGAATTGAGTGGAGGCAAGGTAAGACTAATTCCTTTGCTGAAAGACATTAGTGAACTAGATGGGATAGGGATATGGTATTATGTTGTACTTTCCTGTCAGATGAAGAGTTCAGGAGGCAAAAAGAGAAACATTTATCCTGCAATGTTGCGTTCTCCCACCACCCCCCACCCTCACCCCCGTTCTTTCCAAGCCCTCAGTTTTGTCTTTTGAGACTCTCCTATGAGAGAAAACAGCCTCTCAGTATGTGCCCTGTCAAGCCCCCTCAGAATCCCGAATGTTATATTCTGGTTGACTGTGTCTTCACTCCTATTCTTCCATCTCCCCACCTTCATTTCCATTAACCTTAGATTTTCTTCTGGTTGACAAATGTGCATCAATTATACTTCAAAGTCCATTTTTTTCCCCTCTGTCATTTATTTTGAAATCAGTGATTATAATTTTTGGTGTGGGAGGGAAAGTGCTCTGGGTGCTGAGGTACAATTGTTGGTGGTTATGTTTAGAAAATCTCTGCAACTGAGAGATTCCTTCCGGAGGTGCGTGTTCTGCTTTGTAAAACGATGTATCCTTTGTTGAACCTCATTTACTTTCACCACGGGGAGCTGCAACCCTTTCAAGTTGAAGAATCACTACCTCTGGGTGAATTCTAGGAAGAAGGTTAGTTGATTTTAAGAAGCTTGTGATTTTAACACCACTTAAGATTTTATATTCAAATGATTAGGCTATTTCTCCAGGGTGTTACATATTAATAAATAAGTCCACTTGCTTAAAGAAACAGCAACGTCCTGAATTTATACAGTGTTTAACATTGAAAAATCAAGATATTTCATTGTTCAGTAAGCTTTGCCAGATTAGAACATCTGACCTAAGCGTAAGTCAGATGTTTTAAGGGATGACATCAGGTAGAGAGAGATTTAAGGTAGATGTTCGGCTAGAAGGTGAAATAATGGAAATTGGGCACCCACAAGAGGCCCGAAATCTGTTTGGCCATATTTTAAGTAGTATTTCCAGAGCTTTAAAATAAAAAGTTCAACATTTGCCGCATCTGGAGACCTGATGGCAAACATACAAGACTGTGGTTGGTTGTTCATGTCTCTGGGGCCTCTGATAACCAGTCGTATTTGTATTTGAAGGCAGGAGTACTGTCTGTAGTTGACTTTCCAGTCGTGCATAGCCATCTTCACTTTCGAGAGCAGCATGGTAAATGTGTCATAAATCAACTTGCACATAGCCAGCTGAGTTGGAGCTAATGGCCAAACATGCTCATAAAACTGTAGAGTTTTTTTTTAAAACCTCTGGATTTGATCAAAGAGTCTGGTGTAAAATGATAACCTTCCTTCAAGATGCTTTTACAATTTTTTTTGTAACCGGACTTGGAACTGTGCATTTACAATTGTTGACCTCTATTTGCTGCTGCGGAGGTCCTGCCATGTTGAATCAGAAAATGCTTCAAAATATGACTGGGAAATAGGTGTGATACTAATGTTGCACATGCTGAGGTTGTGTCTGTGTTTTGTGATTGCCGTTCTGTTGCTGTGCATGGTGTAACTAGAATGTGTGCACACCATTAACCTTTTGTAAGTGAGCACCTTCCTTAGGTGTGGGGGGAGGAGCAGAAATCCTGGCAATGTGAGAATGACCCTTTTGCCCTAAAATCAAAGTGAACGTTTTAACATGTGTTTTTCTTTTGAATTGGGCATAAGCATAGTTTTCAAGCACCCTTCATGTTTCCGATTAGCTGATGTGGCCATTTGTTTTTGATAGTGTTTAGATTTTTTTAGATTAGATTACCTACAGTGTGGAAACCGGCCCTTTGGCCCAGCAAGTCCACATCAATCCCCCAAAAGCGCAACCCACCCCTTCACCTAACACCACGGGCAATTTAGCATGGCCAATTCGCCTAACCCTGCACATTTTTGGACTGTGGGAGGAAACCGGAGCACCCGAAGGAAACCCATGCAGATACTGGGAGAATGTGCAAACTCCACACAGAGTCGCCCGAGATGGGAATTGAACCCGGGTCTCTGGCGCTGTGAGGCAACAGTGTTAACCACTGTGCCTTCAGTATTCCCTTTTTTGTAAAAGATTGAATATTGTGGAAGGTGGAGGAAGGGGGTGCAGGAAGAGAGGGAAATCTGAAATCAGTGCACACAACACTGACCACGCCTAGCAGGTCAGGTAGCTTCTGAGGAGAAGAGAGGGTGAACATTTCTGGCTGATGGCTTTTAACAGAACTGGAACCCATTAGAGATCACGTGTGGTGAGTCTTAAGTGAGTAGGCAAGGCAAGCTGAGTCAGGTGGTAGACGGAGTTGAGAATGAAAGGGGTATACAATAATGAATGTTTTGATAGTGCAAGATCAAATGAGGTGGTCGTGGGATTAGTTTGATTTTTAAAGTAAGAAAATAGGTCTTGAGGAGGTGTAAGTGGCAACAACAGAACCTTAGTCATCCGATTGCCGTCCATAAAAAACAAATAGACAGTTAACTGTGAACTGGCATTCTGTGTTCTGGAGAAGCTCATACTCTGTTTGTATTATACTACTCCCTCTGATGAAAACATACTCCGTTTGTGTCCTCACTTTGACTGGGAGCAGACCTGGCGAAAAGTGTTTCTCTTCTCATTGGCTGAATTGCAGCAACATGGTTTGTTTTGGTCTGTTGGGAATAATAGATTTCATTTGGAAAGCGCCTTTGTCCTCCCCAAGGAGCTTCACAGCAATAACGTCAAACATAAAGTGAATATTTGTCTCTTTTATTCATGGGATGTGGACATGCTGATAAGGCAAGCATTTCGAGTCCTACAGCATGAAAACAGACCCTTCAGCCCAACTTGTCCAGGTATCCTAAAGTGAACTAGTCCCACCTGACCCACATCCCTCCAAACCTTTCCTATTCATATCTCCATCCAGATGCCTTGTAAATGTTGTAATTGTACCAGCCTCCACCACTTCCTCTGGCAGTTCATTCCATACGTACACCACCCTCTGTGTGGAAAGCATTGCCCCTTAGGTCTCTTTATCAATCTTGCCCCTCTCACCTTCAAATTATGTCCTCTAGTTTTGGACTTCCCTCACCCTGGGAAAAAGACCTTGGCTATTCACCGTTCCTGTGCCCCTCAATTTTATAAACTTCTTTAAACCCATCACTCTCCAACATTACAAGGGGAAGAAGTCCCAGCTTCTCCTTAAACTCAAACTGTCCAGTCCTGGCAATATCCTTGTAAAATGTTTCTGTACCCAACCCTCTTCTAGCTTAACAATATCCTTCCTATAGCAGGGCGGCCAGAGTTGTATGCTGTATTCAAAAGGTAGCCTCACCAATGTATTGTACAGCCTCAACGTGACCTCCCAGCTCCTATACAGGGTGACCCCTGTATCTGCAGAATAGTTTTCTGCGGTTTCAGGTAGCCGTGGTTAACTGGCCCAAACGTATAGGGAACCTTCTAGAACCAGGGACAATTGCCGGGAAGATAAATTTCTAATTTAAATGAATGGCTGCGCTCCAATCCGCGGTTTCCATTTTCCGTGAAAGGTCGTCGAGCGTATCTCCTGCAGGTGCGGAGGGAGCTACTGTACCCAATGCACTGACCACTGAAACCAAGTGTGCCAAATGCTGTCTTCTCCACCCTGTCTATCTGATGCCACTTTCAAGGAACTATATACCTGCACCCCAGATCTGTCTGTTTAACAACAGTCCCCAAGCCCCTACCATTTAATTGTGTAAATCCTGCCCAGCCTTGTCTTACCGAAATGCAGCACATCCCATTTACCCAGGTTAAACTCCATCTGCCACTTCTTGGTCCATTGGTCCAACTGATCAAGACCTTGTAATCTTAGATAATCTTTTTCACAGTCCACTATACCACAAATTTTAGTGTCATCTGCAATCTTGCTCATCATGCCTGTCCCTAATTAGCCTTCAACTGATTGACTTATTAGGGTCATTTCAGAGCGCAAGTAGGGGTTGACTGTGTTGCTGAGAGTCTGGAGTCACATGTAGACCAGACCAGTTAAGATCTGCTAGATTAGCCTTCCTAAAGGGATTTTATGACCATTGCTAATTGTTCATAGTAATCTTTACTGAGACTTGTCTTTCAGTTGCTGATTTTATTAATCAAACTCAAATTCTGTTCCTGCCATGGTGAAATTTGAATCCTAAACTTGAGCAGCTGGATTACAGTTTCAAGGACATTACCATTTTGCTACCATTTTCCTTGCTGGGAGATAGGTAGCCAAAAGTAGGACCAAACTGGGAAATTTTAAGGTGCATTTTATTCGAGAAGAAAATGGTAGAGAGTCTTAAGTTGGGAACTGTAGAGTCTAGGCAGTTAGAAATGTCCAACAAAGGTTACAATGGATGAAAATATCGGCTGTACAAAACTCCAGAATAGGTCATAGAGAGAGATTGTGGTGTATGATACTAGAGATTAGAAATGGGGTTTGAGGGTGGGATGATGCTGCATCTTTAACAAAGTTATTTTGTCGGTGGGATTTTTAAAGAGAGGTTGTAAAAGCAGAAATACCAAAATGTTTGGGAAAGAGCCTAGTTCAACAATAGCGGGGGAGTAGCCACTTCTCCCAGTTCAGTTTTTCTTTGTTTCTTTTAGTTGTGACAGTGAGAAGCTGCTTCAGTGAAAAACATTCCATGCTTCAGCAGATGATCCCTGGTTGACTTCTCTCTGAAATCCCTCTTGCTTATAAGAACCTGTGTTTGAATTTACCTTTTTTGCCAAGGGATGCATTTCTGGGATATTACGTTGAATTGGAACAACTCCTTAGTTGGTGTCAAGTTGGTTGAGTTTTCAAATGAAGTTATTCTAAGTTCTGTTTTATTTTGTTTGTGTTTCAATTGTAGTGTTTAAATAAATTCTGTTTTCCATAAAGGTGAGTGGTTTGACCAGCTGCATCACTCCTGGAATAGCTACTTCACATCTACCTTTAAAATAAGAAAAAGTTAGGGACTCGGCTACGTTGAAATATTTTGAGGGGGTCTGGCCTGGCCAATAACAAGGGGGCCATCTCGTTAATGGGTGGTTGTGGATGAAACCGGTTGGAATTTGAAAACCAGTATGAGTACGTTAAATTTGAGACAGTGTTGCAGCCCACTTTTCTTGGATCCTCCAAGATCTCTGTGGATGGATTTGCCGCATCGCTGGCTAGAAGATGTTACTATCTATGTCCAGCATTGCCTATGGACCGTCCTCGAAGCAGTTCCTGTAAAAGCACAAGGAGCTGCATGCTACCAAGCTCCTGAATATATTACCCATCATCTCAGACACCCCAAAGATAAATATTTGAACAGGAAGCTTTGAAATGGAAAGTTGCATGCATGTTAAAAGTTGTAAATCTGGGTCAAAACTTAATTTGTTAGTACAGACTTTAAATGAGGAATCATTTTGAAAACATAAGCTCGTGGCATTTTATTGAGCAGGAACAAAATGCTTTTGAGAAACTGATGGATAGGGTATTAATAAACTTTTGTTTCATTCAGATTCAAAGCATCAATTGCTTGTAGATCTTGAGAGAGAGTGGAAGGTAAATTCCAAAAGCCTCAAAGAAAACCCTACACAACCTAGCATTCCATGTTACTGGAATTGAATATTATGTGCTTGGTTACCGCTAAACCCTGGTATTTAATTTCTTCTATAGAGTATTGTTGTATACCCGCATTTGTTTCTTAAAGGTATTCATGTGGCAGTTCCGTGTTTGAGGTGTGAGAGAATCTGGACTGGTGTCTTGAGGTGAATGAGAAACAGCTTGGGGTATTGCTGTTTGGATTTTGCCATCTGTATGGCAATGTAAAATCAATGATGAGAATTGTTATTGCACACTGGCCTCGAACTAGTGCACTACCATTACACCAGAAGGGAGTCTCTGGTGTAGAACAGAACAGGGACCAAGTAGATTCATCAGCTTGTGAGAAATGAAGGAATCCGAGTCTGGCTTAAAAATTGATCAGTTGGGATGTTTGTTTTTCCAAAAAGCAGAAGTCAAGTGCAAAGCATGTCATCCCCCAGGGATGGGAACTGATGCCCATTCTGCTCAGATATTTGCCTCACTGCTAAGTTTGTAGGGCCCATTACTTTGGTCATCCTCGGTGACCACCTAAAGCAAGCATCAAGTTCCTAATTCACTATGGGCGCCAGGTGTAACAACCTGTTCATGGATTCCTCTGTGAAGCAAGTTAGCAATGAGAGAAGATTTACCAGGGTGTTGCTGGGAATGGAGAGTTTGAGATGTAAAAATAGACTGGTGAGATTGGGACCTCTTTTTCACTGAAGTGTTGGAGAGTGACCCTAGTTTAAAGAAGGTTTGTAAAATCGAGGGCATAGAGAAGGTGAATGACCAGGGCCTTTCTCAAGGGAGATGGAATTCAAAACTGGGGAGCATAATTTTAAGGTGGAAAGAGATTTAAAAAGGACATGAGGGATAACTTTTATTTTTACAGTGCTTTGTATGTGGAATAAACTTCCAAAGAAAGTGGTGGGTGCACATCCAGTTAATGTTTAAAGGAATGTGGATAATTTCATGAACAGGTAACCTTTAAAGGCAATAGGGGTCAAGTGCAGGCAGGTGGGACTAGTTTAGTTTGGGAACATGGTCGGCATAGGTTTGTTAGATCACAGGGTCTATTTTCCATGCTGTAAGATTCTGAGACACCGTGTGGCTCACCCTGCTCTACATAGCAACAGAGTGTAGCCTTTCTTGAGCCAGATGGAGTAGGAGAGAGCCTTCTAATTCACAGCCTGGAAAATGTGGTTCCCCTCATCAGGTGAACTGTTTGAGGTCAACACTTCACCCCTGATTATGGGGATCAGAACGGAAGGTCATTTGGGCTTCTGTGATAGTATGCTACCAAAACATTGTCCACCATGGACCCAAAAATAAACTATCTTTTTAACTTAATTTAAACAAGACAAAATACTAAGACCTTTTTTTTCAAAAAAGAAAACCCTCATCAAATGTGGTGTAATTCTAAACATTGCCTTCCCAGTGACTACACTAGCAGAAACCTTGAGGAGATCAACTCTGATCACAACATGAAGGGCTCCCTCGATGGCTTACCGATTTAGCGTCCTTCAAGTTTTGAGTTGCTAAATATTCTTGCAGCTTTGTAACAGTACTTTAAATCTTTCTGATTCCATTAATAGCCTAGATCAATATCCAATCATTGGTTCTTCGGGTCTACATGTTGCGGTACCGAAGCGTGTAACCTAGCTGAGTGCTGTTCTCCAGGGAGTCTGTAATTCATTGGCACCAATGTCACTGTGATGGGTTGATCTGTCAATACAGATCAATCTGGTTCTGCACAGGCAGAAACCAGAATTAGCAAGTTACCAGAGTATAGAAGCTTCTACCTGTGACAGAAATCTTGGATTTCTTTTTAAAAGGGCATTTAACTTGGTGCAAAACTAGAGCCAGGATATGCTTAATTCAACTCCGAAGTAGACCAGGTATTTGGGAAATCCAAAATACCCAGTGCCCTGATAATGGTTCTAAAACACCATGCCCTTCACCCATTAGAATCTGAATACACAGAAGGGATCCATCTGCATTTGGCTTACTGCACAAATCTAATTCAACTCTTGCACTTGGCAAGCATGACAAGTGCTAACATACATACTTATAAAATCTTTGCTTCAGGGATACTCTGAATTTGGCAGAAATGATTGCTGTTGTACCTTGACTGTAAGAAAATTTACCTTTTAAGGTCTCCATGTACTGTAAGTGGTTATATTATGTACATAAAGTTGAGACTCTGCCTAACCATCTGCTGCGCAAACTGCACAGATAGGAATATCTGGCTTGCTGTAATGTCTGCTTCATCATTTTTATTATGTGTTTTTCAAATAAATCAACCTATGGCATTAATCAATCCCTAACAAGTGACTGACTATTAGATCATTATCATTGACCTAACAGGCTGACTCTCAAAAGCAGTCCAAGAAGTCGTCTGGTTTTTGGTAGGTATATTTAGGATTAGAATGGTAGGATTTGTTTTGGGGGCACTTTAATTAACTGTAATTGAAAATTCAGTTTTGGTGCCATTTCAATTCTATTTTTGTCTATTGAATGTATAAAAGGGCTTGTTTGAAATGAGCACGATCCTTGACACCAATAATTGAATAAATTCTGAGCATTGCAATATGAGAGGGGGTGCAGAAGAAATTCACCAGGGTGTTGGCTGGGCTGGAGCAGCTCAGCTATGAAGACAGTCTTGACAAGGTGGGTTGCTCAGAAGGCTGAGGGGATCTGCTGGAGTTGTAAAAGGCTTTGATGGAATAGAAAGGGGATTTGGAGTGAAACCTTTCCCTTTTAGTCAGGCGGTCAATGACCGGGTGGATATAAGGTAAGGAGCAGGTAGGTTTGCGTGAATTTGAGGTAGAAAGGTTGCACTCACAGATGGGCATCTTTCAATAAATGTAAGAATTGTTTAGATGTACCTTTTGTAATACTGCATTACAGGTGGTTACAGGCCATATTCTGATAAATGCAATTAGTATAGATGGCTGGCATGGACACAATTGGTTCAAGGACCTCTTTCGATGTTTTTTTAAAAACTGACTCTGACTCTATGAATGAATGCTTTTGTCCATTGAGGAGCATTAGACTTTAAATTCATTTAAGCATTTGAACAGTGGCCAACAGGAAATGATTCTCTGCACCACTTAGGCTATCTCACAGAATAGAGAGGCCTCCTTTTAGTGCATGTATTGTGAAACATTGTTCATTTGGTTTTGTGTAGGGTTATTTAAGGTAATTGTTTAAAGTGAACTATGACAATGAATGTTATACTTGCAGATTCTAGTTTTGTCAGGTTCTGCCTGTTTTGCCCCAAATAATAATGCTGGAGGCCTGGTGATTTTCTGCAAAAGCACTCCATTTACAACTTGATCAAAGTTGTATTCTTAAATAGATTCCAGAAAAGCAGCATAATTTTAAGACAATGTAAGAGCAAATTACTACTGATGGTGGAATCTGGTCTGTAAGCAAGAAATGTTAGAAATCGCAGTGGGTCAGGCAGTATCAATGGAGAGAGGGCAAAGTAACATTTAGAGTCTAGCTGACTCTTCATCAGAGCTCTTTAAGACAGTTAGTTGGATATGCAGTATGACATTCCAGTGTGAAGTTTCTTGCCTGTCCTTCATTCTTAATGTAATGGAGTCAATGCGATATTTAATCATTGCAGTCGGCAGACTATAATGTTCGTCATGTTGTAGGTGTAGAACCCAGATTATTTGTAAATCTGACAGTTTCTAACATTGTAGAGTGTTAATAAATTTTAAGACACCTATCTCAACAAGAGCTCCATATTCATAATACACATTTAATGTGGAATATGATAGAGGTCACGTCATATATAAGGCTGTGGTGCTTGATCCAAAAAGCTGCAGCAATGCATTCTTCCTCTTTGCGTTTGGTTAGAGCTCCTGTTCCCTTTTACTTTTCTCTGCTTTAATGGTGTCTCTCTGATATCATCCCTACGTTATTCATTATGTAAGTAACTGAAGTTTTAACCTTATGCTCTATACTGGTTTGGGCAGCTCTTCAAGACTGTGGGCACTGATCTTTTGGGTGCAAGTTCACAGCTCCTTGAAGGTGGAGTCACGGGTAGACTGCATAGTGAAGAAGGCATTTGGCAAGCTTACCTTTTTATTAGTCACTGCGTTCGGTATAGAAATTAGAATGTTGTGTTCCAGATATACAGGACATTGATTAGGCCGCTTTTCGAATACTGCACCCAATTCTGGTCTTCCTGCTACAGGAAGAATGTTGTGAAACTTGAAAGGGTGCAGAAAATATTTAAAAGGATGTTGTTGGAGTTGGAGGGTTTGAGCAATAGGGAAAGGCTGAATAGACTGAATACTTTTTCTGGAGCATTGGAGGCTGACCTTGTACAGGTTAATAAAGTAATGGGGGGAATGGATAGGATAAATAGTTAAGTCTCTTTCCTCGGGTGAGGGAGTCCAAAACTAGAAGGCGTAGGTTTAAGGTGAGGGGAAAGGTTTTGAAAGGGGCCTTGGGCAACTTTTTCACGCAGAGGGTGGTGCATGTATGGAATGAGCTGCCAGAGGATGTGGTGGAGACTGGTACAACTGCATCATTTTAAAAGGCATCTAGATAGGTACATGAATAGGAAGGGTTTAGAGGGATATGAGCCAAATGCTGACTAATGGGGCTAGATTTATTAAGGCTACCTGGTTGGCATGGACGAGTTGGACCGAAGGGTATATTTCTGTGCTGTTTAACTCTGATTCTGTGCCTGTCTGAAGAGGACCAGTGTTCTTACAGTGTGCCAGGTAATATTGCAAATGACTCGTGTATCCTATGAGTAACGCAGTGATCCTGCTGTGTGAAAAATGGCTATTGCTTTCCTATATAAACCACTGCACTTCCAAATCCTTTGCTGTATTTGAAGTACGTTGAACCACTGCAGTGTGGTGATGTGCTACATAAATACATGACTGAAATATTATTCTGGTAATGTTTTATTCATAAATGTGCTGCCTTGATGACATGAAGAATTGAGAGAACAGCATGACTGGTAAAAGCTCAAGCTTCTGGAGATCAGTTGTATCAGAATTTACCTGCTGAACATTTTACTTACATTGTATTTGGCTGTACTGGGGAGCAGGAGGTACCTGGACATCTGACTGTGCCTCCATTTTTAACCCCAAATGTTCCATAGTCAAATTCAATTATGGGGTCCAAAATAAAGCTTTCTCGTTCAGTTGACCCTGTTTCCCTTCTGTTCCTTGTCCCTTTATCCTGTACTGTGCAAAAGCCACGTTTTTAACCTTGTCTGCACTGGCATAACACACCTCTCTAGTGGTGACCCATTTCAGAAATTGATTCCAAAACAGTCACCACAAGTCAACAATTGACCACGAGGTACAAGTCACGATAATTCAATATGTTAAGCAAACTTTGTAAAGTGACTATTCCAGCTCTGTTCAGTTGTTATTGCTGGAAGCATAGGTTTCATATTGAAGTACAATTCCATGTCTGAGACCACTCTCTCCAGTACCACGTCCAGCTGCTTCCTTTCCCCACCCCCCCCACCCCATGATCCTGGGTAGTTATTGCCCAAAGGCTGTTTGATCCTGCAGATGGGTGTTTAGAATCCAGTCACATCTTGCTTTTTGTCTGTGTCTGAGGGAGCGCCTTATTCTGTCAGAATTGCTGGATTGAGAGTTTTCATTTCACCTAGTTTCTGATTGCTAAGACTGATTTGTCGAGTAACTATGGCATTGGCCAGTAATTAGACTCTTATCCTTGGCATTACTGTTGAGTGTGACTTCTTGATATAAGAAATGAATGCTGAGCTTTAAATTTTTCTGCTGTGTAGTGGTAGAGTTTCCTAGATCATACGCCACTGACCTGAGTGCAGCCCCTTTTTGTTCACTCACATCCCAACTATACAACAGTACTATACAGAACTATACAGTTCTTGTTGAGCCCAACGTCTTGAAGTTTAATAACAGCATTAGCTGTTTACACTGTTCTCAGTTTTGCACATGGACTAGGTCTGTGCTTAGTGATAAAGTATTCTGAAAGCACTATCTGATTTCATCAAACAAAGTGACTGAAGGAGAATCAGGCACCTTTTTTTTATATTGAAATGTCACGCCCTATAAATGTCATGCAACTGGCTGAAAGATATGCCGTCTGTCTGGCCTGGAATCTATGCAATAAAACAAAATACAGTACAGTTGGTTCCTAGGTTAAATTGCTGAACAGAAAATGTCAATATGCTTAATTCCTTTCTTCCTCACTCTCCCTTGTCTGATCTGGATGGTTCTAAAATGTGTATTTATAAAATGATGCCTAGTGGCTGATCAGCTCATGGTTTTATTTGTCTCCTCAACAACTGACAATGAAAGCACCTGCTTTCATTTAGATTCACGTCAGAATTCTTGTGTAATTCACTGCGGAGGTCTCAAAGAATGGGTTGATGTAGTGATACCATAAACTGCTCGGTTCCTGTGCTTTGTGTGGAACTCAAACCCAGTCCGTAGAGAACCAGTTGTGGAGCTTCTCTGCATTTGCTTTTCCTGCTGGTTTACTCAGCTGCTGCGATGTTGGGGGAGGGTGGAATGATTTGAATGGGTTGCCTTTGAAAGCATGATGGAATACACCCCGTGTGACAAAAGTCAAGTGATGTGGTCCATTTGAACACAGTAAATTGATTTTTGACAGAACATTTATTTCACAAACTCTCTCAAGCAGAGACTGTTGCTTTCGGAGGCTGCAGAGGTCAGTTAGGTAAAAATAGTTTTTGTGCTGAAGAGGATTTGAAATGGGTCTGGAGTGAGGAAAGAGGAGTTGACCCAGGGTTGCAAACTCATGCTTACAGTTTAATGAATGAAGTTTGTTTCCATACTGCACTGTGTTGATTATTAAGATCAATATTAATTTACTCCTTGCAGTTGCCAGTTAATCAGCACATTTCTAGCTGGTGTGCAAATTGATGGTTTCCCCCCATTGTTCTGACTTTTTCTTTATGCTTGCAGTAGGTCCCCAACTGCATAGTAGTGTTCGTGCTACTGTCCAGTCTTGTATTTTAAGGTTAGCTACTATTGCTGTTGGATTTCATAACTTGACTTTTTTTTTTTGCTTGACCCATGTATTCCTAACCACCCCCACACCCCAGCCACTTCCTCTTGCTCCCTCCCCATTTCCCCTGTAATAAGTCTGACCTCAAAACCCTATTTCATACTAAACTGAATCCTATGGATGTAGAATTTCTCTACAGTTGATTTCTTCCTTTTTTAAACTTGCATGTTATCATGTGAATTGTTTTTAATATCCTCTGTGCACATTTGACTGTAATACTCACTGAACTGGCGTTCGATCGAGACGAGAAAAAACGCTCAATACCTCCTAATTTTTAGAAGGGGGGGGGTGTGTGTTCATTCACAGTCTGAGTTGTTGGCGAATCCAATATTTACTGTTCATCCCTAGTTGCCCTTGAAAATGGTGATATAGTCTCCTCTGTGCTGCTGTCCACGTGCTGAAGTGATTCTCACATGTTACCAAGTAGAGACGTTGGAGAGTTTGGGCCAGTAAGGTGGTAGTAATCAGGAGTGTAATCTGGATAATCGTGTAGTTGTGTCTACTTAATGACTATTATTCTTCCAATGGATGCAAAGGCATAGTTAGCAATGGTCATACTCTCATTCCGAGTCTGCAGTTGAGAGCTCAAGTCCCACTCTAGGGCATTAGCACAACAAACTACCAGAAATGACCATTGGTTGTTTAACCTGAGTGTTACCAGTGAATGGTAAGACCTTTTAGAACTGAGATGAGGAGAAATCCCTCTAACCAAAGGGTAGTGAATCTGTGGAATTTATTGTCAGAGGGCTCTTGAGGCCACATCATTAAG
Organism: Chiloscyllium punctatum; assembly: GCF_047496795.1. Classification (NCBI taxonomy): domain Eukaryota; kingdom Metazoa; phylum Chordata; class Chondrichthyes; order Orectolobiformes; family Hemiscylliidae; genus Chiloscyllium; species Chiloscyllium punctatum. The sequence continues at coordinate 75,872,910 of NC_092762.1, read as the reverse complement.
TATATCTAAGGCAGATTCTTGATTTAATAAGGAGATAAAGGGTCACTGAGAGAAGGCAGGACAATGAGATTGAGAAACCGATCAGCCATGATCAGATGGAGTGGATTTGATGAGCTGAATAGCCTAATTCAGCTCCTATATCTATGGTCTTTTTAGAGTCAGTCATATAACACAGAAACAGACCCTTCGGTCCAAGCATTATGCCGAACATAATCTCAAACTAAACTAGTTCCACCTGCCACCTCCAGGTTGATAATCCCCCATACCGTTGCTACTCGTGTACTTATCTATGTGCCATTTTAAACTATGCCCGTATCCACCACTTCCTCAGCAAGTTCAGTCCACTGCAAAATACCCTGAGTTTTAAAAGAATTTGCCCCTCATGTTTGTTTTTAATCTTTCTCCTGACCTTTAAAAATGTGCTCCTTATGATTGAAATCCCCCATCATAAGAAAAAGACACCTATCTATAGCCCTCATGATTTTATAAACCTCTATAAGGTCACCTCTCTCAACCTCCTATGCTCCAGTGAAAAACATCCCAGCCTTTATAGCCTGCCTTATAACTCAAATCTTCCATACCCAGCAACATCCTGGTAAATCTCTTCTGAAACCTCTCTAGCTTAATAATGTCCTTCTGATAACAGGGCAACCAGAACTGGACGCAATACACCAGAAGAGGCCTCACCCAGGTCCTGTACAATCTGAACATGACTTCCCAACTCAAAGGACTGAGTAATAAAGGCAATCATGCTAAATTCTTTTTTAATCGCTCTGTGACACACACTTCAAAGAATTATGTACCTAAACTCCTAGGTCCCTTGATACTATAACACTACCCAAGGCCTTTACTTTTAATTGTTTAGTTCCTGCCCCATTGTATATTCTCATCCAAATCATAACTTTTTCTCCTTCATCTTATCCTGCACCCTTTTAATCTTGCAGGGTGTTCTTGGATGATTGGGGAAATGATCAGTTTGGTCAAAAAAGAGGAAGCATAGTCTGGACAACTAAAAGTAGAGTCCTTGAAGAATATAGAGAAAGTAGGAAGCAGCTCAAACAGGGAGTTAGGAGGGCTAAAAGGGGCTATGAAATATCCTTGGCTGGCAAGGCTAAGGGCAATCCCAAGGGAAGAGTGTAGCTAAGGGAAGAATTGGCCCACTCGAGTAAAGGAGGGAAGTTACATGTGGAGCCAAAGGAAATGGATGAGATGCTTAATGAGTACATTACATTGGTAAACACTAAGGGTGGTGTGTATGTGTAGGGGGGAGGCTATTGATGCAGTGCTAAGGTGGGGCTCCATCAGCCCTTTCAGGTGGACATCAGACATCCCACGGGACTCTTCTGTGAAATGATCAATATTTATCCTCAGTCCATCATCACAAAAGTTATCTGGTTATCATTGCACTACTTTGTGAGGTCTTTCTGTTTGCAAATTAGTTGCCATACTTTACAAAAGTGACTGCCCTACAAAAGTGATTACCCTTCAAAAGTACTTCATTTGATAAAATGCTTTGCAACGTCCAATGGTTGTGAAAGGCACTATCTAAAAGCAACTCTTTATTTACAGTTGTGAGTACAACACCATCTAACTTGGATGTTTGCATCAAACTTGATCACGTTTTCCTTTGTTAACCAAGGTAGAAACTGCAACTATCCAGTATAGGTTAAAAACATTTTATGATCACTTTCTTATGGGTTTCTATCCAAATCTGAGAGAGTTTGGAAGCTTTCATAAACTGCGTAATTTTGGAAGTTATAATTTCATCTAGCACCCTTATGTAGGTATTTTCAGTCATCCCTGATGTTGTCTCAGTATGCAGACTCCCTTTTGCATTCATTTTGCCGCATCTGCTGCAGTGTCTCTCAACAGTAATCACTTGGCACTCCCATATTCTATTCTCATTCTCTAATGTTTATAGTCATCTGTGATGGGGTCACATTTACAGACATTTATGCAACTTCCCATGGCACTTTGGTCATGGTGTTTCTTAAACTTATGATTGTTTTGCCTAGGTATGTGCTGTTGACATAAAATCAACTTTTTTTAAATTGGGGCAGTACAGTGACTCAGTGGTTAACAATGCTGCCAGGGACCCGGGTTCGATTCCAGCCTTGAGCGACTGTCTGAGTTTGTACATTGTGTCTATGTGTCTGTGTGACGTGGGGGGAGGTGGTTTCCTCAGGGTGCTCTGGTTTCCTTCCACAATCCAAAGGTGTGCAGGTTAGGTGGATTGGCCATGCTAAATTTCCCGTAATATGCAGGGATTTATAGGTTAGGTGCATTAGTCAATGGTAATGTGGAATAATAGGGGAATGGATCTGGGTGTGTCCCTCTTCAGAGGGTCAGTGCAGACTTGTTGGGCCGAAGGATCTGTTTCCACACTGTAGGGATTAAATTCTATTCTATTCTAACTCCTGATTACATGTGCCTGCTTTGACCCTTTAGCCAATCATTATTCTATTAATAACTATCTGAAAAATTAAATGTTGGAGTAATAAGAATCCTTTGTGACTAAGTCAGCACTGTGCAAACATTCCAACCTGGTTCCTGCTCTTTTGGACACTATTATTGTAACCACAGGCACAAAATTAGATAGTTTAAAAAATCAATTCATGTCCTGACTTAAGATCCCTACAAAATAAGGGCACAGCAAATCCTTATTGATCGACTTTGTGCTAGAAATATTAAGACTTTGAAGTTGTTTCCTTGTTTTGTTAAATTACTGTGGTGCTTTCTTGTCCTGTCGTAATCATGGCAAATTATAAGACTACACACAAAAGCTTTTGCGAATGAGGAATGTTGGCAAAACTTGAAATGTGATCTGCCCAGAGGGGAGGATGAGGCTACAGCATCATAAGTCTGGCATGTATCCCAAGAATGTCCACAATGAGCACTGTGGAAATCCAGGTGTGCCACCTCAGAACCATATTAAAGTTTCAGATTTAAATTTACAATGACATTTAAGAGTTTGAGCTGCACACGTATAAATTGGGTCCTGTGGCACAGTAGGAAGATCCCGAACTCTGGACCAGAAGAGTGGTTCAAGTCCCACATGCCCCTGAAAACATGTTCTGTAATCATAGCTCAACAAAGTGACTGGTGTAAGAAGAGTGTATTGGGTGACGGGTTACAAGTGGTAGAATCTCTAATGGACAGTAGTCCATTCAGAGAAGATCATAGAGTGGGAAGCAGCACAAAAGGTTGAAACAAAAGACAGAAAATGGGAATTTTAAGAGGTCAGGCAATACGGAGCCTACATAGGTCAGCAGAGACACAGGTGAAGGGTAGGCAGGATTTAGTGCTTGACTGGATATGCAAAGCAAGGATCTCAATGAGCTTGTGGGAATGAAGGATGAGCTGCTGAACTGAGTTAGAAGGAATAGCTGAATTCCTTCAGTCTTTGACCATCAATAATTCTGGTGATCCAGTATTTCCAGGAGGTGCCATGTTTGAAAGGAATGCCAGTCAGAGGCTGCAGCATTAAAACTTTGATCAATTTATCCTCTGTCTCCCTTCCCATTCCCCTTCCTGCTTTCCGCCCTATCTCTCTCACTCTGCCACTCCTCTCGCTCTCTTGCGCGCTCTCTCACCCCTTCGTGCTTCCTTTGCTGGGTGCTGGTGAGTATCTGCCACCTCTGAGCAGTATTTATACAGCATCTTATTATTCTGTCAAAACATCTCAAACTACGTCACATAATGAATTACTCTAAGGAGTGCAGTAATTGTTGCACAAGTGTCTCAGCCATTCTATAGTAACAGCAAGACGCAAAATGAATCTCAATAGTTGGTTTCTTTGGATCAGTCTGGCTAAGGATAGAATGTTGTTCAGGGCTGTGAATAATAATTGACAGGGCGCTCTTTAGATACATCATATTGGAAAAAGTGGGGCCTCCTTCTGTGGAGGCTGGAATCGCACTGTTCTTGGTTTTGGTTTGAATGTGTGTAACCTTCTGACCCAGAAATGGACAAGTCATCAACTGAGCTGGCCTAATAGAAATAACACTACTACGTGAAAAGACAGAGCCTTGCATTGATATTGCACCTTTCATGACACTGCACGGGCTAACATTTTAGATTAGATTATATTAGAGTGTGGAAACAGGCCCTTTGGCCCAACAAGTCCACACCGACCCGCCGAAGCGCAACCCACCCATACATTTACCCCTTACCTAACACTACGGGCAATTTTACATGGCCAATTCACCTGACCCGCACATCTTTGGATGGTGGGAGGAAACCGGAGCACCCGGAGGAAACCCACACAGACACTGGGAGAACGTGCAAACTCCACACAGTCAGTCGCCTGAGGCAGGAATTGAATCCGGGTCTCAGACGCTGTGAGGCAGCAGTGCTAACCACTGTGCCACTGTGCCGCTAGTCGTTGAGCAGGTGACAGTGAGCTGCCTTCTTGAACACTTACAATCCAGTTGTAAGTGGATCCACAAACCATTCAGGAGGGAATTCCAGGACTCAGCGGTTAGCACTGACACTGATTAGCCTCACAGTGCCAGGGACCCAGGATCGATTTCAGCCCTGGGTGACTGTTCATGTGGAGTTAGCACATTCTCCCTGTGTCTGTGTGGGTTTCCTCTGGGTGCGGGTTAGATGAATTGGCCATGCTAAATTGCCCATAGTGTTCAGGGCTGTGTAGGCTAGGTATATTAGTCAGGGGAAATGTAGAGTAATAGGATAGGGGAATGAGTCTGGGTGGGATAGTCTTCAGAGGGTGTGTGGACTTGGGCCAAATGGCCTGTTTCCACACTGCAGGGGTTCTATGTACAGATTCTATGAAAGCAAAGTGCTGCAAGTCACTCAGTACTGGAAAGAGTTGAAATGTTTGAGATGGAACCCGGAGTTCTTCAGAAGTTTACAAGTGTTGCATGCAGAGATGAGAACAGGTGGACACACCCTCCAACTTTGTACAAGCGGTGGTAATGTTTGTTCTGGAGGGGGAAAACTAGAGTAAATAAAAACAAAGTGCTGGAGAAACTCAGCAGGTCTAACAAATTCTGTGGAGCGAAAACCGGTTACGTTTAGCATCTGATGTGACTAGTCCTTAAAAAGACCGAGCCTGTGCTCTAAATACCAATTGTATACACTACCCAATTCTCCCCTTCAGAGTCACTCCAGATTACATTGGGTTTTTGATGCTCTCTAGGGAGATGTTCTTCCTGAAGTCAGTCCTGTGCTTTCCTTTTACCATCCTATTTCTTGCCTTAAAAATGGTGGAGTCCTTCTCTTTAGTAAATCGTACAAGATCTTTAAGCACCAGACTCAGGCAGCAAATTAGTTTGATCTTTAGCTGCTGCTAAGGAGAGTTTGGAGATTCCTTTCAGCAGCAGGCTTAATTGAAAATGTGATTAAGGATAAGACATAATCTGCGTTTTTTAAAAAAAATGTACCCCTCCACCATCAAAAAATCACCAGATTTAAGTTTTTACTAATGCGCGGTGCTGTAACTGGTGTGCGAAATATTAACCTTCAAGAAGGCTTTACCTTCAAGAACTGACAGCACATAGTTAGCATTTTCTGTCTTAAGGATTTCACCCATTGAAGTAATTTTTAAAAAGAAATACCTTGCCCTCACTTCTATAGCATGGAAAGCGTGGCCATTAGTTTGAAAGTTGCAAATAGAATCAAATAGTGAATGATTTAATTGCAGTCTGGATCCATGCAGTAAATGCAGCACAGCAGGCAATCCTGGACAGCCGCAGGATGGGTTTGACAGATCACTGATCCTATCTTTCTTCATGAGCGTTGAATCAGACACCAGTTTTCAAAAAGAATAAGACTGCTGTCAATTCCCGATGAGTGATCTAGCCCAGCCTGCTGGTCTGTCTGTGAAGTCTCCAAGCCGATTAGGTGCTGCAGCGTACATAATGAGTGGTAAATTGGGTTCACTCAGCTGACAGGTCAGCTCTATTCAGTGTGAAGTTACGGATGCAGCAATTGCTGAGACTCTGATTATACACGGGGTGACTTGATTGGAAGAGGCCCACCCAAAGAAGGGAAGCAAATGCAGAGAAGCTTTAGCCCTTTAGCTCGTGGGAGCATCTTTCTGGGTGGCATATTGCTTTTTCCCTTCGCTGTGTATTTTAAATGTATAGCTTTTCCAGATGCACAAGGAAACCACAGCACCAACACCTCTCACTATGGAGTGGGCAATGCCACCTGATATTAGCAGAACAGTTTCAGCAACAAAATCTCAAAATTGTTGCAGCATAGAAGAAGGCTGTTCAGCCCATCATGTCTACAGCAGCTCCCTGAATAAATCATTGTGTTGGTTGTTCTGCAGCTTTCTTGTTGCCACCCTGAAAATTGTCCCTCTTCACGGAGCATTGTGACATATATCTTTTTGAATGCTTCAGTTAAATGTGTCTCCACCTTCCCCACACCCCCCACCCCCCCCACCCCCGCACGCGCGCACGTGCACGCCCGCGCACACACACACACATATATATGCACCTAGCAACGCTCCCTTCCCCACTTCACCCCCAACCTCCCTACTTCCTCCCTTCCCTTTTCCCCCCCCCAACCTCCTCTCCTCCCCCTTCTCCTGCACTTCCTCTCCTCTTCCCCCACCCCAACTGTCCTCACTTCCTCACACCCCCCCACTCTCCTTCCCCATTTCTTCCCTCCCCACCCCGACTCCTTCACTTCCCTATCCCCCTCCTCCCTCCATTCTTCTTCCCAACCCCCTCCCCCACTCTTTCCCTGGCAGTGCATTCCAGATCTTTATCATTCTCTGTGTGTGAGGGGGTGGTGGGGCTTTTTCCCCATAACACTTTTTTTGCTTCTCTTTTTATGCAAATTAATCCTAAATATTCTGTCCTTTCACAAGTGGGATGTTTCCTCCCCGGGGATGAGTATTTGTTACACTGGCCTGTCACGACAGCTTTGCTTTGTGCCCTCAGTTGCACGTGTGTTGCCCTCAGTTGCACGTGTGTTAATGGGGATGGGGGCAGAATCCCCTGCTGGGTTACACCATCCGCATCCAGCACTGCTACATGCTGCATTCCTTCAGTATAACATTCTTGCAGATCTATTCATGCATCTGCTTAGCTTATGTTTTCAAAACACTTCCTACTTGAACTACTGCCCAGCACGTTTAGTATTTTCGTAAAGTACTTTTTTAATGTTGTTTTAAATTCCACCCATGTCCAATGAATTGCCTGGCATGAGTTGTTTCCTGCTGCAACATGACTGCCAGTCAGTTGGAGAAATCGAAGTCTCTGGTGTAGTTTACCCCCAGGCAGCCCGAAGGCTGAATTGACCCTCTTCCCAGGGTGCTTTGTTTCTGAAGCAAAGTAGTGTTGCCCAATCTCCAAGAAGTAAATATTTTAACCTCTTGGATACTAGGTAACTCAAAACAGAAATATCAAGTGTTTTAAAGGGATGTGTATTTCAATACAATTCTTTTCCTATTTATATGTCAAAATTAATTGAAGATGAGGGTATACAGGCTGTTTGCTAGGGAGGGTGGTTGAAGGTGGAGATTATAAAACGGTTACAAACAGAAGTCTTAAGACACCAGATTTGGTGACTCAATACTGTAGAAATTGTAACCTTGCATATTCCATGCATCCAAACCTAGTTTTGATCCTTTTTGGGGGTGACATTAATACTGAATTTTGTGTTCTTTCTGGGAATGTCTGATACTATACACTGTGGAGTGTGAGGCTTGTGCTTTCCAATGAGAAGCATGGTATATTGTGAAAATTCTTCAACATATGTATTAATGCCATTCTAGAGGATTTAATTGGCAATTATAATGCTTGTCATTGTAAAAAGAGCATGTCACTATAATCCCAGAGAGACAACTGGTGGTGGTTTAACCTGAGGGGTCAACATCCCCCAGACGAGAAGAGAGGTTGAGAAGTAGGGACCTTCATAGTGACTTTAGCCAGTACAGGAATTGAACCCAGGAGGTTGGCATCGCTGTGCTTCGCAAACCAGCTATCCAACCAACTGAGCTAACAGACCTCAAATGTCTTGGCTGTCATTGGCTGCCATGATAGTGTTTTGAGCATTCCTAGCAGCCAGGATTGATGGTTTTGAACTACCTGTTATTACATTTTAGTGATTTTGTTTTAAAGTGCTACATTGTCCATTGCAACCTTCCTTGGGCATTTTGAAATAGAGTATGCTGGTCAGCCCTCCTTTTCAGTTGTTCACAAGCTCCCAATCTACCATACCTCATGGTGTTCCATCTTCTCCAACCCTTAAGATATTGAACTGACAATGGTAGCACAAATCAATCTTTTTTCTAACAACCTCAACTGTTGAGCTTCTTTCTCCCCCTCTATGCCTCCCTGTTTTTGCTGTTCTATGGTCTTTAGGCTTTCTGAGCCGGGCGTGTTCTGGCTTCTCCTATTCCACGTTCAGCAGCCAGATTCTCCTGGCAAGGAGTAAATACTCAGAGGGAGCAATAGTGGAGAATTGCCCAATTTTTAATTCTTAAAATTTGGGGAGAAAAGGAGTAGTTTGCTGCTTTCTTGCTGGGAGCATCTGATTATCATTAGGGCGTTCTTTGTCAACCTCTGTCTGTTCAGCTTTGATCTTGAGCATAGGCCCTTCCCTATGATTTGTTTGATTTTCAAATAAGGGGAGGGTGAATGGACCTTCAACTTTGAAGACCCAATGAAATGGGAAATGATAAAACCTCCAGGTATTGTGATGTTTAGGAACTAAGTTGGAGTGGGGGAAGATTCAATAATCTGAGAACATTGCTGAGTATGTTCATTCGTGGTTTACTAAGTGCTATTTGAGGTCACTGGGTTCAAGCCCTATTCCAGGGTTCGAGCCCACTAATGGAGCTGACTCTTCAGCGCAATACTGGGTGGAGAGTTGGAATCATAGATTCCCTGCAGTGTAGGAACAGGCTGTTCAGCCCATCAAGTCCACACTGACCTGAAGAGCATCCTACCCAGACTGAGCCCACTACCCTATCCCCATTACCCCACATTTCCTGTGGTCAATTTACCTAATGTGCACATCTTTGGATTGTGGGAGGAAACCCACACAGACACAGGGAGAATGTGCAAACTTCACACACAGTCTCCTGTGGCTGGGCTCGCTCCTAGGTCCGTGGTACTGTGAGGCAACAATGCTAACCACTGACCCACTGTGCTGTGATAGTTGTCTATTGGTTATATGCTATCTTTTGGATGAGATACTCTGCTGAGTCTGGTTGTTCAATTGGATGAGAGAGATTCATGGAATTGTACTGTACAAAGACCAGGCAGCTATCCCCAGTGTCCTAGCCAATCACTCCCAACACGCATGTAAAGTACTAATAATGCTGGAAATCTGAAGCAAATGCAAAAAAATGCTGGAGAAACTCAGCAGATCTCTTAGAAATAATTTAGATTAGATTAGATTCCCTACAGTGTGGAAATGGGCCCTTTAGTCCAACAAATCCACACCGACCCTCCGAAGAGTAACCCACCCAGACCCATTTCCCTCTGACTAATGCACCTAACCTGTGGGCAATTTAGCATGGTCAATTCACCTGACCTGCACATCTTCGGACTGTGGGAAGAAACCGGAACACCCGGAGGAAGCCCGCTCAGACACGGGGACAACGTGCAAACTCCACACAGACAGTTGCCTGAGGCTGGAATCGAACTGGGACCCTAGTGCTGTGAGGCAGCAGTGCTAATCACTGAGCCACCATGCCTGGAGAGAGAAAAATAGAGTTAACACTGTTTCAAGTCTGTTATGACCCTTTGAAATGGACACATCCTGAACTTGATTTTATGTTGACCCTGTTCCCCTCTCCACTGATACTGACACATCCACTGAGTTTCCCCTCCATCAAAATCTGGCTATTGTCACATTGCTGTTTGTGGGAGCTTGCTGTGTACAAATTGGCTGCCACGTTTTCCATGCGAAAAGAAAAGTACTTCAAAGGAAGCCGCAAAGTGTTGCGCATTCAAACAGAAATAAAACCTTGTAGTTTTCTGGTTTTGGAAATATTTCCAAGGGGTCTGTGTGGTACATTTTAACATGTGGGCCTTTGTACAGAAAAGCTCGGGCTCTTGCTGCTTATGTTAAAGAAGCGTCTGTTTCATTATCGTAAACACGAGCCATTTTTTAATTGGAGAAAACACTGATCTGGATTTTTTTTTAATACAAGGAAACCAGCTAGAGCCGGTCTGTTTTAATCTGTGCAAATCCCCTCTCCTCTGGATGAAGACCACCCGACCAACGTTGTGCAGCTAAAAGGAGAGCTTCTGCCTCGCTTACAATCAACAATGAAATCCCGAGCCACTGACCCTTTAATTGCAGAGAGGATTGCTCAGTGTTTAATTATGGCTGTTGTGCCCAGGGATTGTGGTTAGTCTATTGATTGATGGGTGCATTCTTTAATCTGTCTGCTCACTTCCCATTCCCTGGTACAGTTCAGTCACACATTATATTTTTTCCCTTCTATTTGTTCAGGCTGCTATTTTTGTTATTGCTGTTATTTTCAGAAATTGGTGCCTGGACATATGCACGTACTCTTTCCTCTGCCTCCTGCTAACTGTCTGGTTTGTTGTCCTCCTCATCCATGCTCTTGTGACCTTGACTATTCCACCAAACCCCTGGCTGATCTCTCTCTCTCAACTTGGAGGCTATCGAAAACTGTGCTGTGATGATTTTAGCTTAGAGTAAATCCCTCTTCCCTATCACAGCAGTTGCTGGCAAGCAAGGTCTTGATTTTAAAAACATTCACTGCTTTCAAATCTCTGTGACTTTGCCCCCTCCCTATAAGTTCCTCCAAGCCCTGCACTCCTCCCATTTTAGGCCATTGCACCATCGCTCAACCAGTGGTGTCTGTGCCTTCAGTTATTGGGCCCCAAGTTCTGGACGACTTCCCTACATCGCCAGCAAGGCAAGACCCAAAGTCATGTACAAACAACTCAGTGGTTAGCACTGCTACCTCACAACACCAGGGTCCCAGATTCGATTCCAGCCTCGGGCGACTGTTTGTGTGGAGTTTGCACATTCTCCCCGTGTCTGCGTGGGTTTCCTCCGGGCGCTCTGGTTTCCTCCCACAGTCCAAAGATATGCAGGTCGGGTGAATTGGGCATACTAAATTGCCTGTAGTGTTAGGTGCATTAGTCAGAGGGAAATGGGTCTGTGTGGGTTACTCTTCGGAGTAAAACTACAAATAGTATTTGATTCCATGACCATCTTTCCTCCCAAGGACCGTATTCCATAATAGAATGAGCTGCCAAAGGAAGTAGTCACTGCCACATCACTGGAAATCGTCATCATCAGGATTGTCATTTTCAGCAGGCCATGCCTGTTGTGGCTAGCTCTACCCACCTAAATGTTGGCAGAATATGGTTATCAGATTGCTGGCGCAACTAAAGCAGAATCTCCTTATGTTGCTTTCCTCCTTTTTATGACACTTCTTTAAAACCTACATATTTGACCCAACACTTGGCCATCTGACCTAATGCCTGCTGAATCCCAGAGTTATGTTTTTCTGTTTTTTTTTAATGGTTCTGTGAAGCACCATGATGTTTCTTTACATTGAAGTTGCTATCGAAACAGAAATGGTAGTGCTGGCCCTCCTGTGTTAACAGCATCCTGTGCTGGGACTTGGCTTGCACAGTCAATCGGATTTGGTTTCAGCTGAAACACTTGGAGCAAGTGTAGCACAACCGATGGACTTGAAGCAATTTTCAAACACGTGCCACTAAGCAACTCGGAGCTTATCGTAAGCTAAGTGGTGAAGTTGGCTGATTGCACATACTGCCTTTTAAATCCTCCCTGTTTCATCGGGGTTTCGTACACACTGTCTTGCCTCTTGTGGCATTATACACATTTGCTAGGGATTGTAGCCCATTGTGTTATTTATTTGTTGGCTTGACCCTATTTCTTAAATGTCACTTGGAAGTTCGACTGTCAATCTGTAGTGAAGTTGCAATGGGTTTCCTGGGTTGGGATGGGAGCCAATGAGCTACTGTCTAACTGTTATGTAGAAAAACTGATAGAGCTGGGTGTCAGTGGATTTTAGTGGTGAATAAATCTTAGTGGAATCAGTGCAAACATGACCAGCTGATTAAAATAGGGGCAACTATCTCAACAGAGACAGCAGCCAGGTTTCCCTTACCTACCCCCCATTTACTTTCCTCCTCTTGAAAGAGTTGATTCACATTGGATACCATCTAACTAAGTGAGCATTCCCACTGAAACAGCCTTCACATAGTGCTGACTGCTTTAATAAATGTCGGGCCCTGTAGCTGAATCTGAGCACCTCCCCCTAGGACATGTGTACTTGCACTTGAAAATGTGGATTGCTGAGTGGGATCTGTTACCAGTATTTACCAAACCTTCCTAACGCCCCTGCACCCACACCCCAATTCCCCAAACTAAACCCTACAGGTGGCAGGGAATTAAAGCAGGGATTATGTTTGTGACTCAGTAATGACTGGGCCATTAAGAGACTTGAAAGAAAAGTTAGTAACTTTCTGGAGCTCAGGAACCTAGCAGAGCTTGGAGAAGACAAGCTAATGGAAGTGGGGAATTTGACCCAAGGTGCTGATTTGTCTGCTGACCTGTACCAATCATGAAGTGTGTCCAACTTGTCACCCCATACCTCTCCTTTACACTCTCCACTTTTCTGTCACCAGGTCAATCTTCTCCCCTGTCTCTGCACCTATCACTCCATTCTCCCATGGGTGTTTAAACCAATCGTCCAAACTTCCTCCATCTTGATGCTCAATTGCTTTCTTTGACCGCCTCAATTTTCAAAAACACGGTGGGGGGGAACCCAATAGTGATCATGCCCTGTGCAAACTTCCTGCCGCACAAATCCATGTAAATGGTCACTATGTTGGGGAGCTCCGGAAGCTGCAATGAGATATTGTGTAACTCTGAGTCTCTCCATCTTAAATGCATACACCAAAGAGAGTAGCAGCTTGGAGCACTGCCAAACTGACCTAATTCTGACCCTTCTTTGATTGTTGCTTTTTTTTTAAAGCGCGCTATTGTTGGAGTTGTGCTTAAACATGAGGCCTGGCAGGAACTGAAGAAAACAGCCTGTGGCCTTTGTTAGTATTAAGGACAGAATTCTGATCTTGAGGCCATACAGTGAAGTGGACAAAGTCACCATGCAGCATCCCTGATTGAAGGGCTTATGGCCAAAACGTCGATGCTGCCTGACCTGCTTTTCCAACACCACACGCTCGATTCCTGTTTCTCCAATGTAGCAATGGTCTCGAGTGAACTGCTCGCAGCGTGGTCAAGCTAGTCAGGGTACATGTACATGGACCCCTATATGAAGGAATATTTCATGGGTTTGTTTTTCCCTCTTTTATCACTAATATAGACCGGCTGTTAGAACTGGATTAATAGCTTTGAACCTTATGTATTTATTGGATCTGTTACTGCCAAGCAAGATCAGTACACACACTTTAATAGTGTTTGCTTAATGATCAGATAAACCAAATGTTTTGCTCACCACGTGGATTTTTCATTAACAGGTTTCCACTGCACTGGGACCAGAATCTTTCCAAATGATGTACAAAGTCTAATTCCTTTTGAAAATGTGAAACATAACGTGCAATTAACCCTTCACCTGCTGAAATCCGTTTCTTTTGTCCGAATTATGTCTGGTCAACCAGTTGCATACAAAACTCTCCTGATGCATTTTGTTAATAGGATTGGGTAAATCTGTTTATCTGCAAAATGTGCTGTCAAAGCAGGACAGGCAGAAATACTTCTAAATGCCTGTGCTAATGGGGTTCAATAAATTTAAAATCGCAGGAGACTTGGGTGGACCATAATGGCTTAATAAAGTCTTCATGAGTTTGAACTCTTTCTTTTTTTTGGAAAATATTCTCCTCCCAAAATGTTTTCAGAACTAACCACAAAAATAACCCTTTCTTGCTTTTGCTTCTGATCCATTGGAAATCCAATATTTTGATTTTGAAGCCATATCAGCTGCTTCACCAGGAGAATGTAAAGATAGACTGGAGACTGAACACATGGGGACATTTCAATAGCAACTTGAGTCTAGTTTGGTGTGTAATTTATCCTTTTATCGGAAGCTCTGCATGTTTCAGGGAGTCAGGTGGGTAATAAAAATCTCATTATCGCAACAGAGAGGTCCAGTATCCTTCAATTATCAACCATTACTTAACTACCCTCAAAAATATATTATTCAATCATTCATCATATCTTAAGTTGTGCTGTGTGCTGTTTCGATCCCACATCCCTCACAAATCAGCCTTGTATTTGCCAGCCTACAGTAGCTTCCTCTATGCTTGTATTTTAAAATTTTTCATCCTTGTTTCAAATTCTTTTCAGGCCTGCACTCCTCCGTCCCTCGCTGTACCTCCACTTCTCACTAACTTCCTTCAGATCCACAGTGCTCTGAGAATTCTTAAACTCCACAATTGGTGCTTTCAATTATTCAGATGCTAAGCTTGAAGAATCCACCCCTAAACCTCTCTGCCAACTTGGTTAAAAGTTGCTCCTTTTAAATCAACCCTTTTGTCCACCTGTCTTAAAGTCTTGTGTGGCTCATGTAGCGTCAAGTGCTCCTCCTGTTTTAAGTGTAGCTACTGAGCATGTGCAAAAGGCATTGGATGTCAGTTTATATGTGGACAAGTGTGAGGTGATGCACTTTGGATGGAGTAATCTGAATGCAAAGAACTGGGCTAATGGTAAGATTCTTGGGAGTGCAGATGAGCAGAGAGATCTCTGTGTCCACGTACATAGATCCCTGAAAGTTGCCACACAGATTGACAGGGTTGTTAAGAAGGCATGAGTGTGTTTTGGCCTTTATTGATAGAGGGATTGAGTTCCAGAACCAGGAGGTTATGCTGCAGCTGTACAAAGCTCTGGTACGGCCACACTTGGAGTATTGTGTACAGTTCTGGTCACCACATTATAAGAAGGATGTGGAAGCTTTGGAAAGGGTGCAGAGGAGATTTACTGGGATATTGCCTGGTATGGAAGGAATGTCTTACGAGGAAAGGCTGAGGGCCTTGAGGCTGCTCTTGTTAGAGAGAATGAGGTTGAGAGGTGACTTGATAGAGACATACAAGATAATCAGAAGGTTAGATAGGGTGGACAGGGAGAGCCTTTTTCTAAGTATGGGAATGGCAAATACGAGGGGACACAACTTTAAAGTGAGGGGAGATAGATAGAAAACAGGTGTCAGAGATAGTTTCATTACTCAGAGAGTAGTAAGGGTATGGAATGCTTTGCCTGCAACAGTAGTAGATTCGCCAAGTTTAAGTGCGTTTAAGTCGTCATTGAGCAGGCATATGGACGTACATGGAATAGTGTAGGTGGGATGGGCTTCAGATTAGTATGACAGGGCGGCGCAACATCGAGGGCCGAAGGGCCTGTACTGCGCTGTAATGTTCTAAGTTCATATGGAACTGGAAGCGGAGTCCTCTCTTGGCACACCTTATACAGTTATGTTTAATGAAGCTCTGGGACAGTTCCGTCCCCTCACTGCTGTCTCATACTAAGACAGCTTGGTATCATGTTTTATCTTATTATTGCTCCTGTGGGAGTGTCTGGTGATTGAATATTGAAGATGCTATCTAAATGCAATTTGTTGGTCCTGACTGGGATCTTGTCCTATGCAATGTCCAGCCTTATGTGTCCATATAATGGTCACTGCACTTGGGGTGCTTCTGAAGCACTTGGAGCTGCAATGAGGTACTGTGTAACTCTGAGTCTCTCCATCTTAAAATATATGCACCCCAAAGAAAGTAACAGTTCAATGCACTGCACAATTAATCTCATTCTGGCTCTCTCCATGCATTGATACAGTTTTTCTTTTAATTGGGCTGATTACTGATGTGCAGCATCCACCATGGTAATGTTTCACAATGCTGTTGTAACTACCTGGATAAGTGGAGCGAATCTCTGGATTAATCTGCCCTGTGAAATGGATCTCCAGCAGTGAACAAAGAAAAATCAAAATTAGAATTTTGATCCACAAGGCAAGAGATTTTTCTTAAGGGGTAAAAATCAACAAGAGCTCTTCAATAGATAGCAGTGTTTAGGACGTTCCAAAGCTTTTCCAGTCAGAGTTGCATTTGAAATGCAGGTGCTGTTGTGTTGCAGGAAAGTCTCTTTGGATATAACAAGATCACACCAGTAGCAGGAAATGATGGGTGAGCAATTAACATGCTCTTGCTTGACAAACACTTTCTGGGCCACTGAGAGGACTCCTGCTTTTCTCCAAGTTGTGTTTTGTATCTTTCGTGGTCCTCTGTATAGTATTCTATAAGTGAACTCCTAATCCCTCCATTCCCTCCTTGGAATATCACTCTGGGTTATTTGTTGAAATACCTACAGCAGAGCTTGTTTTGAGTGGCTGAGTTATAAATGTCAGCCAACGTGGTATGGAGTGGCTGTCCAGTGAGGAGAGGTCGAACACGTTGGATCTGTACTTGGTGGAATGTGGGGAAAGTGATAGGTGGCCTTATTGAAACATGCAGAATTCTTGGAGGACTTGACAGGGTAGATGCAGAGAGGTTGTTTTCCCCTTGTGGGAAAGTGTAGGACCAAAGGGGATAATCTCAGAATAAGGGATCGCACATTTAAGGCAGACATAGAAATTTCTTCAGAGCTGAGAATCTGTGGAATTGTTTATCTGAGTACTGTTGAGGCTGGATCATTAAGTATATTTAAGAAACAAAATAGGGTGGAAAAAATTGGAGTAATTCAAGGCTGAGGTAGATACTTTTAAGGGAATCGTAGGTAATGGGGTAAGGGCAGGAGAATGGATTTAGGATTATTGGGAGAATGGTATGGAATGGTAGAGCAAACTTGATGGATTGAATGATCTGTTTCTCCTACATCTTAGGGAAGCTGGCAACATCCCATGCTCATCTTTGAATAGTCCTGTAAGGGATTTCTCTCCACTTGGTTGGTTTAGTGTTCTTTCTTCAAATCCAGTGCTCACTTCACCAACTCTGGTGGTGGAGAGTGGGTGCATGATATTGAAAGGAGACCCAGGGCTTGAAAAAACACTTACCAGCCCTTACAACTTTCTGAAAGGTTTTTATATTGCTTGTATGTTTTGTATTTCACTATATTAGCACAACATAGTTACTTTACACAGAGGGTGGTAGGTGCCTGGAACGTGTTGCCAGCAGAAGTAGTATAGGCAGGCCCAGCAGATTCATTTAAGATGCATCTGGACGGATGCATGAGTAGGTGGGGAGCAGAGGGATGCGGATGCTTAGGAATTGACCGACAGGTTTAGACAGTAGATTTGGATTGGCTCAGGCTTGGTGGGGGAGGGCCGAAGGGCCTGTTCCTGGGCTGTAAAGTTTCTTTGTTCTTTAATATCAGATGTCTGGCCTGCTAGAAATGGGAGATTTGTTTCTTTGTGTGGTTTTATTCAGCTTAGTTGACAATCAGAGGCAAGGAAACAAGGTCAGACTCCTGAGGGGTTGAGATTCAACTTCAGCTGAAGAACCGCTTTCGCTGATTTTCTTGTGATTATTGTTGATTCTTTGGGAGTGTTATAAAGCATCTATTGTGCATTTCTTTTGGGTGAAAAAAGCTGACATCATTGGTTTCTGGATAATTGTGACAGATACTTGGGAATGAATGGAAAGGGAAGGACAGTTTTTGTAGTCAATAATTTGGAAGGCAAAAAATTCTCAACATAAGCTCCCTGTGAGTGGCGGTGCCAGGCTGCTTAAGGTTAGCATGACACATTCTTTGATGTTGAGCTCAACTGTTTCATTCATACTCCTGAGTCTGGCTGTGACCATCATCAATTGCATGTTGCCTTGGAGGAGTCAAATCTTCAACTCTTTCACACAGAGAGACTGCTCCAAGCACACTCCCTTGAAATACTAAGCAGTTAGATGCTAAATTTACTCAGGCATTTGTCCAGGAGTGCCACCATTATAGCAATCTGTCTATGATGAGCTAATACAAGGGGAATGTTCAACTAAATCTGGGTTAGTGCTAATGTTTGTATCAGAGGCGCTAGCACACTGTGTATGTGTGTGAGAACAGTTGGCATTGGGTGGCAGTAATCGCTCACTAACTAGTATGGTGTGCCACCTGCCACTGGCCATCGGCCCTCTGTGGCCTAGGAACCTGATCCTAAAGCCACGTCTCCAACCACACATTTGGAAGGTATTTCTATGACGTGGAATTGGACCCTGGCCTTGAGATCACTAGCATTGCTTTCTCCAATTCCTTTTCCATACCTCATCTTCCCGACGCGCATTCGCACAGAGTTGTGTCACTTCATACAGGAGGCTCCTCGAAGCAGACTTCCTCTAAACAAAGGTCTCCCATGCATTAACACTTATGCCACATTTCTTGAGAAATGCAATAGTTGGTATATGGAGTTATTGTTGCAGATCAGCCATGATCTCTGTGAAGAGTGAAATAAGCTTGATGGATAAATGACTTGTCTCTGAACTGGTGGTGAGCTGAAACAGTCTTTGAGATACTAGAACATTTTAAATATGTGACTACAGTCAGCCTTTCCTTCCTTCCTGTAAATGTTTCTAATTGTTTGAAATTCCATTGTGCTTGAGCAGTATAATGTACAAAGTCCAAAACTCTATTTATTGTCACCACTGAATGTTACCAGTTAATTCATTATTTTTGTGTGTGCAATGCTCAGCAACTAAATCTGCTGTCTCATTAAACAGCACACTCCTTTTATGCTAAACCATTTATTAAACATTAATTATATCTCAGCTGAAATATTGCGTCCAGTTCAGGGCACCATTTCTTTAGAGAGAGAATGTTGAAGTCCTAAAGACTGCAGAGGAGAAAGGCAAAAATAGTAGCAACGATGAGGGAGTCACATTACATTACGTGACTGAAGCTAGAATTGCTTAACTTGAAGGGAAAGTTCAATGAAGATTTAATAGGTCTTGCCAAGTCACATTGGCTTTTATAGGATAGATGGGGTGAAGCTGTTTTAAACTAGCAGAAGAGTTAATAGCTGGAGGATGAAGATTTTAAGGTCTTTGGCAAAAGAGCTGTTGTAATTTGGTTTAAACTGCCTAAAGGGGTGACCAAAGAAGACTCAATGATGACTTTCACGAGCAGCAGATATATGGGAGAACCTGCCTTTTGCCAAGCTACTCAACATTGAGAACTGGAAGTTTGTTGCCACTCCTTCATTGTCACTGATTACTGTGTCCATCCCCATCCCTTACTCTCCAAGTTCTGCAACAGTGCAAGAAGGCAGCTTGTCGTCATTTTCCCCAAGGACAGTTAGGGATGGACAATACATGCTGGCCTCTTCATTGATGCCACATTCTATGAACAAATCAGGGAAAACTGAATGAGGCACAGATTTAAAAAGGAAGATAGCTGCAAGGTCAACAGAGATAAAGTAGGGCTTTGGGATTAATTAATTTGTTCATTTAGATAACTGATTTGAACACCGTAGGCCACATGACTGTTTCTTC
Organism: Chiloscyllium punctatum; assembly: GCF_047496795.1. Classification (NCBI taxonomy): domain Eukaryota; kingdom Metazoa; phylum Chordata; class Chondrichthyes; order Orectolobiformes; family Hemiscylliidae; genus Chiloscyllium; species Chiloscyllium punctatum. The sequence goes on along the minus strand of NC_092762.1, from coordinate 75,853,489 downwards.
TTAAGATCTTCTGATTTTATATCATCTCCTGAACTTGAGTTTTAACTTGAACTAGATGATGTTACAGAGTCAGATGATTGTGGACCTGAACCCACAGTCCAGACTTGAGGCCGGTGCTGCATTGCTGAAAGGTCTGAGGGCCATGACCTTCAGATGAGATGTTTTTGAGAGTTTTCTCTTTTTAATAGTATGATCTCTTCCAGCAAATGACAGACCTGTGAGAAATTATGCAAAGTGTGGATGGGTGGGAGAGAGCTGTTCGGCCGTAAAGTCCCCATTATGATGGCTGGTTCGTGCTTGTAGCACCAGCTGGTTTTCTGTCTTCTGTCTATTTTGGGTTTTATCCCAAGATCCTGACTATTTGCTCTGTGCCAAAAGATGCCAACCAATGTAAGGGCAAACAGAAAAACCATGATCCAACACAAATTAACTGGTCGTTTATTTTATTGTTGTTTATGAATCCCCCACTATCAATATCCGAGGGGTTAACTGAACTGAACAGCCAAATAAATAAACAAAAGCAGGTCAGAGGCTAGGAATACTGCAACTATGAATCCCAGCTCCCACCCCCAAACTCCCCAAAGCCTACAAGGCACAAGTCAGGAGTGTGCTGGAATACTCCCCACCTGTCTGAATGAGTGCAGTCCCAACAGCACACTGTAGAAGCGCAACACCATGTGAAACAAAGCAGCCTGCTTAATTGACACTGTATCCACAAACATTTGCTCCTTCCACCACCATCAGTCGCAGCAGCTAGCGACAAGATGCAGAAATTCACCAAAAATCCTTAGTGCCTTCCAAACTCATGACCACTTCCATCTAAAAGGCAGTAAATACATGGGGGGACCTACTGCCAACTATTGCTCTCTAAGCCACTAAACCATTCTGACGTGGAAATAGATTGCTGTTCCCTTGGTAGTGCTGGGCCAGAATTCTGGAATTGCCTCCTTAATGACTTTGTGGACAAAACTACAACATGTGGTCTGGCACAGAAGGTAGCTCATCATCTCCTCAAGGGCAATAAGTGATGACCCAACAGTGACGACCACATTCTATAAGTGAATATTTTTAAAATGCTATGAAACTATAAAACAAATGGACTTTGTACTTGTTGATCTTAATGGTTTTGATTTAAATATGCTTGCATGAATATTGTCTTTCATGGTCACTGGGCATCTCAAAAATACAAAGGGAAGTGTGATAATGACCTGGTAATCTAGTTTTGTAATGTTGATTGAAGGATAAATATTAGCCAGGACATTATGGACAACTCTCCTGCTTCTGTCTGAAATAGGGCCATGGTATCTTTTACATGCTGTCCAAGCAGCAGAGGGAGTTGGGGGTGGGTACTTTGGTTTAGTGTTTCATTGAAATGTGCTTCCAGGTGAGTTTGCCTTTCAGTGCTTCAAACATCCAGGAAAAGTCAACCACATGGGTGACCAAATGGCAGGTGGGGAGTGAGAATGTAGCCCCTGTACGTGGAATTGACAGGACTGGTGTGAATCTGTCTGCCATCAACAGCACCTCCAGAAACCACTTGCGATTGGAGGTGCAGTCATGGAACTAAATTACAGCATCTTGGGACTCACTGGGGAAGCTAAAGCTGCCTTTTGTCAGGGCTATAGATTGGGGACTTTTGCATTTTTACCAGGGAGTGGAGGGAGATGGAGACTGAAAAATCAGGGACTAGGGAGCAAGGCTGCAAGGGAGGAGAAGAATGCTCCAAAGCAGTGGGGACCATTTTAAAACTGTCAACAAAGAAATATCCAATAAACGGGGAGCCAGGACAATTTGGAATAGCAAGCTAACGAATTCACAATTACATGTGGAATCTCTAGTTTAAGGTTCTTGAATTTGGAGCTCTGAGATTAGTAAAGAATGCCATGGGTGCAAATATACTGAATGCTGTCAGTTGTTAAATTTAAATCTGAGAAAGTGTTGTAACTGTCAGGCTCCAATGTTGTATTGTTATAATTGTAATGGAAATGCATTAGTTGTGATCTTACCACTCTGCATTTGGTGTGGTTAAGGGGTGGATTTTTGTGTGTAAAATTCAGTTATTTTGAAAATGCTTTATTGTTTCTAACTTACACGTGATGTCTTGTGCCAGTTCAATGGTGTCTAGGAAATGAATGGTTTTGTTGTTTGTTGCATTGGAGAGTTAATGATTTGTTGAGGATATTGATGAATTCTTCTCAACTTGTTTCTGAGTGTCTAAATGTCCCATGTGTCAATATAAGGACAGGAGTTGTTACTAATTGACTGCATTACCTAATGAAAGAATTAGTGAAAATCAAAAAGTCGCCCCCAAGCTTGCAAATGTGGAAAAAGAATTATTATTTTGGGCCCTGACCTCGGACAATGCAATCCTCCCTTAAAATTGTATTGGAGTGTCAGCCTTGGTTTTTATATTGAAGTCCAGAGTTGGGACTTGAACCCAGAACCTTGTGGTTCCGTCGTAAGGACCACAGTTTTCATATTGAATTTCAAGTCTGTCTTTTTCCACTTGCCCTGTTCCCTCAACAATACTCCAATTGCATGCAGCAGAAATCTGCCAAGGAACAATGAAATGGCTGGGTGACGTACGTATGCTCTGAAGTGCTGTTCAAAGAAGAAATCTGTCTTGAGAGATTAGAACAAATGAGCTGAGCTCAGTACAGCCAGCTACTTCCACGAAGCCTTGTTATCCAGCTTCAGCTTCTTGTCTGATTAAGGCTGTGAACAGACCAAGTTAAAAGAGCAATTCTCAGCCTAGGCTATAGGTTATCCAAATCTACAGTAGTGAACTTTTAACTGGCCTTGAGCGGTATTGATGTAAAGGGAAGCTGGATAGGTACATGAAAGTGCAAGTAATATAAGGATTCTATTAGTAAATAGTGGAGACTGGTTATCCAAGTAACTGTTTGGTGTGGAGGAAGGTCCCATGTTGACCAACTTTAACAGTGGTGATCAGTGTTGGTGTTAGCTATTGTGTAATTGCCTTGCATGTAAAGGATGGCTATTTGGGCAAGGACTAGAACCCAAGGAGCTAGACCCCAGCAAGAAACCTAAATGCCTCCACAAAGACTGGGACAAAATGGAGAGGGGAAGCAGGAAATGGCCTTGGGAATTTCTACTTTGCAAATTAAGCAATTGTCGAATGCCTGTGTGACAGTTGCTAGGCAGTTTTATTCTGGTCCCAGATGATGGTTTAAGGCCAGTTTGTTGTCAGGGGCTTCACAATGAATGGTAAGTGCACTCCAGGGATTCAGGGCAGTGTTGACCTTCATATTGAAGTGCAGTGCTCAAAGCCTCCTTTGATAGTTGTCTGTGGTGTTGTCACTGAGTAGCCTTGTCATCTACTGTAGGTGTGTTTGTGTGTTTTATGTACAATTGTATCTGTCATGGGGGGGTAAGCAAAAAAAACACCCAGTGCTGGAAATGGCCACATTGTGCTAATGCTTGATCTTGTTTCTTGAAATGGAATTAACAGCCACAAACTCAGAAATAAAATGAGCTGCACTTTTTCAATGTGAGGTGAGGATGGGTTTGCCAAGAAGAGAAATAAAACGTACACATTTATTAGAAGTGGAAGGCTCCAGTGAATGTTCATGCTAGTCTATCACTGCTCGGTGATTAATCGTTTACAAGAAGGCTGTAATCATTACATCCTTACTGCCTACCTTGGAAGATCAATGAGATTTAGTAAAGCATATTATCACTGAGGGAACTGCTAATTCAATCAGGCCCTGATGTCCTGGCTACAGCAGCAGTTCAGTGCCTGTCTGGAAAATAAGTGGTGCGATTAGCAAAGCAATTTGCGGTCTCTGCTCCCATTGTCATAGCAACAGTGGTCAGATCGGTCCAGTTTCCAAGTATCTAAATAAAATTAAGACGCTTCAGCAAATAACTGTCTTCAGGCCATTATTCAGATCTCTCAATCTGCCTGTAATCTCTGCTCTTTGTTCTTCTCCTGGTATGAGCTGACAGCTCAGTGGAAAAAGATTAACTCTTGGTGTGCTGCAGCCTTGCTTCATGACTGATCTCTCATTCCAAATACAGTATTGTGTGCTCATGAAAGTGCAAATGAATTGGTGCTGCTGCTGCCAGATGGGATGTTCAGGAGAATGTTGCTGTGCTAAGGTTTAGCATTTGGAAAGAGTTGGAACTTTGGAAATCACTGTTTCTGGTGCTCCAGCCACTGGAGGCACAAGTTTCTGTCTGCATGATTCATTTCAATGAAGCTTCATACTTCGGCTGTCATGAAGCGGATGGATAAACCGGTTTAGCCGCATGCTTCTTGCGTCTCAAAGGTATTATCTCAGAGGGGTTGACTGAAGAGGAGAGATTTGTGGCTACTGCAGTCATTGGTTGAACTATCTTGCCTTCCCAATTCAGACACCATTCATCCCATCTCTTACCTGTCCTCAGCCATTTACTATTTCTAGGGGTGTTTGCTTCCCCTACTGTAACAGGAAGGCCATTTCAAATGCTTCACTCTGTGACCAGCTTTAGTCCATGGAAGTGTAGAAACGGGGCAGCAATTCAGACCCTCAAGCTATTCTGTCATAGAATCCCTAAAGTGTGGAAGCAGGTCATTTGGCCCATCAAGTCTACACCGACCCTCCGAGAAGCATCCACCCAGACCCACTCCCCTACTCTGTAACCCTGCATTTCCCATGGCTAATCCACCTAGCCTACACTTCTCTGGATACTGAACAATTTTTATTATGGCCAATCCACCAAGCCTACACGTCATTGGTAGGAAACAGGAGCACCCAGAGGAAACCCACGCAATCATGAGGGGAATGTGCAAACTCTACACAGACAGTTACCAGAGGATGGAGTCGAACCCAGGTCCCTGTCGCTGTGAGGCAGCGGTGCTAACCACTGAGCCACCGTGCTGTCCTGTCATTCACTTAGATCACAATCGACTTGTATCTTGTCGTCTTCTACCTGTTTTTTGGGTTTTATAACCTTTAGTACCCTTGCCTGATAATCTAGTGATCTCAATTAATTTCTAATAACCCTGCCTCAACAGCTCTTTAGGATAGTTAGCTTGAAACTTTTACTGTCCTTGTGCGTGAAAAGTGCTTTTGACTTTACTCTGAAATGAGCTAGTGCTAATTTGTCATGACCCCTTGTTCTGGAAGGAGCTTATCTCCCTCTTGTTCTGTCCCATCAGCTTCAGCCTCATTAGTACAAGCTCCCCTCATTTGACACACAGCCCCAGCATCATTTTGGAGAACCTACAATTACTGCATCCAGTAATCCTAAACAAATCTTTAATAAATTTAAGCCCCCATATTTTACTATCATGCAATTTAAACCCAATAATTAACGCTTTCCCTTCATCCAAGTTAAATTCTAAGATTAAAATGTTGGGAAGTTGGGCTTCCAAACATTTATCCTACAAAGTGCATATCATCTTATAACATGAGTCCATCAAGGGTATGGGGACAGAATGGTTAATTGAGACTGGGGCATGTGTGAGGATAGGCACTGATATGGACTATCTGAAGCAAATGGAAGACTCTGTTATCTTTAGTTCTAGTGGTAAATGCAACCACTTCAGTAGAGTTCCTAAGGGATCATCCAAAGATGATGATTATCCACTCAAATCGTCTCTTTCTTCTAAAGCCCCACAGTTTGGCAGTATAAAATCCCTAGAATCATAGAATCCCTACATTTCGGAAACAGGCCCTTTGGCCCAAGTCCACACCGACCCTCAGTATTCCACCCAAATCCAATCCCCTACCCTATTACTCTACATTAACCCCTGACTAATGCAGCATCCTAAACACTCTGGGCAATTTAGTGTGGCTAATCTACCAAACCTGCACATCTTTTTGGATTGTGGGAGGAAACCGGAGCACCTGGAGGAAATCCATGCAGACTCTGAGAATGTGCAAATTCGACATAGACAGTTGCCCAAGGCTGGAATTGAACCTGGATACCTGGTGCTGTGAGGCAGCAGTGCTAACCACTAAGGCATCGTCCTGCCCCTAAATCATGACTACACACCTGGTCAGTATGGGGATTTAACCCATAACTTTGGTATTATTAGCACCACACTCTAACCATCAGAACTAACTGACCATAGGCCACTTAGCCCATCGTGTTGATGCTGGCTCCTTTGTAAGAGCTAGTGTCACTTCCTGATGTACCTTATGGCCCTGCAAACCTTTCCCCTTCAAGCATTTATCCAATCACCTTGTAGAAGTTGAGATTAAATCTGCCTTCTCCATCCTTTTGAGCAGTACATTTCCAATCATTATAACTCATTGTGGTCTTCTGTATTTTGTGTTCCTCTGAAGTACCTTAGGATTTTTAATCTTTCTGTCAAAAGTGCTATATAAATGCAAATCGGCGTAACATTGAATATAATTCTCTTCATCCTATCTCTTTTGTGCATTTGTATAATTCTATTCCGCTTAACTTAGTTGTTGCTTAACTTGAACCTGGCAATCTACATATTTGGTTTCAGCTGATTTCACCCATTTCTATTTTTTAAAATTTAAAGCTTGTAGAAAGGAAGCAATCAGTTCTGTTCTTTTTAAGTTTGATAAATAGGAAAAGGACAGGGGCGGTAGGAACTGTGATAATTTAACAAGTATGCAATCCATTTTGTCTTTAGTATCTTATAGTTGATCTTGTATTCTAAAAATGGGAGTGGGGTGAAAGGTTTTAAGCCTAAATTAGTAATGACTTCCAAAAAAATCTATAAAAAGGAGAGGGAAGAAAAGGGTCACCTTTTATAAATGAGAGAGGGAGCTAAAAGTCAGAGCTTCAAGTGCAATTTGAATGGAGCAAATTAACTCTGTCCTTTGAGACACAATATGCTATTTTATGGTAGAGGAAAGAAATTGTCAATTTTGTTAAACTCTCCTCAGGAGTGGCTGCAGACCACCCAAACTCTCATCATTTGGCATCTTTAACACTTAACTCCCGCTGATGGATTTGAAGTCAAACCCCAGAGGTAATAGGCAATGTTCTCATAGCAGTGCCACTCCTCCCCTGATAGCACAACAATCACATTAAATGCTCATTTCCATTTAAAATCATTTTGCCTTTTCTCTGCTGTAATGTATTGCAGCTTTTAATTTGTATTGTGAGGAATGTTCTGTGGTTCATAGGTAGTGGGTGGAAATGAATGTCGATAGAGAATGAACTCTTACAGCAGTTGATATTGAATACGCTGGGATACAAGTGACCTTAATGTGAGCTTTTTCATATAGTAATTTGCAGTGCGGAGACTTTTTTTAATGGGGTCGCTCAAAAATAAATTAGCTTAAGGAATATGAAATCCATCTTGAAATAAAATTAAACTTTTAAATGTGCATTTTCTTCAAATGTTGGGAATAAAAAACAGCGATGGTGAAATGCTCTCAGTCCAGTATCTTCGAGCACTTTATGAATCAAGTGTTTTTGAATGCTGCAATAAAATTCAAACTGCAGCAGCCAATTTATGCACAGTAAGGTCTCACCAATAACAGAGACTGACAAGTTTCAGTTTTATTTTGTTGCTTAAGAGCTAATTGGCTAAGATCATGGAGGCTTCTCCTTTTCATGTTTGGAATGGAGCTTGGGATCTCTTATGCCCACCTGAATGCGTACAGGGCTCTGGTTTAACTACTTAGTTAAAAAAACGTGTTGTTGCACAGGATTGTCAGACTGAATTTGTGTTCTTGACAGTTCAATGGTCTTGAACCCAAAACTTTCTGATCTCAAGTTGTTAAAGTTACACCCCATCTGCTCATTAAGTAAAGGATGAAAGATCCAATAGAGTCTTTTCAGGAAGAGTAAATTGTCTCCCATTGCCCTGGTCAGTGTTTCTCTCTTGATCAACATCACAGGAAAATAAATTAGCTGATAGCTCTTTGATTGTGACCTTACTTTGTATGATTAGTTACTGTACTTGTCACCTAACAGTTCGTAAACTACACATAATTAAACAATTAATTATGAATTGCTTTGAGGCATTGAGGCTGCATTACTTGTCAATTTGTTTGTAAAGTTGAACAAGATGTTGTTCTGGCAGCTGTTAGTAAGGCTAAGACTTCAGATTCCCATCGTGCACAAAATGGCAAACAAATAACAAAAGGTTAAGCACACACAGCTTGTGTTGTACTGCAGAAACCTTGGACCGGGTGTGCAATGCATCCTATCACGGCCAGTCTTAGATTTGGAAGATGTTGCAATGGCTTTTGCTTTTCTCCTAAGTGGCACAATTTTTATTGAAAAGGGCTTTTGACAGCAAACCTAGAAGAAGGAGTGGTACCATAGAGAAGTGTTTTTACCAGGAACCTTTACTAACCCTACAATCTTTTCTCCCTGACAGCTCTGAACTGAGGGAGTGAAATGATTTGTCACTTTATGGGCTGATTTACTTTTGCTGACAGTTGTAATTGGGGTTAGTTTAAGCTGTGTGGAAAGAATGTTGGCTGGGACCAGTCCTACCAGTTTTGTTGCTGAGCAGTTTCTAATTATCTGTTTAGTTGTTGGTGGTTTGAGCTCCAGTTGACATGGTTCCAGCTGATGGTAATAATTAGACAAGTCCGATTCCTGAGTGAAACCTTGCTTTAGAGATCATTGTCACTGAGTCCTTGGGTCATACGGTATGGAAAAGGACCCTTCAGTCCAACTCGTCGGTGCCAATCATTAATCCAGTCCTGTTTGTCAGCCATGGGCCCCTATCCTTCTAAAGCCTTTCTGTTCGTCCACCCATCCGGATGCCTTTTAAATGTTGTAATTGTACCTTCCTCTGGCAGCTCATTCTATGCCCACACCACCAACTTCTGTATGAAAAAGTTGCTCCTTAGGTCCCTTTTGAATCTTTCCCCTCTCCCCTTTTAAACCTATGTCCTTTAGTTTTGGATTCCCTTACCCTGGGAAATGACCTTGTCTATTCACCACATTCATACCCCTCGTGATTTTATAAACCTCAGCCTCTGAGGCTCCAGCGAAAATAGCCCCAGCCCATTCAGACTCTGCCACAGCTCAACCCCTCCAACCCTGGCAACATTCTTGTAAATCTTTTCCGAACCCTTTCAAGTTTCACAACATCTTTCCTGTAGCAGGGAGACCAGAATTGAATGCAATATTCCAATAGTGGCCCAACCAATGTCATGTATAGCCACAACATAACATCCCAACTCCTATACTCAATGCACTGACCAATAAAGGCAAGTGTACCAAACATTCCCTTTACTATCCTGTCTACCTGCGATAGGTTTGCTTACCATAGTGGTCAGCAACTGAACATGCTCTCACAAAGCTGTTAATATACTTTTAACAAAAGAGCATATGTTTATAATATGAAAGGTGGGGAAGGAAGCTGCAATAAATGACTCCTTTGAAATGTTTCACACGGTAAAAATAATTCGGCCGTTTTCCACAGTAATATCCTTTACGGACACTCAATCCCAATGAAGCATCACTCCTATTTTTCTCTTCAACATTTATAACTCAACTGCTGAAGTTGAACATGTTTCCTTTTGGTCAACCTTCTATGTATTCACTAGATATGATTCACTGCATCTGTTTTTAAAAAATAACTTTCCCTCACTGAATGCTGAGGACGGTTTAAGAATTATTTCCAGGCCTGTTGGACTGGGCTGTTAAATCAGTTCAAGACTTCTTTCCAATTATGATGATCTGAAGATTTGCGCAAACCTAATCTGTTTTTAATAAAATATACCGGTGAAATTTATATTCATCCCCAACATCCCCCACCCCACCCTCAAACTTTATATGCTTGTCGCCATTGGCCATTTGTCTCTGTAGAGCTTAGTTGCTACAATATTTAACTTTTATCACACCAGTTAGCTTGATCATTTAGCTTAAGTTTGGAATGACTATTTGAACTTCTGATTGGGGTAAAAGGTTTTCCGAATCCTTCTTTTAAAGAAAAGAAGCAAATCAGACCTTCGCAAAACTGAAAACCAAACATTTATTTAACTATATTTTAAAATCCAAGTTCCTCAGAAATAATATAAATTCTTATCTCACCATTGGTAGAAATAATAAAGGTGATGATGGTTATGGAGTCTCCATGTTCTACATAACTCATGATAAGCTCCTATTGGGCTATCTTTCTAGTGAGAAAGTGTGGTGCTAGAAAAGTATGGCAGGTCAGACAGCATCCAAGGAGTGAGAGGATCAACATTTCTGGCATAAGACTTTCATCAGGAATGTATCAACACCTTTTCTCCCCCAGCACTCCAGCCATTCCAGATGAAGGGCTAATGCCCGAAACGTCGATTCTCCTGCTCCTCGGAAGCTGCCTGATCGGCTGTGCTTTTCTAGCATCATGCTTTTTGACTCTGAATCTCCAGCATCTGAAATCCTCCCCTTTCTCGTGGTATAATGGTTGTCCACAAGCGTCTTCTCCGACCCCTGGTGATATCAATTCATTGCCAGAATTTCAACAAAGGCGCTCTCAGTTTGTCCACCAGTTTCAATCTCTCAGCATTCAGCATGAAAATATGGAAGATGGTTTGAGACTGGGCTGAAAACAGCAAATACTGGATGTCACAGCAAGTCAGGCAGCATCCATGGAGAGAGAACGAACTAATGTTTCAAGTCTAAATGACTCTTCACCAGAGCTGACGTGTGGAAGGGACAGCATTTAAGCAATTGTTGGGGCTGGAGAGCTGGGGGAGAAAGGGTGTTGATAGTACAGATTAAGTGGAGCCTTGTGTCGATTTTCATGATCTAGTGGAGACTCGCCGTATCGCAATTTTTGTACTTTGCAGTGGCAAAGAAAGCCTTTTTTTTTGTTATTAATGTGAGCTTCCAGACAGCAGCTCCATTAATAATTTGGAGGCATCAATTAGCCCACGTTTTATTGCATACTGGTTTGTTTCCATGCTGATTAAAGCACAATCCTGAAGCGGACTGACTTTAATAAACTACACCTAGCTCCCCAAAGACTAGGAGCTCAGCATTTGTGTGTGTCAGGTTATGTTCTGCACCAGCTGTGCCTGAAGCCACACTTGCATGTTGATGTATTATGCAATTGATCAACTACATCAGCAGTCTCATTAAAATGAATCTGTCCACCTTTCTGTTTAGTAGGTGGAAGAAACAAATCCCGAATTATTTTGAATTTGCCAGAAGGCCATATCCTCACAGTAAAAGATATGAAAGTTTCAGCATCAGAAGCACTTTCTGCCTCTGTTGTTAGTATCATCCTCCGACTGACCATAGTCACTACTGTTTATAGATCTAGTCTCGATATAGTGCTTAATATAAATTGCAGTGAGCTGCCTTTTCCTCAATTTCTCATTCCTATAGCAGCTTCAGTCTTGACTACTGTTGAAATAACGTGTGTAAGTAATGACATAGAGTGCAGTAGACTTGGGTAGAAGAGGTGATCATCTTCTGGAACTAAGGCTCCTGAGCAGCCTACCAATTGTGTTTTCATACGACTGCTCTGTTGTTTATACCAGACTTTGAAGCTGCTTTTGAGCAATGCTTATGAATATTTATCTCATCGCACCTTCCATGGAATGAGAGCATCACCAGCTGGGCCAGCACTTATTGTCCATCCCAAATTGCCCCAAGGGCAGTTATGAGTCAACCACATTGCTGTGGGTCTGTAGACCAGACTAGGTAAGGATGGCAGTTTCCTTCCTAAAGGACATTAGCGAAATCTGTGGGTTTTATGAATGATGTTAGTGCAGCTCAGAGCATGCGGCTCTGTTGCCTTATCTCGTGGCTATGGATGTTGTAGCTACAGTACATTGTGCTTGGAGTCATAGAGTCACGCAGCATGGAAACAGACCCTTTGGTCCAACTCTTTCATGCTGTCCAGGTTTCCCAAACTAAACTAGTGCCGTTTTGCCTGCATTTGGCCTATATCCCTCTAAACCTTTTCTCTTCCAGGACCTGTCTAAATGTCTTTTAAATGTTAAAACTATACCTGCATCTATCAGCGCATTCCATACATGCATCACTCTCTGTGAAAAGGTCACCCCTCAGGTCCCTTTTAAATCTTCCTCCACTCACCTTAAAGCTGTACCCTCTAGTTTTGAACTCCCACCCCCTCTTTCTCCTCTTTTCCCCCCCCCCCCCCCCCCCACCCTCACCGGGGAAAAGACCTTTGCTTATCTATGCCCCTCATGAAGTTATTAACCTCTGTAAGGTCACCCCTCAACCCTCCCGTGCTGCAGGGAAAAATAGTCCCACCCTATCCAAACTCCTTATGACTCAAACCCTTCACTCCCAGTAACATCCTTGCAAATCTTTTCTGCATCCTTTGAAGTTTAATAACCTCCTTCCTATAGCAAGGCGATCAGAATTGAGCACAGTATTCCAAATGCGGCATCACTAGTGTCCTTTACATCTGCATGGTGGCTTCATGGTTAGCACTGCTGCCTCACAGCTCCAGTGACCTACATTAAATTCCAGCCTTGGGTGACTGTCCATGTGGAATTTGAAAATTCTGCCTGTGTCTGTGCTGATTTTCTCCAGGTACTCCAGTTTCCTCCCTCAGTCCAAAGATGGGCAGGTTAGATGGATTGACCATGGGAAATGCAGGGTTACAGAGATTTGGTAAGATGTTCTTTGGCAAGTCGGCGTGGACTTGTTGGGCTGAATGGTCTGTTTTCACACTGGGGGTTGTATGAATTAAAAAGTTGCAATATGACATTCCAACTCCTGTACTCTGTTCTGACCAATGGAGGCAGCTGTGCACAATGCCACCTTCACCACCCTTTCTACATGTGACTCCACTATCAAGGAGCTATGTACCTGAACCCCTAGGTCTCATCTATGTATTGATGAAATTCTATCTCTCCCTTTGGCGTTTGCCTTGCCTCATATCTGGATCAATTATTGACTAACCAATAAAGACAACTGCATCTGAATTTTTAAAAAAAACTTTACTATAATTAGGCTTGAACTCCATTATCGGAGCATTTAATATTCAATGGCTAAAATTCTACCTGTTCAGTTTTTAAGATGCTCCTTTAAAATCTACCTGTTTGATCAAGATTGTGGTCAGTGATCTTGATGTCACCTGAATATGATTGGGTGTCAATCGTTAGGGACATGGGAGCAGGAGTAGCCCATTAAGCCTGCTATGCCATTCAATATGATCATGGATGATCATCCACTTCTAGGACTTTTTTTTGTCCCCCTGCACAATCCCATAGCTCTTTAGTTATTAGTATTTAGAAATCAGTGCTTTAAATATATTCAAAGACTGAGCTTCCACAACCCTTGAAGGCAGAGAATTCCAAAGATTCTCAGCCTTCCGAGTTTAAAGAGAAAAAAATTCTCTTCATCCTCGTCCTAAATAGAATCCCTCTTTTATTTTGAACTTGTTCGCTGGTGGAAGTATACCCAATTAAGAGAGCGACCTCCCCGAATATTCCTTTTAAGTACTTTGTAGGTTTTATTGATATCAATCTTAGTCTTTGAAATTCAATAGAATGCAAGCTCTGTCTCCCTGATCTCTTTGCCATCCTGGGAACAATGTGCTTAAATTCCTGTGGCAACAATATCTTTCTCCAAGTAAGGGGACTAAAACAGTGCTCCAAGTGTAGAGTAACCGTGGTTCTACACAATGGATGCAAGACCTTGCTACTCCTTTTTGCATTTCCCTTCCTAATTGTTTGCTGTAACTGACTGTGAGCCCTCAGTGATGCTTTGCAATGACACCCGGTTCTTCTTGTGCATTTTTATTTTCTAATCTCTCGCCATTTTAAGAAATACTTGCCTGTCTGCTCTTTCTGCCAAAGTGGATACCCTCACATTTTTGTTAGTATTCTTCTGAAGCCCGTTGGGACATGGTAAGTATGTTAAAGGCGTTGGACAAGTTATTGTGATGTGGAAGGATGTTGTGAAACTTGAAATGGTTCAGAAAAGATTTAGAACGTAAGAACTAGGAGCAGGAGTAGCCATCTGGCCCTTTGAGCCTGCTCCACCATTCAATAAGATCGTGGCTGATCTATCTTGTGGCCTCTGCTCCACGCTCTCACCATAACCCTTAATTCCTTTATTGTTCAAAAAATTATCTATCTTCGCTTTAAAGACATTTATTGAGGAAGCCTCACCTACTTCACTGGGCAGGGAATGCCATAATCCTCTGGGTGAAGAAGTTCCTTCTCAATTCAGTCCGAAATCTGCTCCCCTTAGTTTTGAGGCTTATGCCCTCTTGTCCTAGTTTCCCACCAGTAGAAACATCCTCTCTACTTCTATCTTATTGATTCCCAACATAATTTTATGCTTCTATAGATCTCTTTTTTTTTTCCCCACCCCCTTCTAAATTTCAATGAATATAATCCCAGTCTACTCAGTTTCTCCTCATATGCCGACCCCATAATTCCAAAGTCAACCTAATGAACCTCCTGTGCACCCCCTCTAGTGCTGGTCCATCCTTCCTCAGGTAAGGAGACCAAAACTGCATGCAGTACTCCAAGTGTGGCCTCACTAGCACCCTGTACAGATGCAACATAACCTCCCTGCTTTTAAACTCAATCCCTGTAGCAGTGAAGGACAAAGTTCCATTTGCCTTAATTACCTGTTGTACCTGCAGACCAACCTTCTGTGATTCAGACACAAGGACACCCAGGTCCCTCTGCACAGCAGCATGCTGCAATTATTTTTACCATTCAAGTAATAGTCCTGTTTACTAGTCTTTTCAAGGATTGGAGGGTTTGAGCTATAGGGTGAGGCTGGATAGACTGGAACTATTTTCCCTGGAGCATCAGAGGCTAAGGGATGACCTTACAGAAGCTTATAAAATCATGAGGGGCATGGATAGTGTAAATAGGCAAGATCTTTTCCTGGAGTCGGGGAGCCCAAAGCTAGAGGACATAGGCTTAAGGTGGGAGGGGAAAAATGTAAAAGGGATCTGAGGGGCAACTTTTTTCATGCAAAGGATAGTGCATGTTATGGAATGAGCTGCCAGAGGAAGTGGTAGAGGCTGATGCAATTACAACATTTTAAAAGGCATCTGGTTGTGTGTACAAATAGGAGGAAGTGTTTAGAGGGATATGGGCCAAATGCTGTCAAATGAGGCTAGATTAATTTAGGATATCTGGTCAGCATGGACGAGTTGGACCAAAGGGTCTGTTTCGGTGCTGTACATCTCCATGAGTCTGTGTGACTACAATTGTGGTAAAAGGCAAGCTCAGTGGATTGTGGATTGTAATTGTCCTCAGTTCTTGAATTCAAGAATAGCTTTGGCAGTAGGATTTCAGTGAAGTGTCTATCCAGGTGTAATTTTTGTGCAATATCAATTTAAACTATGAAAAGCACCCTGCAGTATGTGTATCTGTATAGACTTTGTCCTTTGCAAGTTGGAGTGTCTCTGGAGAGAGCTTTTTGAAACATAAGTGAGGTGAAGTACTGGTGTTATATAGGTCTGTTATAGTGTAGTCACACTGGGACACATCTGTGATGTATTTAGAACAACACATAAGGAGCATATTGCTATTGCGTTCTTCGCTTGGGTTAACTCTTTCTTCCACATTCTGGTTGTATTATTGCACTAAATCTCAGAACACACAATTAGGAGTCTGTTACTCGGCAGCTACATCTTGAGAGACCAAAATTGCTGGGAGAACTGTTCAGAACAAGAAAGGTCCCTGGACCTGAAACGTTAACTCTGCTTTCTCTCTGCTGATGCTGCCAGTCCTGCTGAGTTGTCCCAGCAATTTTTGTTTGTTTTTTCTGATTTCCACAATCCGCAGTCCTTGTGCCCTTTTTGCATCCTGAGAGATTCCAATATGTCACAAGTCTATTGTGTTTCATTATAGTCTGTTTTATTCCTTCAACCAACAGAGCTGTGTTTTTTAATCTGTCCTGAGAGATTTAAGAATCTGGTTGTCTTGGCAGGGTGGGTTTAATCAACTAACCCTACTTTCTGGTGGCCGTATTGTCTTCCTTGTTGATGTGATAGGTAGGGGCTTGCAGAAATGCCCCCCTCTATGCAGAAGAGCACCCATGTTTTTTTCCCTCTCCCTCTCCCTCTCCCTCTCCCTCTCCCTCTCCCTCTCCCTCTCCCTCTCCCTCTCCCTCTCCCTCTCCCTCTCTCTCTCTCTCTCTCTCTCTCTCTCTCTCTCTCTCTCTCTCTCTCCCTCCCTCTCTCTCCCTCTCCCTCTCTCTCTCTCTCTCTCTCTCTCTCTTCTCCCCCCCGCGCCCCCCCCCATATCCTCTCCCATACCTTGCGATCCCTTCCCTTCCCCTCAAGAGGTTCAGGTAGCTGGAATCTCTTCCAGGCATTCCCAAACCCAACATAAAAGCAGAAAATGTTAAATACACTTGTCAGCTTTGCAACATCTAATGCTGCAGGTCTGTGACCTTTTTCATCAGAACTGAAGCATTACTTCTGTTTCTTCCTCCACAGCAGCATCCAATGTTCAGATTTATCTCTCGTTTCCGGCATCTGCAATGTTTTTATTTTGGTAACGGGTGTAATATAACAACAGGTAGTCTGGACCCATCTACAG
This sequence comes from Chiloscyllium punctatum, assembly GCF_047496795.1. Lineage (NCBI taxonomy): Eukaryota > Metazoa > Chordata > Chondrichthyes > Orectolobiformes > Hemiscylliidae > Chiloscyllium > Chiloscyllium punctatum. The sequence goes on along the minus strand of NC_092762.1, from coordinate 75,837,047 downwards.
TGGACAAATGTTGGGAGTAAGATTTGTCACAAACTAATGTAAGAGCCTGAACACATTTGACCCTAAAAGAAGTCCCCTTAATTAGTTTTAACGAATGCATTTATGCATCTGGAAGAAATCCCCCTCTTCTGTATTGTTTGAGTTTGTTAATTGAAACTTAGCTGGAAAAAGTTGTGTGGGACAGTGGCAATTTGTTTCTAAGGGGTGGGATATATCAGGACACAGTCATAACAACACTGAAGCAGGTCATTTGGTCCAATGTCTCCATGCTGGCTCTAGAAAATGGAATCTGTCCCATACCCTACTACATCCCTGTAGCTGTGCGTATTTATTTTTTAAGTGTCCGTCCAATTTTCTTTTGCAACAAGACTTTTCTGAAACGAGTTCAAGGTCCGTTGGTGTTTGCAGCATACAAATGTTCTTCCTTGCTCCCATCAACCCACATCTTTTGTTCAAAGTCTCAAATCTGTGTCCCCTACTCCCTGTACAATCAACTAATGGGAACAGCTTCTCTTTGTTTAACTTAGGTGATCCTGTCATAATCATGCACACCTCTATTTTTAAACTAAAATGACTTGAGATTCGACAGTTCAGGGCATATCGATTTCTTAATGCTTTGCAGTTGTGCCAGTACAATACACTCTGCAGTGCTGAGTTTTAATCAACCACGTGTAGGTTATAAGGTCATCTCACTCCTGGAGTAATGTCCTGCTTGCTCTCTTGCGTGCTCTCACACTCGCGCGCACTCTCTCTTTTCCCCATACTGCCACCACACACCCCCCTCCCCCCTTTTCTCCAGCCCCTTTTTTTCTGTGTTACTTTCATTATGAAATGTCATTTCAACTTATAACTTCATGTTTTAATGGAAGCTTCTTTCTGTTAAAGTTGTCACTGGATTTGCTGCAGTGCAGTCTCTCATCTTGGCCTTGAGTGGGCATTTTATTTGGTTATGCAAAGCCTGTTGAGATTTGCAACGCACTACAACAATAACAACTGGTACGCAGTTGCGAATGTGTTTGAAATGAACTAAGTATTTCCTTTTCTTCCACGTAGGCTGAAATTGTCAAACGATTGAATGGAATTTGTGCTCAAGTCATCCCCTTCTTATCTCAGGAGGTAACTGCATTTTAGTTTAGTTTGACTGACTGTTAAAACTGTCGTGCCAATGCAAGAGGCATTCGGTGATGGTATAGCTCAACTTCTGATTTGAGTTGTAAATGATTCTTCGTGCTCACCAGCTCTCCATTTGAAAGGCCGTGGTTTAACTATATTTGTGTCTCTTGTCTTTATTTCAGCATCAGCAACAGGTGGTGCAGGCCATAGAACGTGCAAAGCAGGTGACTGCCCCGGAGCTTAATACTGTCATCAGGGTATGTCAACTTTATTCATTCGTGCACATGTGCACACTGTCACTAAGCCCAGCAATAAGGCTTGTACCAGAGTGCTGGCTAACTTTGATTTATACTTCAAAGGCTGTTTGATGCCAAACAGTGGTTTGAGAAGTAGTGCCATAAAGATATGAGGGGCTCATACAGTTAACTGTATTTATGCAAACCAGCAATAAATTCACATAATATTCCCTATCCCTTTTCTGAAGGAACCAATCCATGATAGAGCAGGTAAGTATTCCAATGTGTCAGTACTGCAGTCTGTTCTGATATAACATGATAGTTCTGTTCCCATGCGATCCTGCGTTATAAGAAAATTGTGTCATAGCAGCACCATTTAAACCGATGGGACTGGAGTAGTGTTATAGCCAATACAGGTAAGGATAGTTTGCATTATACAAATAATGGTCCAAGTTCTTCAATCGCAATATAGCCAATTCACCTTGAAGAAACTCTCATTATAGCAGAATTAACTGTATCTGCCTCTAGTGTCTAGCCCAAGTGATATTGCTCAAATATTCAACCATATATAGCAACACAACTAAGTCTCAGCTGGCTGCTAGATCTCACTTATTATTCCATTAGGAGCTAAGCTTGATAACCAGGTGAGAGAGCACTGGCTATTTCTCTTCCTGCTCTCCTTTATTCCCATCCAGAGAGAGATTTTTAATCCATATTGGAATCAAGGTTATGGGACTAAGGCAGGAAATTGAAGTTGAGGATGTCTGATCTGTCACAATCTCATTGAATGGTGGAGCATACTCGCTGGGCAGAATAGTCCACTTCTGCTCCTATGGCTTATGTTGTAACCATTTGGAACTTTTCAATGAGGTAAACTAACACAGTCCAGACAGGGGGATTGTACTTGGGGCCTTCAGAGAATGTGTGTTAGTCGTGCAGCTTTTAAATGCTTTACACCTTTAAAATGTCTCCCTAATACTCTTAAGATAATCTGACTTTGTCAAGTGATTGATGAAAAGTGAAGGCAGCCTGTATCTCTGGGAAAATTACTGTAAAATGTCTCTTAACACTTACTGGCAGAGCAAGATACCTTGTTTATGACCTTGCCTCGTTACTTCAATCTCCTTACTTGAAGTCCTCCAAAAATAGCACCGCAGAGTAAGTCTCCTTATGATAAATCAGCTGTCTGTTACCAGACTGCCCTACAATAAACAGTCCTTTGAAACACAAGGTATGGTCACTCTAAGGGAATAGCTTCTAAGTTGGCACTTAGCTGTGGCTGGACCATCTTTCCTTCAGCCATCACCCTCCATGAAGCTGTTGCTCATGTACCTGAGGCTCAGTTCACAGGCTGCTTGACCATGAGATATTACCCATGGGATAAACCTTCCCCTGCCACCGCAGGAATTGCAAAACCTGTGCCCACACCACCTCCCTCACCTCCATCCAAGACCCTAAAGGAGCCTTCCACATCCATCAAAGTTTTACCTGCACATCCACCAATATCATTTATTATATCCGTTGCTCCCGATGCGGTCTCCTCTACATTGCTTGGAGGCGTCCAGTCTCCCCAGAACGCTTTAGGGAACATCTCCGGGACACCCGCACCAAACAACCACACTGCCCTGTGGCCCAACATTTCAACTCCCCCTCCCACTCAGCCGAGGACATGCAGGTCCTGGGCCTCCTTCACCGCCACTCCCTCACCACCCGACGCCTGGAGGAAGACCGCCTCATCTTTCGCCTCTGAACACTTCAACCCCAGGGCATCAATGTGGACTTCACCAGTTTCCTAATTTTCCCCTTCCTCCACCTCACCCCAGTTCCAAACTTCCAGCTCAGCACTGTCCCCATGACTTGTCCTACCTGCCTATCTTCTTTTCCGCCTATCCACTCCACCCTATCTCTCCCCCATGCCCCCCCCGACCTATCACCTTCATCCCCACCCCCACTCCCCTATTGTACTCTATGCTACATTCCCCCCACCCCCACCCTCCTCTCATTTATCTCTCCACCCTTCAGGCTCTCTGCCTTTATTCCTGACGAAGGGCTTTAGCCCGAAACGTCGATTTAACTCTTCAGATGCTGCCCGAACTGCTGTGCTCTCTTCCAGCACCACTAATCCAGAATGTGGTTTCCAGCATCTGCAGTCATTGTTTTTACCATGGGATATTACTAGTCTGTTCCCTTCTCTTGCAAGGGAGAGCAAAGATATATTGGGAGGAGACTTGTCCACTATTTCCAAATTCAGTGTAAATTGACTACTTTCACTTTTAAGACCTGTGTATTTTACAACATTTAATGGAACTATAATTTTACACTTCCATATTGCTGTGGGAAATCTCTTTGCTTGGTTGGAGTGGGTCATCTTGGCATTGTAATAGTGCAGTAGGAGGCCATTTGGTCCACTTTGTATGTGCTGACTTTGTGAATGAGGGATTTACTTAGTTCCATTTTCCCCGAAGTCTTGCCCATTGAAAAGGGAACAAAGAAGTTTAATTCCTTTTGGAAACTTGCCTCCTCCACATTGTCAAGCAGACCTTCTTCAGTGTGAAGAACATTTTGCTTCGATTGCTTTTGTTGCTTTTACTAATTACTTCAAAAAGGTATGTGCTTATTCTCAATTCTTTCACTAATGGAACAGTTCTGTTTAATCTGCTCAGACTCCCCATGCTTTTGAATACCAGCATTTAAAGCTCCTCTCGGCTGACTTTTCTCCAAGGAAGCCAGTCCCAATTTCTTTAATCTAACTTCATCCTTGTTCCTGGAACTGCTCTTGTTAATCCCTTCTATACTCACTCTAATGCCTTCACATCCTTCCTAAAGTGTGGTTCCTTGAACTCAATGCAATTGCAGTCGCATGCGCTGCCACTGTGGTGTACCTCACATTTGAGTTCTTTTTTTAACTCATTCTGTTCAGGACCTGAAGGACAACTTTTTATCACAGAAGGTGGTGCGTGTCAGAATGTGCTGTCAGAGGAGATGGTGGAGGCTGGTACAAATACAACATTTAGAAGGCATCTGGATGGGTGTATGATTCAGAACGGTTTAGAGGGATATGGACCCAATGCTGGTAAATAGGACTAGATTAATTTGGGATATCTGGTTAGCGTGGGCGAGTTGGACCAAAGGGTTTGTGGTTTCTGGACTGCACAGCTGACTCTGTTATGACACACCTCTGGAACAGGTGAGACTTTAACGCAGGCATTCTAGGCCAGAGATAGGGGCACTACCACTGCACCACAGGATCTCTTTATTATATTCCAACTCTCAGTACATTTCAAAGGTATTTAAAGGGCTGTAAATTGCAGGCAGGTGAATCAGACTTGGGACTGGACAGCCTCAATTAATTCTCGCATTGATTGAATCAAACAGTACAGAAGAGACCCTTGAGCCAATTGAGTCTGCACCAATGAAGCGATATTCACTTTCTAACACTCGCCCATTACCTCAAGTATTCTGATACTTTGTGTTCATCCACGTACTGTTTAATGGTTGAAGTTTTCCACCTCAACTACTCTCCCAGGCAGTACATTCCACACTCCCACCACCCTCTGGGTGAAAAACATTTTCTTCAAAACCCCTCTGAACTTCCTGCCTTTCACTTTTTAAAATGTGTGCCCTTGTTATTGATAACAGCTGCTTTCTTTCAACCCATCCATGCTCCTTACTATCTCACTATCACCTGTACCTCCTGAGGTCCTCCCTCAGCCTTATCTGCTGTCAAGAAAACAACCTGAACTTGTCCAGCTTCTCTCCATAGCTAGGGTGCTGCACCCCCTCTAGTGCAAACATATCCTTCCTATGGTGTGGTGACCAGAAATGTACAGAATACTCTAGCTGGGGCCTAACCAAAGTTCTACACAGCTCTAACATAACCTCCCTGTGCTTTTAGTCTGTACCACATTTGGGAAAGGCAAGTACCACGTCTCCTTCCAACTAGCCTGATCTTTCACCTTCAAGTACGCCAAGATCCCCCTGTTTCTCTGAGCTTGCTAGTGTCCTACTGTTCACTGAGTACTCCTATCTTGTTAATTCTTCCAAAGCACATCTCCTCTCTCTTTTCAGGGTAACTTCCATCTGCTCATTCTATCTACATCCTCCTGTAACTTTAGACAACCTTCCTCACTGTCAACCACCTGGCCAATCTTTGCGGATGACACAAACTCAGTTATCATTGCTCCCACTTTCTCATCTATGTTGCTTTTATTACAAACATTAAGGGACTCTGTGGTATACCACTGGACTTCAATCTCCAAGCACACAAACAGCCTTTTACCACCACCCTCTGTCTCCAACCTCTAAGCCAAGTTTGGATCCAAATTAAGTTACCCTGGACCATGTGTGCTTTTACCTTCTTTATCAGTCTCCTGTATGGGACCTTGTTAAAGGCTAAACTGAAATAGATTAGATTAGATTAGATTCTCTATCGTATGGAAACAGTCCCTTTGGCCCAACAAGTCCACACCACCCCTCCAAAGAGAAATCCACCCAAACCCATTCCCCTACCTATATTTACCCCTGACTAACACACCTAACACTGTGGGCAATTTAGTATGACCAATTCACCTGACCTGCACATCTTTGGACTGTGGGAAGAAACCAGAGTACGTGGAGGAAACCCACAATGACACAGAGAGAATGTGCAAACTCCATACAGACAGGTGGGAATCGAACCCAGGACCCGGTGCTGTAAGGCAGCAGTGCTAGCCACTGTGCCGTCCGTATATACTTCGAATGACAACAGTTGCATTACCTCATCTCTGCACTTGGTCACCATCTTGAAAAATTCAAATTTGCTAGGCATATCCTTCCCTCTGACAAAGCCACACTGACTACCATAATTCTCCAAATGGAGATTAATTCTCTCTCTTTCAGAATTTTTCCAATCGTGTTCCTACCACCAATGTGAAACTCATGAATCCATCGTCAATTGTCAGGAAAACCCACTTGGTTCACTAACTTCCTTTTAGGGAAGAAAACTGCCAAACTCACATTGGTTTATCTCTGCCACCCTACTTGAAAATGGAACCACATCAGCTGTCCTGACCGTCCTTTGCCTTGGTTTCTTATCTATGATATGCTGTGTCACTATCAAACTGATGAACAGTGTCACCTGGCTCTGTCGAATTAGTTTAAACTCATCTCGACAATGTTGTCAAACCCACCTGCAATGAGATTGGTGCTATTTCCAGTTCAGGTACAGACCATTCCACTTGTATAGGTCCCACCTTCTCCCAGGAATTCCTCCTCCCACGCCAACTCCTGTGCCTTGCATTCAGTTGCCCCAATCTCCTATTTCTCCTCTTGTGTGAAGTATTTTGGGGCATGCTGAAGTACTACGTATGGAAATAAACGCACAGTGCAGGAGAAACATGGTAAGTCTGGCAGTACCAATGGAGAGAAAACATTAACAAGCCCAATGATTCTTCATCAGATATCACACACTCACTTGCTTTCCCATCCATATGGGGACAACTTTGTTTGGAATCATTTATCTGGCTGAGAATAATTCTGGTCAAACAGATGAAGTTAAGGCCATAATATGCTGGGTGACTAGCAGAGGAAAATAATTTTCATGTTCAACTGTTATTCAAATTAATCAGTGTTCCTACAGAATATTGACACTCCATAGATGCAGCCCGATCCATGGAATTTCTCCAGCATCATTTGGGTTTGTTTCAGCATCTGCAATTTTTGATTTTATTTTCTATCTACAATGTACTGCAAGTGAAACAAGCCGCAGCTATTAAGTGGTGCTGTCTTTCGCTCTGGGTGATGTCAGACTCTAGCTCAATCTACTAACTTACTTTCTTCTATGTGTGAGCCAAGTCCTGCGTGTTCTTTAAATGAAGCAATAGGAGAAGATATTCGGTCTCACACTTTTAGTTTATTTTAGCAGTAATTGGATAAAGCATACAGAGCTCTGGGTCTAGACCTTTCTGTCCCTGACAAACTATACAGTCTGTCAGTTCAGAAAAATACCACTCCCTTCTGTCCCTGACCCAGTCTTTTATATAATAAAAAATGACATGCAATCACTGAGGTGGAATCACCTTCTGATTGGCTCTTGATCTGACTCCATTCTCCGCCTCCTTGCATTCACGGATGTCCAACCCCATGTGACCTTGTTTTGACCGCGAAACAGAGTACCACGTGACCCCTGCACGCCTCCGGCACGTGAAACAGAGCATCACATGACCTTGCTTCGCAACGGAGCGGAGCACCACGTGACCTCCTTCTGCGCACGCGCACATAACGGAGCATCCCCAAAGGCTTCCGAGTATATTTATACTCGCAGCCAGCCATATATTTATAAGTAAGGCATATATTTACAGTGAGAATAAAGATTGCCCTGTTAATTTCAGATTTTTTTTTAGATTAGATGCATAGTATAACTTACGAATGAGAAGTTTATAATGGGGAGGCAATGACCTAGTGGTATTATCAATGGATTGTTAATCCAGAGACCAGGTAATGTTCTGTGGAACTGGGTTTGAATCCTGCCACAGCATATTGTGGTATTTGATTTTAATATATTTTTTTTAAAATCTGGATCACGAATCCATGGACAATTGTTGGAAAATACCCACCTGGTTCACTAACGTCCTTTTAGGGAAGGAAACTGCCATCCTTACCTGGTCAGACTACATGTGACTCCAGACCCACAACAGTCTGGTTGGCTCTTAACTGCTCTCTGAGCAATTAGGGATGGGCAATAAATGTTGCCTAGCCAGTGATGTCCACATCCCATGAATGATTAAATAAAAATTCTTTCTCAACAAAGGCCTCAAGGTATCGGGGAGGAGATGAGTTTAGGCTATTGTGACAGGATCATCAAAATGTTCATGAATGGTGGAGTTAGCTCAGTGGGCTGAAAGCCCTATTCTTGCCTCTGTTTTCTACGCTGTGTTGGTTTGTAGGACTGCAGCAGGTAAGTTTGTGTACACTTGAGCAGGGCTAGTTGAGTGGATTTTGTACAGAGAGAGGTCCTTGGCAGAGCACTGTTCTTCAGTTTACATTTTTTTTTAAAAAAAATGAAATGACCCACCTGGGGAGAAAGTGGCCTACAATATACACTGAGATGATTAATGCCAGTTTAATATTCTCCTGTGGGCAACACTGATGTTGGATTTCAATTTAACTCTCAAATCCAGAACAGGTTTCTTTTAAAATGGTACTCGGCCATAAAGTAAGCATTTTAAAAGGAACACCAAATATAAATTGTGCAATGTGTGTATGCCTTTCTGTAATGGCATGCAATGAATTGCCAAGCTTTTAATCAAATCTCATTGTTCGGGCATTTCATAAAAAGCTCAAAGCTTTGCACTATGTAATGTGACATTCTCTGAACCCCTCATAATAGATTGGAGTTTTATGATTCACTCTCTGCTATCTAATATTCTATATGTTTTCAACCAGTGGGATTTAGTGCTTGATCTGCTATTGTGCCTGGTAAAGCTCAGCACAATAATCAATCAACTGCTCATCTTGCTTATGGAAGGAGAGAGCTGTTCCTTCCTGAATGAGTGTAATATTGCATTAAAATGAAACAGCCGTTGCTCTCCTTTCCAAATAACAAGTCTGTTTGTTTTCATTTCTCACCACCCTCTTTCCCACCCCCCATCCAAAACGCTTGGTTTAGCTTCTGACCATCTTTTTCTTTGTGTTCCTGCAGCAGCAGCTTCAAGCGCAACAGCTGTCTCACCTCCATGGTCTCACGGTGCCACTCACCCCGTTGCCAGCTGGCCTGCAGCCTCCTGTCATCCCTTCAGTCAGTGCCAGTGCTGGACTACTGGCATTATCCAGCGCTTTGGGCTCACAGATCCACCTCCCCTCAAAAGATGACAAGAACCACCATGATGGTGACCACCAGAGAGATGAGGGGGTACAGAAACCCGATTAGGAACTTTTGAGGATTGCGCAACACAAAATCCTTAAACATGATCTTTGGTGTTTGTTTTAATGCCTGTATATATCTCGGAGGTGGCAATTTTGTGCTGTGTATGTTATTATTTAGGAGAACAAAGCCTATTTTAAAGCTGCAGTATATTAAAAGCAACTTTGTTTTGGCATGAACAAAGCAGGGGGACACTAAGTATGAATTTGCTTCAGACGAGGGCATAACATATTGGCTTGTCCACCTGATGGACATTTTAGTGTTCAGCATCTTCAAGATAAAAGCTTCTGATTCAGCCTGTCCATTGAAACTGCGCTGGGCAGGAATTGCCTTTCCGACTAATTGCCCACATAATTGGGCTGTTGAGTGATTTTGTTTCAAGTCAAATGACCTGTAACGTGCAGATCAGTACATTGTCAGAAACCAAAGCAAATTTGCCAAATTGATGGTAAGATCGCTGATTTTCTGTGCTCTTGAAATTGCCATATTGTTGACCTTCTTTAAATGGTTGGCCTATTAACACACTCTAAATCAGTTACATGGGAACAAATCTTTAATAGGAGAAAAATATAAATGTATAATAGTCATCTTAAACTCTTTACTTTCATCTGAATGTTTGTGTATTGATCTACAAAAGTTTGAGAACACTTTTTCTTTTTGCTATCTAATCCTTGTTGGGGATTTGATCTGCAGTTTCAAATTTCTGTCACCATTTTAAAGTTTGTTGAGTAAAAGATCTACTGAGCAAGATAGAGATAATCATTAAAATTGTTATTGTCGGCTTGTTTCTGGATGGGGCGAGAGGAATGCAATGAGAGTTGACTTTAGAATCTGATGGGAGAGCTTGGCAGAAGATTTTTCTGTTGGATTGTGTAAAGCCTTCAGAACAGGGGCATTCATCACCAACTTGCAGCTCAACTCAAAGCAAAATAGTGTTTCTGTATTGTGCAGTATTTTCTCAAGAAAGCTCAGATCTTTGAAAAAATATCAGGGAGTGAATTCTGAACACATGGCTGTACAATTGGATGTTTCATTTGCTGCATTGACAATAGGAAAGGTGCAACCAACTTTGTGTCGATGGCTTTAACTTGAACCTTTATAGGGTTCAACACTGGTCTTGTGCACCTGAAATGTGCTTGTATTTGGTATCTCCTTCATCCCGGTGATTTGTACATTGTAGTTTTCAGTGATGGCTGAATCATTTTCATTTTCTTTGGTGACCATATGAGAAGAATCATGAAGGGGATCCATCAAGGCAAATGGGAGAGGTTGGAGCTGCAATTGTGTTCCTGTTGGTTATGGTTGGTGAAGGATATGTGTATGCCATGCTTGAAGTTCATATTTTCCGATCCCCACCTCCACCATTCCACTCCCCCACCCCAAAAAAGGAGAAAATATTAAACCCAGACTTCTCTCTGAATGACTTGGTCACACAATTAACATCCATGAAAGAACAACCATGCCAAATTTGGTTCTAGTTTCATGAAGCCCTTTGCAAAAACAAAAGGAATGTAACTCAGCCTGTGGGACAGACTAATGCCACTCCCTGTGGATTTGAAATTATATGCCAGTTTTAGCCCTGACTCTGTAATACACAGAGCTTTCAAACCCTCCAATATTAGGCACTTCACATCCAAGTTTTATGACTTAGAAGGTGGAAAGTAAGGTTAGGGAAAAATTGTTGACAGTGTACAGCCTAACTCTTGGATCGGTTGATTGTTGAAGCTATTTTTGATTGAGGGTGTTTAAAGTATATCTTCAGGATTATTTGCCATTAAGAATCTAATTTTCAGAAATCCTTATCTCTAGTGGGACCAAATTCTTCTCGTGCATTTCAGTACATGAATTTGGGCATTCTTAGTGGGGCGAGGGTACTTTCTACAAATAAATGAGCAGAATTCCCATAGACATGCCACATTCTGGTCTTGTTGAAGAGCAAAACTGAAATTGTAACTGTTTCACTCACTGATGTTGTCTATCCTGTTCAGTATTTGCAGCATTTTCTGTTTTTATTCTTGATTTCCTACATCTCTTGTACTTTGTTTCTGATTCAGTATGATAACGTTGGGCTGGTTTAGACGCTGAGTGTGGACTCTTAGCACTTCAGTGTAAATGTCAAGGTGGGTCCATTTCCCCTTAACTGGCTCACCCCTGCTTTAATGTTTTGAGTGATAGCCTTTTAATTATTAAGACGCAATTCCAGGTGGACGTTTCACACTGTAGAGTTGCTGGCCAATTGGATGCTGGTAGCTGTGCACACTGGCACTACCAGGGAGTGGTGGTCACTGTAGATGGTCCAAGGAGTGGCAGTCAGCAAAGGACCCAACCACTCGGGTATGGCTAGGATCTTGCCTCAGTCAGGTTATCCATCTCTGGCAGTGGCAGAGTCAATGTTGGACAAGGTGTGGGTTTGGATTGGAGTAGGGAGGGTTCATTTTGAGTATCTGCCTTCTATCATCTGTGGTGGTGAGTTGAAGCCCAAATTTAGGCACTATTTGACCTACCTGACGGCTTCCATTCTGTCACAGGACCACAAACAAGCATGTGATCAGTAAACTTTAGACCACATGTCTCCAATATTGCAGTAAAGCATATTTATTTAACATCCAGCACCTTCCTGAATAAGGTTCTTTAATCTCAGTAGTAGCATAGACGTCGCACTGATCGCAACCAACCACCATTAACTAAAATCTCCTCCTGTGTGTCATTTGGGAATGCATCTGGAGTTTGGACAATTTGATTTTGTTCCATTTTGGGTCAGACCGAGGCTGCTCTCGTTGAGGTTGGGTTGGAGGTGGTGAAAAAAGTTGCTGGTGGTGGGGTGAAGGAACCTTTTTGAGTCAATTGATTTTGTGTGTGTTAAGTGTGGCCTATATTAGAGTAAATATGGTATATTTTTGTTCCTTTGTGTATATATTCTGGTTCCTGAGAGCATTTCATTATTCAGGTCAAACTCTTTTCAGTGGATTATCTGGGCCTCACTTGTGTCGGAAGCAGTGAACAGGACTACAGTGCTATTTTGCTTGTATAACATTAGGATTTCATGTGCTGTTGATAGATTTCCAAATGAGGGCTTCATTGAAATCCATGTTGAACTACAGTCTATATACTACAGCTTTAAACATTGGACCACTGCAAGTAGCTTCAGTTTGTTTATTTGCTTATGATTTAATACCAGTTTTCTTGCCACTGCTTGTGACTGGCTGTGTGCCACCTCTGACGTGCCAGATACAATTACTCAGTTACAACTGGCCCATATCCCTCATCTAGCAACTGAATTACAGACTTGGCAGACAAAGGTCCAAAGATGATAACTTTCTCCAGAGCATATGTTCAGTCATAAAATGACTGTTTTCAGGAGTAAACTTCAAAGTGAAGCTAACCTCTAATGGGGGAGCGAATGTTTTTTGTGGCATTATTTGTTTATTTGTAACAGATTTAAATCATGTAAAGCAGTTTCTGACAGTAGGATTGACAGAATGCAAATTCAAGATCTGACCCTAGAGTGCATCAAAGAAAAGTCAAAGGCCCCTCCAGTTTGAGATGGAGGTGGGGGTTGAACCTGAGTCATGTCATGTTTTAGTGCGCGCACAAGTATTGTTTCAGAGTGACGGAGAGACCACTTACACAGTGGGAGGAATGTGGTTCCCTGCCACCCAGCCCCAATCCCAAAGCCAGTTGCTTTGCTTGGAGACCGACAGAATTCACTCTTCGCCCTGCTAACTTTAAATACTGGCTTACTTTGCATGTTGTTTGCATGTGCACATGAGCAGTGTGTTTTGCCGATACAACAGCCGTAATCGGCACCTGACCAGCTTTCATTTACTTCATTTGAAGGGGGCAGTGGCTGGAGCAAGTTTGAACAGTTGGGTGCCACTGCATCAATTGCTTTATTCAATTGCCCAACAGTAAAACATGCATTGTCTTCAGAACAGCACTTGCCACATAAAGGGAGCTCTTCATTACTGTGAACCTTCCTCTCAAATTCCTAAACTGCTTAAGATACTTATTTGGGCTGCTGTTGTGTTTTTTGCACCTGCTAAAACTGGAGGCAAGTGATGTGGCTGAGGCTTTATAGTTAGCGATATGTCTCCCGTTCCCAGTTTATTTTTTAGTTGGGCACAGCTTTTCACTTTGGAAAAGCTCCACCTTAAATTGGTGTGGTGCTTGAAGCAACAGGATTGTTTTCTGTACTTTTGAGGGACCTGGTAATAGGACCTTAATGGATCACTGTCCACATACAGGTCCACAGTGGCACTATCTTCCCTGACCTCTTAACTGGAGAAGGGACTTGGTTAGTTGGCCTAAACACACAACAGCATAAAGACACTGGCTGCTGGAGTAACATTAGCAGATGCACTCATGGAATTTGAATAGAGAAGGAGAATTTCTTTTGCCATTTGGGGCTTTCTTCTGCTTTTTAGAAGTAGTTTGAGCAATAGTTCGCTAAAAGGCTCCTGTTTTCTCTTTGCTGTTTCAACTAAATATGAATCTTTAATAACTTTCTTGTGTAAAACTAAAACTTAAAAAAAAAACCTTGTAGCTTTTGGCCAAGCACAACCTATCTCACATTTGATATATTTTTTTAGAAAAGTGAAAGAATGCATTCTGTACAGCTGAAGTAACACACAGTCATGGTGATATACAGCAGGCTACCCAGTAGCTGAAGGAAGAATAAACATTGCCCCTCCCCGCCCCCCCCTCCTAACCCCACCACCAATCTTTGACCATATTCATTTCCACCCCCCCACCCCCACCAATCTTTGACCATAATCATTTTGTTGCAGTGTCTTGACCCTGAGAATATAACGTTGCCCCTCTTCTCTGATCCCGGTAGAAGCCAGCTCCAAATTGCCAAATTGTTCTCACCACAACTTATACAGAGAGGTTCTGTAACCGTCCAGTACCTTACAGATTACGTCTGGTTCCATTGAATTAATCTTGAGTGGAATGCAACACTTACCAACCTGGCCCTAGCAACGACAGTGAGAGATTAAAACCTTTTTTCTTTGAAAAATTGCACTTGAACTAAACAGTCACTCATTGAATACAGTGGTAGTCATGAGCAAACTTGTCATTACAACTATGTTTGAAAGTGAAACATGAATAAGTAGTCTCCACGGTCACTTTGTTAATTTAATTTTTATTATTTAATGAAATGAATTGTTACATGCAGCATGCACTAGGGTGCCTCGCCTCCTCTAATTTGAGCATGATGTATAATTGTCAAATCTTGCAGTTTGTATAAATACAAAAAAAAAGCTGTGCACTTGTACAGATTGCTGCATCTCATCATCCCAGTGGCCTCTGTGGAAACTGTGCAATATCAGCATTGCATATCCAGATTAGAGTGGCCATAAAAGAAAATGGTTATATCATACGTTGCATTAATGTATTGAAGTGTATCGCAAGTTATAATGGGAATAATGTTTTATTTTAAAAATGCATTGTCGAAGTAAAATGTCCTTGAATACAAATAATGCTTTCTCACTCTTGTATAGTTTATATATACCAGTTTTCAGATCCTGAATGCCATCAAGTACAATTGTATCATTCTACAAAATTCTTCTGTTCTTTGAATCAACTGCATACAAGTTTGAGGTACAGTGGACCGTATTAAAGATAGACTCTGATAAAATCTCTTTAAAGAGTACTTTTATAAAAGGAAAAGAAACGCCCAAACAAAGATTATTTTGCATCCCAAAACACATTCAATGTTCCTATTTTTGGTCGTCCTGTAATGGACTTTATTGAATAGATACTTTTTAATTTTCAATATATTTATTTTCCCGCCGTCGCAGTCCTCAAAAGGTTAATAAGGCTCCAGAGATAAACGATGCTTTAGAGACCTCCCTGTGAATGTCATTGCATAATGCATAATCTCTCGTATGACAGAATTAGAAAATTATAATTATTGAATTAATCCATCTGATGCTGTGACTTCAGAGCTTTGAATCACTTAAAAATAATAAAACACTTTGCTTTTTCAAAGTCTATTTGTTTCGACTGGTGCTGCAAAGGCTATATACTGCACTTGCACCAGTATCAGTTTGTATGAATATGTATGCAAATTGTGTTGAAGATTAATGTGGCGGTGTTTAAAAAAAACATTATGTCTTAAATAAAACAAAAGTGTATTAAATTAGTTCGCTAGTGCTGTAAGGAAATATCTATGGTGCCTTACAAATAAAAGCAAATGTGATTAAATTATAATGTGGATGTCGTTCTGCTTTTATTTTGCTTCCTCTGCAAATCTGATAATTTTGTAAGTGTGGCCTGTTATCTGGGTTGCTCCTCTGGAGTATTTGTGTGCATTTGATGGTGCCGGCACTGTAGCAGAGATACAATAAAACTCATCAGAAATAAAAGCCAAAGAAATCAATGTGAGGCATTCTAATATGAGGAGAGGCATGTTTGATTTAAATTAAGCTGATATTAACAATAGCTGCTCAACACAAAGCTACCTCCCTCCATGAAGGAAAAAAGTTTTGCAATTTGTGCATAACCTCTTTTTTTTTTCCTAAATCCAGGTCATCCAAACACCTTCCAACCAATGGAGTATATTTTGAAGCAGGAAATGCAACAGTCACAATTGGTGCACAGTAAACTTGCAAAAACAGAAATGTGAGAATGATCAGATAATTGGTTTTAATGGATCTAATTGGGCATGAAGTATTGGCTGGGACACCATCCTTGCTTCTCTCCGACAAGCACATTGAGATTTTCTACATCTGTCAGACAGGCTGGACAATAATGTCTCATCCAATTGTGCTGCATTCTCGTGCATGGGTGTGTCCGCCTTGATTTCTGTGTTCTTGATCTTCCACTCTTTGAACGGCTATTGAAGTGCAATCCTATTTATGCCAGCTGGTTCAAGAATAGGAGGCCTATGTAACCTGCAACAAGATAAAACAATTGGCTCACTGATTTGGAAGTGTAGATGGACAAATACATGCACAACACTGGCAGCATTCTCATTCTTTCTGCTTGCTCGAGTACTTCTGCAGCATAATCAACCACCGGCTTACAAAACCAAATCAGAAGTCTCACTACACCAGGTTATAGTCCAAAGGTTTATTTGGAAGCACTGCTCCGAAAACTTGTTATTTCAAATAAACCTGTCGGACTATGACCTCATGTCAGGTGACTTCTGATTTTTGTCCACCCCAGTCCAACACCGGCACCGGCACCTCCACCTCATTCCCAGTCCAGACAAGGGAATTTGGAGGGAATGGTATTCTGGAAGGAAAGGATCAAATGGCTTTTAATGGCTTTCTTTACCTGTTTGACCTTGATAATTTTGCACCCTCTCTTTGATCAAAAAGGCAAGGAAAGCCATTTGATCCTTCCCTTCCAGAATACTGTTCCCTCCAAATTCCCTTGTCTGGATTGGGAATGATGTAGCAGTTCTTCCAACACAGCCCAGCTGGTACTTTATTGATGAGCGAATTGCTGAAGCAGAGAGATCGTCATCTCTTTTAGCCCTCCCTTTTCTGAAAACCAGGCTTTTTTATTTAAAATCCCTGTCCAGAGTGCAGCCCTATCAGAAGGGTCTTCGTCTGTTTCGACCTTGTAGGACAAGAGCAGTAATTAATCATCCAGTATCTCAAGGTGCACATGGTACCGTTTAACTTGCACATAGTAAAGATCTTCATGTCAATCAACCTCCACACTTCACTAACATTTCCAAAAGAATAAGATTCAATTTAGATTGAATATTTTGCATGCATAAAATATTCAGACCAACATTGACTATTGGGAGTACCAGGCGTGTGATGCTAATTCTTACCTGCTAAACTCTGAATATAAATGTGCCTGTATTAAACATAGGGTTTAATATCACATTAACATACTACCAGCAGGTAATTTACAGAGGAAAATCTGACGTGATTAAAAGAATGATAGGTGACCACACAGAACATAACCTAGTTGATCGTTTTTTTTTGGTGCAATGTTAAATTATTCTATTTGGAGTCTTGTACAGACCATTAATCATTTAGTGGCAGAGTCATGACATTGTTTCAGTTGTTTAAACTGAGCACTTGCAATGCTTGTGGGGGATTGGCCCCTCTGTTTATGCCAGGGCCTCTGCTATTTTAATCATGATTGCTTTTCTGTACCTGTAAGCTAATAAAATTAATGGCCGCTAGTCTGTCTCATATAGGGGTTTCACAGACCAGGGCTTGACGTCCTGGAATGTTTGCCAGAAGATCTTTGCAAAGTTATGAATGATGTTTTAGACCGAAATGCTCATGAACTTCGCAAATTTAAGTATAGGTTCATTGTGATTGGATATGTTCATAGTTTGTGTCCAATTTTAACAGTGCTGCCACAGTTACTTTTATGGTTCTGACAAAAGTTTACACAGTCCATTTATTCTCATGGGAACAGAACCACAAGTTCTTTTAGAGGGTGGTTTTGACATTTATTAAGGTACTTTAACTGCAAATGAATGTGCACCAGTCATTTTTGATTGAAGTTGTACATTCCCATGGAGAAACACAATCATGAAGTTCAAGTAAAATGATTTGTTTCCTAAAAGAACAGTTCTTTTGTATACGAGTATCTTGAACATTGGAATGACTATTTTTAATTAGTCAAATCACTCCAAAAGCCTTGTTCAACAATTTATTTCTCTACAGTGTTCTTCAACAGTGTTCTAAGGAGGTGTTTGGTATGCTTTCCTTTATTGGTCAGAGTATTGAGTACAGAAGTTGGAAGGTCATGTTGCGGCTGTACAGGACATTAGTTAGGCCACTGTTGGAATATCACGTGCAATTCTGGTCGTCTTCCTATTGGAAAGATGTTGTGAAACTTGGAAGAGTTCAGAGAAGATGCACAAGGATGTTGCCAGGGTTGGAGGATTTGAGCGATAGGGAGAGGCTGAACAGGCTGGGGCTGTTTTGCCTGGAGCGTCGGAGGCTGAGGAGTGACCTTATGGAGGTTTACAAAATTGTGAGGGGCATGGATAGGGTCTTTTCCCTGGGGTCGGGGAGTCCAGAACTAGAGGGCATAAGCTTCGGGTGAGAGGGGAAAGATGTAAAAGAGACCTAAGGGGCAACTTTTTCACACAGAGTGATACGGGTATGGAATGAGCTGCCAGATGATGTGGTGGAGGCTGGTACAATTGCAACATTTAAAAGGCATTTGGATGGATATATGAATAGGAAGGGTTTGGAGGGTTATGGGCCGGGTGCTAGCATGTGGGACTAGATTGGGTTGGGAGATCTGGCTGGCATGGACGGGTTGCACCGAAGGTTCTGTTTCCATGCTGTACATCTCTATGACTCTGTTCCTCCAAATTGGGTATCCCAACAACCCTTTCACTCCTCCACTGATAATCATGTCTTCAGCTATCTGAACCCTGTACTCAGGAATCCCCTCCCTAAACTTTAATGCCTCTCCTCACTCATTAAAAACCTTTATGACCAAGCTTTTGGTCACCAGTCCCAATGTCTCCTTTTATGGTTTGGTCGTAATTATTCTTTGGTCTATGAAAGCTCCTTGGAAGCACTTTGGAGCATTATACAATAATTTGCAC
This sequence comes from Chiloscyllium punctatum, assembly GCF_047496795.1. Classification (NCBI taxonomy): domain Eukaryota; kingdom Metazoa; phylum Chordata; class Chondrichthyes; order Orectolobiformes; family Hemiscylliidae; genus Chiloscyllium; species Chiloscyllium punctatum. The sequence goes on along the minus strand of NC_092762.1, from coordinate 75,818,257 downwards.
CAACTCCTATTACCCAATCAACTAGTCATACATAAGCCATAATGATGAGAATGATGGATCATGTGCTTGTAGAAGAAAATCATTAATCTGGTTACATTCCAGATGCACTTTCCAACATGGATCAGGATGGGAATCCTAGTATGTGTCTTCAGTGAACTAGGGCGTGATATGTAGGACAATGTCTGGTGTTGTAAATGAATAAGGTCAAATGAGAAAGAACTGTCAAGAAACAGTTCTTTGAGTTTATGCTTCAGGTATCATCCAGACTAATACTAAACCCTGCAAAGTTGGAGATCATTGCATTTGATCTCTGGCCATGCTTCGTTAACTTAGTCAAATCAGTGATCGAAGGATACAATTAGAACTCAGCACTTCTGAGAAAACTTACCTATGCTGTCACTCCACACCACAAAGAGCCATTGCTGGAAACATGCTTGAATGTGCAGCACCTAAAACAAACCAGCCAACCCAAACTGGTTCATGCCAATAGTCAATGTCCAACTTCTGCTTCTCATTGTCTAACACTACCAGCAAAATCTTCTGTTAATTTAAGGTGAGGGGCAAAAGTTCAAATGAGATGAGGGGCAGGTTTTGTTTACACAGAGTGGTAGGAATCTGGGACCTACTGCCAGGGTAGTGGTGGAGGTAGGTATGTTAGGGGGATTTCAGGGACTTTTAAGCACAAGAATATGTAAGGAATGGAGGGATATAGAACATAGGCAGGCAGAAGGGATTGGTTTAATTTGGTGTCATGTTCCGAAGGGTCAGTTCCCATGCTGTACTGTTCTATGTTCTATTTCTCTTATATACATCTAAGCTGCCCTTAAAATGAATCTAGACTGACAGCAAGATCAGGCTCAGCTGTGATTTTTTTTTATATGTTCACACTCCCCATTTACTCTCTGACCTGAGCTGTCAAACATAGAAAATAGGAGCAAGAGAAGCCCATTTAACCCTTGACCTGTGCAGCCATTCATCCAACTCAGTAACCTGCCCCTGCTTTCTCTCCATTCCCTTTGATCCTTTAACTGTAAAGACTATAACTCTTTCTTGAAAACATTCAGTATTTTGACCTGATGGTTTTTGTGGCAGAGAATTCCACAAGCTCACTAATCTCTGGCTGAAGACTTTTCATTTCAATCAGAAATGGCTTACCATTAGGGCTATCCTTGGACTATATTTATCCTATCTAGTCCTGTTAGAATTTTATATGTTTCTGTGGGATTCACCTTGGTTCTTCTAAGCTCTAGTCAATGTAATACGAACTGATCCAATCGCTCTTCAAATGTCAGTCCTGTGATCCCAGGGATCAGTCTAGTAAACCTTCATTTCACTCCCTTCAAAGCCAGAACATCCTTCCTTCATCTTGCCTCTGTATCTCTCTTCTCTTTGCCACCTCCCACCCCTTGCCCCCACCAAATTCACCTCTGAGGGATTGTGGGGTTGGGGTGGTGGTTGGGGAAGGTGAGTGATGAGTTTCCATCTTTCACAATGATGCTTGACTAATTCCACCTGGAGTGTTAACTTGCGTTAAGTTGGCAAATCGGTCAGCACACACTCTCCTCATGGCAGCTCAGCCCCAAGATTGTTAAACAAAGCACAGGAAGACACCAGCTTTCTAATTCCGTAAGCCTCCTTGAGATCTGTGGGAATATCAGCTTGTTGGGGGTCTGCAAACCCAAGATCCTATTTGCTAGATTCTCTGATGTAATACAGGAATGCCGGGTTATTGAAGGTCAGACAGAGCCCAATCTAGCCAAAGGTAACACCTTCAAGACAGAAAGAACAAAAGGCAAGTGATAAAAATAAATAAGTAATGAAGTAAATGTGAGAGAGACTCCTCAAACAGTTAAATATATAACTTGCCACCACCCTCAATCTGACTTCTTATCCCTGGCTAAATGAAATCAATTTCAAAAAGTTACATATTTGGTCTTCACGTTTCAAAGGTCCCTTTTATCCCCAATAGTATTGAAACTTAGCCAATATGTAGGAATTACAGCTCCAGGAACTTTCACACACTGGAGAGAAAGATGGTATTCAGCGTCCAAAACAAAGGGGTCATTCAGTGCGGTTTCTCTCAGCAGATAGGAATACTGGTGTGTTTTGATTTTGTCGACGTTTTCCTGATTATTTTTGCTGGAAACAATTCTCTTTCAGTTCAATTACCTTCAGTTCGGTCGGTCTGGCCTCAGACCCATGAGCTGTCTCATGCCTGCCCTTCAACGTTTTCCAAATAATGTGCAGCTTAACAATTATGAGAAATTACATTTGTTAACCTGTCGCCAAATGCAAGGCAGAAGTTGATGTGTATGAAACTGGGAATGTATCAAGGTCAGGTCTAAGTGGGCTACATTGAAAATAGCTTTTCTCTTTAATGGTGTGCAGTACAAAGTGCTGTTACAAAAATCAGCAGGATCAGGATACTTATTCCAGGTCTGAATGGTGAATTATTATTTTCAGACAACTCAGTGGGGGATGCAAGATTGTTTCTTTGTGACAATCATTTTCTAACCTGTAACCTTCAACCCTACTACTGGACTTCATATGCAAAGATAAATTAAATGATTTTAGATCATAAACTCTGCCTTCATTTTGTTTCTGTTTCTTTTTTCCTAGTTCAATTTTTCTCAATGTGTTAATTTCTCCACTTACCAACTATTAATGCCTTATCTGGACCCCTTTTTTTTTTGCTTCTTTATCCCAATCATTACTATAAAATCTTTAAAAACCAAAAGAACTGTGGATGCTGTAAATTAGAAACAAAAACAGACATTGCTGGAAAAGCTGAGCAGGTCTGATAGCATCTGTGGAGAGAAATCAGAGTTAACGTTTCAGGTCCAGTGACCCTTTCTCAGAAACTCAGTTCTGAAGAAAAGTCACTGAACCCAAAATGTTAACTTTGATTTCTCTCCACAGATGCTGGCAGACCTGCTGAGCTTTTCCAACAATTACCATTCTTGTCATTGTTGATCATAAAACCTTTGTTATTTAATCTCTCCTGGTCAGCACCCTATCACATGCTTCTCTTTTCTTTTCCACCCCCTCCCTCCCCCCACCCCCCCCCCCACCCCACCCCACCCCCCCACCACATAATTTCACTCACTCCAAACTGATTAACTTACTGCCTTTCCTCAGTCATAATAAAGAGACATTGACCTGAACCATTTACAAACTTCCTTACTTCAAACACTTCCTGACCTGTTGAGTATTACCAGCAGTTTGAGTTTTTTATTTCAGGTTTTTGACATCTGCATTATTTTGTCTCAATCTAAGACAATCTTTGATGTCCCTAGCTCATTAACATTGTTAAAAGTCACACAACACCAGGTTGTAGACCAACAGGTTTATTTGGAAGTACTAGTTTTCTGAATGCTGCTCCTTCATCAGGTAGATAGTGGGTACATATGCACACACTCATGCAGACCCTCTCATAGGAGAAAGTGAGGACTGCAGATCAGAGCTGAAAATGTGTTGCTGGAAAAGCACAGCAGGTCAGGCAGCATCCAAGGAGCAGGAGAATCAACGTTTCGGGCATAAGCCTGAAGAAGGGCTCATGCCCGAAACGTCAATTCTCCTGCTCCTTGGATGCGGCGTGACCTGCTGCGCTTTTTCGACCCTGTCTCATACACATGATCTCTCAGACAAAACACATAACACCCCCCATACTTTCACCCACGCGCACACCCTTTCATAGGCTTATACTCTGTCACACTCACAGTCACACTCTACCAAGCACACGTACATACATGCACACACACACTTGTACTCACACCGACACACACGTATGTCTATAGGGTAAATTTGCATTTGCAGAATTGTATTTGTAGATACATTCTGTTTTGCTCAAAATGCACACAATCTGCAGGCAGTCATAGTCATGGGGATGTACAGCATGGAAACAGACCCTTCAGTCCAACTCGTCTTTGGCGACCAAATATCCTAAATTAATCTAGTCCCATTTGTCAGCACTCGGTCCAAATCTGTCTAAATCCTTCCTATTCATATACCTATCCAGATGTCTTTTAAATGATGTAATTGTACTAGCCTCCACCACTTCCTCTGGCAGGTCGTTCCATACACGCACCACCATCTGTGTCCCTTTTAAATCATTTCCCTCTCACCCTAAACTTATGCCCACTAGTTCTGGACTCCCCCAAACCAGGGAAACGATCTTCTCTATTTACCCTATCCATTCCCCTCATGATTCTATAAATCTCAGCCATCAATGCTTCAGGGAAATTATGTTTCTATAAGATCCCCCTCATTCTTCTACTTTCCATTGAGTGTAGTCCCAGTCTACTCAACCTCTTCCTCATAAGCCGACCCTCATTCCGGAATCAACCTAGTGAACCTCCTCTGCACCCCCTTTAGTGCCAGCACATCCTTTCTCAAGAAAGGAGATCAAAACTATACACAGTACTTGAGGTGTGGTCTCACCAGCAACCTATGCAGCTGCAGCATAACCTCCTGGTTTTTAAACTCCATCCCTCTATTACCTGCTGCACTTGCAAACCAACATTTTGTGATTCATGCACAAGGGCACCCAGGTCCCTCTGCACAGCAGCATGCTACAGTGATTCACCATTTAAATAATAATCCATTTTGCTGTTATTCTTACCAAAGTGGATGACCCCACATTTACCAACATTGTACTCCATCTGCCAGATCCTTGCCCACTCACTTAATCTATATCCTCCTGCGGACTTTGTGTCCTCTGCACACTTTGCTCAACTTGCTTTGCTGTCATCTGAGAACTTTGATACATTACACTTGGTCCCCAACTCGAAATCATCAATGTAAATTTTAAACCATTACGCCATTTTATAAATTTCTACTTTGGAAATAGAACCAGTCTGACTCAAGGTTGGAATACATACAGACTTTAACCTCACAACTTTTATGCATTGTCTGAGCTGAGATGTCACCTTTTTCTATAAAAGGTTACGTTATCTCGGGAATGTGACTTGAGAGAAGTTGTGGGATTTACATATTTAGAATGGTTGCAGGTTTTGATTCATTAATGATGAAAGACTTAACAGCAATCTAGGATTGTTTAATACATCGTACTAGTTGCATGACACTTTAATCTTGTGCGATAAATTCTGTGTCTTATGATCCTGGCCCACTAGCTACTTGATGATGGAGCACCACTCTGAAAGCCAGTACTGTACTTCCAAATAAACCTGTTGGACTATAACCTGGTGTTGTGTGATTTTTTAACTTTGTCCACCCTAGTCCAGCACAGCACCTCCATATCATTAATATTAGGTGAGTTTGTATCCAATAAGACCTAATTCAGCCAAGTTTGTGTTATCTCCCAGAACTAAGTGTGGATATTGTGCATTGAGAAATCCAACAGACATCTTTTACAGCTAACTGTTAAGTACAAATATTACAATCTTCAAGCATATTAGTATCTGGGCTAATTGTAAGCTATTAGTTTATAATAGAGGAGCATGTTTCCAGTAGAATGACATGCTTCAACAATAGAAGGTATGAAGATGTACAAGAACTTTCTAGCCTCAGGTCACATGCTAGAATACAACAATGACATGCAAGTGTCCCTCAAAAACAAACCAAGCATGTCACAACACAACAGATATGACAATGATTCAGTAAGCTTTCTCCTCTTTGTAAACTACACATGCATAATTCCTCCTCCCATGTCATGTTAAATGAAAGAAGCATCACTATATTTACTAATCATACTCGTTTTATCCTAACACCTCAAAGCTGAAATTCCTTACCACCTTCAGCCTGGCTTGACTCTCACAACTCATTCCTGATGGAGGGCTTTTGCCAGAAACATCAATTCTCCTGTTCCTCGGATGCTGCCTGACCAGCTGTGCTTTTTCCAGCACCACACTCTCAATTCTGATCTCCAGCAACTGCAGTCCTCAGTTTCTCCCACAACTCAAAGGCATTTTAAACTCAAATGAGAGGTCAAATTGGAGGACAGTCTCCTTCAAGCTAGGTTGGGAAAGGGAAATAAGAAGTCACAGAGATTGCTAAACGCTTATTCGTGTTTACTTCAAGGTTCGATATTGTACTTTGCCGCTGTGAAATCCATGCCTTTACAACTTTTAACAAATTTTAGAACAACTAGTGAGCTCTGACTGAGTCAAAATATATTTATAATATAATATAGTTATGATATAACATGAGACCATGATTATTTATTGCCTGGAGTCTGGAGCACACTTGATGTTTAATTCCTAACTGAAGGTCAATGTTTAAAATTGCCATGTCCAGATAACTGAAAAGGTGATACTGAGGAAATCTCATTGACCTGAAATTATAGCTTTCTCTTCTCAGATGCTGTCTGACCAGCTGTGTATTTGTGCAATTTCTGTTCTTATTCTAAGTTCAAACACTGTCATTTACAGTGCAATCATAAACTGTGCCAGATTGTCTCCTCTACTAAAGGTTGTTTTGCGGGTACTGTACACTGTAAAGGAGTGTGACACCTAGTGTGAACATATATGTCCTAGGTACAGTATGTGTAAGTGGGTGCGTGGGTATTTGTACTAACTTTAAATGTCTTGCATGGATACAACAAAATGATATGATATTCACGTTGCTTCATTGAACAATGATGGACGGTCCATTGAATGTGTATGAAAACACGCACACACCATAAGGCTGTCAATTCACAGAAGTTGTAACAAACATAATTAAACCTATTTGCATTTAAATGTGTAAGTAGACATACAAGTAAAAATGAAATTAAAACTGTGGACAATGCACACAATTATACACATGTGGGTGCATGTAGTGCTTTGTAATTATCCATAATTAATATGCAACTGTCTAAACCTACAATGAAAATATTACATAAATTTTAATAATGTTTCTGAATTATAATTATATGTAGAAACACAGAAAATTTATGGCACACAAGGAGATCATTTTGGCCTAATAAGGGTTTTCTTCTTCTTTGTATAGATTATATATTACATAACTAGACTTATAATTAATCATATTATAGATATGTATCCTTTATTCTTTGATGTCCTTTTTGTTGAGTGTGTGAATATGAAATATTTTGAACTGGATGTGGCAACAAGATTATAAATTGGAATGGATGGTGAGAAAGTGATGGGTGATAAAATGTTCAGAAGAAAGTAGAATGGTGGTAGACAGTGTCTATGCTGAATGTCTATACATGTTATAAGTATATGTATATATTATTAGAAATACATTTTACTTATACATTGAATGTGGGATGGAGCTGGAGTAAGACAAATAGATATAAAACAAAATACTTTGGATTCTGGAAATCTGAAACAAAAACAGAAATCGCTAGAGAAACTCAGCAGATCTGGCAGCAACTGTGGAGAGAAAAGAGAGTTAACATTTGGAGTCCAGTAACCTGTTCTGAGGAAGGTCACTGTTTCAAAGCTTCAACTCTGTTTTCTCTCCACAGATATTGCCAGACCTGCTGAGTGTTTGAAATAAATATACATAAGGTATATTTTATATTTATTAATGTAGCAGTTCTTAGGAGAGGCACTTATTTCGGTTCAGGTGAGAAAGCTCCAGCAGAATTAACGACGTAAGATAAAGTCATTGGCTGAGGCATCCATTGTTTTGACTAAAGGTGTTCTTTCAGCTAGGAACACAGGAATCAGTAACAGTAAGATTTTGATCCTGTTCTTTTGAGTAATTGCACTTGAGAGATAAGTGGGTATGTTTCAAAGGAATGCATTGAAGGAACAAACATACATTGGGAATATTGAAAGATCAAGTTTATAAAATGGAAGGAGGTCGGCAAAGGAATAAAGGAATGAATTAATAAACTGGAGAAGGTACAATGAATGATTCAGATAAATTTCATTGTGTTAATGAGACATATCTAATTTTAGCATTCCTATTATGTTGAGTTTATTTTTAGCATTCAAATAATTCTTACTGGAAATATTAAAATATCTGAGTAAAGAATTTGTTATGGAGATGTGTTATCTGTGATATTAATCTAAAACCTCATTGATTGGACATATATCCCTTTCTTGGACTTTTTGGAAAGGACACCTTGCAAAGAAATAGAGATGGTTACTGTAGTGGAAAATAGTGGTACAGTAGGGACATCTTCTCAACCAACAACCACTAATTCTATAACACTTTCAGTCAAAGAGGTCACGTGACTCAGTTTGTAGGTGTGATAAAGTTATTGGATATGAGCAAAGAGAGTCTAAAGAAACTTGCAAATGTGAATAACTGCTTTTGCCGACTATCTTTTTCTAAACCCCTCTTATCAAAAGTTTGGCATTGGAAGATATCATTATCGTCAGGTGGGGTTCCAAAAGGAAAATTGAAACAATCACCACTATCACCATGGAAGTAAATTCAGCCAGCTATCACTGATCAGGGAAGACATCCCAGTACAAACAGTTTTGTGGAAGGTAGTTATGACAACAGACCAGTATCTGGACAAACCTTAAATAATTCTTCTTGCCTAACTGGCCAAAATACCTTTAAACAACAGAAAAAAATCAAAATAACAGACATTTAAAAGGCATCTGTATGGGTATATGAATAGGAAGTGTTTAAAGGGATGGGGCCACGTGTTGGCAAATGGGACTAGATTAGGTTGGGATATCTGGTCGGCATGGACAAGTTGGACCGAAGGGTCTGTTTCTCTGCTGTACATTTCTATGACTCTATGTGTGTGCATGTGTAAATTCAAATTTTCAAACTCAAATCAATGGAGGAGTCAGACAAGGAAAAGAATTGTGTCACCCAACCTTATCAGTTTTATCAATTGTAAAGAGTCGGTTTGAGGGAATAGATTGGCTTGTTTAGTAAGCTTATTTAATAACTTTATGTAATGCGTCATTAAAGTCTATAAATTTATGTGATAACTCATTCTTTCTTCAGTTGGAATGAAAACTTGCAATTGATTACCTGAAAGAATTATGCCAGTATTAGTTACTCAAAATTCTTCTTTTGTGTTAACTTTTTTATTTTCAGTCACCACTCCCTCTAGCATCTTGGCTGGCACCAGTGAACTTCCATCTCAGGAGAAGGGGAAACTCCAGGTATAAACGCTAGAAGTGGCTATAATTCACACCTAAATGTGTTAATGGACCCACTAAGGGTTCCAAAATTTCATACCTCTTTGGATTTCCCTTGTAGAGTTTATTTTCCTGCACATAGCCATATTGTGGCATGCATCTTCCAGTGATAGACTGAGCAAATGCCTGTATTTAGTCAACTAATGAAACAGTTTTACTGCTAATTATTTAACTGGTACAATTAGCAGTGAATTAGCATTGAAGTTGCAAGAGAATTGGACTGATGTGTGTCAAAGCAATGTGCAAGCTTCCCATTCTAAGATTCAATTAAAAGCAGGTGTGACTGACAAGTGAGTTATTATATTCAAAACATACTGTGCTCCATTGGCACCTCAATGTTTAAATGCCAGTCAATAAGTGACTATTATTTCTTCACAACTGGATAAGAGCCAGTCAAAACCAATCTGACAGCCAACAGAAATACTTTCTGGGAACAGAATATGTCAAGGTACAGATCAGACCACAAAATAAATAGTGTCCCTAAGCTGTTAATCGGTTGTGAGCAAGCATCCGGTTGTTAAAATATTTGAGGTCACAGAATTCTACTACACAAATATTTAATGCAATTCAAAACAAATTACATTTTTCTTCTTAGTATAAGCCCCCATCTCTTTAGGAGGAACCTGAATAATATAAGCTTTCAGAATTCTGAACTGTGTTTTGCATATTCATTCCCAATTACTTGGACCTTGCAGAGAAACTGAGAAAACATCCATTGTACAGATTAGAACCAACGAATCTTTAGAAAATGAATATATTTATTTTTGTAATTATTTTTCTTCCTATGCTGAGATTACCCTTTGCCATGGAGAATAGAGGACTTTGGCTATGAATGGATGAGGTGTTCAATTTCCTTACTCATTATCCTTAGTTGGCCTTTCCCCTTAGTTCTGTGCATTCTTCGTGTGGAAGAATTAATCCTGAATACCTTGTCCCTTTGATTGCTTTCCTCTAACTGGGAACCTAGGACATCATTTGGCTTGACTTCTGTACAGTGACCACAAGTGATTGATGGAGAAGACATGCTCAGGCTGCACAGTACAGTTTTTCACCTTTCTTGAAATGAGATACTCTGCCTTTCTCGAAGTGTTTGTTGGCTGGTCAACTATAAATGTAGCTCTTTGAGGATTGATAAGTTCAAAAGGAAAATTGGATTTGCATTTGTCTGTTTGGAAGTGTTGTAATGATATATATGAAGTTGCTTTTGCTTTCCTTTATGGATTTACAGCAGGATTAAGTAAAGTATTTTCAAGATTAAAATATTTCCATATTAATTTAAAGGAGCAATTCTTTGCAAGGCAAAAATTGGAATGTCAAGTACTACTGTTTCCCTAATTAGGGAATGTTGTTGAAAGAAAGTATTAGATATTTCTTGGATTAATCAAGAGAATTGTGACTGTGTTCTATTTTGCTTTGTACAGCATTTTAATAATAGGTACAAATACCTCCCGCTCATGCAACATCCTTTTGCTTTTCTTAGGAACTCAGCACCACCTTCCTAACCTGCAATCTTCTTCCTGACCGCTCCGCCCCCACCCCACTCTGGCCTATCACCCTCACCTTAACCTCCCTCCACCTATCGCATTCCCAACGCCCCTCCCCCAAGTCCCTCCTCCCTACCTTTTATCTTAGCCTGCTGGACACACTTTCCTCATTCCTGAAGAAGGGCTGATGCCCGAAACGTCAATTCTCCTGTTCCTTGGATGCTGCCTGACCTGCTGTGCTTTTCCAGCAACACATTTTCAGCTCTGATCTCCAGCATCTGCAGTCCTCACTTTCTCCTCTCCATGATGTACCAAATATTAATTTCATAAAACAATGCTAGTTGACTTACAATGGGATAGCTATTTGAATTTCCTTCATGCCCATTACGGCACATATACGAAGGGCAATCTCTTGGCTCTCCTGGTGGCTGTGTAAGTGAGCAGTAGAGAAACTCAGACAGGCAAGGTCACAGATTCAGCTGCGAACTCTCTGCTGAATCTGACTGATTTTAGCTGGAGCATGAATAGATTCCATGCAACAAAACAGTGAAAAAGGCCATTCACTCTTTTGTTTCTGTACTGATTCTTTATCAAAGCTATTCAATTACACCCATTCCCTCATTTCTTCTTGATAACATTCTGTTTTTAAGTACAGTATTTACACATTTCCTTTTGAAGATGGTTCAGGTACTGCATTCCAGATAATGGTAACTGGACTCATCTTCCCTGGGGCTGTTTGTCATTTATCTCAAATATGAGCTTCCCTTGTTACCAAACCTTCTGCTAGTGAACAGAGTTATCTGCCTAACTGCTTTAGCTTAGCCCCTCACATCTAGTACATCAAGTTGTACAGTAATCAGTTTCTGTACCTGAGAAGGAGAGTTGTTTTTATTCTCTTGTTGGACATGGGCAATGCTGACTGGGCCAACATTTGTTTCCTGTCTCTTGTCACTATTGAGAAGGTGGTGGTGAGCTGCAGTTCCTGTTCTGTAGGTAGACCCACAACTCAATCAGGGAGGGAGTTGCAGGATTTTGACCCAGTGAGACTAAAGAAACAGTGATATATTTTCAATTCAGTGGCTCAGAGGGCTGCTTGCAGATGGTGGTATTCCCATGAATCTGCTGCCCTTGTCCTTCTAGATGGAAATAGTTGTGGGTTTGGAAGGTATTGTCTAAGGACCTTGTATGAAGTGCAGCTTGTAGATCGTACACAGTGCTGCTATTCAGCATCAGTGGCGGAGGGAATGGGTGTTTGTGGTTGTGGTGACAATCAAGTATGGCTTCAAATTTCTTGAGTGTTGTTGGAGTTGCACCCATCTAGGTAAGTATTCCATTGCATTCCTGATTGGTGTCTTGTAGATGATGGATAGGCCTTGGGAAGCCAGAATGTCAGTTATTTGCTGCAATATTCGTAGCCGCTGACCTGCTCTTGTAACATGGTACTATGGTATTTCTATGGTAAGTTCAGTGAGTTCCTGTTCAAGGGTAATCCAGGATGTTGATAGTGATAAAACATGGCATTGTTGGAAGTGCAGGTACAGATCTGAAAATGTATTTGAGACCAGTTCTGATGTTCAGAAGTGAAGTAGCCCATCAACACTCACCATCAACACATGCGTATGATTAATGGATACTTGGGTATGATACCAGATGTCATCTGATGCGAGAAATAGAACCAGTGAGCAGTCAAACCTCTCAATGAGGTGGCACTGAAGGACCTGGTGAAAGTATTTGAAGAAAAATCAATATTCTTTGAGGAAGGGTCACTTGACCTAAAATGTTAACTCTGATTTCTCTCCACAGATGCTGCCCGGCATACTGAGCTTTTCCAGTAATTTCTATTTTTGTTTCTGATTTATAGCATTGGCAGTTTTTTCTGGTTTTTATGAAAAAATTAACCTTTTCCCCCATTTGTATATTGGACAGCTTAATGAGAGAAGTGTAAAGTGCATGATCAATGTCAATTTGGCTAGTAAGCATGGATAATAAATTTCATAAAGCAGAGTTATTATTTCACAAGAGGAAATAAAAATGAAAGGTTCTTTATTTGTGATGTGATTCGACAGAATAGCATATCACACATATTGGAAATGAGCAATGATGCCCAAGGCCTTCAGTTTTCGCAATAAAGGCATTCCAGAGCTGCGTCTATTTTGAGTTTCAGATTTCCATAAACTCCAGTAGACATGTTCAATTGTGATAGGTGAATGAAAAGGGGTACACAGGAGCTAGAGCTTTTCCAAGGCAGTGGGTTCATGTGTGTATATTTTATATATATATATATATATATATAAAAGCATTATCTTAACCTCCACAACCACCTGGTGAAGGAACGGTTGCTCCGTAAGCTAATGCTTCCAAATGAACCTGTTGGACTATAATATGGAGATGTGTGATTTTTAACTATATCCATACATGTATATATAAAATAAAGGATTAGCTAGAGTCATAGTTATTACAGCATGGAAAAACGTCCTTTAGCCCATTGCATCTATGCCAATCATCAAGAAGCTTGCTATTCTAGTCTCATTTTCTAGCACTTGGCCCATAGCCTTCTATGCTATGGTGTTTCAAGCTTCATCTGAAAACTTCTTCAACATCCTGAGTGTTCCTGCTTTTACTAGAGCTCCAGACTTTTTTCCCACAAATTACAGCTCTGGGAGCATTTATGGGAAGAGAAGCAGTGTTAACATTTGAAGTCCAATAGTCTCTCATTCAGGACTGAAGGGGATGGAAAATGACTGCTTTTTCATGTTGACAAAGGGGGAGGAGGAACAAGTGAGCTGAAGTGGGAGATGCAGAAAGTAAAGGGCATACTAATGTTAAAAATGACACAATCTTCCAATCTTTCGCCAATACACCATCTTGCTCGAATATTTCCATCCCAAGCCTACTGTAGCATTCCAGTGAAGGCCAACGCAAACTGAAGGCATAGCACCTCATTTCCACTTAATACCCCACAACCATCAGGACTCAATATTGAGTCCAACAGCTTCTGACCATGAACACAGTCTTTAATTTTGATTACACTCCACCCCTTCTGTGTTTAGTTTGCATGGGTTTGCTGTCACCAGAGTGGCTTCTTTAATGCTATTAATACCTATGCTAACACCACTAACTCCTATTAGTACTGCCTTTGCCTTTTGCTTTGGACGCCCTCAGCATCCATTCCACTTTCTCCACCTCCCCGTCTCCAACAGCATAAAAACATCTTTTTATAGCCCTTTTCACTTCCATTGAAGAGTTTACTGGATTTGAAACATCAACTCTATTTCTCTCTCCACAGATGCTCTCAGACCTGCTAAGTTTCTGTAGCACTTTGTTTTTATTTCAAATGGGCCAGCATAGTCTTACTGGGCTGAATAACCTCCACCAGTGCTATATTATTGTATAATTCTTTGAACTCGCGTGGTAAGAGAGACACGTACTGCATAAACACCAGTGTACTTTAACTATGCCTTTGTAAGATTTATGCAATTTGTTCTCCATTCCAGTCAGTAACAGAATGGGTTGTAGGAAACAGGTCTCTAATATTTTAAAAAAACTGTTTTTGCCTTTCATCCTTGTCAAAACACAATAATGGAAACTTAAAAAGTTCTACCTTTGGTGCTCTCTGTTCAATAATTCCTGTTCCCCAGTGCTAGTTCTATTGTGGACAGAAGTGCTATTTCAAAGTGTCATTTCAGATGATTGCCTTAAGACTTTGAATGCTACTCACTAGTTGAGGGTATAGTTTTTCAGAGGCTGTTATGTCTTCTGCAAAAGAGATACTAGGTTCCCTTTCAGTCTCTTTTCAGTGATACTGTTATTTTCAAAATATACTGCTGTTGCAGGCAACCATGTCATAGGGAGAAGGAGGGTCATCAGATCAGTGTGTTTTATTACTGGAGTGTGAACCAGCACATTAGTTTGAAAGTGTACTTCTCCCTAGTTGCACTCTAAGTGCTGGAAATAACTTTTATGCCATTGTTTTTATCAGGCATCAGGAAGAGACGTTTGTGGCAGCTTACATAATATCTAATTGCATTCAAGAGCTTTCAAGACTGAGATCAATACATTTTTGTTGACTAGGGTTAGCAAGAAATACAGTGCTACTGCTTGGAAAGGGAGTTGACGTCCAGATCAGCAATGATCCTTCTGTTTCTTTGTCTTATCCAGAAAGCCTTTTATGGGATTAAAGATTCCTGCATGTTGTTGGAGAATTGGCTAACACTGGTTCAAATAAGGTGGCCTGTATTAACTACAAAAGTTTCAAGGACAAACTTTAAACACTTCAGGTCCACACTGGGTTAATTTTGATCAGCAGGTTACTGCTTCAAATTAAAAGCAAGTTCCTCGAGTGAAGCTGGTGGCATCTTCTTCCAACACTTATTGAGAAGGATATTTTAGATGGTAGAGACTTGGTCATTAGAATCACTGAATCCCCAAGATGTGGAAGAGGCCATTCAGCCCATCGAGTCTGCACCACCCCTCCTCACCCAGACCCGTAACCCCACATTTCCCATGGTTAATCCACTTAGCCTGCACATCTCTGAACCAAATGTGCGATTCAGCATGGCCAATTCACCTAACATGCACAACTTTGGACAGTGGGAGAAAACCAGAGTAGCCAAAGGAAACCCACACAGACACTGGTAGAATGTGCAAACTCCACACACATAATCACCTAAGGCTGGAATCGAACCTGGGTTCCTAGCACTATGAGGCAGCAGTGCTGACCACTGATTAGCCAAAGGGCTTCTTCTTTACTGTATGGTTTACTGTACTTGGATTCCAGCATCTGCAGATTTTTCTTGTCTCTATGATTCTAAGAGCACAGCTATACTGTAGCAATCTGTTAAGAAAAGACACCATCATACACATTGTGTAAAAGAAGGATCTACATCACAGTCCTGTGCAGCTTTATCATTTGGCCACTTAGTTTGACAAATCAGAGCAATGGAAGAGATCAATGTCTTGTGGGAAAATGGGATGTTAGCAAAGAAGAAATGCAGGCAACTTCCTGGCAATAGCAGTAAAGATCCAAGGCAGTCCGATCCAGGGAACAATGCTGATTAAAAATCAAGCAGGGATTTTGCAGACAAGTCAGGAGATCAACTATCTGGTTAGCGGTAGTGTAGATGGCAACACGAATTTATGCTCAAGCCTCACCCATTTTTGACTGCAAACTACCTTTCACCTGAATTAGTTGACACAAATGCCTGAATTTAATCTGTACCCCATATCAGCTAATTTGCTGGTATGGACTTTTTCCTCTCATCTCCAACCTGTTCCTGGCCCCTTTCTGTAGGTTATAAATGCTCATTATCTCACGAGACAGTTGTTCAGTCACTTAGCTAAGTCATGTAATTTCTTGGAAAGTCTGCCTTTATTCACTGTTCCAAATGATATTCTGACCCTTTCTTCAATAAAATCAGATCAGACCTTCACAGCACTGAAAACCAAAAACCCATTTGTCTCTACTTTAGAATCCAAGTTCTCAAGCAATAATAAAAATAATAAACCTTCATCACAAGTCACCCCACTCTTCTTTTTAAAAAGCTGTCATTTGGCATCTGATCAGAAAGACAGTGCCTCTGGCAATGTTGCATCCCCCCAGTCCTGTGCTAGATTCTTAGCTCAGATTTTAGTGCTGAACTCTCTGCACTGGCATTAGAGTCCAGAACCATCTGGTTCAGAAGTGAGAGTGTTCCCCACTGAACCACTGATGAGTCAACCTTACACCAGCCATTTCCAGTTTATTTGGAAATCAAATAGAACAACTTAAAAAATATTGCAGCATGCGCTGACATTTAAGTGTTGTAGTTCATCATTCCTTCATCTGACAAGCAGAAATCCAAGGCAACAGGAAAATCATTCAAGGGTGTGAAACTCTTACAAACCTGTCAATACCACCATTCAGACATATCTTCCAGTTGGAAGATCATCATTGCACCAATGTGGACAGGAAACATGTGGCTGGGCCACACAAAAGTCCCAGTGCAGCTGACTACTCAGAAATTGTCCAGGAATTTTAAACTTTTGAGCAATTAGTCTATGTCTGGGCACCGTCAAAAAATTAAACTTTGAGTTAGAGTCCAAAACTTCAGAGGGTTCCAACTGATGTAGCTGAATAGTTAGCCAGGAAAGATTGTGGGTATTAAAACCACCTCCACATCATTGAAAACTATAAAACTGACCCCTTCGCTGATGTCCTCAAACAGGTCCCAGCCCAACTTTCCCTATTGGTACTACTTCCAACTGCTGGACCTACCTCAATTCCCCAACTTGTCCCCTCCAACCCAATTCCGTGATCCATTTACCCCTCACTACCAGCAACCTGACCTGCCTTGACTTCATCATTTGACTCTAACCCCCATACCCCCCAACTCTCAACCAGGCCCCTGACTTTCCCCAACCTAGCTCTCCTATAACCCCAATATCCCCTCATAACCCCTCCAACACACACCAATAATTGAACCCTCAGCTTCTTCCTTGCAACCCAATCCAGCCTACTCCTTCTTCCAACTGCCACCCTACCTTTGGCAGCACTTAGTAACCTGCCCACTTGCCTACCTGCCACTCTTCCTACGAACCAGGTTTGGAGGGTTTGAGCTATAGGGAGAGGCTGAAGAAGCTTGGGGCTAATTTCCCTGGAGCATCAGAGACTGAGCAGTGACCTTAAAGAAGATTATAAATCATGAAAGACATGGATAGGGTGAATAGTCAAGATCTTTTCCTCAAGGTAGGGGAGTACAAAACTAGAGAGTATACGTTTAAGGTGAGAGAGGAAAATTTTCAAAGGGACCTGAGGGGCAATGTTTTCATGCAGATAGTGGTGCGAGTATAGAATGAGTTGCCAGAAGAAGTGGTGGAGGCTGGTGCAGTTACAACCTTTAAAAGGCATTTGGATGGATATATGGAATAGGAAGGGTTTGGAGGGTTATGGGCCAAATTAGTTTAGGAAATCTGGATGGCATGGATGATTGGGACTGAAGGGTCTGTTTCTTGCTGTACACCTCTACATCTCTATCACCACATACCTGTTGTATCACTGCCTTAACAGCTGACTGTGCTTATTAGCCAAGGTTGGATGACACCATATGTGGAGCGTGCTGAATTAGGGATGTGGACAGAAGTTGCTCTGTAACTGCAAGGTATCAGTATGCCTGTTCTGTAAACTTGCTTGAGATTTTCTAAGTTGAACCTATACTACTTAGCAATCTAGTAGAAGTGATAATTCTGTGACAAGGAACACAATGCAAGAAAATGCCACCCTATTTACCAAATATTACAAGGTATTGCGAGTAGTCAACTGGGAGAATACCACCTTAAACAGATAACACCCTACATCCTTTCCCATTGTCTCCAACTTCACCCACTCACCCACTGATCTCACTCATCCAACACTTACATGAAGAAGGCCTATTCAATAGTTGCCAGAATCACAGAAACGTTATGACACAGAAGGCAGCCATTTAGCCCATCGTGCCTAGACTGACTCACTATGAGGATCATTATCAAGTGCCAATCTCCTGCTTTATCCCTACACATTATTTTTATCCAAATAATCATCCAATACCCTCTTGAATACTTCAACTGAAACGTCTCCACCACCTTTCCAGATGCTGTTTTCCATACAATAACTGAGAAAAAAGTTTTTCCTCAATTTATCCTTGTTTGTTCACCTTTGCTTGCTTAATCTATACCTTTTTGTTCCTGTTCCTTTTACATATGGGAACAATTTTGCCTGTGTATTCTATTGAGGCTATTTATGATTTTGAAAATCTTTATCAGATTTCAAGTTAGCTGTCTTCTTTCTTACAAGAACAGAGCCAACTTCTCCAGTCTATCCTTATAGCTGAAGTTTCTCATCCCTGAAGTCATTCCTGCGAATTGTTTCTGCGCTCCCTCCAATGTGTTCTCATCCTTCCCACAATGCATTGCTCAGAATTGTACACAAGACTCCAGCTGAGGTCTAACAAGTGTCTTAAGCCGCGTTGAAAGGCTGGTGTAAAAGCACAGACTGTTCCGTGAGTTGTCTTTCTTCCATCTGGCATTGGTTAAAACTATTTTAATACCTATTATAGATTCTATGCTTCGGTGCAAGTGTTGTTCCACCAATTTCTACTGCACTGAAGGGATATCTTTTATGCTAATGTATTTCATGGAAATGGGGTTAATTTAACAGAAGATTGAGTTAAGCAAAGTTGGGTGAGAAATGGTTCTGGCCTGGAGCAGTTGGTCTGAATGACATGTTTCTTGTCACATTGATACAGCCATGTACTTCAAGGATTGATGAACTCTGTGGGCTAGTCATTTAAGTAAGTAAAACACGTTGTAAGTTATAAAACCAACATTATAGTGCACCAACTGATTTCTGTGCTCACAGCTTGCAAACTCCCAGCATGCAGATGCACAACATGGTATACATGCAACATGCAGACCCCTTAAAGGTGAACCATCTTAAAGGTAAGGTACACCTTCAGCATGGTACACCATGTAATAATACAAGGGAGTTTTGGCAGGGAGCAAAACAGATAGAAGAATCTGATGAGGAATGGTTAAATTTTCTTTTCCTGCTTTTATCCCCATAATGAAGTCAAGTACACACCCAACAACGACCTCCCCAACTCCACCCCACAACTGCAAACTAATGGAGTCTGAGAACTAAAGTCGGTAGAGTAGTGGATAGTTTGGACGAATGTTACAGGTTGCAGGGGGACTTGGATAAATTGCAGAATTGGGCTGAGAAGTGGCAAATAGAGTTCAATGCAGCTAAATGTGAGGTGATGCACTTTGGGAAGAATAACAGGAAGGCAGAGTACTGGGTCAATGGAAAGATTCTTGATAGTGTGGATGTACAGAGGGATCTTGGAGTCCATGTACATAGATCACTGAAAGTTGCCACCCAGGTGGATAGTGCTGTTATGAAGGCATACGGTGTGTTAGGTTTCATTCGTAGAGGGATTGAATTCCGGAGCCGCAATATCATGCTGCAACAATACAAAATGCTGGTGCGGCCACACTTGGAATATTGTGTACAGTTCTGGTTCCCCATATTTTGGGAAGGATGTGAAAGCATTGGAAAAGGTGCAGAGGAGATTTACCAGGATGTTGCCTGGTCTGGAGGGAAGGTCTTATGAGGAAAGGCTGAGAGACTTGAACCTGTTCTCATTGGCAAGACGAAGGCTAAGAGGGGATTTGATAGAGACATACAAGATGATCAGTGGATTAGATAGGGTAGACAGTGAAAGTCTTTTTCCTAGGATGATTACATCAGCATGTACGAGGGAGCATGACTACGAATTGCAGGGTGATAGATTTAAGACAGATGTCAGAGGCAGGTTCTTTACGCAGAGAGTGGTAAGGGCATGGAATGCCCTACCTGTTAACGTAGTCAACTCAGCCACTTTAGGGAGATTTAAACAATCCTTAGATAAGCACATGGATTATGATGGGATAGTGTAGGGGGACGAGCTGAGAATAGTTCACAGGTCGGCACAACATCGAGGGCCGAAGGGCCTGTTCTGCGCTGTATTGTTCTATGTTCTATGTTCTATGTTCTATGTTCTAACTCTAAAACGGTCGGATGGAAAATTGTATGTTAAATTGAATGACACGTGTTGCACAAATAAGTCAAGTGTTGCAAAAACCAAATTCACTGAAACAGGGGGTCTATCTTCCAAGGATGATCTCATTGCATCTGTTCTTCTCGGCTGATAAAACCCACGGCTTTCCACAAAAGTCAAGAATCCTCCTCCGTGGCAGCCCTGAATGTTTACTACAGCATTGCTGCTATCATTCCAAATCACACAGCTGCCGACCTTCAATTTAGACGATGCCTCAAGTATATCTAATCTGTAGTAAAAATGCTAACTTTGTGGAAAAAAAGTAAATGTTCAAGGAAACTGTACACTTAACTGATAGGGTGTCATCTTTTCCCATAAAACAAACCAACAAAAATGTGCACAGAAGGCTTCACTGAAGGTGACACCAGATGGATCTCATTCTGAGAGTGAATGAATGAGAATTATAACCTGAAAAGCAACAATCA
Organism: Chiloscyllium punctatum; assembly: GCF_047496795.1. Classification (NCBI taxonomy): domain Eukaryota; kingdom Metazoa; phylum Chordata; class Chondrichthyes; order Orectolobiformes; family Hemiscylliidae; genus Chiloscyllium; species Chiloscyllium punctatum. The sequence goes on along the minus strand of NC_092762.1, from coordinate 75,797,660 downwards.
GTTTGGTCGTACGGAATTGAATGCTTCTAAAAAGAAAGACATGTTGCCAAAACTTTTCATTTTGCATCCTACAAGAGAAATGTAAGCATGTAAAATTTCATGTCAACGAATTCGCCAAGTTTTACCAATAGAGATCTATCTGTAGGTTTTTTTGTAAGAATCCCTTCAGTGTGGAAACAGGCCCTTCAGCCCAACAAGTCCACACCGACCCTCTGAAGAGTATCCCTTCCCCCTACATTTACCCCTGACTAACCTACACATCCTGCATACTATGGGCAATTTTACCATGGCCAATCCACATGATCTGCACATCTTTGGACTGTAGGAGGAAACTGGAACACAGATGGAGGGAGAATGTGCAAACTCCACACAGACAGTCGCCCTAGGCTGGAATCGAACCCAGGTCCCTGGCATTGTGAGGCAACAGAGCTAGCCACTGAGCCACCATGCCATCCCCTTGGTTGTCCAAGCTCCCGGCTAATTCATAGAAATGGAGAAAATAGGAGAAGGAGCAGACCATTCAGCTCTTTGTCCCTGCTATGCCTTTCAATATGTTCATGGCTGATCATCCACTTTAATAATCTGTTCCTGTTTTTTCTTCATATGCTTTAACTTTTACTTATCCACTTGTGCATTACAAGCTAACCAACATTTATTGCTTATTCCTAGTTGCCTCTGAGAAGGTGGTGGTGAGCTGCCTTCTTGAAACTGCTGCAGTCCATGTGCTGTAGGTACACCTACAAAGTCCTTATTTTGACTCGGTGACAGTGAAGGAGCAGTGATATATTTTCAAAAGTGGGGAGTATTCCATCACACTCCTGACTCGTGCCTTACAGGTGGTGGACAGGCTTTGGAGAATCAGGTAATGAGTTACTCACCACAGTATTCCTAGTTTCTGACCTTTCTTGTGGCCAATATTATTATATAATGAGTCCAGTTGAGTTTCTGGTCAATGATACCCTCAGAATGTTAATAATGGGGAGTTCATTGATGGTTACACCACTGAATATCTAGGGACGGTGGTTATATTGTCTCTCATTGGTCATGGACATAGCCTGGCATTTGATGGTCATAGCCTGGTGCGATGTTACTTGCCACTTGTCAGCCCAAGCCTGGCTATTGTCCAGATCTTGTTGCATTTGAACATGGACTGCTTCAGTATCTAAGGAGTCACAAATGGTGCTGAAGATTGAGCAATCATCAGCAAACAACTTGACTTCTGTCCTTATGATACAGCAAAGGCCATTGATGATGCAACTGAAGATAGTTGGGCCTAGTACACTATCCTGACGAACTGCCACAGAGATCTACTAGAGCTGAGATAATTGACTTCTAACAATCACAACCATCTTCCAATGTGTCAGGTATGTCTCCACAGAGGAGTGTCTACCACTGATTCTCCTTGAGCCTAAGAGCTATTCCGAAAAAGGTCAAATCTTAAGCATGTTACCTTTGTTTGTGCAGGATGGGTCTGTGTATATGAGTGCATGTTACCTTTAGCTAGTGTAAGTGGTTTACCTTGAACTGGTTAGTGCCATAGCTATTAGCGCTCACCATAAGTAGTCACAATGTCAAAATTACATTGGTCGTCAACAGAGGACAGTAGTCCCCCCGTACCTGCAAGGGATACGTTTAGGAACAGAAGCCTGAGACCATGGGTAGGAGTGAACCAATTCATTTCAACGGGAACTTTATCTTCCCGACAGCCTGCTGGTCTCTGGTTCCAGTAGGTTCCCTATAATATGTTCAGGCCGCAGTAAACCATGGGTAACTGAAACTGCGGAAAGCGATTCTGCAGATACAGGGGTCGCCTTGTACTGTTTCCCTTCATTCATCCCTGAAGATTGGGAAGGTTTCCAACTTGTTGCCCAAGATAAAACTGCCACAGTAGATGAAGAAACCAAACATTTTTACACTGGATTTCAATGAAAATTAAAACTAGGCTGTTTCTATAATGGATGGCTGCGCTGTATTGAAATTTTACACCTGAGCAGCAAGTCCAATGTCCACCCCAAAGTGCCTGAACTGCTATCTTGAAGACGACATTTTTTTTGCATCCACATGTACATATCACACCAGCTGTTACACCAGTCGTCTGTCAATTTACTGCTACTTCAGCTTGAATTTTTTTAGAATATTCATTTTCATGTGGATGTCATTTGCTGGGCCATCATTTATTGCCCTGAGAAAGTAGCGGCGAGCTGTTTCTTAAAACGCTGCAAGCCCTTGTAGTGTAAGGACACCCAGAGTGTTGTTAGGAAGGAGTTTCTGGGATTTGACCCTGCAACATTGAGGGAACAATGAGTTCCAAGTCAGGATGGTGAGTGAGTTGGAAGGGAAATTGCAGGTGGTGGTGCTACCATGTTGGGGCTTCCAGCTGGTAAAGTTTGAGGGTTTGGTGATTTCTATTCCTGCCCTGGAGGTAGTGCAGCACAACGCAAACTGAAGGGTCTGAAGTTTGATTCCTGAGTTCGCTGATTGTAGCTAGGGTGGCAGCAGGAGAAGAGAAAGGCTATCAATCTTCGTTCTGACAGGGCCTCCCTTTGCACCGAGGGCAAGGGCAAGATTGGCTTGTTTGTGCAGTCCTATGGCTGGATAGGTTTTTCATACACACTGTGGTGACACATGAAGAATGATTATTCAGCAGGAGAACAGCAGAGAAACAAAAAAAAAGTTTCATCCCCCAAGCCTTAAAGGTGGGAAATAAATGCAAGGATAATTTTTCACTTCCAGGCCCTGATGAGTTGGAGCGTGAAATTGGAAAATTACTCCAGTTACCAATCTACCCCATCACCTGCTCACTTACACCACCAAGAAGTGATTGTAATAGTTTGTGACTATTGCATTTTTAATGGGGAAACTGTGCAGTTCTGTTTTTCTATAACAGCAGGTAGTAGTTAAAGTGATATCTGTCCAGATGGCGGGATTGCAATAAGTTTTATTGGGACTGGGAAACCAAAGGTTTAACAGCCAAGGCCCGAGTGGGAGAGGCACCTGGACCACCCATGTCCATCGCACGTCTCTGACAGCTGTGTACCTGAAAACACACACTTTGGCAAATAACCCTAAGTGTACGACCCTCCCTTTTCTGCAATATCTATCGCCAAGCCTTCCTCGTGCAATCCGATAGGGAACATTTCTGCAAAGAGACAATCGTTTTGAGGTTTGAGCTTCTCTGTCGATTAAGAGGCAAGATTTGCCAGGACCGCAGGAAAAGATTATTATTAAAGGGGTAGGTAGGAATGGCAGAGTTTGTTATAATATAGCACTGGCTCTATTTTTTTAAAACAGCCCAACATAGCAAGTCTTTCTCCTTTTTTAATATTTGCAGAACTGACGAGGGCAGAGTCAGAGAGCTGAAGGCCAAATAAAACAAAATGCCTTCACATATTTTAAATGTTTTTTGCTCCACTCTGAGTCGATGTAGCAGGCACATTTTTTTTAATATATTAAATCTGTCATTAGCAATAAATCATGTTTTTACAGCGAACTCCCTCAGAATGAGACCTGCATCCCCATCGTTTTATTGGCCACCTGGGTGCTCTCTGGTACATTTCTCTTGCTTGATTTATCGTTGAGCGTAAGGAATTTGTTATTATCTTGCTCAGTTTGTTCAATAATCTGCAGCAAACAGCACAAGGTTTCTCGTCAGTGCCACATATAAATGCATAAAGGCCTCATTCACTGAGATGTGTTTTTGCAGGTCCTGCAGGTAGCCTCGTCTAGCATGCACTGAATATGACTGAATCCAATCTCAATAAAGAAAGATGTCAAAATGATGTCTCTTTCTAAACACAGGGGACAAGAAGCAGTCAAAAACAAGATAAAGATCGTTTTTAAAAAACCCTTTGTGATAGGTTTAGTCAGTATGGGTTTCATCATTTTAAATTGAAGCTACAGTAGCGTGTGGTCCAATTCTTCCAGTCATAGCCTCTTAGAGGAGAGCATCTGTATAATAATGCTCATTATTCAAGACCTTATGAACATGCACATAAAATTATCCATCTATATCAATCACTCAAATTAACCTAGTAGATTTATCTTTATTTAAATGACATCTAGGACTTATGGTGGAATCCAATATTGTTAGATTAGATTCCCTACAGTATGGAAACAGGCCCTTTGGCTCAACCAGACCACACCGACCCTCTGAAGAGTAACCCACCCAGACCCATTTCCCTCTGAATGATGCACCTATCACTCTGGGCAGTTTAGTATGGCCAATTCACCTAACCTGCACACCTTTGGATTGTGGGAGGAAACCCACACAGATACAGGGAGAATGTGCAAACTTCACACTTTTCCTCCTCACTTTTCCACTCCACATTCTTGTTCCACAGATTACAATGCGTGGGGTTTTATTCTTGCCTCCTCTGAAGGCTTTTGAGCTTTCATAAGATCTAGGAGCAGGAGTATGCTATCTGGCCCCTCGAGCCTGCTCCGCCTCTCAATAAGATTATGGCTGATCTTTTTGTGGACTCAGCTCCACTTACCCATGCTCTCACTGTATCCCTTAATTCCTCCACAACCACCTGATGAAGGAGCGATGCTCCAAAAGCTAGTGCTTCCAATTAAACCTGTTGGACTATAACCTGGTGTTGTGTGATTTTTAACTTTGTACACCCCAGTCCAACACTGGCATCTCCAAACCATCCCTTAATCCCTTTATTGTTCAAAAAATATCTATCTTAGCTTTAAAAATGTTTAATGAATTAGCGTCAACTACTTCACTGGGCAAGGAATTGCATTGATAATTTCATGTGATACAGTTAAACCAATGCCAATGGCTTTTTGGCACCACGCCAAGTCTTCTATCCTTATCCAAGAACTTTAGTCATTGCTCTCAGCAGCCTGTTCCATTACAGGGGCCCTCACAACTAAGTCTGTCATGTCTGCAGTTGTTAACTTTTGCAGCCAGTTTTGCTAGATAGCAGTCACAACACTAGGATTCTCCACCTTTGACCAAAGCCGATCTCCTCTGCTCACTCTCTACTCTCACCTAAGACCAACTACAGCTGCCCAATTTTGTCACTATGGTTATAGTAAAGTTGGTTAGCTTGGATTATTATCAAATTTCGGGGCTTTCTCTTTACACCAAGTGGCATTTCCCTTCTAAAACCATTGCAGGAACTGACAAGGAACAGAAGATGCTGAATGACAAACTTGAGTGTGTATTTTACTATTGTTACAATGACAGAAACAAGAATAAGCAATGTTATTTTTGTGGGCTTTGCCAATTATATGATACGGTAGACAAGCAGGAGGCTGGAAGAGCACAGCAAGCCAGGCAGCATCAGGAGGTGGGGAAGTCAACGTTTTGGGTGTAAACCTTCTTTAGGTAAACCTGAAGAAAGGGTTACACCTGAAATGTCGACTTCTCCACCTCCTGATGCTGCCTGGGTTGCTGTGCTCTTCCAGCCTCCTGCCTGTCTACTTTGGATTCTAGCACCTGCAGTTTCTTTGTCTCTAACCAATGATATGACAAAGGCAGGTTACACAAACTTAGTATTCCTTTCAATCTAAAAGATTTAATGGAGACCTGATTGAGGTGTTGGATATGTTTAATGATTTCAAGTGGATCGATAAACTATTTAATCTGGTCAGGAGACTCAAACATGAAGGGACTTACCACACAGGATCAAAAAGCATAGGAGAAATATGGAATTCTCTGTTCCAAAAGGATATGGATGATGGGACAATTAGAAACATCAAAACTGACATTAATAGACTTCTGATGATGTGGTGTGATGTCTTCAAAGATTTTAGGGTCCACTGCTCTATGCTAGAGGTCTTAGTGCTTTTAAAATTTTATTTATATTAAACTAACTCCATAGATTTGAATTAAGCATGAAGTTTAAGTTGTTGCTTCAGGGTCTCTCCATTGTATGATCATGAGATAGCTTCCTATGAACATGTTCAAGAGTCAACCCTTTTCTGCACAAATGTCAACAATATGGAGCCAAGACTGAGAAATAGAGTTAAGATGTGGATAATCTAATTGAATGAAGGATCGAGGTTGCGAAGCTAAATGGCTTCCTTCTGTACCTAATGGTCCTTGGCTCCTTTCATTCATCTCGTGAATGTTTGGAAACCAAAGTTTTACATTGGGTACTTGTTTCTGGTCCATTCCAGCCATGTTGCCCATTGTGAACTGGAGCTACATTATGACATACCTTTTCCTGCAATCTCACATTATGTGTAACCACACTCACTGTAGGCCCAGTTCACATTGTGCAAAGGGTACTCATACTCCTTTAACCATAGCAATACATGGCAGTACAGTTCCCAAGAAGATGGATTGACTGCTGAGCATAATGTTGGAGTCTGTAGTGGGCCAACCAAAGACACAGTTGAGGAGTAGGTTCTTCAGGAGCAATTTGAAGGTGGAAAAAACAAGGTAACAAGTGGATTGCTAGAGTGCAAGGCTATAATGGCTAAAGGTTTTGTGACTGATAATAAAATAAAGGGAATGGGAAGCTGTGCAATTGAATATACACAGAAGTTGTAAGCTGGGCCATTGGAGGCTGTAAAGGTAGGATCGGACCCAGTGAGGGATAGCTGAATGAAAATAGTCATTTCAAAAACAATCAATTGGTTTTGCAGTGACTGCACCTTACACTGAGATGGTATTCAGGATGTGTCCTCTCTTATGATACGTTGGGAGCAAATTTCCTCAATTTTCACTTTATCCCACATCATTTGAACACTGTTAGGGATGGCCTTTCAGGGGAAAGCAAGAGCAATAGCCAGATCAGTGGTACCACAATTGACTCTGTTGTAGAGGCGAGAGCATCAAAGTGTAGGTGTGCAGTAATGATATAATCAGGTGCACAGATAGACATTTCTGTGTCTGTGAGTAAGATTGCAGGATGGTGTGTTGCCTCCCTGGTACCAGGATCAAGGATGTCTCCGAGTGGGTACAGATATTCCAATAGGGGAGCCTGAGCAGCCGGAGGTCATGGTCCCTACTGGTACTAATATCATAGACTGAAAGAGGGATGAGTCCCGAAAAGGGAATTTAGGGAGTTAGGTGGAAAATTGAAAAGCAGGACCTGAAAAGTAGGCTTAGCATGTGGAGTGCTTGAAGAGAAGAGAAGAGCTAAATCAGGTAAGTCCAGTAGGAAGAACAGGCAGGACTAGCAGCCTGAAGTGTATCTACTTTAATGCAAGGAGTATGAGTTTGTAAGTTGGATATAAAATTGGCTTGGTCAATGAAGACAGAAGGTAGTTGTGGAGGGGTGCTTTTCTGACTGAAGGTCTGTGACAAGTGGTCCTGAAGAAGGGCTCATGCCCGAAACGTCGATTCTCCTGCTCCTTGGATACTGCCTGACCTGCTGGGCATTTCCAGCAACACATTTTCAGCTCTAATCTCCAGCATCTGCAGTCCTCACTTTCTCCGACAAGTGGTGTTTCACAAGGATCAGTGCTGGCACCTCTGTTGATTGTAATATATAAATGATTTGGAAGAGCACACAGATTGTCTGATTAGTGAGTTTACAGGCTGCATGAAAATTGGTGGAGTTATGGACAGTGAGGAAGGTTATCAAAGGATACAGCAGGGTATAGATCAGTTCGAAAGTTGAGCAGAGAAATGACAGATGAAGTTTCATCTGGACAAGTATGAGGTGATTCGTTTTGGGAGGTCAAAAGCAAGAGGAAAGTATACAGTAAATGACAGGACCCAAAGGAGCATTGATATACAAAGGAATTTTGGGGTGCATGTCCATAGCTCCATGAAAGGAGCAACACAAGTGGATCAGTGGTAAAGAAAGCATGTGGTATGTGTACCTTCATCGATTCAAGCATTGAGTATAAAAGTTGGCAAATCCTATTGCAGCTGTATAAAACTTTACTTTGTCCACACTTGGAGTTCTGGTCACCAAACTATTGGAAGGTTGTGGAGGCTGTGCAGAGGTTGCAAGAGAGGTTTACCAGAATGTTGCATGGATTGGAGTGTATTCGCTCTAAGAAGAGTTTAGATAAACTTGGATTGTTTTCACTAGAGTGTTGAAGGCTGAAGGGTGACCTGATAGAAGTATATCAAATTATAGGTGGCATGGATAGGGCGGATAATTGGAGTCTTATTTCCCAGGTTGGAAATGTCAAATATCAGAGGTCATAGGTTTAAGGTGAGAGGTGGAAAGTTTAAAGAAGGTGTAGGAGATAAGTTTTTTACCCAGAGGACGATAGGTGCCTAATGCGCTGCCAAGAAAGGTAGTCGAAGCAGACACAATACCAACATTTAATCCACATTTAGACAGACACATGAACAGACAGAGAATACAGGGATAAGGGCCATGTGCAGGCAGATGGGATGAGCTTAGAAAGGCATTGTGGTCAGCATAGACATAATGGGCTGAAAGGTCCATTCTTGAGTGTACTGTTCTATGTCCTTATAACTTCAATTAAAGATGAGCGAAAATCCTAAAGAACACAGTGAGAAGAATTCAAGTAGTTCATACAGCTTTTCTAATGATTTTATGGTGGGAGACCAGGAGAACCAGAACTGTCCTTTCCTGAAGAAAAGAGATGAGATTTTGCAAGGCGGTGGCATAACCGATATATTATAAAAATGAGCAATAAGTATAATGTATAGTGTGCATTCATTATTGTCTATATGCATGATGTATGAGCAGGTTCTAAATAGAATGTATAAAATTTGACAATGAAGGAAAGAGCACTGCTATGTACCTAATAAATGTGAATTAATTTAAGCTAAATGAATAAAACCGATCTGCAAGAGTACATAATGTGATTTATTCTTCTTATGTAAACAATATTTAAATATTGTTCGTCAAGCGTAGAATGTAAAAACAGAAAGGTTAGCCAGGTAATCTATCTCCCATTCCACATCACAGAACCATGCGGGTCATTGTTATCACCCACTTACCTTTGGATTACCATCATGCCCATCTATTTATTAAGTTTTCCATTTCTTTGTGTCATTCAATAGAGTGCAAGTTATTCTATAAGATAATGCTTCTGAATGGGTTAATGTGTGAGCTGTACTCACACGTGGTGGTGAATCAGTTGCGTTATGGCAAAAACCCCCGATGGTGATTCACAGACTGTCCTCTTTGCTAATAATAATGAAAATGTATAAGAGCTGATATCGCCAGTGTATAATTATTGTAAGCTAATACACTACAGCTTTTTATTTAACATGCTTCTTACGCCGAGACTTGCATCTAATCCATCCTCCACCAATGACTACTGAATAGCCCTTTAGCCCTTTAGACCGGCATAGGAAGGAGAACTGGGCTCTTGTGATATGGTGGTAGTATCCCTTGCTCTGAACTAAGATGCCCCGGTTCAAGTCCCATCTGCTTCAGTGATGTGTAATAACATCATTGAAAAGGTTGATTAGAAAATATATGAAAAGGAGAATTGGTGGCGGCACTCTACCCAACCACAGTCCACCAGTCATTGATAACAGGGCAACACATCAAAATATAAGAGATGTCATCTTAAAGTAAGAAGGGGCAGAGAAATGGATAATAAAGTGGAGACAATTAACACAAAGGATATTTTTCATTGAGTGAAGAGAGGCAATAAGGAATGAGTTAATTAGTAAACATTGGAGAAAAACTTCATATGGAAGTTTTATTCATTCATGAGATGTGGGCATTGCTGCTAGGCTTTTGATTGTCCATCTCCAATTAGTAGTTAAGGTCCACAACATTGCTGTAGATCAGCAGTTACATTGTATGTCAGATCAGGTAGTGATGACAGATTTTATTTCCTAAAGGACACCAGTGTACCAGACTGTTTTTACAACTATCAGCAGTAGTAACACAGTCACTATTAGTCCAGATTTGTTTTTCACAATCAGTCATGGGGAGATCAAACCCACATCCCTACGGTATTAACCTGGCAATCTGCGTTATTATTCCAGAGACATTGCCACTATACCACCAGTTTCCTCTTAAGTGGGAATCTGGAACTCACTGTTTGTAAGGATGGTTGCGGCAGAAACCCTTAACTGTTAGGCAGTACTTAGATCTGCACTTGTGGAAAATGGAATGAAGAATATCCAGGTGGTTGCTTTTGGTTGGCACAGACTAGATATGTCAAAGGGCCATTTTTGTGCTGGAGATGTCTCTGACTCTTTGGAAGAGCTAATGTTGGATATAATGGCTGCAGGTCATATGGACCTACCTGTTAGTTGGACTACAATGGGCTTTTCCAGTTGTGAGCTGTCATAATCTCTTTTATGGGCAAAAGTGAGGACTGCAGATGCTGGAAACCAGAGTTTAGATCAGAGTGGTGCTGGAAAAACACAGCAGGTCAGGCAGCATCTGTGGAGCAGGAAAATTGACATTTCAGGCGAAAGCTGTTCCTGATGAAGGGCTTTTGCCCAAAATGTCGATTTTCCTGCTCCTCGGATGCTCCCTGACCTGCTGAGCTTTTCCAGCACCACTCTGATCTAACCATAATCTCTTTTATACCTTCCTTGTTGTCTATTCACTGTGCCAGGTTATCAACCTATTTTATACATCCATAGCTCCAAGGATGAAGTAGTTAATCCTATTTGTACCTGAATTTGCTTTATCTTTTCCTCAGTTGTTATGACCTGACGTGTGTTCACCAAAGTCTCCCCACTGCTTGGTGAACGGATTTAATCAACATGCAATAGATCAGCCACAACCTAATCAATTTACCTATTTAAATCAGCACTCCTTGAAGCACACCAGCAGTGCTGGCTCAATTTAAATCAACCACAGAAAAGGAATATATTGAGTGATGCACTTTAGCTGCCAGACTGTTAATGGCAGGATCCCGGAATCTGTGATTCTCCTGCCAACAGTCTCAGTCAAGGCATACCACTCCTGCAATTGGGTGCCTTCCACAACTAATTGAACACAAAATGAAAGATCCTGCTTCTATTGTAAACTTGCAAGGTCATATCTTAAAATTATGTTTGCATTGTTACAATATTTACAGGCAGAAATGGAAATTTAAATGAACTGCATAATGGTTAGTTAGCAAAAATATTCTTTCAGAACTGCAAAGATTGTGTTCATGCATAGCTTTTCTTAATGAATAGTTATGTGTTCTTATATCATACATGTTTGTGCATATATGTGTGTTTTTGAGTGTAGGTGTGTTTCTATGCAAATATGAATTGTATATTTAGCTGTATATGTGTCCGTATTTTTGTGCTGTGTGTGTATCTGTGTGTGTGTATATCTGTCTGTGTGTGTGCCTGTCTGTCCGTGCATGTTTCTTGTGTATAACCAACAGGCAATCCCAAAAATGTATTTGGCTGTGATGAATAAACAATCTACTTAAGTTCAGTAGTTTTACATGTAAGGATTGGGCTATTGGGCAAGAAACCAAAGGGCAATGGGTTCCCTTTAGTGGCACACTTGCTTTTTGAATCAAGGGCTTCCCAACCTGAGTGAGAAAAGGAAGATAAAAATTTAAAACGTCCTTCAGCGTCTGTTGCTGAATGAGCTAGGCGAATGCAGGCTGTGGGATAACAAAAATGTGACTGTTACTTTGTGCAGTCATGCTTGTGGTATATACTTACTGCCATATCTTTATTTTTGCAGATGGGTGACTGCATTATCTGAGATCAAAGCATCACATGCACTCTCAGTTTAGGCAGCTTTTATGCAGCAATGCATTTTCACAGACTGGATGTGTCAGCCTAAACTGGGTAATCCACCTTGATGTGTAGTAATGGGCCAGACTAAAATGTTGAAGTAAATGGTTTACATGGACCTCTGTCGCAATAAAGATACATCAACATGAGTGATGTATCTGCATATCCTGTGCATGTAAATGGAGAAAATCTTTAATTTAAATCACGTCTGATGGAATAACTGGCTCCTGTTGCCATGTCTGATGAATATTCAAACAGGATGAATGAAACCAACACTTCATCCTCAAGCACTGATGATTCTATTTGTTTAAGATCTGATTTCTCTTACATGTATTAGCAAGTTTGGGTATTTCTTTTGTTGATTCATTATGGGATGTGGGTGTTGCTGGCTGGGCCAACATTTTTTGCCCTCCCTAACTGCTCTTAAGAAGGCGGTAGCTATAACATGTTAAGGTACCAAACATTGGAGGCTTCAGGTTAGGGAAGAGTGGGCTACCAAACTTTGAAATGCTTTAAAAAATGAACAAATTAAAGAAAATTCGGACAGGTAATGGACACTGTAACAAAAGTCAAAAATCCAGTGGAAAGTTGCAAATAATATTCTGTGGGGGGGTTGATGCACCCCAGCGCCTGCAGTGATCACAGAAGGCCTGAAACATACTGGCAGATACAGAGTGCTCACTCTTCAAGCATACCCGGGGATCCAGCTTTCCGAGTACAGCCAGTTCTGCTATAACAAATGTCTCTTCAAAACGAATTGGCTTTAACATGATTGAAGAACTTAGAACATTATTTATACAAAGCAAACTTTTCTTACCTGTAATGGCTATATTGCTATTCCAGCCCCATGAGTTTAACTGGTGTGGCTATTGCGCGATATTCTTATAATGCAAGATTGCACGAGAATGGGATTATTATATTATATCAGAACTGACTGTATTTTATACCCAACTGTTCAGAGATATTATTATATATCTGAGCAAAGACAAATTGAAGGCAGAGCTCCTGTCACAAAAGCCATAATCCACCTGCACTGAGTCGAAGGGATATCCAATTAACAGTGCTAGGAAAATAACTATTGAGTTTTAACGAAGAGAGCTGAAAATGTGTTGCTGGAAAAGTGCAGCAGGTCAGGCAGCATCCAGGGAACAGGAGAATCGACGTTTCAGGCATGAGCCCTTCTTCAGGAATGAGGAAAGTGTGTCCAGCAGGTTAAGATAAAAGGTAGGGAGGAGGGACTTGGGGGAGGGGCGTTGGAAATGCGATAGGTGGAAGGAGGTCAAGGTGAGGGTGATAGGCCGGAGTGGGAGTGGGGGCGGAGAGGTCAGGAAGAAGATTGCAGGTTAGGAAGGCAGTGCTGAGTTCGAGGGATTTGACTGAGACAAGGTGGTGGGAGGGGAAATGAGGAAACCGGAGAAATCTGAGTTCATCCCTTCTGGTTGGAGGGTTCCTAGGGGGAAGATGAGGCACTCTTCCTCCAACTGTCGTGTTGCTATGGTTTGGCGATGGAGGAGTCCAAGGACCTGCATGTCCTTGGTGGAGTGGGAGGGGGAGTTGAAGTGTTGAGCCACGGGGTGGTTGGGTTGGTTGGTCCGGGTGCCCCAGAGGTGTTCTCTGAAACGTTCCACAAGTAGGCGGCCTGTCTCCCCAATATAGAGGAGGCCACATCGGGTGCAGCGGATGCAGTAAATGATGTGTGTGGAGGTGCAGGTGAATTTGTGGCGGATATGGAAGGATCTCTTGGGGCCTTGGAGGGAAGTAAGGGGGGAGGTGCCTCGTCAGGTTCACACCCCCCACCAACCCAACCTCCACTCCTGGCACCTTCCCCTGCAACCGCAAGAAATGCAAAACTTGCGCCCACACCTCCCCCCTTACTTCCCTGAATGTTTCAGAGAACACCTCTGGGACACTCGGATCGACCAACCAACCCAACCATCCCGTGGCTCAACACTTCAACTCCCCCTCCCACTCCACCAAGGACATGCAGGTCCTTGGACTCCTCCATCACCAGACCATAGCAACACGACGGTTGGAGGAAGAGCGCCTCATCTTCCGCCTAGGAACCCTCCAACCACAAGGGATGAACTCTGATTTCTCTGGTTTCCTCATTTCCCCTCCCACCACCTTGTCTCAGTCAAATCCCTCGAACTCAGCACTGCCTTCCTAACCTGCAATCTTCTTCCTGACCTCTCCGCCCCCACCCCCACTCTGGCCTATCACCCTCACCTTGACCTCCTTCCACCTATCGCATTTCCAACGCCCCTCCCCCAAGTCCCTCCTCCCTACCTTTTATCTTAACCTGCTGGACACACTTTCCTCATTCCTGAAGAAGGGCTCATGCCCGAAACGTCGATTCTCCTGCTCCCTGGATGCTGCCTGACCTGCTGCACTTTTCCAGCAACACATTTTCAGCTCTGATCGCCAGCATCTGCAGTCCTCACTTTCTCCTCGAAGATTTTAACGAAGAAAGGCATCTTTCTTACATAACAAGATGTAATTTATTACATGATAGCTATTGATGCAAATTACATTGGGCTAGCGAGACATAATGACAATCACGAGCCAGCGATGACTCTGTCCATTGGGACCTCAGGTTAGTCTGCTCAATACTCCATACACAACAATGTCAGATTGGATGGAGCTCAATGCTACTTCAACACTAACTCTTTCAGAAGCATTACATCGTACAACAGTAATGAACTGCTTCATCTGCTGCAGTCCTTGGGATGTAGGTATACTGTTGTTAGGAAGGCAAGTCCAGGATTCAGCCCCACTGACAGTGAAAAAACATAGATACAGTTCCAAGTGTAACTTGGTGTGTAACTTGGAGTGGAACTTGCAGATGGTGGTGTTCCCTTGTGTCCTCTGTCCTTGATGTTCCATGTAGTGGATGTGATGAGTTTGGAACATGCTGTTGAAGAAATCTTGTTGAATTATTACTACAGTGCATCTTGTAGATGTACACTCTATTGCTACTCTCCGTCAGTAGTGGAGAGAGTGAATGTGTTGAAAGTGATGGATGGATTGCCAATCAAGCAGGCTGCTTTGTCTTGGAAGATGTGGAGCTACTTGAGTGTGTTTAGAGCTGCCCTCATCCAGGCAAGTGGGGAGTAATCCATCATACTCCTGACATGCACATTGTAGATGTTGGATGGTCTTTGGGTAGTCAGGAGGTGCATCACAGAAATCTCAGCATCTGATTTGTTTTTGAAGCCACAATGTGCAGGTATGCCTGTGGATGTATTGGGTTATTAGTGTATGTGTATACTGTATATAGGCATGTGAGCTTGTAGTGTATGTGTATACTGTATATAGGCATGTGAGCTTGTAGTGTATGTGTATACTGTATATAGGCATGTGAGCTTGAAAATGTTGCACATTATTTGAAATGAGTTACTGTTAAATTCAGTGATTGACAACACTCCGACTCTGAAGAAGGGCTTCAGATTCTCCTGTTCCTTGGATGCTGCCTGACCTGCTACGCTTTTCCAGCAACACATTTTCAGCTCTGATCTCCAGCATCTGCAGTCCTCATTTTCTCCTTGAACACTCCGACTCTCCCTATTCTAAATGTAAAGTACAAGGTGAAAATGGGAATGTGGGTTTGCGCTCTCATCAGACTTGTATCTTGTTTCGGTTGTACAGTTCTGTGATTTTGGATTGAAGGATTGTAAGCAATTTTCTAAAAGGAGTGAATGGAATGCCAGCATTATATGTGTGTTCATCTTTTTTTCCTGACAAAGTGTCCATTCTTTATGTTAAGGGTTACCCAGGCTGCCTGTCTTAGACAGCAATGATAGGGTTGGGGGAACGGATCCTGTTATAGAAGCAGTGAAAAACAAATCCTTCTTCTTACTTCCCACTCAATCTTCACAAAACCAAATCCCATGCAAACAAAATGTAAACTGATTGCTAACCAGCTGTTGTAATCCAGTCGAGAGTGTGGTGATGGAAAAGCACAGCAGGTCAGGCAGCATCCGAGGAGCAGGAGAATTTACATTTCAGGCATAAACCCTTCATTACTCCTGATGAAAGGCCAGCACCCCACTCTCGACTCTGATCTCCAACATCTGCAGTCCTCACTTTCTCCCTATTGTAATCCAGACTCAACATGTTACCAATATCACTATATGTAATTACACAACAGAAGGCTGTGGTAGTGTCCCTATTTCTGAGCCAAGAGGCCTGATTTCAAGTTCTCCATGCTCCATAAATGTATCAGACTATCTCTGAACAGGGTGAAAACAATGACTGCGGACGCTGGAAAACAGATTCTGGATTAGTGGTGCTGGAAGAGCACAGCAGTTCAGGCAGCATCCAAGGAAGCTGCCTGAACTGCTGTGTTCTTCCAGCACCACTAATCCAGAATCCACTATCTCTGAACAGGTTCAATAGAAAATACCTATATTGCCTTTCATGTAACAAAATGTCACACAGAGCTTCAAGGGGATGTTATCCGACAAACCTTAAAACTGAGCCACATGATGAGATGTCAGCTAAAGTTTTTTATTGTGTGAGATAGATCTTAAGGAGAGTCTCAAAGCTGGAGAGAGAGAAAGGTTGTAGGGAGGAAATTTTTTAAAAGATTCGTTCACAGGTTTTGGACATAGCTGGCTAGCCAGCATTGGTTGCCCGTCCCTAATAGCTCAGTGGGTATTTAAGAGTCCACCATGTTGTTGGAGCTCTGCAGTCACATATAAGTCAGACCAGGTAAGGATGGTAGATTTCCTTCCCTAAAAGACATCAGTGAACCAAATACCAAATTAGTTATTACAACAATCTACAGAAGATGACTTAGTAATCGTTAGCTAGCTTCTCATTCCAGATTTTAACTTACCACCCAGGCATAGGCAAAGGTGGGGTAATTTAAGGAAAGCAGCATTGTGCGAGAAATCAGAATTGTAAAAATAAAAGATCATTTAGATATTGTAACACTTCATTGTAATATTAAGAAGCTGTAACTTACTATAAAAAAATTGACCTACTCGATACAATGTGCCGAGGGAAAATGGGGAGATCCTCTGTTTATAGCCCAGCTTGTGCCTCTGCCTTTGTAACTCAAAATCCCTCTCTGGCCACTCACCCAATCTGGCTGCTATTCTGATCCCTTTAGTTCCATGAGTTTCTTTCTCTTTTGCCTTCTCTCAGGCCTTTTCCTCCCAATTTCTTCCTGCCACCTGTTGCCCAGTAATACACACTTTTCGTTTCTCTCCACATAGGTGTAACGTTCTGCCACACCTTCTCTCCCACTCTCTAATGTTACTCCCAGCCCAAACCCTTACCCAACACAAAACTAATCCTGAGACCAAACTTCTAGCTACCTTCCCAATATTTCCTTCTTTGGTTCCATGTCCATTTCTTTCCCTTGTGCCTCTGGGAAATGCCTTGGGATTCAGTTTGAATGTAAGTTGTTGTTGCTATTCCCATGATAGCACCGTAGACCCAGCCAATGTGTCACAGAGCTGTCGAGGAAAAGGACAGTTTGGGTTTGTTTATTGGTCCAATCTTTTTCTTTTGATTGCAATGTGCTCCTGTGGTCCCAATGCATCAACTGACGGTACTCTTGATTTTGATTTACTTTGATTTATTATTGTCATGTGTGCCTAGGTACAGTGAAAAGTCTTGTTTTGCATCAGTAAGGGAGATCATACTATGCAAAGTATATAGGGATAGTAGAACAGAGCAGGGAATACAATGTTAAGGCTGCAGAAAGAGCAAGATCAACATTAAATTTGAAATTTGTAAGGTTCATTTAGAAGTCTAATAACAGCAGGGAAGAATCTGTCCTTGGATCTGCTGGTCCATGTTTTTAAGCTTTTGAATCATCTGCCCACTGGAAGAGAGTGGAAGAGATTATAACTGTGGTTTGACTATGGGTTGAAACCTATTTCCAGGATATATACTATCCTGACACATCAGTTTTGTCAGAGATGCAGTTCTTCAGAATAGACAATGAACTTAGAGTGCAGCTTGCTCAGTGATTCCTCTCCCCACCCTGCAACACACCATAATCAAAAACATCACAGAATTTTCTCAGCGCCTGAGTAAGCATCCCTCCCGCAGTCAATGACCCGTAATCTGCTTAACTAATTGTTTAGGAATTCACCGCCTGATTGGATGAAGCTTAAATCATTACTTCCAAAAGAAACTGGATATAATCTTGGAAATGAAACATTTGCAGATCTAGAGGAGGGTAACCAAATTCAATGCATACCTCTTTTGAACGGCTAAGACAGACATGATGGGCTTAATGGATGTCCTCTATGATGCAAAAGCAGAAAGTATTGAAATACTCAGCAGGTCTGGCAGCATCTGTGGAGAATGATTCTCTGATGTTCTACTATTCTATCATAATTTGCCATTTGTGTATTTTGCAATGGTTACTGTATTTGCCTATAAGACATTACAGACTGTATGCCATATGTAATGCACTTTGAATTAGATGTGCTTAGAGGCATTTGATGTTGTGCCAGTTAAATGCAAATCTTTCCTTGTTTTAGTAATGGATACATTAATATTCTTGCACTAATTCTTTGTTTGGAACTGGGTGCCAGAGCGGTTTGACGCTATTCTTTCATCTCTGAGAACTGGATGCAAATCCATCTCAGCCTAAATGGATGAAAATCTCCTGTCTCTGCTGGTTGTAAATGTCCACTGTGAAATCAATTTGGGCAGTGTCAATCATAGTGAGTAGATTCACACAGCGAAAATCTGACACTGACTGGCAATCTCATTCACAGAGATCGCAGGATAGCTGGCATGAGGAATGGAATTTTAAAAAAAAAACAAAACTGGAGCAATATGGGTCAAACTGTGGGGTAAGCACATTATTGACACACAGCAATAAATGCTTTATTCCCCGTTGTGGTGGCAGGTACCTGACCTGGGAGCACCAAATGCAGAGAGCTTCATTTCCTAAGATAAGGACCCCAAAGCATGAGACAAGGAAACTTTTCAGTCTGCATTAGGGAAGGAGGTGCAATCCAACTTTGGGGACAGTGTGGGGAATGTGTAAAATGGTGGGCAAGGGATCATGGCTTACTATGCAATACATCTAATTTCTTATGGAAATAAGAATTATGTGGAATCTCTTGTCTGTTTTTACCCACATCAAAGATAAATCTTCCCTCATATGGGTCCAAAATGAGTTACTGCCTTTGCTGAAATACTGAACAGAGGAATCTCAGTACATTCATTATTAATGCAACGCATATGGTTTCAAAGCCCTTTATTTTCACATCCCAGATTCCAGTGAAATATTGTGATCTGCTCAATTCCTATTAATTCATGGGACATAAGCAATATGTAGAGGCTTCTGCTTTCTCTTGCAAATATTGAATTGACTTATTAGGGAATTCCATGGGAATTTCACTGCCGCTTGAGTGCTTCTAGTTAATTTTGTTATTCAATCTTTATGTAAATATATTCATGACATTCTTTTCATCTGTTATAATTTTAGCAGGTTCATGTAGCGGAACAAATTTCTGCACCAAAATTGATTGCGTTTGCTACTGCATGGTAACAATGACTGTTTAATGTAACATTTTTATTTGTGCTAGACTGCCTGCAAACAGGATACATTTGCTGCTTGAAATCAGTAGCAAAGATAACCTACTGGATGCATGTTAGTGATCTAGGTGCTTTTGAAGTATTTTTACTTAACTATTGTTTTCCCTAAGCTATTGGTGTGGATTTGTGGTTACCATGGTAATCGTTGCTACTTTGTCACGATTTACCGCATCATTTGAGTCCAAATTGCTTCTATTGGGCCATCTCTTTCAGACCAATAGGTGGCACCCACTGTCTGCTGAGAGTAGGAGATTTCTTTGACTGATTGTAGGTCACTGCTAGAATTTTATGTTGCATCATGTGGAAAGGCAATTTCTGTCTGATAATGCTCTTTAAGTGCAGGCTTCTATTATAAAGAAGAATCCCAAGAGCAGAAGAACAGATATTTTGTACTTTAAAAGTTGATATCATGTTTAGAACTCCAGTCCAGGTTCACTTGTAATACCATGCTGTCAATGATGGTAGAGGCTTGAAAAAATAGCAGTCAGAATTGGGAAGTAATCCGTTGTAGTTCACTTGGTAGCACCCCTGCCACTCCAGGACAAATATCAAGGTTGTCAAGACACGTAGTACTGTGGGAGTACTGCACAGTTGGAGGTGACATCTTTCAGATGGGACGATGAACTGAGGGCCCATCCAGTCTCTCAGGCCCATGTAAAAAATCTTTTGGCACTATTTGGCAAAGGAGAAGTGAAGTTATCCCAAACCTAACTAACATAGGTTATATCTGCTCAGTGTCGTGGTGCTGCATATGGGAATTTACTGTCAGCTATTTTTCCTGCACTGTGACGCACTTCGAAAGTATTTCTCTGACTGTCAGAAATGCTTTCGAAAGCCATCAGGCCAAGAAACATGGTTTGGAATTCACGTATTTCCTACATTTTAATTGATGATTAAGATCTATCAAATTATTGCAATTTTCTACAGTTCTGAAAGGGTGCTTTATAAATTCAAACTTCTCTTTCTGAATTAAGAAACAGCGCCAGGTCACTGTAGGTTTCATCATACGATACTGTATGATCGTTACTGTCACTGTGACACATTTGTCCAGTAGGATTTCATTTGCAAGCCTGGACAGGATTATGGTTTAATTTATATTCAGCTTTTAGAGTTAGTCAACAAAGGATTCATTTCCAAAGAGACACAACCTGCCTGGAAAGTTGTTGGAGGTAATTAGCTGGAATACCTAAAGCAGCTATTAAAAATGTATGTATTCTCATGTGTCATATTAGTTCTGAGACAATAGAGGACATCAAACACATTCCAGAACTGCTTACATCTTTATGCTACAATGGTTTTCATTCAAGGCAGCTGGGAGGGGTTGGGGGGGTGGTGTGGGTGGAGGAATTGCTTAGCTAAACAGACAATGTAATTGTCAAAGTCCCAAGTCGAGGAAAGGGGATGATTGCAGTTAAGGAGGTAAAGCAGACTGGTGAGCCAATTCTTGACACTCAGAGCAGTAGGAAGGGGTCAAAGTGCAACTGTTGCATGTGTATAAGAGCTTCTTTCACTTATTCTACATAAATACCAGATATCGAGAGACGTGTATATAAAATATTGAGAAGGAAAGCACATGGGGTCCAGTGCTTCATAAATTGTTATGAAAGCAGGGAAGTTAGGTTTTACATTGATTCTTGTCACCACATGTTAGAAAGGTGAAGGTTCTCCAGACGATGCAGTGGTGATTTACCGGAATAGATCCGATGGAAGGGAAATGATTTGTTACAACATTACACTGGAAAGGTATCCTAGGTGTAAATGATCTGGAAGGGCTGATTTGTTAGAGCTAGTGTACAAAATTATTATAGAATTAGGTAAGGTAAGCAGGGAAAAACTTTTCCCATCAATTGATGAAAGAAGGACAGATTTTAAATTTGGGGTAAAAATTGGAGGGAGGAAAATGAGGAAGAAACTTCCAATGTCGCGTGTGATAATAAATTGGATCTCTGTGCTGACGAGGATGGATATGGAAACAATCAATGATTTTAAAAGGATATTAGACAGTCACTTGAAGGAAGTAAACTCACAGGGCTATGGAGGATCAAGTGGGACTAGGCAAGGACAATGACTTTAATGAAGGTCTTGGAAGCCAAAGCTAGCTCAGCCCTCAGGCTGACAATGGACCTGGACACAAAGTGTTGGGCATTTGCCTACTTTGTTGGTCATTACTTCAAAAAGAGGCTACATAAGTTAATGTGAGACAATTTTCAAGGTCATTCCAGCCTACAACACTGGCCTTATGTTCAAGCCTAGTTGTTCTCAGCAGGAACAAATACAACTGACTATTCAGACATAAATATGTATGAAGTAGGAGCAGAAGTAGACCATTTTTCATGCCAGTTTTGAAATTCAATGAAGAGGGGTCACTGGACCTGAAACATTGACTTTGTTTTCACTCCTCAGATACTGCCGGGGCTGCTGAATTTCTCCTGCAATTTCTGCTTTTGTTTCATGGCTGATCCATTTGTGTTTGATATTTCATATTCCCATCGACCTCAATTGTTCTTCTAGGTGAAAATGGAGTCATGCTCCTTCTATCCGATGACCCCAGCTATAGGCACATTGATATAGGATGATGATGACCCAAATGAATTGACACTCAATTTGCCTAATCTCCTGCATGGGTGGCTTCTCTGATGAAGTCTAATCTAGCCTGTACCAAACAGTGCACTGGTGTAAGAACAGACTGGGGGAGGGTGAATTAAATGGGACAAATTGAACTTGATTGTAGGATGTGAATGTCCTCTCACAAAACAATGCTTAAGAATCGGTCACAAATGTTGCAGCATGAACTGTATGAACCCTGATGAAATGAGATAGCAGCTTGTCGATCAGGAAACATTGCGTATGCTTGAAATGAAACAGGAGATGACACAATGTTCTCTTTATACTTCACAGAGTGAACCTCTTCCAATAAAAAGGGATTATCATGTTCTATAGAACCTACGAATAGAGTTAAATAGAAAATGTACCTTTTCATTGTGGTGTTCCTGGAAGTCATCACAATCTCCTGTGGCAAGATTAGAAGGTCATATGTTGGCAGCAGGTCCCTCTATAAAATGAAGCTATTGAAACCATAATCGTGCTTGGAGTCTTGTCTGAGTTAGTCAAAAAGAGGGCCTGAATTCTGACACTCAATAAGTGCTAAGACTCTGCAAGGCTGATAATGCAATTATAAAATCTGTCCCACAGCTGGCAATCCTATCATAAATCTACCAAATGGGGAAGACATATTGGAAGTGCTTTTACCAAAACGAAATGCCAAGAAGTCTCAAATACACTTAAAAGACTCCTGATAAATACACCCCAGCACTATTTTAACATATGCATGATCCCATTTCAAAAGCAGGTAAACAGCACCATTAAAATTGTGGTGGTAAGGCAACTTGCAGCTTTGTGCAGCTGTATTTTAGTTATTCATTCATGGAATCTGGATATCACTGGCTGGGCCAATATTTATTGTCCATCCCTTATTACCCTTGAGAAGGTGGTGCAATGCTTTCTTGGACTTCAACCGGCCATTTGATGTAGGTAGATACACAGTACTGTGGAGTTCTAGGATTTTGATCTTGCCATACTGAAGAAACAGTAATACATTTCTGATATATTGATTTGATGCAATTGTAATGTGGCAACTAATTTGCTGTTCAAGGTCGGTCAATTTTCATCCTTGTATTCAAATACTTCCAATGCCAGGCCTTTGCTGCTACCTCCTGCCTCCTTGGAGCCTTCCAAGGCTCTGAACTGTTCCAGTTTTGATGTTCAACCCATCGGAAGTAGTGGCATAGTAGTAACGTAACAGGACTAGCAATCCAGAGGCTAACATTCTGCAATTTGGACTTGAATTCCACCATGGAAAATAGTTTAACATTCAGAAATTTGATTTCAATAAAAATCTAGAATAAGTAGTTAGTTTAATAGCAAACGTGTATCTGTTGATTGTTGTGAATACCCATCTGGTTCCCTAATTTCCTTTAGGGAAGGATGTGACTCCAGGCCACAGAAATGTGGTTGACTCTTAACTGCCCTCTGAAAGGCCTCATGAGATATTCAGTTCCAAGGCAATTAGTGATGGACAAAAAGTACTGGCCAAGTTAATGATGCTGATATCCAATGAATAAATAAAAAATAACTCTGTTATGCTACTATTGGCAGTCAACCTTTACCTGCCAAGTATTAATGTCTACAATTCTCTCCCCAAACTCTCTGTTTCTCTAACTTCCTATTCTCTTACAACATTCCTAACAACTTGTTTTTTCCTTTTGGTCATTTGCCTAATATCCACTTATGTGATAAACTGAGGACTGCAGATGCTGGAGATTGGAGCTGAAAAATGTGTTGCTGGAAAAGCGCAGCAGGTCAGGCAGCATCCAAGGAGCAGGAGAATCGACGTTTCAGGCATGAGCCCGTCTTCAGGGTTCCTGAAGACGGGCTCATGCCTGAAAGGTCGATTCTCCTGCTCCTTGGATGCTGCCTGACCTGCTGCGCTTTTCCAGCAACACATTTTTCAGCTCCGATCTCCAGCATCTGCAGTCCTCACTTTCTCCTCGTTGATCTTAACCTACTGTGAATCCTCTTGGCAAGGATGCCTTCCTTGAAGAAGCTCTCTTCCTCCTTCATTCCTGAAGAAGGGCTCATGCCTGAAACATCGATTCTCCTGCTCCTTGGATGCTGCCTGACCTGCTGCGCTTTTCCAGCAACACATTTTTCAGTTATGTGATAAACTGTCTTACAAATAATCTCTTGGCCGCACTAAGCATTGCTGACAAAAGAGACATGTTTCTGAAGCTTTTAATTGAATGCTGATCAGGACAAAGAATGACAAATTCCAAATGATCACAATAGTTTATAGAAATGGAGAAAAGGGTGCTGATTGATTGGTAAGTCAAATCTGATTGGCTGAGATGCACCACTGAAATATTAATGGGAACCATTAGCTGTCCAAGCACTTGGGTGTTTCTAAGAAAGGTTCAAGACTTAGACAAACTTATTTTATTTACAGAGAACATGTCCCTGCAAATGAATGGAGATCAATATTTCATTATTCTTTCACGGGGTGGGCGTGTGGCTAGCAAAGCCAACACATGTCATCCATCCATAATTGCTCTAGGGACCTAATGGGAAACTTTTTCACACAGAGGGTGGTGCGTGTATGGAATGAGCTGCCAGAGGAAGTGGTAGAGGCTGGTACAATTGAAACATTTAAATGGCATCTGGATAGGTATGTGAATAAGAAGGGTTTAGAGGGATATGGGCCAAGTGCTGGAAAATGGGGTTAGATTAATTTAGGATATCTGGTTGGCATAGACAACTTGCACCAAAAGATCTGTTTCTGTGCTGTACAACTCTGTGACTCTATGATATTTGATTCGGTAGGCCATTCCAGATGGCACGTGACAATCAAATACATTGCTATGAGTCTGGAGTCATATATAGGGCAGACCAGATTGAGAAAGCAGAATTCCTTCCCTAAAATACATTAGTGAGCCACATGTCTTTTTATGAGAATTGATGATATTTCAAGGCCACCATAGCTGAGAAAAGCTTTCAATTCCAGAAATATTAAATTTAAATTCCATCTACTGCCATGGTGGGATTCGGGTTTACATATCCAAAGCATTAGCCTGGGCCACTAGATTATTAATGTCCTGACATTACCATTTTACAACAATCTCCTGTTTCCAGTTTATGTAAGTGAACCATGTTATGTCCTCAACGAATTATCATACATTGGTTATTATTGAAGTTAATAGCACACTTTGGATTGTTAAACAATTGCTACCCAATCACAAAGCCATATCTAATAGTAGATGTTTTGATTTGGGCTTTGTTAGTGTAGGTTGGTTAAATATAGTCTGTTAAAAATAGAAGGGCTCATGCCCGAAATGTCGATTCTCCTGCTCCTTGGATGCTGCCTGACCTGCTGCGCTTTTCCAGCAACACATTTTCAGCTCTAAATATAGTCTGTGCTTATTTCATTGTTTTATTTTACTATCTTAAATCATTTTAATTACTTATTTTCTATGGTTGTCCGTTTAGTGCAAAAAAATCCCAAAGAAACATGCTGCTTGATTTAGTCATCCAATCATTGGGAAATATGGCTTATGTACTAGTATCACACTGAAACCAGCCAAGCCTTGCATTAAAAAAAACTGGAATATGTTTAAGCCTTTCACCTTTTCAATTTTGCAGAAATGTCGGGATCTTATTGTTCTCTGTTGCTTTCTCTAATGGCAATGCATTGGCTAATCAGAGTTGACTTGCTATCCAATTGGTACCTCTTTCTCCTGTCGTATGAATTGTTGTGATTGTTGGAAATTTGGCATTCTTGCCATTGTCCTGATGACTGCAAACTGAAAAGCTTCAGCAAAACATCTCTCTTTTCAGCAAAGCTGAAGTGTCTTCGGGCAATGTATTAAAGGAGCTTTATTAATGTTGGTTGTTATTATTATATGGTAACTGGAAAGTAAATAAGTTAAGCAAATAGCAGCTCACATTTTGGAAAGCCAGCCAAGACCCACATGAAGATGAAATCTCACTTCTCTGCATTATTCTGCTCCCAACCACAGGCAGGGAATCCTAGTTGGCAGGACATCACCGACATTACTGATGTCTACTTTTTAAAATAATACTAAATATTTAATTAATACTTTCATGCTGCAGACTGGAGATCCACATATAGATCTGTGTATGCAAACAAAGAGCTCCATTGGGCCTCCTTCACCGCCGCTCCCTCACCACCAGACGCCTGGAGGAAGAACGCCTCATCTTCCGCCTCGGAACACTTCAACCCCAGGGCATCAATGTGGACTTCAACAGCTTCCTCATTTCCCCTTCCCCCACCTCATCCTAGTTTCAAACTTCCAGCTCAGCACTGTCTCCTTGACTTGTCTGGACTTGTCCGACCTGCCTATCTTCTTTTCCACCTATCCACTCCACCCTCTCCTCCTTGACCTATCACCTTCATCTCCTCCCCCACTCACCCATTGTACTCTATGCTACTCTCTCCCCACCCCCACCCTCCTCTAGCTTATCTCTCCACACTTCAGGCTCACTGCCTTTATTCCTGATGAAGAGCTTTTGCCCGAAACGTCGATTTCGCTGCTCGTTGGATGCTGCCTGAACTGCTGTGCTCTTCCAGCACCACTAATCCAGTATTTGGTTTTCAGCATCTGCAGTCATTGTTTTTACCTCAGGATAATGTTGACCTAATGCTTATCATAACACTCTAATTACTGGTCTCAAACAAATAGCACCAATACAATCATGTATCTATCCAGTTTGTGAGATTGATTAGTTCCTTGGTTGGTTGCCTGATTGACTGAGTGAGGTAAATTAAAATTAAGGAAGTGATAATTATCTAGAAAGCTGCAGGTTGAGAGAACAATATGTGCACCAACTCAGGTATAGACCTGAGACACACCCAATATTGGGCCTCAGGTCTGAGCTGCACTATGTAGAGGAGTTATAGATGTTCTACAGACAGCTTGCTAGTGAAGGAAATACCAACTTCAAAAATGAATTATGCTGGTTGAAAGGAGGAGACGTGCAGAAAAGCAATGGCATGTTTAGAGCATCGATTACGTCTCTTGGCTAAAGGTTTTTCTGATGGTGCGTACACAAGTTTTTACCTCATTACATAAAAGTAAATAAAATTCTGCAACAATATAGACAATTGAAAAGACCAGTTAAGTATTTTCATTAAAACAAACATGTACATGTCTTCAAATAAAATCAACCTCTTCTCCCACACACTCTCACCTATCACCTTGCTAACTGCATTTTAAATCAAACAGTGAGGCATTTATAATTAAATTCAATCAAGAATTGTCATTCTCCATGCTGCCAGCGACCCTGTATGGAATAGAATCAGGGTGTGAAGAATTCATTGGAAAGGCTTCTTTATATTGCAATATCTGAATGAAGATTAATTTTTCATTTGTCCAATAATCTCATGGCGCAAACAGGATAATAATATTCTTCATGCAGCTTCCAGTTGGAAGATAGAACTCTTTAGATAGAATGATCTCACAGCTAATGAATTTGATTAGAATTCCAAATGATCACAAGTCAATTCCCTGTAAGGTTCTGCAACAAGTGGAAATTCTTCTGCATTTCTTAAATTTAAAGGGTGAAATGATCATTACCTTGTAACATGCTGTAAGAATTGGTGTGATTTATGAAGAATACATTCACTAAGTTATTAAAAAATTTGGAACATGATCTTGCTCCCCCCCCACCCCCCTTTATTCAGCTTCAATGATTAGCTATTTGAGTTTTCACCATGGTGCCACATGAATAGAGGGGCTGATGAAGGGCTTTTGCCCAAAACATCAATTTTCCTGCTCCTTGGAGGTTGCCTGACCTGCTGCGCTTTGCCAGCACCACACTCTCGAATCTACTCTTCAGTTCTCACTTTCCCCTAGTCGTGGAGTAAGTCTGCTTGCAGTCAAAAAAGGCTATCATTGTCTGTATAATAAGGCGGGTGCCAGATTTTGTTTGATAAGTCTCTCATAAATTGTTGGGATGTTTAACTGCTTTAAAGATCTATAAAAATGCAACTATTGTATTTTAGAATTGCCACTAGCTTCTAAGCGTGCAACAGGTGTACTTATAAAATATTGCACCCATCACAAAATATCTGCACTGATGCTTATGGGTCAACTTTCAGTAGCTTCTGTAGTGTCTGTGCATTTTTAAGGAACAATTGACCACTACATAAACTCACAGAAAAGACATTGAGCATTGACTTCATAGCCGTTAATGAGATGTAAAGTTTGTCTGGTTCCTTGAAGGAAAGTTGAGTCTGAGTCTTTGACCATAAAGCTCTCATTACCATTAACAATAAAGAAAGCTAATAGCAGAACAAAACTGACTGACGATTCTGAAACCATAAATGGTAGATCCCTGGGGTCTTTCTACTTTCCTCTTTTGGAGGTTTTTCTCTTCCAAAAGTAAACACTGTTTCCATTACTTTTAGTTTTCTCCTGTAGCTGTGGACCACAGATCAATGTTTTCATCCGATGAAATGCATAACAACCAGTTGCATACTTACAGTGTCCCACAAGGGGATAAACATCTTGTCAGCACTAACAAGGGGAAACGGAAAACACCAATAAGGAGACAGGATGGAAATAAGGAGCGATGACCAATTACAATTCAAAGGGAACTTGACTTTCATTAGCAAGAACATGCATTCAAATGCAAAGCTTTGCTCACTGCATTTTTATTGATTAGATATTGATATCATAGAATCCCTACAGTGTGGAGGCAGGCCATTCAGCCCATCAAGTCCACACTAACCCTCGAAAGAGCATCCCATCCACACCAAACCCCTTACTCTATACCTGTAACCTTGCATTTTCGATGGCAAAGCTACCCATCTTTGGACTGTGGGAGTATTCGGAGTGTCCAGAGTTGCGTGGGTTTCCTCCGGGTGCTCCGGTGTCCTCCCACAGTCCAAAGATGTGCAGGTCATGTGAATTGGCCATGCTAAATTGCCCGTAGTGTTAGGTAAGGGGTAGATGTAGATGTAGGGGTATGGGTGGGTTACGCTTCGGCGGGGCGGTGTGGACTTGTTGGGCCGAAGGGCCTGTTTTCACATTGTAAGTAATCTAATCTAATCTAATCTAAACCAGCACAGACGTTGGGAGAACATGCAAACTCCCCCTAAGGCTAAATCAAACCCAGGAGCCTGAAACTGTGAGGCAGCAGTGCGAACCACTGAGCCACGATGCTAGTTGGCTGAATTTCTTGTGTTTACTGTCAGTTTAAATGTTACATCAGGAAACAATGATCATTGTGAGTGTTCCTGTAATATCACTTTTGACTGGCATAAGAGCCTAGAATGACCAGGTCTCCGGTTTCTCCCTCCCTGTTCTGTTCTTCCCATTCACTAATTACTGCCAAGGCATAGCTGAATTCTGGAAAACAACAATTTTGAAATTATCAAGGAATGAATAGATGGGAATCAGTTAGCTCAGTTTGCTGGATGTCTGATTTACAATGCAGAATAACGCCAACACTGTATGTCTAATTCCTGCACCACCTGAGGTTACTATGGAAGGCTCTCTTTCTCAACCTCTCCCCCTACACAAGGCATGGTGACCTTCAGGCGAAACCACCACCAGTCATCTCACTCTAATTGGAGAGCATTCCTATGGTCTGGTTGGACTATGACAACTTTATCTTTAGTCGGATAGTGCTTTACTTCACACTGGGCTGTGGAAATTGAGTATGAATAAGTTTTCTACAGGCACTATTTTAATTTAACCTGGACATTGTCATCTGTGGCACTCAGCTGGGGTGAGTAAGGGGTGGAGGTGGGGGGAGGGGGGGTGAGAAGGAGGGTGGGGGAATGGAAATGGTTACTATTGAGCAGAAACTTAATTGAATCAGCCATACTATGTCTACATGAGAAAGTTAGATGCTAGGAATTCTGCTGGGAGTAATTAATCTCCCCAGTGCCTGACTGCCATCTACAAGACACAAGTCAGGAGTGTGAAGGAATAATCCTCACTTGTCTGGATGGTGCAGCTCCAACAACACTCCAGAATTTCAACCATTCACTAACTTCAGCGTTCACTTCCTTCCTCACCAACACAAGAGAATCAGTATATACCATCTACTATATAAGTTACAACAACTTGCCCAAACCCTCCAAACCTGTGACCTCTATCACTTACAGTGACAAGATGCATTGAAATACCATCACCTCCAGATTCTCCTCCAAGCCATACACCATCTTGACTTGGAACAAACTTGCTACTCCTACACTGTAACAGGGTCAAAATCCAGAAATTCCTTTCCTAACAGCACAGTGAGTGTGCATTCATCCCCAAGAAATGCAGCAGCCCAACACCATCTTGCCAAGGGAAATTAGGCATGGTCAATAGATGCTGGCCTAGCCAGTGATGCCAATATCTCATGAATGAATAGCAAGGAGGACATGGAGGCATTATTGTAATGCCACTGAACTAATAAGCCAGAGGACCAAGCTAACGTTCTGGGCACATTAGTAAATCTGGATTATAAAACTAGTTTCAGTAATGGTGACCATCGACATATTTTGTAAAAGAAACAACAAATCTGATTTCCAGATACTGTTACAACATTTAAAAGACAATTGGACATATAACTAAATAGAAAAAGTTTAGTCCAGACCCATAGCACTGTGGTTGACTCTTGACTGCGCTCCCCTCCCCCCACTCCCCCACCCCACACCCTAGCCCTGGCAAATGAATGGGAAGAAATTTACTTGAATACAGAGCATAGGTTATTGCTGAGTGAGGCAATACTTCATACAGGTTTAGCCTGTACCAAGGATCCAATTACAAAGGGAAAACTTAGCTGACCAATAGTAAAGAAAGTGGGGGATGGGAAGTCTGTGCACTTTGACCTTGAGCCATTTTAAAATGAAATAAGCTACCATTCATATGTCGTTTTACTTGGGAGATCTGAAGCTGTAACAAAGTTGCAGAAAAGGTTTGGAGGGATAGGGACCAAATGCAACAACAAGGATTAGTTTAGTCTGGGAAACTGGTAGAACTGGAGGGTTTGTTTCCATGCTGGATGATTCTATGATTTGCCCTATATGTAACTCCAGACACACAGAATTGTGGCTAACTCTTAACTGCCCTCTGAAATGATCTAGCAAGCCATTCAGTTCATAGACAGTTGGGGACAGACAATCGTTGGCATCGCCAATGATGCCCATATCCCACAAACGAATAATGAAAACATAACAATGTTTCAAAAATACTTCACATGAGATAGCTGGTGGTCAAGAAAGATGCTAAATAAATGCAGATTTTTGTTGTTGCTGCATATTCTACGCTCAGAATCAGCTGGTGGACCAGCTAGAGAGGAATCCCAGAGATAAACGTTTTGTTTTGTATCTTGGGCTGGGAGGAGCAATAATGTTGGTTATGTCAGTACTTAGAAGAGAAAATATCTTCACACTTTGTTTCCACATAGCAGAATGTTCCAATTTTTGCTGTATGTAACCAAGTATTTGCCAACTGTATCTGAGTGCTGCCCAAGAAACGAAAAGCAATTGATTTGTTTATACCCCTGTTCCTCCTATCATACGTTGTGAAGCACATATGAGTTGTGTTCAGTTGTTTGATTGTTTGCATCCGTTAACTGTTTGCTATTTCCCCATGAGTTCAGGTTGGTCTATTAAAAACATTAGAAATTCAGCTGAAGTAAGAAGCTGTAA
Organism: Chiloscyllium punctatum; assembly: GCF_047496795.1. Taxonomy (NCBI): domain Eukaryota; kingdom Metazoa; phylum Chordata; class Chondrichthyes; order Orectolobiformes; family Hemiscylliidae; genus Chiloscyllium; species Chiloscyllium punctatum. Next base: position 75,766,263 of record NC_092762.1, on the reverse strand, counting down.
ACTTGTCGTCGTAAATGTTTTAATCTTGTGTTGAGATGTAGGATTTGCTGTGTCATCTTTGCCTATCTCCAAGACGTAAAACCTAACACCTAAAACTGGAAGCAAACCATTTATTTTTACCCAGATGTTATTGCAGTTGGCCCTAAGTATTTATTAATGCCTCCCCTTTGTGATTTTTGACTGTTATAATGCAAACAGAGCATTATGCACAACAAGGTCACACAAACAACACATAGATGAATGGTCAGTAGTCAGATTTCAATGATATTGGCTATGTTTTCTTGGTGAACTTTGTTCATCATCTTTGTATGCTGTCATGAAACATTCTAGATCCTTTGAACAAGCCAGGAACCAATGGATAACATCTCTGACAATGCAGGACTCCTTTAATGCTACACTGAGGATCAATGTATATTGTGCGATCAAATATTCACAAAGGCTTCCGACAATTTTCTGGTTCTGTGGCGTTGACTCTAGCAATGGAACCAAGTTGACTCCTTTGTTTGTGATTAATTTCCTGTTTTGGCCTTAATCATCACACATCATAGAATTGTTATGATGCAAAAGGAGGCCATTCTGCTCTTGAGTACTTTCTTTCCAAACATTTCCAGGCCTTTCATGTCCATCATCTAACAGTATTCTTAAACATTGTCAAGAAAGATGTTGTAAGAGTGAATCATAAACTCAGCACAGGTATGATGGACTGAATCCCTCTGTGCTGGTAATAGCCAACTTGTCAATTTGATCTTTTGGTAACGCGTTCCAAAACCTACAAAATCTACCACCTAGAAGAACAAGGGTAGTGGATGTGAAGGAGCACCACTTCCCTCAAGTTCCCCTTCAAGTCACTCACCGTCCAGATTTGGAACTATCTCGCTGTTCCTGTCATTGGGTTGAAGTCCTGAAACCATCACTTTATTGTTGGGGTTGGGGTTGGGGGGTACCTACACTACAGCAGTCGAAGAAGGCAGATCACCACCACCTACTCGAGAGCATTTGTAGTTGGACAGTCAATACTTGGCTAGCCAGTGATGACCACATCCAGTGAAAGAGTGAGAAAGCTCCAATGAAGTGAGTTATGAAGCTTGGCACAAGATGTGAACTGGTCCAAGCAGAACTTTAACTTGCAGCATAATTTGCAATCACACGTAGGACATGCCATTGTGGAAAGGCTACATAGCAAGTAGACCTGAGCTCTTGAGGTCTACTCCTGCAACTATTTGAATCTGAATGACGGGGAGGGTGCCTGATGGGGGTAAGTGCCTGATTTGATCTCCACCCGTGTAAATCATCCTGGCACAAGTACGTCAAATCAAAACCCCATCATTAGCTGAGGTTGCCACTGAGATTGCGAGGTCTCTCTCCTGTTGCATCATTCCCATGGCTAAACTGTAATTTCATCTCTCTCAACCGATTCAACTGAGTCCCAGCTGCCAATTCCCAATGATTAGTGCTTCAGAGTTACTGAATTCAATTTAGATAAATAAGTCCTGAATTGCATATGCCTCTGTAGTGTAAATGGGCTGTGGCTATGCTGTTTACATTACAAAAGCAGGAAAAGATATAATGTTTTTTTCAATTCCAGAAATGTATCTACGGTAATAGACCAGAAGATCTTTTACAGTCACCAGCGTATCATCTGCACCCAAGTACTTTTTAAATTCAGAAGTCTATCTATGTCGTCCTTGTTTGTTGTACTTTATAACACTTGACCTACATTTGACAGACGCAGTTCATTTCCTTTTGCTTGTCAGTGTTATTTCTGCATAAATTCAGAAGTGCTGTGGGTCTTCCATTATTGTACAACATTTTCTTTCGAGATCCAATTATCAGATGCATTTACTTTGACATAGGGTTAGAGCTGATTAAGGGAGCCCCTTGGGACCAGCCAAAGATGGATATGGAATTGTACCTGATGCTGCGCAACAAGGCAGTTCATGTGCAAAAACACAATCCAACCAAAGCTGTGCTGATTAAATAGGTTTCTGAAAAATTATTGTGGTTCATTTTAAAATATTAATCCTTCAGTGTTCTAGTGGATCAGAACATTTCAAAATGGAGGCCACATCAATGAAACCCCCCGTTGTTAAGCAATTGATCAACAGGTTAGTATCCTGCTGGAAATATGTAGCAGTATTAAAAAAGGATAGTCCCATCTGAAACACTAACCTGTCTTTTGTTCTTTAATGTCTTGACTGACCAAATTGGCAAGAGGCTAGACCAATTTTAAAATGTTAATACTGTGATTGATACGAGGTATATGAAGTGCTATGGAACTAAGGTAGGTAGATAGGGGTAAGAGCAGATCCAATGAATGGCAGAAAAAATTTGGAGGGTGAATACTTACTCCTGTTTCACTTCCTAGAAATTGCTTTATGCATTATTAGCTAGCTAACACCCTTCCATCATTTAGTGGCCTTAACCATTTGAAGTATAAGGAATAATGAAGACAACAGACAGATTCTTTGCTCTAATATTCATTTACTTCAACACTGAAAAAAAATAAATGTATAAAACCAGCCACCAACAGTAATGGAAAACAATATAATAGACAATGGGCAGGGATATTCCTGTTAGGGTGAAAGGAAAGGCTGGTAGATATAGGGAATGCTGGATGACTAAAGAAATTGAGGGTTTGGTTAAGAAAAAGAAGGAAGCATATGTCAGGTATAGAAAGAATAGATTGAGTGAATCCTGAGGAAAGTATAAAGGCAGTAGGAGTATACTTAAGAGGGAAATCAGGAGGGCAAAAAGGGGACATGAGATAGCTTTGGCAAGTAGAATTAAGGAGAATCCAAAGGGTTTTTACAAATACGTTAAGGACAAAAGGGTAACTAGGGACGAGTTGGACCGAAGGGTCTGTTTCCATGCTATACATCTCTATGACTCTATATGTGAAGCTATAATTCAATTGAACAATTCAAATAGCATAATGAAACATGAGGAAGAATCTTGAGCAGTTGATGAAGACTAACAGAGCCATGAGCTTGAATTAGAGCTTGCAGCTTGCTGCCTGATATTTGTTATTCTTTTGAATAGTATATGGCACCACCTAGACCCAAATACTTTCTGCTCCTTCACTGTGGTAGCAATGAAAAGGATTCTTCAAACATCTTGAGGAATGTCCTATGTAAAATAAGAGGAAAAGAAAAACTAGAGTTGATAAGCAGTCTTTAAAATTTTGTTTTCAGGAGGGATCCATTTGCCAATGTTGCCTTTGATTGTCTTAGCTTCTCTGAATGGATTGATGGTGAACTTTATCCTTGAACTTCTACAGTGCATTTGGTACTGGTGCTCCTATAATGCTGTGGGTCTGGACTTGCAGGCTCTTGAGCCAATGATAACAATGGCTTAGCAATCATTGCATGCCTTAAAGAAGCAAATTGTGTTCTCATAGTTTGTGCTTTATTTATTCAAGTTGGTAGAACTTGCAGAGGCAATTGGTGTTGTCGAGATAATCTAAATGAGATGCTATAGTGCATCCTGTAGGTCACATACTACAGCATTGGTTCACTAATGGTGGAACGAAGTGACATTTTGCCAAATCACCAGGGAGCAATCAAACAATCTGCTCAATCATGCCAAGCTTCTTCAGAGATGTAACTGTGCCTGGTCAGATAAATTGAGCATAAATTGCAGACGGTGAGGAGATATTAAAGGAAGTAGAGGAGAACAACTCAAGTAACTGGTCTCCTTTCTGCTCTTTTAGATTGATTTACCTTCTATCTAATGATAGTTGGATAGTTGTGGAGAATTTAATGACGGTGGAAGCTAGGCAGTCTCTTGATAGAGATGTTCAGTAGCTAACACTGGCTTAGGGGTTGGTTAGTTCAGTTGACCATAAGACCATAAGACATAGGAGCAGAAATTAGGCCATTCAGCCCATTGAGTCTGCTCTGCCATTCAATCAAGGCTGATAAGTTTCTCAAACCCATTTTCCCACTTTCTTCCATAATCCTTGATCTCCTTTACAGTTAGGAAGCTATCTATCTCCATATTAAATATACTCGATGACCTGGCCTCATAGCCTTCTGTGGTAGTGACTGGATGGCTGGTTTGAAATGCAGAGAGATGCCAACAGTGTGTGTAAAATTCCTGTACCAGCTGAAGTCACCTTGAATGGCCTACTTTCTCAACCTCTCCCCTCACCTGACGCATGGTGACCTTTAAGACATCCAATGAGAAACTAGCATTATGGTCCTCTTGGATTATAATAACTTTGACGTTAGCTAGCACTCTGGTGTTAGCGAATTTTGAGATGATTTATAGCTCTGGTTGGGGTTCTGGATTTAAGTTTGCTCACTGAGCTGGAAGGTTTGTTTTCAGATGTTTTGTCACCGTAGTACGTGACATCATTAGCGAGCCTCCAGTGAAGCACTGGTGGTATGGCCCACTTTTTATTTTTGTGCTTAGGTTTCCTTGGGTTGTCGACATCATTTCCTGTGGTGGTTCTTTTTCTCAGGGGGTGGTAAATCAGATCCAAGTCAATGTGTTTGTTGATAGAGTTCCGATTGAAATGCCATGCTTCTGGGAATTCTCATGTGTGTCTCTGTTTGACTTGTCCTAGGATGGATGTGTTGTCCCAGTCATAGAGTCATAGAGACATACAGCATGGAAACAGACCCATCGGTCCAACCCGTCCATGCCAATCATATATCCCAGCCCACTCTAGTGCCACCTGCCAGCACCCAGCCCATATCCGTCCAAACCCTTCTTATTCATATACCCATCCAAATGCCTCTTAAATGTTGCAATTGTACCAGCCTCCACCACATCCTCTGGCAGCTCATTCCATACCTTCCTCATCTGTATATAAAGATACTAGTGAGAGTGGTTCATGTCATTTTGTGGCTAGTTGATGTTCATGTATCCTGGTGGCTAGTTTTCTGCCGGTTTGTCCAACGTAGTGTTTGTAACAGTTCTTGCGAGGTATTTTGTAAATGACATTAGTTTTGCTTGTTGTCTGTACAGGGTCTTTCAAGTTCATTAGCTACTGTTTTAATGTGTTGGTTGGGTTGTGGGCTACCATGATGCCAAGAGGTCTGAATAGTCTGACAGTCATTTCTGAGATGTCTTTGATGTTGGGGGGGATTGGCCAGGGTTTCTGGACGTGTTTTGTCTGCTTGTTTAGGTTTGTTGCTGAGAAATCAGCGGACTGTGTTCATTGGGTACCCGTTCTTTTTGAATACACTGTATAAGTGATTTTCCTCTGCTCTTTGTAGTTCCTCTGTGATGCAATGTGTGGTGGCTCATTGAAATAATGTTCTAATGCAGCTTCGTTTGTGGGTATTGGGATGATTGCTTCTGTAATTCAGTACTTGGTCCTTATGTGTTGTTTTCCTGTAGACACTGGTTTGAAATTCCCCATTGGCTGTTCGCTGTACTGTGACATCTAGGAATGGCAGTTTCTTGTTGTTTTCTTCCTCTTTAGTGAATTTTATGCCAATAAGCATATTGTTGATGGTCTTGAAGGTTTCCTCTAATTTGTCTCCTTTAGTGATGACTTAGGTGTTATCCAGGTAGCTGACCCAAGGTTTAGGTTAGATGATTGGTAGAGCTGCCTCTATTAAGAACCCTGATATCGGTGATCCCATGGGTGTTCTGTTGGTTTGTCTGTAGGTTTTGTTGTTGAAGGTGGAGTGGGTAGTGGGGCATAGGTCCACTAGCTTGACAATACTGTCCTTGCTGATGAAGTTGGTGGTGTTTGGTGCATGTGTCTTTGGTTCTTCTAATAGGGTAATCAGTGTTTCCTTGGCCAGGTTGATGCTGATGGATGTGAACAGGGCTGTTACATCAAAGGAGACCATTATTTCATCCTCTTCTATCTTAGTGTCTTTGATGGTCTTCAGGACTTCTTGGGTGGAGTGGATGGAGTGGCGTGAGTCTTCTACTAAGTGCTTTAGTCTTTAGTGTCGCTCCTTGGCCGATCTGTAAGTTGGTGTTCCAGGTAGTGAGACTATGGGTCTGGGAGGGGCTCCTGGTTTGTGAATTTTGCGTAATCCATAGAAACGTGGTGTGTCGGATCTGTCTGGTTTCATTGTTTAGAAGTCAGTCTTATTTATTTCTCCAGATGTCTGAAGCTTTTTGAGACGGGCTGTGTTTCGTTTCTCTAGTTGTGGGATCAGATCTATCGCTACTTGTTGGTAAGTTGCTATCTGCCAGACTACTCAGACCTCTTGGCATGGTAGCCCACAAACCCACGAATACACTAAAATAGCAGCTCATGAACTTGAACAACCCTACACGGACAACAAACAAAACTAATGTCATTTACAAAATACCTTGCAAGAACTGTAACAAACAGGCAGAAAACTAACCACCAGGATACATGAACATCAACTAACCACAAAAAGACATAACTTATTTTCACTAGTATCTTTACATACAGATGAGGAAGGACACCATTTTGACTGGGACAACACATCCATCCTAGGTCAAGCCAAACAGAGACACGCATGAGAATTCCTAGAAGCATTAACTTGGATCCCATTTGCCAACCCCTGAGAAAAAGAACCGGAAATGACATCATCACAGGAAATGACATCGCCAACTCAAGGAACTGTAAACACATAAATAAAAAGCGGGCCATACCACCAGAGCTTCACCAGAGGTTCACTGATGATGCTACCTAGTATGGTGACGAAACCTCTGAAAACAAACCTTCCAGCCCAGCGAGCAACGTACATCCACTCTGGTGTTACTTTGTCATCTCCTCCTTCCATATTTAAGCAGACTTTAAGTATTGTAGAGAGGCTTAGGTTGCAGTCATGATCTGCAGAGTAAAACATTGTAACATTAACCGACTGGATTATGGTAGAATTAATAAGAGATCTCAGTGAAGGACCCGCTAGGAAGTAGCCATCTCAACATAGTAGAATTTCAAATTCAATTTGTTAAAGAGCAACTCAGGTCTCAAATCAATGCTCTCAACTTAGATAAGGACAATGACAGAAATATGAAGAAAAAGTTGCTAAAGTGGGATGGGAAAATAAACTAAGGGGAAAATCAATGGCAAACAACCAGATATTTCATAAAGTGCAGCAAAAACTTATTCTGGTCAAAAAAGACGGACTCTGTGAAATGGATGAACTACCTATGATTAACAAAGGATCTATTATTAAAGAAGCAATAGCTGGGAATTTAGAATAATGTATCACAATCAGAATCAATATGGTTTTGTGAAAGGTGAGGCATGTTTTACAAGTTTGCTAGGGATCTTTGAGGATGTAACAAGTAGCGTTAATAAAGTGGAACTGGAAGATATACAGTATCTTAGACTTTCAAAGGTGCCATAGAAAATTACCATTGCACAAATTTGGAGGTCATGGCCTTGGATAATGTATCAGAATAGATTGAGGATTTGTTAACAGATAGAAGTGAAAGAATCAGGATAAATGGTCTTTTTTAGGTTGTAATAAAATAACTAGTGGAGTTCCCCAAGGATCAGTCCCAGGGGCTCAATTGTTTGCTCTATTATTATCACTGTATTAATGAAATGGAGGAGGGGATGGAGTATAATGTATCCAAATTTGCTGACCCTACAAAGATAGTTGGAAGGGATGTTGTGATGAAGATATATGGAATCTGCAAGGAGATATAAATAAGTTGAGTGAGTGGGCAAAGCATGGCAATTTTTTTTATTTGATTTGATTTATTATTGTCACACACACTGAGGTGCAGTGAAAGGTTTTGTTTTGCCTGCAGTACAGCCAGACCACACCATACAAAGTAGGGTAATAGAACAGATCGAGGAATACAATGTTACTGCTCCAGAGAAGGTGCACCAACAGTGAGGCCAACATTAAATTTGAAATTTGACAGGTCTATTCAGAAATCTAATAACATAAGGAAGGAGCTGTTTTTGAATCTGGTAGTAAGTGTGTTTGAGCGTTTGTACCTTCTGCACAATGGAGATGTAGTTTAATTTAGGAAAGTGTGCGATCATGCACTTTAGTAGGAGCACAGTCGAAAAGCAGACTATTATTTAAATGGAGCAAGAGTCTACAAAGTGCTGTACAAAGGGAATTGGGTTTTCTTGTGGATGAAACATTATAGTTGGCAGCAGATATTTAAGAAAACAAATAGAATTTTGGTGTATTTGCATGGGGGTTGGAGTTTGAAAATGTCCCACCTGTCCATCTTCCTTCTCACCTATCCACTCTGCCCTCAGCTCTGACCTATCACCATCACCTCCCACCTGTATTTACAGATTCGCCTTCCCAGCTATCATTCCCCAACCCCACCTACTTATCTCTCAACCCCCATTTCCTTCCCTCCACCCTCCCCCACATTCCTGATGAAGGGCTTATGCTCGAAACATTGCCTCTCCTGCTCTTCGGATGCTGCCTGACCTGCTGTGCTTCTTCAGTACCACAAGTCTCAACTTTGAAAATGGGGAAGCCTTATTACAACCCAACAGGGTGTTGGTGAGGTCGCACCAAGAGTACTGTGTACAATTTTGGCCTCCTTTGAAGTTGAGGTACATAGATTTTTGAAATATCAGGAAGTTGAGGGCTATGTTGCATGAATGAAAAGTTGTCGTTGAAAGCTGGGGCAGGTCAGCCTTGTTCCTGTTGAATGGTGGAGCAGGCTTGAGGGGCCAAATAGCCTATACCATTCCTATTTTCTATGTGGCTTTTTTTGTATGGAGTTCTGTCCAGTTCCATTCATGGGTGGTACTGCAGTGGTCATTAGTGTTCTGAATGAGTTAAACATTGTGGAATGGTCTGGGAAAAGCCCTTTCCATGCCTTTGGTTGTACAAAAAGTCATTAAGGAAGATGTTTAGACCAAGGAGTTTCACTGAGGAAGTACTTCAATGATGTTGTGACACATGGTCCAGTGCTCTGCAGAAGTCTGACATCACCTCTCTTGCATGTTCTTTGGATCCAGCTAGATTTTGTGTTTTACATTTCTGGGATATTTTATGAGGCATTTTCATCTGTGAGCCTGGATTTGGAACTGGCTAACTTGATTCCTTGCTCTCACTACTAATGAAATGTAAACAACATGCATCAATGTGAAGCCAAATGTAAACTTGGCAAAGATTTTGAATCAAAGACAAACATTGCCAATGGGTGAAATACATTCAGTGCAAAGTAGTCTTCCAAGCTTCCTATGAAAACACTTTTAAAAACATCTCCCAGCTAGAATGCACAATCTGCTGGCCATTAAAGAGCCAGCATTTCAAATATTGAGTAAATGCCAAGATGGTGCATAGAAACAAAAACAGAAATTGCAGGTCTGGTAGCATCTTGGACAGAAATCAAAGTTAATGTTTTGGATTGAGTAACCCTTCCTCAGGACTGGTGATACCTGATGGTGCTCAACTGTGTTATGGACTAGACCAAACCCCCTTAAAATATATGAAGAAGATAGCCTAGCCATTTACTTTTTCTTATTTTAAAGACAAGTGCCGGGTGTTGCTTTCCAGATGCAATTCAATTGGTCAAACTCCAAAACTTGAAGGGAAACACCTCATTCATACACTATTGTTAAAAGACAACAAAAGAAAGAAGAAATCAGAATAACTTATCTCTATTGGAAAACTTAACAGAATAATAGATTATTTACTTACTAAGCAGCAACTGTTCCAATGGAATAACATCCCATAACCACACCATTGGCAAAGGCAAATTAAAGTATTGTCTCACATGAGCAGCAGGAAGAGAACCTCAGCTTTTAGCTGTAACTGAGAGAGAAGTAACAGCTTCCACATCCAGCTTCAAGACCCCACATCTGCTACTGAAAACTTAAAATCCTGGTTCTGTGGAAGCTTGACCCCACCCATTCAGGCTGCTTCTATTGTTGCAACTTTAAAAAAAAAACAAGTCCTCACAATCTGTTTTCTTTATTGGCTTTGGAGCTGACTGCTCAGCACCTCCGTATTAACCTTTCTTCAAAACAAAACAGGACAAAAGACACCTGTTAAAGCCATAGTTTTGTCACAATTGACATGAACACTGCATTCAGTCAGCTGGAACCTCTCAGCCCATCTGGAAGCAACATCCTTTTCTTACCTGTTAAATTAATTTGTAACATTGCTGTACTTCCACCACTACTGTGTGTCAATTCAATAGAGGCCTGGAATTTTCAAGATGTAGAGGTGCCGGAGTTGGACTGGGGTTCATAAAGTCAAAAATCAAGTGACACCCAGGTTATATTCCGGCAGGTTTAATTGAAATTGTAAGCTTTCAGGTATGAGGATGGAGCAGCGCTCCAAAACCTTGCAATTTCAAATAAACCTATCGGCCTATAACCTGGTGTCATTGGAATTTTCAATAAGAATGTGTGTGTGAGTTCTTAGTTCTTTTTTAAAAGGCATGGCTGATCTTCTGATGAAGGTGGCCAACTATAATCTCTCCACAATTGAACGTTGCAACAAGACATGACTTGGCCTTGACCACGAGTTGACGTGGTGCCCAAAGGCAATTGACCCAGCCATTTGGCCAGACATTTTGTCACTGAGTTTCTTCTTTTCTTTTAAAGGGGGCCATTTTTGAACTATTCATCTCCAAATTTGCACCTGCGGGATATTTTTCAAGGATAAAGCCAAGGCAAGTTGCTTCTGTAAGTACAAGGCTGACTTTAACAAGTTTATACTCCCTGTTACTTGAAGGATGACCAAATTAGATAAGAAAAGAAAATGTCAGTGAACTGAATTTTGAATCGTTAGGTTCTAGTTCTGATGTATATGTGAGTGCATGATCTGTAATGTTTTATGTTCATTTTAGAAGTGAGCAAGAGGGAAGAAAAATCCCTCGTGGTTCAGTGTTCTCATTTGTTGCTTTCTCTGAGGTATCTAAACCCAATGGCCCAACTCCACAGTGTATATTTGTTTTTTTTTCCCTGATAATAACAGACACTCACCTGATCTTTATCAGTATAGTGGAGTACTGTATGGTGTTTTTTTTAGGGGCATTCTGATGTTAACCAATGGCAAAATTTGTTTCTTTTTGTTCACTCATGTGGTGTGGTCACTTTTGGGAATGTCCAGCATCCATTCCTAATTACTCCAGAGAAGGTAGTGGTGAGCAGCCTTCTTGAACAGCTCAGATCCCATGGTAGAGCTAGCAGTTTGATAAAACTCAAAGGCTTGCTGGGCCATTTCAGAGAGCAGTTACGTGTCCTGCATATCGCTATGAGCCACATGTCGGCCAGACTGAGTAAGGACAGCAGATTTCTTCCTCCAGAGGACTGTGGTGAGTTCAGGGTTAAGATTATATAGGCTAGCTTTTTTTAAGATTCCAGATTTATTTAATTAGTTGAATTGAATTCCCCTGTTAGAATGATGGGAGTTGAACTCATGTCTCAATTGCATTAGCGCAGGCCTCTGGGTTACTGATACAATAACATTCCAACTATCTTACTGTTCCCATGCTAATGCCAGTGTTTTTATGTTTTCCCTAAGGTCTAATGGGATTGTGAAATCCCTTGGCATTGTGTGTTGCCTAGTTACTCCTTCCCAAGAGCAAATATGAAACAATCTTCTTCAACAATCTGAACTCCAAAAAATCCAGTGATATATGGTCTTGAATAATGCATTCCCTTTTCCTGTAGGCCCAGGAAAGCCCGGTCACTACTCACAGTCAATATGCATCTGGCATTGAAATGAAGGCAGCAGGTTCTTAGGGGAATTAAGGAGAACACAAAACCACTTCATCTGGCAGCTTGTTTAAAATTCATCAATCCAGGGCAATAACTGAATGTGCTTCAGATAGACATTTCAATCTTAGAAGGAGAAAGTGAGGATTACAGATGCTGGAGATCAGAGTGGAGAGTTGTGGTGTTGGAAAGACATAGCCAGTCAAGCAGCATCTGAGGAGCAGGAGAATTTATGTTTCGGGTATACGATGAAGGGCTTATGCCCAAAATGTTGACTCTCCTGCTCCTCAGATGCTACCTGATCGGCTATGCTTTTCCAGCACCACACTCTAGATTCCAATCTTAGAAGTCTATTATCAAAAAGCATTGGTCTCTCACTTGGAAATCTTTGGAGGCTGCAGCCGAATGGGAAGCCTTTATCCAAATATTTCTAGTGACCAAAATGTTCCCACCTTCTTATGGTCCTATGTACGGGGAAAAGGCAGGAGAGTGAACATGAGGAGTACATTGGATCAGCCATGATCCTATTGAGTGGTGGAGCAAGCTTGAGGCACTGTTCCTATTTTCAATGGTTGTATGGCTTATTTGTGCGAGGTCAGGGAAGTGGTTTGCACTGAATACAGAGTGTCCTTATTATCTACGTTCCACAGTATGAGGGCCTCCATCATATCTCTGGTCCCCTTGGGAAAAATAAATGGGTTTTCTGGTGGAATGTGAATCACTGGATTCAGAATATGCTTGACCTTCGCATTATTGAAATCAAAGTGAGTAGAAACCTGAAAATATACAGGAGCAGCCAACCACATCAACGCTGTGATCTGGAGTATTGTGCAACAAACGTTTGAAGATAGCACATTTAACAGTTGGGAGGTTATTAAAGGCTGAAAAATGCCAAAAATATAAAAGCCATAAATGGGATTAGGTCTGTAGCGCTTACACAAATACTGTCTGTGTTGACCGAACAGAATTAACAATAGAGGTACCAGCTTTCTTTGGCTGGAAGGGAATTAGCATAATGGCTACTTTGGAAACATTCCAGTGTTTAGCTTCAAAGTGTTTTCCAGTGGGCAGCTCACTGTTGTGCCTTGATAACTGGAGCTATGAAAGAGATAGCTATCTTGGTATTTTGATTGGAAGGGGTGTGCCCAGTTTCAGTTACAATACCCTTGTCATATTGTCAGTTGTTTTGGCTAGTAACAGAAGAGGAAAGGTGTTGAGGAGATTGACATCACAATCCCTTATCCTGCTGGGTGGCTTTCACACTTAGCTGAAGAAGACCTTGGCTGTGGGGAATCACATGTTACTTGGTTGAATCCCAACAATTCTCTGCTTTAACTCCTGCAGCCAATAACAATTTCAACGGGAGCCAAAATTGTCTGGTTGTCTGCAGCTTGCCCTCATCGTATTGGCTGTGCTTGCTTGTTGTTTAGGCATAGATTGCCAATTGTGGGGAAATAAGGTCAGCCCATCCCTGTGAGAAACTATAAATGCTGTAAATCTTGCACACTATTAACATCTTACAAGCCAGTAACACAAATTATTATTGTGTGTTTATACTAACACGGAATTTATGATTATGAGTTGATGTGTGCATGACCCTGTGGCTGGGTTAGCGTGACCTGTTATAACAGCAACCATGAATGAACATAGGTGAGTCAGTTGACTAATTCTAGCTGCAGCTTGGTCTTGTGTGTCTGCCAAAAACTCCAGTTTTAATATTTTCACAGTTGATTGTCTTTAAAGATGAATGAATAAATGTGAACAGTTTGAATTAGACACTGCATTTAAAGGCTTATTGTACCTGGGAATCTGTTGATTTGCAAGACGGGTAAAACACCACACAGGTTTGATTGTAGTTGCCTGAAAAGGATTCTGTTCTAACTGGTGGTTCAGTTAATAATGCCAGTGAGTTGTAGAGCAATAACAGAAGCCCCAGGTTCCCAGTCTTTGTTCAGTTGGCTGATCTCAGACAAGGAAGCAAATTGAGAGATACAAATGGCTTTCTGTGTCTCAGCTAGAATGAGCATTCTGCTCATGATTGCTGCCCACTGTCTATCATTAGAAAATACACATTCTTAAACATTGCCAAGAAAACAATTAATATTGGCTATGCACCCTGTGGCTAGAACTAGTGGAATAGTATCTACTGGAGTCATGAGTCACTATGACAGCCAGTGTTGAACTATCAGGATCTCTGAACATGAACAAAACTCCCAGAGTACAGAGCAGTTGTTATCACCACATTCCTGTACTGTCATTAGACCGAGGCTGTGTATCACAAGAGTTATACATACGAGTGCGCAAGAAATTCCAACAGCATCACCTCCCCTACCTTCTTAGGATTCAATGGGAGGTCCACCCAACAAAGACTAGTGTCTTCCTTGGAAGCCAGTTCCACAAGTGTTCAGGCAAAACTCCTGCAGAGTCAATTTTGATGGGTTGTGTCGGGGTGGTCAAAAAGCATCTTCTCCTTCACCTCTTCTCTTCTCAATTTTTAGACAGCCAGCATTTCAGCAGAAGATTTTTAAAAAATGCTTTAAAGACACCTGAGTCTTTCCTTGAAGCCAGTGGCAGAATGACTGTGAGGGGCTTGTGATCATTTGTTCACAATGGCAATAGCTTGTCGAGGAAGCTGCCTTGCACTTTGAATCACAACATATTAATGATGAGGCAGAGAAGAAAAGAAAACAAACCCTACTGTTTGGATACCAAACCTTCTGGGATGCCCTGCCCCATAAATCTACAGGTCAAAATCTAGCCTGTTCAGTCACCTGCAGAGCCATGACAAAAACCCATGACCCTGAGTAAACATAGTCCCCGAATCAAGGGACAGCCAGTGATGATCCACTGAGATCTTGCAGCACAGAAGGAGGTAATTTTAACACGGGAAAACAGCTGGGACTTTATACAATGAGGAGCATTCCTTGTGAGCAAGGAAGAGCAGGGGGCACTTCCTTCCTGGACTGCAAGTTTCAGCCACCAATATCAGAGTGCCAACTCCCCTTCTGACCCATGGCAGTGCCAAACCTTCATCCCAAATCAACACGGCTCCACATTCTTAACAGGTTGCATTAACAGTCAGTAATAGCTCTTTAAGAGAATGAAATGAAGAGCTGGACACCTCTAACAACGTTATTCCTCACTTTTGCCATTTACCTTTATTATTTCCATTGATACCTTTATTGAGACTTAAATGGCTCCATTAAATAGAGGAAAAGGCCAACATTTTATTTACATAGGCACATCATCTTCATTACATTACTCGCTTTACTAATAATGGGACCAGCCAAATAACAGAGTTATGTTCATTCGGCATTTATCTTGTAAAAGCTGCATCTTAAGTTGTCACGGGCACATTTCTGATGTTAGCGCTTGCTTGGATGTGCTTGTTTCGAAAGGAGGTAGTATTGGACAGAATAGTTTCTATGCTGTGCCAGAACAGTCACTGCTTTGCTGAAATGGAGCCAGCACAAAGTCTTCAAATGCCTTCACGGATCTGACTAGTTCTGCTTCGATGAAGCTTTGGTTTAGTCCCTGAAGCAGAATCAGAGACCTTTTGTGTTCAGCAATCTTTCCAGGATGAGAGGTAATTGTGCTTTTGCCTGACCAGGAAAAATAAGACCTTGTGTATGCAGGCTGAGTTTCCCTTTCAGTTCAGATGCTTGTTTATTGCTGGATTGTGCAGTCTCATCTGGGCTTTTGTCCTCGCACAAGATGAGGCTTGATAGACTGAAAAAATGGGGGCTTTTCAACCCCGTACTCCCCTCCACATTTTCGTGTTTTGCATGCAATAGCAGTGGTGTGCCTGCAGTGTAAAGTAAACCTGTGAAAGGAGCCAAGCCAGAAATTTTCAGTCTTATTTATATTTGCAACCATGTGTAGAGTTTGTACTCCGCTCTGCTAGCAGCTTGGTATGTGTGGTTTTCGACTATTGCTACCCTGAGTCTCATACTGCCAGAGGCTGGAATTTTCTTGTCAAATAGTCTATAGGCCAGTGATATCACTGAAGCAACTGTGGTTTCATTGCATGTCTTTCTCTGTGTTTAGTGGTTACCAGCTTAATTGAGGAAATATGCATGCCTGCGAGTGCTTGAATCTAACTTTCAGTGTTGCTCGACGATGCTTGTTTTATTTTGTAGTTCTTGGAATCCCCTTAGTAATCCATGTGGTTTTTACTATCTTCCAATCACATCCTCTAATCCATCCTCATTTTGGCAATGCAACACATGACTAGGAAATAAAACGATATGTGAAAAAATCTATATTGTCAAAATTGGACAACACTTGCCCTCTTGAATTTTACATGAGTCCTGGCTCAGTTTGTGGTTTTCAAGCCCCTCTCCAAAAGTCAGGTTTGCATCTCAGAAAAAAATGAGGTTTACAGTTCAGTACAAAGAGAGCTCTGCACTTCCAGAGGTGCTGTCTTTCAGATCAGATGTTAAAGTAAGACCTGTCTAAAGGGAACATAAAAGTCTGCTTGGGAACTCTACAGTGGTCTGGGATCAATATTGACTTCAACGATTTTAGGGCTTGAAGCTCCTTCTCCCATGTCCTGACCCCAACCCCCACACATCAGGCCTTGTGATCACTTCAAAAAGTGAGCCAACTCTCCTGCTCCTCAGATGCTGCCTGACCTGCTGCCCTTTTCCAGTGCCACACTTTTTGACTCTGAACTCCAGCATCTGCAGTCCTCACTTTCTCCTTGTTATCACATGGTCTGCTATGACACACACAATTGATTGTTAGCCACTAATAGTCCCCATTTGTAGCTGTTCATTTTCCTAGGCTGATTGTTATCCAGTCCTTTGTCTGTCGAGCTGTTGTTCTCTCTCTTTGGGCTCTATCCCCATCTACTGTTCGCTACTTACTCCCTCCCTGCCCCCTATCATCTGCATGTAAACCAACCTTTCCCCAGCTACCATCAGTTCTGAAGAAGTGTCACTCGAACCGAAACATTAACTCTGATTCCTCTCCACAGATGCTGCCAGACCTGCTGAGCTTTTCCAGCAATTTCTGTTTTTGTTTCTGATTTCCAGTATTTGTAGTTCTTTCAGTTTTTATAAAAGTTCCCCTGAGACTATTCAAAGAAAAATAATCCCTGTGGTCCTAGCCAATATTTACCTCTCAAGCAATGTCACAGAAAAACTGATGAACTGATTCCTGTTTGTGGAAGCTTCCTATTTATGAATTGATTCCTGTGTTTCCTACATAACTGTCTATACTTCAAAAAATATTTATTTGGCGATAATGTACTTTCAGACTTTGTAAAGTTGCGAAAAGTACTCAGTAAGCTCAAATCAAGTAAAGGCATTGATTTTTTTTTTAAAAATGAACGCACACTGTATGCCTCTGTATTCTGGGTTATCTTCCTGCAAATGTCAAAAATATTTCAGAAGTACAAACTTTTGTTCCAGCTGAAACTGGTACTTGCAAGTTAATTTGCATCTTTAAAATACTTAACCTTCTTTTATTGAAAAACAATAGTCAAAAGACAATGTAAATGAACAAGAACTGATCCCAAACTATAGCAGTCAATAGCCAATAACTATTGCTCCATTAAGCTGCAATTTTATATGAGGCCATGAACTAGGAGCAGAATTAGGCCAGTCAGCCCATCTAGTCTGATCTCCTTCCTATTGGATGGATGTTGTGAAACTCGAAAGGGTTCAGAAATGATTTACAAGGATGTTGCCAAGGTTGGAGGATTTGAGCTATAGGGAGAGATTGAATAGGCTGGGGCTGTTTTCCCTGGAGTGTCAGAGGCTGAGGGGTGACCTTATAGAGGTTTATAAAATCGTGAGGGGCATGAATGGGATAAATAGACAAAGTCTCTTCCCTTGGGTGGGGGAGTCCAGAACTAGAGGGCATAGGTTTAGGGTGAGAGAGGTAAGATATAAAAAAGACCTACCTTTTCACGCAGAGGTGGTATGTGTATGGAATGGGCTGCCAGAGGAAGTGGTGGAGGCTAGTACAATTGCGACATTTAAAAGGCATCTGGATGGATATATGAATAGGAAGGGTTTGGAGGGATATGGGCAAGGTGCTGGCAGGTAGGACTAGTTTGGGTTGGATATTTGGTCGGCATGGATGAGTTGGACTGAAGGGTCTGTTTCTGTGCTGTATATCTCTATGACTCTATGCCTCTAAGTCTGCTTAACTATTCGATCATGGCTGCTATGTTTCTCAACTGCATTTAGACAATAGACAATAGACAATAGACAATAGACAATAGATGCAGGAGTAGGCCATTCAGCCCTTCGAGCCTGCACCGCCATTCAATATGATCATGGCTGATCATTCCCAATCAGTATCCTGTTCCAGCCTTATCTCCATAACCCTTGACTCCACTATCTTTAAGAGCTCTATCCAATTCTTTCTTAAATGAATCCAGAGACTGGGCCTCCACTGCCCTCTGGGGCAGAGCATTCCACACAGCCACCACTCTCTGGGTGAAGTAGTTTCTCCTCATCTCTGTCCTAAATGGTCTACCCCGTATTTTTAAGTTGTGTCCTCTGGTTCGGCACTCCCCCATCAGCGGAAATATGTTTCCTCCTACCAGAGTGTCCAATCCTTTCATAATCCTATACGTTTCAATCAGATCCCCTCTCAGTCTTCTAAACTCAAGGGTATACAAGCCCAGTCGCTTCAGTCTTTCCGTGTAAGGCAATCCTGCCATTCCAGGAATTGACCTCGTGAACCTACACTGCACTCCCTCAATAGCCAGAATGTCTTTCCTCAAATGGAGACCAGAACTGTACACAGTACTCCAGGTGTGGTCTCACCAGGGCCCTGTACAGCTGCAGAAGGACCTCTTTGCTTCTATACTCAATTCCTCTTGTTATGAAGGCCAGCATGCTATTAGCCTTCTTCACGACCTGCTGTACCTGCATTCTTGCCTTCATTGACTGGTGGACAAGAACACCCAGATCTCTCTGAACAGCCCCTTTACCTAATTTGATACCATTGAGGTAGTAATCTGCCTTCCTGTTCTTGCCACCAAAGTGGATAACCAGACATTTATCCACATTAAACTGCATCTGCCATGCATCTGCCCACTCACCTAACTTGTCCAGGTCACCCTGTAATCTCCTAACATCCTCATCACATTTCACCCTACCACCCAGCTTTGTATCATCAGCAAATTTGCTAATGTTATTGCTGATACCATCTTCTATATCATTTACATATATTGTAAAAAGCTGCGGTCCCAGCACGGATCCCTGCGGTACCCCACTGGTCACTGCCTGCCATTCCGAAATGGAGCCGTTAATCACTACCCTTTGTTTCCTATTAGCCAACCAATTCTCTATCCAATCTAGTACTTTGCCCCCAATACCGTGCGCCCTAATTTTACTCACTAACCTCTTGTGTGGGACTTTATCAAAAGCTTTCTGAAAGTCCAGGTACACTACATCCACTGGATCTCCCTCGTCCATCTTCCGAGTTACATCCTCAAAAAATTCAAGAAGATTAGTCAAGCATGATTTCCCCTTCATAAATCCATGCTGACTCTGTCCTATCCTGTTACTATTATCCAGATGTGCCGTAATTTCATCCTTTATAATAGACTCCAGCATCTTTCCCACCACTGAGGTCAGACTAACTGGTCTATAATTTCCTGCTTTCTCCCGCCCACCCTTCTTAAAAAGTGGCACAACATTAGCCGCCCTCCAATCCTCAGGAACCGACCCCGATTCTATTGAACTCTGGAAAATAATCACCAGCGCATCCACGATTTCCCGAGCCACCTCCTTCAGTACCCTGGGATGCAGGCCATCAGGTCCCGGAGACTTATCAACCTTCAGACCTAACAGTCTCTCCAACACCAAATCCTGGCAAATATAAATTCCCTTAAGTTCAGGTCCTTCAGCCACTGTTACCTCAGGGAGATTGCTTGTGTCTTCCCCAGTGAACACAGATCTGAAGTACCCATTTAATTCCTCTGCCATTTCTTTGTTCCCAGTAATATATTCCCCTGTTTCCGTCTTCAAGGGCCCAATTTTTGTCCTAACCATTTTTTTGCCTTGGACATACCTAAAAAAGCTTTTACTATCCTCCTTTATATTCTTGGCCAGTTTACCTTCGTACCTCATTTTTTCTCTGCGTATTTCCTTCTTACTAATCCTCTGTTGTTCTTTAAAAGCTTCCCAGTCCTCAGTTTTCCCACTTATCTTCGCTAAGTTATACTTTTTCTCTTTTAACTTTATATGTTTCTTTACTTCCCTCGTCAGCCACGGCCGCCCATGTCTCCTCCTGGGATCTTTCTTCCTTTTAGGAATGAACTGATCCTGCAACTTCTGCATTATACACAGAAATATCCGCCATTGTTCCTCCACGGTCTTCCCTGTTAAGGTATTGCACCATTGAACTTTGGCCAGTTGCTCCCTCATAGCTCCATATTTCCCTTTATTCAACTGAAATATTGTCACTTCCGATTGTACCCACTCCCTCTCAAATTGCAGATTGAAGCTTATTGTATTATGGTCACTACTTCCCAATGGCTCCTTCACTTCGAGGTCACTGACCAATTCTGGTTCGTTACACAATACCAGATCCAGAATCGCCTTATCCCTGATCGGCTCCAGCACCAGCTGCTCTAAAAATCCATCTCTGAGGCACTCCACAAAGTCTCTTTCTTGAGGCCCGATATCATCCTGATTCTCCCAGTCTACCTGCATGTTAAAATCCCCCATAACAACTGTAGTAACATCTTTGCGACAAGCCAATTTCAGCCCCTGATTCAACTTACATCTGACATCCAGACTACTGTTTGGGGGCCTGTAGATGACTCCCATGAGGGTCTTTTTACCCTTAGTGTTTCGAAGCTCTATCCACACTGACTCTACATCCCCTGACTCTAGGTCCCCCCGCGCAAGGGACTGAATATCCTCCCTTACCAACAAGGCCACCCCACCCCCTCTGCCCGTCAGTCTGTCCTTACGATACCACGTGTAGCCTTGAATATTCATTTCCCGGGCCCTGTCCCCATGAAGCCACGTCTCGGTTATCCCCTGCATTTTCCCAACTTCTCCCCATAATTCCTGTTCGCCTTCAAATCAAAGGATCTATCTGTCTCTGTCTTAAAGATACCCAATGACTTGGCCTCCGCAGCCTTCTGTGGCAGTGAGTTCCACAGATTCACTATCCTCTGGTTGAAGAATTTCCTCCTCATCTACATCCCACAGGGTCATCCCTTCACTCTTGAGACTGTGCCTTCAGGTCCTAGTCTCTCTCCTTCTAAACTCCATCAAGTGCAAACCCAGAGTTCTCAACTGCTCTTCATTACACAAGTTCTTCATCCCAGGATCAATCTTGTAAACCTCCTCTAATGCCAGCACATCCTTCCTTAGATACAGAGCCCAAAACTGCCCATTATATTCCAAATGTGATCCGACCAGAGCCTTACACAGCTTCAATAGTACATCCCAGCTCTTGAATTGTAGTCCTCTTCAAATTGTACCAGCCTCCACCACTTCCCCTGGTAGCTCATTCCATACACATACCACCTTCAGTGTGAAAAAGTTGCCCCTTAGGTCTCTTTTATATCTTTCCCCTCTCACCCTAAACCTATGCCCTCTAGTTCTGGACTCCCCCACCCCAGGGAAAAGACTTTGCCTATTTACCCTATCCATGCCCCTCATAATTTTGTAAACCTCTATAAGGTCACCCCTCAGCCTCCGACGCTCCAGGGAAAACAGCCCCAGCCTGTTCAGCCTCTCCCTCAAAATCCTCCAACCCTGGCAACATCCTTGTAAATCTTTTCTGAACCCTTTCAAGTTTCACAACATCTTTCTGATAGGAAGGAGACCAGAACTGCATGCAATATTCCAACAGTGGTCTAACCAATGTCCTGTACAGCCACAACATGACCTCCCAACTCCTGTACTCAATACTCTGACCAATAAAAGAAAGCATACCAAATGCCTTCTTCACTATCCTATCTACCTGCAACTCCACTTTCAAGGAGCTATGAACCTGCACTCCAAGGTCTCTTTGTTCAGCAACACTCCCTAGGACCTTACCATTAAGTGTATAAGTCCTGCTAAGATTTGCTTTCCCAAAATGCAGCACCTCGCATGTATCTGATTTAAACTCCATCTGCCACTTCTCAGCCCATTGGCCCATATGGTCCAGATCCTGTTGTACTCTAGGATAACCCTCTTCGCTGTCCACTACACCTCCAATTTTGGTGTCATCTGCAAACTTTCTAACTGTACCTCTCATGCTCACATCCAAATCATTTGTGTAAATGACAAAAAGTAGAAGGCGCAGCACCGATCCTTGTGGTACTCCACTGGTCACAGGCCTCCAGTCTGAAAAACAACCCTCCACCACCACCCTCTGTCTTCTACCTTTGAACCAGTTTTGTATCCAAATGGTTAGTTCTCCCTTTACTCTGTGGGATCTAACCTTGCTAATCAGTCTCCCATGGGAAACCCTGTCGAATGCTTTACTGAAATACATATAGATCATATCTACTGCTCTGCCCTCATCAATCCTCTCTGTCACTTCTTCAAAAAACTCAATCAAGTTTGTGAGACATGATTTCCCACGCACAAAGCCATGTTGACTGTCCCAAATCAGTCCTTGCCTTTCCAAATACATGTACATCCTATCCCTCAGGATTCCCTCCAAAACCTTGCCCAGCATAAGAGGTTTCAAGTGTTTTCAATTGGTACCTTTAGTTCTTGGATGATTGACACATCTATCAGCCTGTAGTAACATAAGGTCAATGTGGGCAAATGTAAGGAAATTAATCTTTTTTTTGTTAAAAGAGCAATTTCTGTACACAACCTGCCGTCACCAGAGGATTCATTATGCCCATCCACCCTCCAAATAGAATCAAAGCACCATGGTCCAATGTGAAGGGTGGCACAGTGGCTCAGTGGTTAGCACTGCTGCCTCACAGCACTGGGGACCCAAGTTCGATTACAGCCTCAGGAGACTGTCTGTGTGGAGTTTGCACATTCTCCCTATGTCCATGTGGGTTTGCTCCGGTTTCCTCCCACAGTCTAAAGATGTGCAGGTTGGGTGGATTGGTCATGCTAAGTTGCCCATAGTGTACAGGGCAGTGCGAAATGGATTAACCATGGGAAATGTAGGGTTGTCAAGATAAAGTGGGATATTCTTCGGAGGGTCGGTGTGGACCTGACGGGCTGAATGATTGTTCTGGACTGTAGGATTTCTATGATTCTAAATGCTTGAAGGTGGGTGAGGAGGCAGGGGGCATTGGAGTTATGAGTAATGTGAGGGTTGAGTGTCAGCAGGCCTTATCTTTTTAATTACAACAGGGGTGAGGTGCCAAAGTACTGAGGCATCCACCTAAACAACACATCGGCAACTGGTAGTCCTTGTGACTGTTTCTGCACTCTCTCTTGGCTTGCCTGAAACGACTGCAGCCTGTATGTGACAGCACATTCCCCACTTGCCTGGAAGCGTGCTGCTCTAACAACTGTCACCAAGTGTTCCCTGATCAAAGTCATTGGCACCAAAGGAGCTGCAGGGATTTTATTTTACAAGCAATTTGTATGGCCAAGTGATTACATCTTAAAATATTACTTGCTTTTTTTTAATCATCATGGGAGGTGGGCATTGCGAATTTAGTGCCTATCCCAAATGCCTAGCCCTTGAGAAGCTAGTGGTGAGCATATTGAACTGCTGCAGTACTTTTGATGTGGGTAGATTCAATGTATTTCGCGAGGGATTTCCAGGATTTTGACTCAACAACACTGACGGAACAACCACTGCATTTCAAAGTTAGGGTGGTGAGAAGCTTGAAGGGAAATTGCGGGTAATGGTGTTCCCATCTGTTCCCCCTGTCCTTCTAGATGGCAGTGATCATGGATGTGGAAGGTGTTGGATAAGGAGTTCGGTGAACTTCTGCAGTTCATTTTGTAGATGGTACTTACTGCAGCTGCTGAGTATTGGTGCTGGAGGAAGTGATGTTTCTTGTTAGATGAGGTGCCAATCAAGCGGCCTGCTTTGGATGGTGTCAAGGTTGTTGAATGTTGTTGGAGCTGCACCCATGAAAGTGGGAAGTGTTCCTTCACACTCCTGACTTGTGTCTTGTAGATGGTGGACAGGCTTCGGGGAGTCAGGAGGTGAGTTACTCACTGATTCTGCCTTATTATTCTGCCTTTTTTAAAATGCATGTTAATCAGGCAGGTCTACCCATCACTAACTAGAGCAATTTGTGAAGAATAGTCACTTAAGGCAGCATATTGACCAGCTTCTATAATTGGAATACTTATAATATTGCATAGTGTATATCGTTCAAGCGCCCTCATTTTTTCTGCTGGAGGTATAACTTTCCAGATTTGCAGAAATCTGCAGCAGCAGGGCTAACTTGCAAAATATATTGCCCATTCTCAAGAGTGGCTTAAAGAAAAGGAGAAATTTCAACTTATTCAGCATTTTGTTTTTAACCACTAACCATATCTAAACGTAGTTGCACTCAAGTAATTTTAAACTGGAGACTAATGTGAAACTGAACAAAGAACAAAGAAACT
This sequence comes from Chiloscyllium punctatum, assembly GCF_047496795.1. Lineage (NCBI taxonomy): Eukaryota > Metazoa > Chordata > Chondrichthyes > Orectolobiformes > Hemiscylliidae > Chiloscyllium > Chiloscyllium punctatum. The sequence continues at coordinate 75,742,152 of NC_092762.1, read as the reverse complement.
TTACAGCCCAGGAACAGGCCCTTTGGCCGTCTAAGCCTGAGCCGATCCAAATCGACTGTCTAAACCTGTTGCCCAATTCCTAAGCATCTGTATCCCTCTGCTCCCCACCTACTCATGCATCTGTCCAGATGCATCTTAAATGAATCTACTGTGCCTGCCTCCATCACCTCTGCTGGCAACGCACTTTAGACACCCACCAGTCTGGTTTGTGCAGACAAGGAGTTTACAAACATCAATGAGATGAATGATTGATTAATCTGATTTTGGGCATTGCCTGAGGTGAGCTCCCACTCTTCAACGGAATCAGAGTTTGTAAACCATTATCAGGTAGACAGGGCTTCAGTTCAATAGAAAAACTTCAGTGGCCATGCAGTCTTAGTGTTTCGGTGTGCACTATGGGTCACAGAAAGGGCTACAATATGGAGCGGAAGTAATCCAAATCTTCAGCTCATTACTGGAATTGCTTAATTTATGCTATTGTCTCTTCCAGGGACTATAGTTCTTGAAGCTTCAGCCCATTGGAGACTTAAGTCTGCTAGTTCACATTTTTGAGTCCTGGAGTGGCCCTTGAGCCCATGACCTCTGCCTCGGGTCTGACTGTGTTTTGATGAATAAGAACCTGCAGGAAAGCCGGAAGAAAGAACGGACGAAACAAAGGTTGAAAAGAAAACCAACAATACAGCTATACAAAACAGAAATTACTGCAAATACTCAACAAGTCAGGCAACAGCTAGGAATAAAAGGAACAATGTTGTCCTTTGAGGCTTAACTGAACATTGCATTGGTTACTCCAGTGTTTGGTAGGCTCTGAATGTGTAATTTTATTCAGATCAGCCACGATTTAATTGAATGATGCAACAGATTCAATGGGCTGAATGGCCTACTCCTGTACCAGTGTTAGTCTGCAAAGAGATGCCTGGCTCCACAAATGTTATTTGGTTGTATAAAGAAAAGCATAATATTTTATTTTGAAGTCTAGCTTTACATATGTTATTGAATTTGCTTTTCCAGGAAGGAGCCATTAACACTTAGTGAGAATGAATCAGTCCAGCAGTTGCTGATTTGAATTAGATTAGTAATGATTTGGTTTTATCTGTTCTTTGTGTCAGATGGTTCACATTCAATCGCAGAGAAATATCTGCCGTTAAAAGCTTTTCAATAGTCTTCCTGATTTCTTCAGAATGCAAATGTGTTGCCGATTTTAAAAAGAGTTGTCAGAATGGAGACAGCTTGATGGCAGGTCCTTAATATAACAAAAGGACCTCGAGTGGAGCACTGAGGAACAAATGATGTCAATCACATTTCTGCCAACGATCCATTATAAGCAATTCTTTGATTACATCCTCACAGAATGAGATAAAAGCTCCGTCCCGGTTTTATTTATAAACTAACATCATGCCGTTTATTACAAAATATCGTAGGAAAAATGCTTGTGACACTGTCAGAGAAATATTATCTTGTGTAAACTCCTGTTGTTGATTCTGAACTATAACTGATTGGTAAATTGATGTAAGACTCTACAAATAGAAAGCACAAAAATGGATGACTATCTGACACGGTAACTTAGTACTGAGCCCGCTAGTGATTTGCTTTCATGACACCTAACCTAGTTCTGTTGCTCAATTTTTGTCCTAGTTTCAGCAGGTAGACTTCCAGGTCCAGTTAGACAGGTTTGTCCAAATCTCCCGTTTGCGTTTGTGTAAAAATAGCAATTAGAGAGCTAGAGGGTTGTCTTTGATTTGAGGGCAGATCTTACTGTCCTGGGATTTTACCTGCAGTTGGGGCAGGATTGTTGCTGGGCTGGCCGTTGACAGACTGGGGGAAACCCCCGCTGCATTGATGAAGCTCCCAACCTTTCTCTGTTGACAACCTGCCAACCTTGCCCTGGCAGGAACCTCAGATTTGCCTTTAATTTGGGGCCCACAAAACCCTCCTTCAGGGATTACCCATAGTCCTGTTGGTATCAGGAGGAGGTGGTTTGTGCATTCACAACCCAAAGGGTCAGGATAAGACTATGGGAACACCAAGTTCAAATCCCACCAAGACAGCAGGTGGAGTTTAAATTGAATGTGAATTTAAAAATAGTCACAGCAATTGAGACTCTGAAAATGTTGTTATAAAATCATATCCAGTTTCCTAGAGACCTTTAGGGAAGGTAATCTGTCATTCTTATCTGGTCTGACCTACATGTGACTCCACATGTTCAAGGGCAATTAATGGATAAGCAATAAATACTGGCCCAACTAGCTTTGCCCACATTCTATGAATTAATTCTTTAAAAGCTAAAGTCACAGTGAATGAAACTGGATGGATCGACCAGAAGTGACAACCTTATTAACCTTGCGGAGTCCTCCTTGCTAATATGTGTGAGCCTGTGCCAGATTTGGGAGAGTAGTTCACAGACAAGGCAAGCATAAGCTTGATATTTAAATACTCATTGAATCATATTCACAGCCAATGCTCTGGACACACTACCTCAGCTATGTCCTGTTTTACTGACAGTGTAGATCCACCAGAGGTGATTCACATTATTATACAGTCAGGAGGGAGTCCTTAACATTTTGTTCAGAGTCCATGAAATCTCATGACATTGGGTCAAACATGGCCTCCTGCTGATTACCATCTACTGCCATCCCCACCACCTCCAGCTGAGCAATCAGTGTGGCTCCAAGCTTGGAGGACACACTGAGGGTCTCAAAAGCATAGGATATGGTATAAACCATAATGGTTTTGAAAGGGTTAATGCTGAAGACTACAATAAATCACATCTAATATAATGTGTTCTAAGAACTTGGATGGGGAAAGGCAGAAGATCATTGGGAATCTCAAAGGGACATATCTGTTATTACTGGGTCTCCTGGTGGTCTTACTAAAAATGTTTAATGATACAATCTAACTCATGCCCTATTTCCAATGTGCAATAAACTATATCTTGTTCAGATGTGGCAATGTTTATGTTTTTTTGTAACGTAAGAAACTAGGAGTGAATAACATGGGATTGAAGGATCCAACAGATGTTTATTACAGCTGGCAGTTATGTATAATTAATACATTCACAGGCTCATAAGTGTCTGGCCTAGCATTAGGCTCTTCAGTTCCACCAGAAGAGCTTGTTTGTGTTAACAAGTCACACATCAAATGATCTCAAGTAAGATGAGATCGAAGACCTTTATATCCTCAGGCCACCTGCTATGAAACAGCGATGTTATCATGAGCAGGTCTCTTAAAGCTTTGCTGACTGTGGCCCTCTTTCAAAGTGTGAAGAAATTATTTCAAACAGATTTATGTTGTTGTACATAGACATGTATTGTCAATTTGATAATTATACAAACAGGTAAAACAGAGTTTACAATGACTAACATTTCAAACCTCAGTGTAAAGCTGTGGAGGTTTGACATCTCTTCCTGATCTGGTGATTGTATTTGGACCAGCACACATTGTTCTCTGTGACATTTGTTTGACAACTTGGTTGGCTTGCCGTTAGTTATTGTCACTCAACATCACTGCACAATCATCTATAGAGAAGTTTTCTTCCTTATTCTCATCCTTTTTTATCAGATGTGGCTGTTCCTGACTAGGCCAGTGCTTATCACCCATCCTTAATTGCCCTTAAATTGAGTGGCTTGCTTGACCATTTTATATTGACCATTACCTGACGGCTGCCACATCCTACACCCTGGAGCATTCTCATGTACCTGGCCCATGTGCCTTTCAAGGCTGGTCACCGGGCTTTCCTGTTTGGACCAATCTGGGGGAGCATCCAGTATAATCTGCACAGACTGTGCCACATCATTCCCTGTACAATTGGAGCAGGCAATGCAGTGTTATCTGAATGCTGAGGAATTGGCGAAAAGGAGCAGTCATCCAAGTAAGAGGAAGAGGACATTGGGGAGGAGGAAGCTGACCTTGTGCATGAGGGAGGCCATCTGTGCCAGGCATTAAAAGCCAGACAGGACATGATTGATACCCAGATCCAATGGACGAGAGCTGGGTACATAGTGAAATGTAAAATACTCATTGGTCATCATGTCAGCATTTGGTCTCCATTGTGGGAACAAACTGAAGCCTCTATTTGTATTATTTGCATTTCCTTTGATGGCTGTAAATAAAAGGAAAAGTGTCCAACTGCAAACCTGTATCTGATGTTCCCCTCTTGGATAAGATGTGGGACTACTGTGGGCACCGGGGACAGAGTCACAGTGACTTAGAGAGGGTGTTCAGATAGAATGGAGCTAAGGACAGGTAAACTATGTGGTTAAACAGTGACTCGGATGAGAGAATGGGTTTGGGTGTGCGAGGAAGTGTCAGCCACATCAGCTGTGTGCCAGGAGCAGCTTACTTTTACGACTGCTGTGCCAGGTTGCCAATGCTTGTCTGGATTCACAATGACCTTTGAAAGAAGACACAGGCACAAGGAATGCTGGTATTTCAGAGGATATCAGACGAGTGGTGAGTTTGTCCAGAATGGCAGGCGGGAGAACGGGACTAGAATTGAGCATGAAGAGAGCTGGAGGGGTGAGCAAGATGGTTAATGAGTCAAGTTTGATAGGATCCAGCACAAGACCTTGCTAGGCCTTGCAGAGAAAAACCCTTTGTGGAAGTTGACAAAACTGACACTTGACCAAAAAAGAACCAAAGATGAAATAAGATTCAGCCCAATGTGTAGATCTTTGTGTGGCTGGGTAATCTGCTCAGCACATAAGACTTAATAAGTTTGGATTTGGAGTAGATATTTTCTTGGGATCAACATTGTACATCATCCTGGTAACTGGTTTATATCTCACTTCAAAGACATATCCTTCCATCTTCACAGCAAAATGCTGCAAGTGTGATGGTACATCCATTAGCAATTTATGGTGGATCACTTCTAGTGCCTCATCATTTATTCCAACTGTGAATTTCCTGCTGATTAAATAGGTGTGAAATCGCTTGATGCCAGCACCAAAGTGGAGAAAGTGTGGACTACAGATGCTGGGGATCAGAGTCAAGAGTGTGGTGCTGGAAAAGCTCAGCAGGTCAGGCAGCATCCGAGGAGCAGGAGAATCGACATTTCGGGCATAAGTCCTTCATTAGGAATTAGGCTTGTGGGCTGATGGGGTGGAGAGATAAATGGGAGGGGGGGGTGGTGTTGGGGGCAAGTTAGCTGAGAAAGTGATAGGCAAATGAAGGTGAGGGAGAAGCTGATAGGATGGGGTAGTGGTGGTGTGTGGAGTGGATAGATGGGAAAGGTGATGGACAGGTTAGGAGGCCGGTGCCGAGTTGGAGGTTTGGGATTGGGATACTGTGGGGGGAGGGGAAATGCGGAAACTGTTGAAATCCACAATTACCTGTGTGGTTGCAGGGTCCCAAAGCGGAATATGAGGTGTTCTTCATCCAGGATCCTTTGAGGCCTTTGACAGAGGTGAGGGGGGAGGTGTGGGTGCAGGATTTGCATTTCCTGCAGTGTCAGGGAAAGGTGACTGGAGTGGAGTGCGAACTGGTGGGGGCACGTGGACCTGACGAGGGAGTCGCGGAGGGAATGGTCTCGCCGGAATGCTGACACGGGTGGGGAGGGAAATATATCTCCCACTCACCTCCGTCCAAGGCCCCAAGTGATCCTTCCACATCCAACAGAAATTCACCCCAACCAGTGTTATCTGCTGTACCCGTTGCACTGGATGTGGTCTCCTCTCCTCTACATCTCCTTGGATGCTGCCTGACCTGCTGTGCTTTTTCTAGCACCACACTCGTGACACCAACACCAAAGTGAAGGTCTCATACTCTGTATTGTAATCATTTACTTGTGCAGATGATAGGGCTTTTGAACCAAAATCTTGACATCTTGCAAAAGACATGCACCTCAGCCTTTTTGTAATACATCCTGTTTAAGATACATGTTCTTCCTGAGGTGATTGTATTATAGTAAATGAGATTTTGCTGAGAGAACAATACCACTCATTGTGCACAAGTCTTCAGCAAATCTGTCAACAGGGATACCTTTTCAAAGAAGCAGGAATTACAGGAAGTTGAAAAATCCTATGCAATGTTGCAGATCCTCTTTACCCTGTGGGTTGGTTTAGCATCTGTGATCTCACCTGGATTGGGACAGACTCCATGGGCAGAGTAAATGAACCCAAAGATGTTTGCCTGGTTGACATTGAGCTGGCAATTCTTGCTGTGCAGTGACCTTCAGTGTCATGGTGCTGCTGCCATCAGTGGGTGAAGGTTGTGGTCATCCTGTGATTTTGTCTTAACAATGACCACAATATCACCTGCTTCATAACCTCAGGCAGGTCCATGTTCAATAATCCTATCTGTGGGCTGCTGAAATACACCTTAACACACCGTGGGACCAAATGGTGGCTGTTAGAAACCATAATATCCACTGGCACTCGGAATGTTGTGAGCTCCTGGGATTCTGCTGCTAAATGGATACTCCGGTGACCATGCTTTTCATTGAGTTTAGAAAAGAACCTGGCTCCAGAAAAGTTAGGATTCAATTCTCCCAAGAGTCGGTATTTGTGAGTGAAAGGTTGAGGTGCCTTGGATCCAGGCATACTTTTATGGTGCAAACTTACTTTAAGAAGCACATGATAAAGCATCACTGATCTGAGAGGTTGTCAGCCTTCTGAATTATATCATTTCATTCCATCCTGTTAAGTTCCAATTAAAGCTTCTCCTGAATGTTCATACTGCTGTTTCTTGGAGGTAAATAGAATTGCTTCACCTTTGAGATATAATATTGCATTTTGCATTTCCCATTAGAGAGTCACAGAGTTGCAGCGTTGTACAGCACAGAAACAGACCCTTCGGTCCAACTCGCTCATGCTGACCAGATATCCTAAATTAATCTAGTCCCATTTGCCAGTTTTTGGCCAAAATCCCTCTAAACCCTTCCTATATCCAGATACCTTTTAAATGTTGTAATCGTACCAGCCTCCACCAGTTCCTCTGGAAGCTCATTCCTTACACATACCACCCTCTGCATGAAGACATTGCTCCTTAGGTCTCTTTTATATCTTTCCCCTCTCACCCTAAACCTATGCCCTCTAGTTCTGGACTCCCCTCCCCCAGGGAAAAGACCTTGTCTATTTACCCTATCCATGCCCCTCATGATTTTATAAACCTCTATAAGGTCACCCTTCTGCCTCTGACATTCCAGAGAAAAGAGCCCCAGCCTATTCAGCCTCTCCCTGCAGCTCAAACCCTCTAACCCTGGCAACATGCTTGCAAATCAGTTGTCAATTGTGCCAAATTGATCTGGATATGAGTGTTCAAGATCATTGACTGATTCCATATTATCACGTGCAGTCTGCCCCACACAATGGATGTGGTTTGAATCTCATGAATTATGATTATACTGAGATCTGTATATATGGGTAGTCTTGCCATTACTGGACCATTGTTATTTAATGGAGACATTGTTGAAAGTCAAGGTGATCTTGTGTATTGACACTGAAGTGTGATTCTACCAATGCATGAAATTATTGATCCAATATCCACTGTGAGACAGCCTCTCATTGATCATATTTAGATAGCTGGGTACTTGAATTTTCCACTGAGGTACATGTTTTTCAGAATGAGCATGGATAATATGTTGGCACTAGATTTTAATGTGTGCTCTCCTGCTTTTTCAGAGCCCATAATGTTCACGGTTTTAAAAGCTTCTGATCAATACAGATCAACATTGTGCATGAAGTTAACAATATGGAAAGCTAGGGGGTACATCTCCTCTGCCCTGAATATTGAAAGCTAGTCATCTTCTTTTGAAATTTGCCTTTCACTTGGTTGACTCTGAACTTCATGAATGTGTTTACATTTGTGCATCTTTTTAGATTAGATTAGATTAGATTACTTACAGTGTGGAAATAGGCCCTTCGGCCCAACAAGTCCACACCGCCCCGCCGAAGCGTAACCCACCCATACCCCTACATCTACATCTACCCCTTACCTAACACTACAGGCAATTTAGCATGGCCAATTCACCTGACCTGCACATCTTTTGGACTGTGGGAGGAAACCGGAGCACCCGGAGGAAACCCACGCAGACACGGGGAGAACGTGCAAACTCCACACAGTCAGTCGCCTGAGGCGGGAATTGAACCCGGGTCTCTGACGCTGTGAGGCAGCAGTGCTAACCACTGTGCCACCGTGCCGCCCATCTTGTTGACATTTTCCCTGCAACCAATGTGGTGCTGCTGTACTGTCTCGATTATCACTTGCAGTTTGTTCAGGGATCTGAGGTGGTGTTCTGAGCCAGATTTCCTGCACATGCCTTTGGTATCATATTCTTTACAGATGTCAAGAAAAGCTGAACAGCTTGTGAGTGGGTGCAACATACTGCATCTTTCACAGATATAATTGTTTGATGACTTTGCTCACAATTCCAACAGTGTTGACTGCAACTAAAATGTGTAATTGTTGTTGATCTGTCCCTATGACTACATAGGTAAGTCCACCCTCAAGGAATGTACCAAAGGTATGACCATTTCTCTTGCCTAATAGATCCTTCTTAAAGCTAATCACTAAGTCAATGGGTTGCCCTGTCAATTCCTCTTTGGGAAAGCCAGACTCATGCCCTTTGCCTGGCATTATATGACAAACTGGTCAATAGACCAGGTGGGGGTTACAATCTGTGTGACATAAATTGGAGTCTGTAAAATCTGAACTAAATCTTTACGGTGAGCTGGTGTTCAAGAACTTCCTACAACAATTGTTCTGAATCAGTCTAATTGTGGAAAAGGATCCTGGGTAATCCAAGATGGTGGATTGGGAAAAAAGTTGTGGCTGTAAGGGCTGCTCCTTTTTTGAGGTATTTTAGGTGTTGGAACTGGTTTCCTTTAATTCCAGGAGCAGTAATTACTGTTTTATAAGCTGTTGTATTGTTTTGGAACTTTGGGGGGAAGAAATTGAAACAACAATACTTTAAAAAGGAGGAAGAGAGACAAAGGCAGAGTCCACATGGTCACGACGAGAGAGAGAAAGAAGCCTCCACTGCTGTCTAATACAGCAGTGAATCTGGACAGCTACTGCCTTTCCTGTTTGAGTTCAAGTATTTCTGGACATCGGAGAGTGTCTAAGAAATATTAACAAGCAACGAAATTCACAGCTGACCTTGGAAGAACCTGTGTGGGAGAGCTCAAGGCACAGGAACAGATAAGTGTATGATTTTTAAGCATAACTCTGCTGTCTTTTTTTTTAAAATACTGAGTAGAGTGGGCTCTTTTTGCTTATGCATTTTATTGAGATCTATCTCTTAATTAAAATTAAAAAATATAAAGCATAGGTACTAAGTTAGCCGGGAGCAGTATTTTTAGAACAATTAGATTGTGCTATTTTCTGGGTCTGTAGATTGTTAAAGTGCAAAAATGGCCTTTAGTAGAGTGATGTACTCTTACTGTCAGATGTGGGAGATCAGGGAGAATTTCCATGTCACTGATGATTATGTCTGCAGGAAGTGTGTTTGGTTGCAGATCCTATCAGATCGCACAGATTAATTGGAGCAGCAGTTAGTGACAATGAGGAATTTCCTGCAAAGGGTGGTGCGTGTCTGGAATGAGCTGCCAGAGGAAGTGACAGGGTCTGGTACAACATTTAAAAGGCAGCTGGATAGGTATATAAATAGGAAAACTTTAGAGGGATGTGAGTCAAGTGCTGGCAAATGGGACTAGATTAATTTAGGATATCTGGTTGGCATGGACGAGTTGGACCAAAGGGTCTGTTTCCGTGCTGTACATCTCTGTAACTCTATGTATGGAAAGACCAGATATCTTGATTCTATGAAATGGCAAGCAAGATCTTCAGAGCTGTTTCCATGGGATCACCTATTTCTTGATGTATAAAATAGAAGCGCATGTGTTTTTGCATAGTTGAATTCCATAAAGGTATCATTGGCTGCCCATTCCATAGTTAGGTGTTTGTACCCCATCTCCTGTTGAAGGTCTTTGCTTTGCTTTTATGAAATCGAGTGCGGTGTTTGTTTATTATTATTGGTGTTTGCCTTTTATTTTTCCTTTGCCTGCTTTTGATTTCCTTTATTTGTCTTGTTGCTGTCCCTCATACAGGCCTTCAGCACTATAAGAGTAATGTTCAAGAACTACAGCACTGGAGTTTAAAAATTGTGGGCCTGTAGTTATTCAGATTTGAGGTGTCATTTTGATTAAATAAAAAGTGATGACATCTTGGGGACCTCACTCTGCTTTCACATGAAACTAAAGGAAGATCATGCCACAACTAACCACGGTCAGCCTTCTTGTGCTTTTTCTTAGCTGGATTTTATTTTTCAGGAGAGATTTGTGACAGTGCTGTGAGAAACATTCAACTGCCATTTTGTTGTTAGATCAGAACAGTAGGCCGTCAATTAATTTTCCTTTTGTAAATAAAGAAAGGCACAGCAGTAGAGTATTCACTATCTGACCATGGGTCTATACCCTTCAGCCTTTTAGTTGTCAGCAAAGGGATTCATAGAAATTTCCAATATCTTGAAGGAAGTTTGATTTTAATAAAAATGAAATTAGCTATCTTATGGTTGGCCAATGCCTATCTACAGATCTATACTGCTGTCTCTACTCACAGTAGCTGATGTTGCTGGTTGTCTGAATTCTTTGATAGTCAGGACTGTTGCCTGGTTGATTTTCAATTAATTTTCCAAATATGTGTCACCAAGATCTTGAACTCTTTTATATAGTTGGTTATTGCTGCTGACCACGTTATGGGTTTTGACTCCAGCAGGGTATCTTTACTTGATGGACAACGCTTTTGTTATCCTTCGTAACATAAGGAACTAAGCATGGATAATGTGCGGTTGGAACATCCAACAGATGTTTATTATACCTGAATAATAAATGTTACATTCACAGGTATGCAGTGCCAGGGCCAGTATTAGGCTCACAACAGAGAAGTATGCTTCCTCAGTGTGTAATGCTTCATGTGATGCCCAGTAGGACGTCTTTGGAAACTGTTTTACTCTCCGGTCACATTGCTATGATACAGTGACGATATGATGAACATGCTTCTGAAAGGTATACTGTACTGGCATACTGAGTGTGAGACACAACTCAACACACAACATTCAGAGAAGCTGTAAAAGTGAACATGAATCTTTATTAAAATTTTAAGTCAATTGACATTATCGGAAACACCACAGAAAGCATGAATTGTTGAGGAAAAGCTGTTAAGCAAACAGGATTCTACTTTAAGGCTGCAGGTTGCAGGGTTTATTTGGTAATGCCAGTGAAAATTATGGTAATTGTGGTTTATTGGCTGTAAAATGTGGGCAAATGTCCGTGTTGGTGTTGAAAAGGCAAGAACTCTCCATTTTAGTCACCGGAAAGTTGGGAACATTGATTTTGGTTGTAGAATTGTAAGAAACCCCTCCAGACAGCAATACAGGGAAACAGACTACACAGTAAGATGTTCTTAAGATATAAAACAGTGTTGTGACACAGTAGATTTAAAAGCTTTTCAGGAAAATAGCATAAAGGAGCATTACATGCTACAGGATTGATAGCTTTAAAAGCAACAAAGTTAATGCAGCATTGCAACACTGCAGAATTGTAAAGCTTTAAAGTAAGAAGAACACATAATCACATGAGGGATAAATTACAACAGAAGTAATACTGACAGGAAGTTTTAATTTCTGAGATGGACAAATGGAACAAACAATTTGACATCTTGGAGAAAATGTTTCTTAAGATACAGAATTGTTTTTAAACTAGAACCAAATCAAAAGCAGAGCAAATAAACATATCTTTGTATTCAACTGGGACTACAGCTGCGAAGGTACAAGAGATGGCATGGTGGCTCAGTGGTTAGCACTGCTGCCTCACAGCGCCAGGGACCTGGATTCAATCCCAGCCTCAGGTGACTATCTGTGTGGAGTTTGCATGTTGTCCCTGGTGTCTGCATGGGTTTTCTCCAGGTGTTTCAGCTTCCCCCCACAGTCCAAAGGTGTACAGGTTGGGTGGATTAGCCATGCTAAATTGCACATAGTGTCCAGGGATGTTTAGGTTTGGTGGATTAGCTATGGGAAATGCAGGATATATGGGGTTAGGGTAGGGGCTGAGTCTAGGTGGGATGCTCTTTGGAAAAGTTGGTACACATTTGTTGGGCCAAATGGCCTGTTTCTACACTGTAGGGAACCCAACAAGTCATTAAAAAAGGCATAGATGCCTTTAATGAAGTTCCACAAGCTTTTACAATTGCCTCAGAACAAATACTGTTCTTGAAACAGCATAATTCAGGAGGCAGCAGCATCAAGAGGAATCTATCAGTGGTTTCATTATGGTCTGAAAGTTTTGTCAGAAAATATGACTATGGAGCTTTGAAATCAACATTTTGTTGGAATTCCTGATGAGTCTTTGTCAGATTTATTGCAAAAAAGATTGCCTTTTGAGTGAACCAGAAACCCATAAGCAAGCAGATCAATCTTAAGAGGAAAAGATCCATTGTGTCACAGGAGGTCATCAGAATCCATTCTGGCTATTCAAGTGTGAAAGCCTAAAGATAGACATCACAAGCTAGCACAAAGGGTAGGCCAGACAGCAAATATTGAAAGTCAGACTCAATGTGAAATAAGGAAAATGCACAAACACATACAGTGCCTAGTTAATAAAAACGAATGCTTTATCTGTAAAACAATCGGTCGTTTGCAGAAGATGTATGAGACACAGTCACAGAGTAGCAGGAAATCAAAAAGTCAATTAGCTAGCACCTCACACAAATGTATTAACGAGTAAGAACATTTCTACAATAGAGAGCCATCTAATGTACAGGACAACCTCGATTATCCGAACGTCAATTATCCGAATTTCGGATTATCCGAACAAGATTTCAAGGTCCCGTAAAAACGGTGTTAGGTATCTCAGCATTCAGTTATCAGTTAAACGACATTGTGACATGCATTATCGGATAACTGGCACTCATAAATTACTACTTGTTTACGATCAGATCAATTATCCAAACAATCAATTATTCAAACAAAACAGCCTCCACCCGTCTTGTACGGATAATTGAGGTTGTCTTGTATTCCTAGAGGAAATTGGTGATCCAACAAATACATTTTGGTAAGAAGTAATTTATTTGGATAGATATCTCATTAATTTTAAGCTTGATACTAGGATGAGTGTCATTCATTTTTCCCATCCAAATCATCAATGCATTTTGGGCCAAGTTTGCAGATGCCACAAAAACAAATAGAAAGGCAAGTGGTGGGAATGACACAGAGTCTAGGCGAAAGTAAGGACTGCAGATACAGGAAATTAGAGTTGAGAGTGTGGTGCTAGAATAGCACAGCAGGTCAGGCAGCATCCGAGGAGCAGGAGAATTCCTGATGAAGGGCTTTTGCCTGAAACATCAATTCTCCTGCTCCTTGGATGCTGCCTGACCTGCTGTGCTTTTCCAGCACAACACTCATGACACAGAGTCTGCAGAGTGATATAGCAAGGTTAAGTGAATGGGTGAAAACTTGGCAGATGGTAAATAATGTGTTGAATTTTGAGGCAATGCACTTTGGCAGAGAGAATAGAGAAACTGAATATTACTTAAATGAAGAAAGGCTGCAGAAAGTTAAAACAGAAAGAAATTTGGGAGTTCTCATGCATAAAGTCACAAAAAGCTAGCATATAGGTTTGGTAGATAGGGAAGTCAATGGGATGTTGGAATTTATCTAAAAGGGAATGAAGCATAAAAATAGGGAAGCCTTGCTAAAATGAAACAATGCACTAGTTAGAACACACATGGTGTAATGTGAACATTTTTTGTCACCTTATCTAAGATACTCTGGCATTGGAGACTGTTCACAGAAGGTTTATTAGCATTGGTCCTGGGTGTGGAGAATTGTCTTATGAGGAGAGGTTGAGTGGGTTGGGATTGTACTCGTTGGAGTTTAGAAGAATGAGAGTGACTTTATTGAAATTTATAAGATTCTTACGGAAGTTGACCACCTAAATATTTTGCCTCCCACTTTGGAGAGTGTGTTGCTGGAAAAGCACAGCTGGTCTCCCCAGCCCTCCCCCCCCCACTCCCATTTATCTCTCCACCCCCGAGGCTCCCAGCCTCATTCCCGAAACATCGATTCTCCTGCTCCTTGGATGCTGTTTGACCTGCTGTGTTTTCCCAGCAACACACTTTGGACTCTGATCTCCAGCATCTGCAGACCTCACTTCCCCCTTTGGAGATTCTAGGAACAGTACCACGTGGCAGTTTGGTTAGTAAATTAGAAATGTCTGGGATCGATGGGTCCTTGGCAGCATGGTTTAAAAGTTGGTTAAAAGATAGGAAACAGAGATGGGCATTTCTCATATTGGAGATGCATTGAAAGTAGGATCAGTGTTGTGACCCTTGTTTTTTATGAACAATTTGGAGGTGGGTGTTGCAGGCAAAATCTCTAAATTTACAGATAATACGAAACTAGGGGGAATAGAGAGGATGGTGCTGAATGACTTCAGAGGGACATTGACAAATTGGCCAAATGGGCAGACATCTGGCAGATGAATTTCAATGCAGAGAAATGTGAAGTAGTGCATTTTGATAGAAGGAACATGGAAAGACAATACAAGCTCAAAGATACAACGTTGAGGAGAGTACAAGAGCTGAGGAACCTCAGGATTCACATGCATGATTCTCTGAAGGTGGCCAGGCAAGGAGAAACAGTTGCTAAGAAGGTTTATCAGAACCTTGGGTTTTTAAATAGAGGCATAGAGTATTAAAGCCGCCTTCCTGTGATATTCAAAGATGTTACAATTGCTGAACACCTCTCACTATCAACATCATGGGTTTACCATTGACCAGAAGTTGAACTAGACCGGTCATAAAATACACTGCCACAAGAGTAGGTAAAACATTGGGAATTCTGCAGCAAGTAACCCACACCTCCTGTTCCCCAATACCTATTCACCTTCTACAAGGCACAAGTCAGGAGTGTGATGGAAGACTGCCCACTTGCCTGGATGAATGCAGCTCCGACAACACTCAAGAAGCCTTGACACCATCCAGGAAAAAGCAACCCACCTGACAACCCATTACCACTTTCAACAGTCACTCTCTCCACAATTGATGCATTAAGGTAGCTATGTGTCCCATCCACAAGATGCACTGCAGTAACTCACTAAAACTTTAGATTAGATTAGATTAGATTACTTACAGTGTGGAAACAGGCCCTTCGGCCCAACAAGTCCACACCGCCCCGCCGAAGCGCAACCCACCCATACCCCTACATTTACCCCTTACCTAACACTACGGGCAATTTAGCATGGCCAATTCACCTGACCTGCACATCTTTGGACTGTGGGAGGAAACCGGAGCACCCGGAGGAAACCCACGCAGACACGGGGAGAATGTGCAAACTCCACACAGTCAGTCGCCTGAGTCAGGAATTGAACCCGGGTCTCAGGCGCTGTGAGGCAGCAGTGCTAACCACTGTGCCACCGTGCCGCCCACTCTTGCAATGCACCTTCCAAATTCAACATTAATCACCCAGAAGGTCAAAGGTCGCAGACACTGGTGAACACCATCACATGCAAGTTCCCCTCAAGTCACACACAATCCTGACTTGGAAATATGTCGCTGATCCTTCACTACCACGAGACCAAAATCCTGGAACTCCCTCATTTACTGTAAGCGTATCGTGGCCGGCATGGATTGTTGCAATTCAGGAACATATCTCACTATTACCTTCTCTAAGGCAATTAGGGACTCCAAAGTTACACTCACTTCCCATAAAGCAAATACAAAAAGAAAATTCAATAAACATTATATCAGAAAAAAAGTAACTTTTAATTTTAATTCACAGTTCCTGTTATTTCTAGATTTAGTACACAGAAACGTATACTGTTTTTGAAAGTGTATGTGAAATGTTCAGCTTACAATTTGGGATCAGTTGGGTAGAGAAGAGTTAAGGATTCTGCCCTGGTGAATTATGGCTATCTCTTTTGTGAAGGCCAATGTAATTTCTTTTATTATTTCAGTAACCTTGAAATTTCTAATTAAAAACTTTTAAAGGCATTTATTTAGACTGGGCCGGCAAATGGGAGTCAGTGTTTTATCTATGAAGGTCTTGTGCCAAGATTATGTGAAGGCTTCACAAACATGTTCCAATTAATTCAAGTGGGAAAAGAGTTTATTCCCAGGCTGTTTGACATTCCTTTCATCTGATGATGCATTATGGCTTATATTGTTCAGTGTTGTCTGGGGATTCTCTCTGTGGCTACTGTACGTGATATATAACCTATAGTTTGGCATTAAAGTAATTATTTATTAATCATGGCTCGAAATTAAAGGATACATTTACCTCCTTAACTTAGAAATATTGTCTAGCACCAATTTGCTGTCAATTTAAGTAATTGCCAATCCAAATGGTGTTTCTTTTTTTGATGATAATCTTGTCACATTCAGCTTTATCAGCTGGAAAGCTAGTAAAAAATGTCTATTCATAATTCTTCAATGAACCTTGTTATTGGCTGGTGGCTCAGTTCTGGCTGGATTCAGAAATGGTCAAAGTATGGATTCCCCTGGTCTGATTTATGAACGTGGTCTCATACAGGGGTGTAATGTTAAAGACTCGACTCATGGACATTTCCTGCACTTACAAACAGCTGTTTTACGTTGTCCTGCATTTTGTTCCGACTTGCATACAAATCAACATGCAAGCAGAGTTCAGAATGGAACCTGTTCGTAACTTGGGACTGCCTGTACACTCTGTCCCACTTTACCCAAGCCTGTACAAATCATCAGGGAGAGATTTAATATTGAAAACCAGGGAAACCAGCCAGCAGGAGCTTAAATTGAGCCCAGTACAGGTGACCACCATGTATGTGGATTAATCGCAGCCATCTCAAGGTACTTCAACAGGTGTATTTATATAGCACCTTTAAAGTAATGAAACATATCTTCACAAGAGAGTTATTAAAATAAAATACAACATCAAGCCACACAACGTTGGGTCAGATGGGCAAACATTTAATCAAAGACCATAGATATCAAGATGTGTCTCAAGGGAGGAAGGTGAGGTGGAGGGATGTAGCGAGAGTATTATTGAGCTTTGGGTCTATACAGACAGCACAGAGCTCAGCCACCAATGGTGGAGCAATTAAAACCAAGATCAGAACAATTGGGAGAGTACTGTTATCTCAGAGGGTTTTGGGAGCTGGTGAAGATTACTGAGATAGCCTGGGACTGAGGGAGGAGGTGAGGTCATGGAGGGAATTTGAAAACAAAGATGAGAATTTTAATATCAGTATAAACAAACAAATAATCGAGCCATTAAACCACAGAAAGGTAGGTGACCAAAAATTTGATCAAAGCGGTAGGCTTTGTTGCACATGTATTTGAGAGGGTTAATATTTGCTTGAGAGAGCAAGCGTCACCTACTAACATGACGTAAAAAAAGATAAAGAAGGAGCTTGTAGGAGACAGACCTGAGGCTGGTGTGCCCCTATCTGCAAATAGTTGCAGTAATGCAATAAATCCTGCTGACTCAACAGGAGTCCTACCAACTTTCATAGATACATTACAGAAAGCATTCTATTTGGATGCATCACAGCTTGGTACGGTAACTGCTCTGCCCAGGACTG
Source organism: Chiloscyllium punctatum (assembly GCF_047496795.1). NCBI lineage: Eukaryota > Metazoa > Chordata > Chondrichthyes > Orectolobiformes > Hemiscylliidae > Chiloscyllium > Chiloscyllium punctatum. The sequence goes on along the minus strand of NC_092762.1, from coordinate 75,724,603 downwards.
TAAGAAACTGCAGAGAGTTGTGAACACAGCCCAGACCGTCATTCAAACCAGCCTTCCAACCATTGATTCCATCTACACTTCCCACTGCCTTGGGAAGGCAGCCAATATCATCAAAGACTGCTCCCACCCTGGTTATAATCTCTTCCACCTTCTTTCGTTGTGCAGAAGATACAAAACTTTGAACACGGATATCAACAGATTCAAGAACAGCTTCCTGCGCACTCATATTAGATTTCTGAATGGACCTCTCAAATTTTAAATTTAATATTATCTTGCTCTTTGTGCACCTTCTCTGCAGCTATTACATTGTATTTTTTGCTCTTTTCTATTACCCTAATGCACTTTGTATGGTCTGCTCTGCCTCTACTGAATGCAAAACAAAACTTTTCACTGACCCTAGGTACTCATGACAGTAATAAATCAAATCAAATCAAATCAAATCTTCTAGTTAGACCAGAAAGGTTGATCTCCACATCCACACTAAATCATTTAGGGTTTGAAGGAACTCATGTGCAGATTCAATATCCTGAGGCAGAGGAAGTGAGAGAGAGATTGGAAATGCCAGATTTGGAAGTGTAGTGTCTCTTTAAAAGAAACCCAATACCCACTGAAATGGTTCAATCTCTTCCTGGAACATTCCAATGGGCGGACCAGGTGAACATTAAAATTTGCAAGAAGGAAAGATGTGAAGTATCGATGACTGTTGTTGCTGGAATTCAAAGGAATCAGATAGCAGCCATTGGGTTCTTTCCCAAAACCAGGGCAGGCAGATTCTCCAGCAGTCGGTCATAGCTGCTCTGTTTTTAAAAACCTTGCCTGTTAGTGAAACGTAAGAGGTTAGTAAAACTTCTACAAACTCACCCCAAGGGCCGTGATTTCAGTGGCAGAATAAAACATGCCTTCCCAAGTGTGCTGAGTCTTACCGAAATTTCAAAGCCCAGCTGGCAAACTTCTTGTGCCGCAGCCAAGGGATCACTGCCTTGTTATGAGGAGGCTCTATTACCATCCTACACATGACCTTGCTCCCCTCTGATACCTGTGACCATCCACTTTCCAGCCACATTTGCTGATTATCAGTCAGTAGCAGGAGCCACTTTATTCCTTTGCACTCCACTGGTTTCATTGAAGCAAGGGGTGGCACGGTGGCTCAGTGGTTAGCACTGCTGCCTCACAGCACCGGGGTCCCAGGTTCAATTCTAGTCTTGGGCAACTGACTGTGTGGAGTTTGCACGTTCTCCCCGTGTCTGTGTGGGTTTCCTCTGGGTGCTTCAGTTTCCTCCCACAGTCCAAAGATGTGCAGGTCAGGTGAATTGGCCATGCTAAATTGCCCATGGTGTTAGGTGCATTAGTCACAGAGAAATGGGTCTGGGTGGGTTACTCTTCAGAGGGTCGGTGTGGACTTAGAACATAGAACATAGAACATAGAAGAATACAGCGCAGTACAGGCCCTTCAGCCCTCAATGTTGCGCCGATCAAAGCCCACCTAACCTACACTAACCCACTATCCTCCATATACCTATCCAATGCCCGCTTAAATACCCATAAAGAGGGAGAGTCCACTACTGCTACTGGCAGGGCATTCCATGAACTTACGACTCGCTGAGTGAAGAACCTACCCCTAACATCAGTCCTATATCTAACCCCCCTTAATTTAAAGCTATGCCCCCTTGTAATAGCTGACTCCATATGTGGAAAAAGGTTCTCACTGTCAACCCTATCTAACCCCCTAATCATCTTGTACACCTCTATCAAATCACCCCTAAACCTTCTTTTCTCCAGTGAAAACAACCCCAAGTGCCTCAGCCTTTCCTCATAGGATTTTCCTACCATACCAGGCAACATCCTGGTAAACTTCCTCTGCACCCGTTCCAGTGCCTCCACATCCTTCCTATAGTATGGCGACCAAAACTGCACACAGTATTCCAGATGCGGCCGCACCAGAGTCTTATACAACTGCAGCATGACCTCAGGACTCCGGAACTCAATTCCTCTACCAATAAAAGCCAGTACGCCATATGCCTTCTTCACTGCACTATTTACCTGGGTGGCAACTTTCAGAGATCTGTGTTGGGTCGAAGGGCCTGTTTCCACACTGTAGGGAATCTAATCGATACGGGGCATTATATTGCGTTAGTCGTGCAGGATTAAAGAGGAGGAGAATGCACAAAAGTATAGCTGGAAGGATAAAATTTGATGGGAACTCCCACTACCCTCAAAGTGAGAAAAAAAGAAGATTTTCAAACTGCATGAGGCTGGTAAACTGAATGAATTTACCAGTCAATGCAAAGTTGCATGACTTTGGACTCACAAAGTCCAAATGCAGCAATCTCTCCAAAATTAAGTTTTTTTAAAATAAATTACTGTTCATTGTGAGCAGCTTCCTGAAGGAGATGATAGGAGAAAGTGAAGACTGCAGATGCTGGAGATCAAAGCTGAAAATGTGTTGCTGGAAAAGCGCAGCAGGTCAGGCAGCATCCAAGGAGCAGGAGAATCGACGTTTCGGGCATGAGCCCTTCTTCAGGAATGAGGAAAGTGTGCCAAGCAGGCTAAGATAAAAGGTAGGGAGGAGGGACTTGGGGGAGAGGTGTTGGAAATGTGATAGGTGGAAGGAGGTTAAGGTGAGGGTGATAGGCCGGAGTGGGGGTGGGGGCGGAGAGGTCAGGAAGAAGATTGCAGATTAGGAAGGTAGTGCTGAGTTCGAGGGTTCGGACTGAGACAAGGTGGGGGGAGGGGAAATGAGGAAACCGGAGAAATCTGAGTTCATCCCTTGTGGTTGGAGGGCTCCTAGGCGGAAGATGAGGCGCTCTTCCTCCAGCTGTCGTGTTGCTATGGTCTGGCGATGGAGGAGTCCAAGGACCTGCATGTCCTTAGTGGAGTGGGAGGGGGAGTTGAAGTGTTGAGCCACGGGGTGGTTGGGTTGGTTGGTCCGGGTGTCCCAGAGGTGTTCTCTGAAACGTCCCGCAAGTAGGCGGCCTGTCTCCCCAATATAGAGGAGGCCACATCGGGTGCAGCGGATACAGTAAATGATGTGTGTGGAGGTGCAGGTGAATTTGTGGCGGATATGGAAGGATCCCTTGGGGCCTTGGAGGGAAGTAAGGGGGGAGGTGTGGGCGCAAGTTTTGCATTTCTTGCAGTTGCAGGGGAAGATGCAGGGAGTGGAGGTTGGGTTGGTGGGGGGTGTGGACCTGACGAGGAAGTCAGGAAGGGAGTGGTCTTTTTGGAACGCTGATAGGGGATGAACTCAGATTTCTCCAGTTTCCTCATTTCCCCTCCTCCCAACCTTGTCTCAGTCCTAACCCTCGAACTCAGCACCACCTTCCAAACCTGCAATCTTCTTCCTGACCTCTCCGCCCCCACCCCCACTCCGGCCTATCACCCTCACATTGACCTCCTTCCACCTATCGTATTCCCAATGCCCCTCCCCCACGTCCCTCCTCCCTACCTTTTATCTTAGCCTGCTGGGCACACTTTCCTCATTCCTGAAGAAGGGCTCATGCCCGAAACGTCGATTCTCCTGCTCCTTGGATGCTGCCTGACCTGCTGCGCTTTTCCAGTAACACATTTTCAGCTCTGAAGGAGATGATAGTCAGGAATGGGTTGATATCATAGAAATGTAAGAAGTAAGAGCAGCAACAGGTAATTTGGCCTCTCAAACCGGTTCTGCCTTGAATATGATCATGGCTTGAAATAACTCCACAGAATTGATATGCCATTACCAAGTCATCATTTATTTACACGGGGAGAATCCTTGACACTGATCCAGCTCCCTCAGAGACAGCTCTCAGAGTGAACAGAACCACTGACACTCCTGTATTTTTCTTTTTTTTTCTTTTTTTCTTCTTTTACTACCTGACAGCGGTAGTGCTTGTTTTCCCCAGCACCCATGTCGTGTATGTGCAGGTGTTGGACACAGTGAAGAACAACAAATGTGTAAATCTTTATTTATATTCCACCACCAGGAAGAAAGGAAACACCCGAGTGGCCGGTGACAAGCAGAGCCTTTCTTGAGAGAGTGCAATGTTGCGTGATCAAAAAGTGAAGGGGAGGGCAGGGATTAAATCAAAATAGAGTTTGAGGGGGAAATAATACACTCCACTCCCTGCAGTGCCCACCTTTCCCTAAAAATCTTGAGGGTTTTGGTGGACGCCGCGTGCTCCTTCTCCAGGGACAGCCGGGCTCTGACACTATTGTTTCTGTCAGTCAGGGCTCCCTAATTGGATGAGATTAACAACCCCAATCAGGGAACTCATTCAATAAGGCCCATCTGGCTGACCTCATTTCAATCACTACAATGATCATCCAGACAGCCAGGAGCAACTGGCATTCCCCACATGTAGCAAGATGTGCAAATCACAGATCTCAGCTCCGCAGGCATGCCTAGTCTAAATAGACAATGGACCCTTGCTTTCATTTTGCCATTGCCACTGCTTAGGTACAGACCAGAAAACCCCTATTCTTGTTTAGGTTCTGAGGCCCAATCAATTCCTCAGGCCCAGATATGTCTGAACCCTCCCCTTTGAGGCCCCACACATCACCCCCTCTCAGTGACACTGACTGCCTGTCACAGGGTCCTCACCTCACCTGACCCTGACCCTGACCCTCACCCTCTCCATGACACTGACTGCCTCTCACAGGGTCCTCACCTCACCCCCTCTCCTCTGTCACAGAAGGAATTCATTGTACCAACAATCAACTGGTTTTTAATAGAAGACTGAAATTTACAGAGATACAATATCATCTTTTGCAACATCTACACAGATAAATTATTTGTTATTATTTAGTTATTTCTTATGTTATTTTTCTGAAAGGCTTACAATGATGCAATAACAGGTTACTGCCTCCTTAAAATGACTGAAAGATAAATTTCAAGTAAACATGTTAGTCTCCAAATTTTCCCAAGGCACTATTTCCAAGGCCTCAGAACTTCTATTCTTTGCTAATTTCTTTCTTGTTTCTTCCTGAGGTTGCTTCTTTACTGTAAAATAGCTGACAGTGAAATTAGTGTCATCTCAACCAATGTAGAGAATTCTCATTGCATGATAGCAGGAACCAAATAGTTTCTTCATTAGAATCTTTCAAATAGTCACAATAGTCAAATGAGTGGATTCAAATTAGACTTGCCAAAGAATATTCTCAAGTGAACTTTAACAATAAGTGCCATGTTGGCCCAGATAATGTATTGAAAGTGTGAGGTGCCCTGTGTGAAGCTGTCTGTGCCCAGAGCAGTTTGCTCAAAAACTGCATGAATCCATGTAAGATTCTGTAAATCCCCTTTTTGGATTAGAATCAGTCTGAACACTAGGGCACAGACAGCCTCACACAGGGCATCTCTCACCTTCAATGCATTATCTGGGCCATCATGACACCTATTGTTAAAGTTCACTTGAGAATGTAACTTTAAGAAAGTTCAGAAATTTACATATGAAAGGACTGAAACCAACATGCCCATTCTAAAAGATGAGAGATTTAACAAACAATCCAGGTCTTTTTCAATGTAAAACTTCAGTTACATCACACTGTAAACTTTTGCTATAAATTCTGTGTCCTACAATCTTACACTCCACAATCACCAATGAAGGAGCAGCGCTCCAAAAGCTAGTGCTTTCAAATAAACCTGTTGGATTATAACTTGAGTGTTGTGTGACTTTTAAGCGATCAGTTATGATCTTATCGAACAGTTGAGTGAGCGTGAGGGAATGAGATGTCTACTCTTGCTCCTAACATATGTATTCATAGATGAGATGTTACTGAGCCATTGTAAAAAGATTGATAATATCAGAGACACTCCTGGAAGTCTTAAATAGGACAGCTACACTGATTAGTAATTTATTACGGTTAGTTGTTTCCACCAAGAAGAGGAGATTATTTAATAACTTAATCCATAAATGAGATTGTTGAATGGATGTATCCTTGCGAATGTCAAAAATGACTCTATAAATATACATTGCATTGTGTATATAGTTGGGACAGCGATTGATATTCTCCACTTGTCTGAAAGGGTGTAGCTCCTACAACATCCAAGCAGTTTGAAATTGCCCAGGATAAAGCAATGTATTTGATCGAAATCCCATTCACTGGCTTAAACATCTACTCCATGCACTATCATCCTAACTTGCTGGAGTATGTTGTAACTGGAAGATGCAGTACAGCAAGTCTGCAAGACCACTTCAGCTGTACTGTACATCCCAAACTCTTGCCACCTAGAAGTGTAAAGATAGAAGATACATGAGAACACAATTATAGAACATAGAAAAGTACAGCACAGAACAGGTCCTTTGGCCCATGATGTTGTGCCAAGGTTTAATCCTAATGTAAAATATAACAACTTAACCTACACACCCCTCAACTCACTGCCATCCATGTGCATGTCCCGCAGTCGCTTAAATGTCCCCAGTGACTCTGCTTCCACCACCACAGCTGGCAATACATTCCATGCATTCACAACTCTCTGTGTAAAGATGTCCCTCTGATGTCTCCTTTATACCTTCCTCCTAATATCTTCAAACTATGACTCCTCGTACCAGTCAATCCTGCCCCTGGGGAAAAGTCTCTGGCTATTGACTTATCTATTCCACTCACTATCTTTTATACCTCGAAGTTATCTCCAAGTCCCCCTCCAGGTCACACATACAATATCCTTAACTTAGGCGGATAGTGACCTTCCTTCATTGTTAAGGGGTCAAAACTGTGGGACGACCCTCTTTACAGTGTTGTTTTCCAGCCTTGGGTAGATTCACTGCCAGTAATCCTTCTCATTGGTATTAATCAATCTTCAGATACCAAGTGGGAAAGGATACCCAAGAGGTGTGTTCATCAAAAGCTGGGTGCAATCTTGAGAAACAGTAAAAGTTTATCAAAAAGTATTTATTAGCTAGTTATATTACATTAAAGATACTTGATGGATTCTGGTGAGACAATAGTCTGATTTTGGAATAAGTACACATTATTACTTCAGCTAATCGCTATTAACACTGAGCACAATCCCTGAAGCACTATAAGCACTCTGGTGAATATATGGGGAACTCGTTTGGGCTCCCATTTTTTTCTCTCATGAACAGTTCTCTATATCCTGATTGGTGGACTTTATATTATGGCGTTGGTTAACTCTTTCAAGTACTAACCATTTTAAGCAACAGCTTTGCAGAAGTGTCTACACTGGTCAGACTGTAGTGATTCAAACTGAAGGAGCATTATTACCCTCCTGAAGGGCAAATGTTTGGGGAATGGGAATGGGAAATGCATTCTACTTTTGATAGCAGTGCTCACATCTTGCAAAAGAATGAAAGAAAATATATTGGAAGAAAATATTGTCGTGCTCTATGTACTAGTGAGTGGTGCCTTACAGAACCCATTGTGACTAAATTCACATTCCTCAAGATTTTCAGTCAGAGCTGTATGAGTGAACTCATTCAGAAATAATGCACACTTCCCACATTATCAGACTTCATGAGATCCACCATGATGTTACAGAGAGTAATTTGAGTAAGCTTGCATTCTGTGCATTGGGTATCCCAGCAGTAACGGTAGAATTTGATTAAAGATTGAGTGAAAATGAGTTTCCCATTCCCTTGGGGAGCTCCAGATTTACAAAGCGAGAAGGATACATAGCTTTCATCTGAGGCTCATCACTAATACACGATGGGAGAGCTGGTGCTACAGCGAAAGAATTCAGGTCAAAGTGAAAAGCAGCATCAATAATGGATCAAACTGAGATGCCTGTAATGCAGAGCGACAGCTAGCACACATCCACAACAGCTGTCAATAATTCTACACAAGACAATGGAGTTTACAGCACACATTGCAATGGGAATACAAAATACATCCCGAGTGATTGTTATTAAAGAAATGCAGTTAACTAGAGATGATTCCATTTTGTTCTCTATTCACTGACTAAATGTTTAAAATGATTGGCATCAGGATCTTTTGTTTAATATTTTAGATGTCAGTTCCAGTCTGCCAAAAAAAATCCTGTCAAGTTATTTTTCAGGTTTCTGTTTCATTACTGGAATTAACACACTCACTAATGAAGCCCCTAGTTATAGCCATGTTATTGCAGGAGAGCTAGTAAAGCATAAAAAGCAATTGGCAACGCAGAATTACAGGCAAACACCTTGCATGAATTAGAAGTAAAAAAAAAGAGCACTTGCTTTTGATTCCAGCCATATTGCTCATAAATATCATATTTTTGGGTCCTCCCTTGATAGCCTAATAAAATCAGCCAGTGAATGATTGATTTAAAAGCACCAAGAATCTCCTGGGCTTTTGCTGAATTAGCTGACTCCAGCTGAACTGGTGTGAGGGACTGCCATGAGCTAAGCAAGGGAGGATATCTTCCATACCTACTTTATGAAGGGGCTCTTGTGGATGTAGTGGAGGAGAAGGCCTTACTTCAAGTCCCACCTGTTCCAGAGCAGAAATACACATGAGTCAAAATATCTACTTTGATGCAGATGAGAATTAATAATTGAGTTCAGTTGTGACATTTTCTGCATCTTCCCATGTGCAAGGTGATTGAAAAGGATCACTATCTAATTCACATATGTAGTACAGGAGTAGCTAATTTTCACAGAATCCCAACAAAATTATATGCTTTTGAAAATGCGAAGGAAGAAAAGTTGAGTTTTCTTTCCAATCCTTCCACTAACTTTGACTCAATGCTGCCCTTTCAATTTAAGTGGCAAAATGTTGGTGGCACATTTGGACCGCCAGAAATGCAATGGGCAGAGATTTCAACTATTCTTTCATCATCGACTTTCCAATCCCTGGGTATGGGTCATTTGGATCATGCCTTTGATTGTACCTATACAAAAAGGCACTCCATCCAATGTTAACATCAGAGACTTGGAGCAACATCCTGCCATCTCAATGAGGGACAGCCTGAGTTTGGTGTGGGCCTGAAATGAAGACCTGACAATATCTGTTCACTCCTGTCAGCAAGTCCAGGCTGGAGCAGCAATCATTTCCTCTTCAATGATCAATTGTTATTCCATTCTTTCTAATTGGAGGCCACTTGTTAGGAAGGAACCTAGATGTGGACTGAGCAAATATTGATATTGTTGGGGGTGTAGTTGCCCAGAGTTCCATCCAGTTGAGGAATGTAAATACCCACACTCACATCTCCACCCAAATGCTGAGACAAGCACCAAACTATTGCTTGAAAATTAGACAGAAGATATCCTCCTTCTAAAGTGGACGTTTTTTCTTCTCATCTCCCAGATGACAGGTCAATGTATCAGACCATCAAGAGAATAAATAGGATCTCAGTTCAAACTCTCATCTAAAAGATAGCACTTATCTGCAACACTCCTTCAGCACTACCCTGAGATGACAGTTTGGATTGTGAGAAATATCTAAGCCCCTGAGCTTGTAACATTTTGTCTCAAAGATGAGAGCACTACCATGAGCCAAAACTGACCATTTCCCATGAAGGATACAGAACAGTTGCCCGAATAACCTTATTTGATCTTTATCTAAAGCCATTTGGAACAATATTGCTTTGAACTTTACTATGACCACTCTGGTTAAAATTAAATCAAGGAATATGTAACAGAACAAATGTGGATGTTAATACTGACTTGAAATACAAAAGATACTAAAAATATTTTATATGGAAGAATTATGCATGACACTATTAATATTCAAGTATTAATTTAAATATACTTCAAGACGGCTAAGTTCAGGAATGACCTAAGGAATGTAAGATGCTGACTTGAGAAAATATCAAGGTAAGTTTTTGAACCAAAGTTTTTGAAAATGTAAAGCTTAAGCCATCAAAGGTCCATCACACAGAATGTCAACCTATTTTTCACAATTCTTGGGAATTAAAAAGCGCAGGGAAACAATCGTATCACTGAAGTTCCATCTAAAGTAGACAGGAATTCAATCCTAAATTTAGCTCTGAGATGAGTATGGTGTATGGCTGAAAGGGATTCTGTCCAAGAGTTATACCTACAGTGGACCACACCATCATCTTCCATACCTCAATCCTTGCTGGGGGGGATACTCCTTGTTTATTTCCACTGCTTCCTATCTGAATGTGGCAATAATGTTTTCAAAGATGTTTTCTCTTCCCACCCCAAATAATATTCAACCCAAGGATCTATCCTTTCACTCCCCAGTAACTTCTACCATCAACTGAGGTTACATTGTAAAAATAAAGTTAAATTGAGACCCCAACTAGATCAGCCACGATCTTATTGCATGGCCAAGCAAGCATTTGAAGGACTGAATGGTCTACAGCTATTCCTAAGTACTATGATCAGCTCTCATAAGAAGACTGCCAACACTCAGCACTACTTATCCTGAACCAACCTACTTGACCAGCATCAAGGCTTGCAGTACTGCAACGTAAGCCAGTCAAACCTTGGGAAATCAAGTAACTGTATTACTGTGTAACAAAACCAGAATTTTCGACCTCTGCTACAAACTTCATCCCCTTCCATGGCTACTGTTCTTGAGGCTAAAATGAGTTATCACGTTCCCATCTTACGGAACTCCAACCAGACCTTTCCATGAATATATAAAGCAAATGGCCAATGCCTTGTCTGCTTGAGAAAACAATCTGGTAACCATCCAAAACAATAGGAGGATGAACACCCTGTCAATATTCTACAAAGGAAATCAAGTCTCACAGTGGCTTCTCATCATGAAGGTTCCTCGAGAATGGCACATTATATTTCTGCAATATTCCCAAGAACTAGAAGAACAGGGTCGGGTCGTGTGCACGAAACCAATCAAGTGGTCATTGAGTGCATTGTTGAAATATAATCACCTGGGTACACCCAGTGACATCCTGCAATGACATAATGTTAAAGCTTTAATGATGGTTTTCCTGCATGCTGCACAGCCCCATCTTACTGCAACACATCTGTCCCTTGCATCACAGAATGAAAAGCAGGAGCTAATGAGGTTGTAGCAGTGAACCTTGTGCTGGTAGTAAGAACTGTTTGGCAAGTTCTCAAACAAGGTTTCAGTTCTTATTTCGCAAAGTTGCTGTAGTAATTTGATTCGGTTTTTAAAACATTAGTTTCACAGTATGTGGGCTTCATTGGCTACACAAGCATTTATTGCCTGTCCTGAATTGCTGTTGAGAATGTGGAGGTGAGATGCCTACTTGAACCACTGAAATCCACAGTACAGGTTACAGAGAGATCCAAGGTGCTGCGAGGAAGGGGGGTTCCAGTTTATTGACCCATCAACAATGAAGGAACAGTGAGGTAGTTCCATGTCTTGATGCTGTGTGGCTTGGAGGGGAGTTACAGGTAGTGGTGTTCTCATGTGTCTGCTGCCCTTGCCGTTTGAGATGGTAAAGGTTGCAGATTTGGACGTTGCTCTCGACAGAGCCTCGGTAAGTTACAGCAGTGCATCTTGTTAATGGTATGCACTGCTGCCACTGTGCATCAATGGTGGTGGGGTGACAATATTTAAAGTGGTGGATGGGGTGCCAATCAAACTGCCTGCACTGACATGGACGGTGTCAAGCTTTTGAGTTGACTCTCCCAAGAAAGTGGAGAGTATTCTATCACACTCCTGACTTGTAGATATTGAGCAGACTTTAGGAAATCAGGAGGTGTGTAAATCACTGCAGAATTCCCAGCCTCTGAATTTCTCCTGTAGTCATAGTATTTCTATGGCAGGTCCAGTTCAATTTCTGGTCTGAATTTCAGAAGACGAATATAGTAGTCTGAGAGTACGGAAGGAGAAAATGGCATACCCAGCAAGAAGAAGGTTGCCCTACCTGCATCTTCCCCTTGACCTATTCTCTGCCCTCATTTGCAATGCCTTCAATCTTCCAGGCAACTCACATACATCACCTATCGATCAGAAACTCTGCTTGGTATGCGCGTAATTTCCTGACTACTGGTCAATTTTCTGTCAGCTTCATTAAATGGTTTTTTAACCTCCAGGGTCAATGTTTTTTTCTCATTGAGTTTGACTGGATTGAAGTTGCATTGTTGGTCTTTTGCTGATTCCTCACTCTCTGTAAATAGTCAAACTAATCGAGCAGGTGAGAAATGAGCTTATGCTTTGGGGCTCCTATTAAGGGAAAGCTAGATTATTAGTGGGAGCATGTTCTGATTAACCAAATTTTCATTTCCTTTGCCTACTATGTCGTAAAACAATCTATGTAAAGCATTTTCTGGATTAATCCAAATGCAGTGCTTGTATCGTTGTTTGTTGAATTGTGGATGGCATCAATCTGATTGAAATTCAGGCTTCAATTTTGAAAAGTCTTTTGTAAGTCGATGAAGGAAATACTGTACCCTGCATGGTAATTCAACTCCTCTGTACTTCTTTATTATGTAAACCCATTGACCCTTGAGTCCTATTTGCATTGGGAACCAAGCCAGAACAGAAACTGGTGATCCAGATTAATGTGATACACTTCAACAGTTCACTCTTTGTGTTAGCCAACTGTTTAGATTACAGAAAACAATACTGATTTACAACAATCCCATGAACCAAACCCATGACATTTAATGTGTTTGACATTTGATTTTTGGTACACACCTGTAATTTGATGTTATCAATTGGCACTGAAGTTATTAACCTCAATAGGTGTGTTGAGAAATTGACTTTTAAAAAAATGTACATCTTTGGGAAAAGTTGTGCAATATCAGGTGTTGACAGCGAGAGCGAGAGAGAGAGAGAGAGAGAGAGAGAGAGAGAGAGAGAGACAGAGACAGAGAGACCAACTGACCAATAATTTGCTTAACTAGCAAATTGGAGAAACCCATTGGGCATGAGTTTCCCCTCCCTGCTGGGAGTGAGAAGGGGAAATTGTGGGCAAGTCAATGTTGGAGAGAAACTTCTCATGACCTCACTAATTGATCCTAGGTGACAATGTTCAAAGGTGATTTTCCCCATCCGTCATCAATTTAGGCCCTTAAGTGTTCAATTAATGATATCTTAACAACCTCAATTTACCACTTCCCTGATCACTTCCTGCCTGATGGGTGGGGAAAATTGTTTAGTTTCCCAACTGGAAGCCAGGGTGATTTTCTGGTTGGGGACAAGTCCTACGGCCCCAATCTGGGGATAAGGGATCCCCCTGACCTTGGCCCTGACTGACAAGAGCTTTCCTCTCTCATTAATCCCCACAAGAAGAGCATAAGAAGTACTCAGTTGCCTTCTGGTTGCTGGATCTCTCGATGAGTAAGCCTCAACCATTGGGCATCAGGACTGAAAAGCTGCCTGCCTCTGATTGGCCAATGTCTTCTTGCGACCCGGCACGCCAGCATCATGGCCTGTGATTCGCTGAGAAAATCGCCTATGCTCTGCCTGTCAGCTGTTGAAGAGCCGGATGGTGGATGATATGGCAATTTTGTCAGCAGTGGGGATAATGTGTGAATCACCACCTAATACAGACACCTCGCCCATCACCTCTCCCACCCCAATTCCCCCGCACTTCAAAACAAGGAAAGTTCTAGCCATTGTATTATGTTATTTTTTAAATTATCCTCAATGATGGTGAAACCCAATCGCTCAATGCAAATAAATCAGTCCAAAGCATTTGCAACCATAATCAACCAGAAATCCAAGTGGATGATCCATGTCTGACTCCCCCTAAAGCTCACAAATTCACTTTAGGTAATACAAGGATCAGCTGAGTGCACCGAATGCAGCAAAGGGTAAGGACCCTGACAACCTTCTGCCTCTGATACTGAAGATTCTGGTTCCACAAATAACCATGCTTGTAGTCAAGCTGTTCCCAGCATAGCAGCAACACTGACATCTCTGACAATGTGGGTAAATGCCCAGGTATATCTTGTCCACAAATAAAGCGAGACAAATCCAATCTCGTCAATACCACCCCAACAAGTCTGTTATCAATCATAGTGATGAGAAATATTGACACTTATGAAATGGCACTTATTCACTTACTCTCTAATGCTCACTTTGTGTTGCGCTGGGACAATTTAGTTCTTGACTTAATTACAACCTTGAGCTAAATGTGGAAAAAGGAACTGAAATCCAGAGGGTGAGATGCAGTGACTCTTCCTGATATCAAGCTGGTATTTTACCATCTGATACATCAAGGTGACCCAGAGAAAGTAAGGAGTGCAGATGCTGGAGATCAGAGTTGAAAAGTGTGGCGCTGGAAAAGCACAGCAGGTCAGGCAGCATCCAAGCAACAGAAAAGTCGACGTTTCAGGCATAAGCCCTTCATCAGGAATGATTCCTGATGGAGGGCATATGCCCGAAACATCGGCTGTCCTGCTCCTCTGATGCTGCCTGACCTGCTGTGCTTTTCCAGCGCCACCCTTTTTGATGAAAGAGACCCAGTAAAACAGACGTCCAAGGAACATCTCTGGAGTTCATTTTTGGAAGCATTACTAACACAAATGAAGAAAGTTCACAGTTTATAAGGGTCACTTCCAAGATGGAGAGGGAAGGGAGGATCATCCCCATGATTTTCCTTAATAATTCAGCAACTTTATTGGACAATCAAAATGGAAGAATGTGAGTTGGACAAGTTATATCTTTAGGTGCAGTGGATGCAGGAGTTTTGGACAGGAAGGTGAACCCTCATGTAAGACCCCTCTCCCAACTAGATTTCACATTCATTTAACTGAACAAAGACAAAAATCTGATGGGCTCAACCATAACAATGCACTCCTTCATGTTTGATTTTCCTCCATTCGCTGTCCCTAAGGTATCCAAACCCCAGAAACAACCGCTGAGAACTATTGTTTGATAATGAAACTCATTTTATGAAATGGATATGCGATGTCTGGCAACACCACTATAATTTTCATTGTCATGGGGCTGCTAATCTAATTGTGACTGCTGATGGAATTAAACACAATGAATATTTCCGTTAGGTGCTTTTTTTTCCAAGGAGATGCAGATTTAGGTTTGAGGTAATGTCAAATGTCAATTTGAATTTTGACTTTTGTTAAACAAAAGGATGAGAATACATTATTGATCAAATAAAAGGTAATCTTTATGAACCTATTGATAATTATAAATGTAAAGGCCTGTATTTAATGCAGCATGTAAAGGACAAGAGTGTGAGGAGAATGTTTTTCCTGTTTTTCCTTCTGTCATGTTATCAATGGCTCAATGGTTAGCACTGCTACTTCACAGCATCACGGACCCTGGTTTGATCCCACCCTTGGATGACTTTCTGTGTGAAATTGGCACATTCTCCCTGTGTATGTGTAGCTTTCCCCGGGCGCTCCGGCTTTCAAGATTGGCAGTGGTAAATTGCCCATAGTGCCCAGGGATGTGCAGGCTAGGTGGGTTAGTTATGGAAAATGCAGGATGGGGTGGGTCTGGGTGGGATGCTCTTTGGAGGGTCGGTGTGTACTTGATACACTGAATAGCCTGCTTCCACACTGTAGGGATTCTATGATTGTATAATTCTTTAACAAAACATCTTCTAACACACCAGTTGAGGTATCTGATTCAGATTAGTGACTCAAGCAAATCTAGAGCTAATGGTTTAGTCGTGTGACTGTGACCTTTGTGAACTGACAGGGTCAATAATAGGCTACTGTCCTTTTAATGGACAAGCATATCCAGGGGTTTGCTACTATATATTTATATTGTACTTGCTGCACTTAACTCGTCAGTCAAACTGAGCCAACAGAGTAAGTAGGCTGGCTTGACGCCTTAGCCACATTTCATCAGTTAAAAAGTGAACATCCATTTTCTGAGTTTCATTTATATTGCGAGACAGAGCAGGAAAAGGAGTGTTTATTGTTTCTGATATGCAGGATAGCAAAGTTTATGAATGACTAAGTGCATTGCTTCACACTCCATTCTTTTCCCTTAGCTAGTCCACGTTAAATAAATTGTGCACTGGCTTATTGCCCAAACGTCAGTCTGACAAAATGTTTATTCAATTTGGTCCATCTACTGAAGATTCGGAGAGTCACATGGCAAAAATAAGCCTGTACATGATGTGCCGGGTTCCCCCATCATTGAGAATGAGGATATTTTTAAAGCCCTTTCTGAGTCATTTATTTGTCCATCACCATTCACAACTGAATATGGCAGGACTGCAGAACTTTTAGATCTCGTCAGTTGGCTGTGGAACTGCTTAGCCCTGTCTATCACTTGCTGCTTATGCTGTTTGCATGTAACTAGTCCTATATTGTAGCTTCACCAGCTAACTCAATAAAGCCTGTTTCTGTACGCCCACATAAAAGGAAATCTTGCAATGCCACAGAGGGCTGGCACAGACATGATGGGCTTAATGGCCTCCTTCTGCACTGTGATCAGTCTATGATTCTACTCTGAATGTTGCGCACATATTGGAACAAGAGTCTCAATTGCAGCACTGAAGCAGATGGATACAGCGACTGCTTATTAAGACAACAGCTTCCTCCCTCCCATGTAATCCAGCAACAATCTCATCAAGGATAAGGGCCAACCTTCCTCAGCTGAAGATCATGTTCAGGTTACCAGTGAACAGCTGCAATGCTGAGATTCAGCAGGAAGGCATAAACAGCACCAAGTAATAAATATATTGGATCAGGCTGTCCACCACCGAGATCTGACTGCGAACAGATTGCTTGAGCAGCAAATGCATTTTTAATAAAAATCACTGAAGAGTTCACCAGTGTGAGGAAGACTTCAGTCAAATGGATTGTTCTGAGAAGCTAGTATCGCTCACCTTGAAAGTGGCGATTGGTAAGACGAGATGGCCAGGATTTTGCGAGACTTCGATGGTGTAAATTGGAACAAATTGTTTTCTCTGGCAGATGAGTCACTATCTAGAGGACATTTTTCAGACAAAAAGCAATGAATCCAGACAGGCAAATAAAGAGAAATATTTTCCAGCAGAAGGTTATGATCTGGAATGAGATTCCTGGAAGCAGATGAAAATGAGTTATATAGAATTTTACAGCCTGTTAAGAAAACGACTCAAGGCTGTGGTTTGTATTCCACATGAGGTAGCTCACATCTTCCTTCTTGTCATTATATAAACACATCTTATTCTCTTCCCCAATATATAAATCCAACTTCCTTTTAAATACATCTATGCCATTTGCTCCACATGGTAACAAGCTCACTATTAACCTTCAGATGGAGTAAGGTTACAAAGGTACATTTTTTCAAAACAATAAGTAACGGGTTGGGGTGCGGGGGTGGAGGGGGCGCGATTTTGGAAATGGAAATCGAAGTGAAATGTTCTTTCAAAGAGCCAGCACAAGTTCAATGGGTTGAATGGCTTTCGCCGACCGGACATAATTCTGATTGCTGTGAAAATGTCTATGCCCTACTTCATAATTTACAGCATGAAAATATTTTGCCATTATGTACTGTTGGCACTCCATTTGAATCATTTGTTAATCAGGAAGCGCAGCCTATTAAATGGGTTATAAGATTCTATAGTAAGAGCCTGTTGCTATGAGAATATGTTCCTCTGTTGTGTGTCTTTATATCCACATCTGATAATTTGGGTTCAAGACAAACTCATTAAAACTCTCTTCAAGGTTAGCCTTCTTTAGAATTCTATTGCATATTAAACTTTAGGACCACTATATGTGATAATTTGAGATAAATTGGGCTACAATCCCACTGTCATGTTAATGAAAAACCAATCTCTACATGTGCTTCTCTCTTCACCATCTGTCCTAGTTTATTCAAACATCCATCCATCCACACTGTGCTATTTATGCCCAGTGGTGAGCAGTGCCATGACATCATTGCAAGTTTGCTCAGGGTCCTAAAGCTTTTACGCAATATACAGTATTGCCTTTGTTAGGTATGGATGGATATGTCTCAGCTCACCACTGCATTGAATTCAAGAAAAGCCCAACGATTTTAACACTGACTGATTGATTGTTTGATGGGATCTAATTGTCCATAGCCACTACTATTTGCTACTGCAGGATAATTTGGGTAAAACAATAGAGGAATAAAACAATCCTATAAAATACAATTTTTAGCACAAGACCTAGTGGGAATTATGCAAATGATAGCAAAACTTTTATGAATTAAATCTAAAGGCAGTACGCCACATATAATTATCAATGATTTATATATTGACTTGGACCTAATTTAATTGTGCATAGGAAGGATTAGGTGGGTGGGTTTGAATGAGCTAATATACCTCATTCTTAAATTAAGAATTGGACACTAGCTACAGAAAAGTAGAGCTGTTAAATTCCAGCCATGGGCTGGAGGCCCAAACTGTTATACAGCCTCAAAAACAGATCCCAAAGCAGCCAGAATGAACACTGGCAGCTGCAGCATTCACATCTGAATATAAGATACAATTATTTCCTTCAACAGTATTTTCAAGACCAATGGAACTGAGACACTCGCCCACTGCTCACCTTGAATAAATGTCAATCATTCAACTCGACAGTGTATCTGGATATAATACTCAGGATATTCAGACGTGCTCATGGACAACCTATTTTGAGTATGCCTAATGCAGTGAAGAGAGAGCTGCACATCATTAGACTAGTGCTACCCAACTGCACACTTATTGGCAGAAAAAAGAAAAGAATTGGTAAGGAAGAAGGGAAAACCTTCTCTTTGGACAAAATGGAGTTTTAAACTGTTACACAAAGGGGTAAAGGTCTGATAAAGTTAATGTGGAGAAGTCCGTTAAGCACCATGCGCTATGATGATAGCAAATGGGCTTGGTTGGAGAAAATCTCAGTAAGATCTTCCATTTAGGTCTTCCTTAGGGTCTGAGCAACAGTATCTATCATATTAATGCATTTGTACATACTGTCTGTCATGCAATAAACTACATCTTGTTAAATACCAGAGCCTTTTCTCATTAGGCTACAAATGGCTTTCCTCTACCACACTAAACCGTCAGGTCTTGTAAATCCCAACTACAAAAGAAGATGGTGTCAGCAAATTTACCAAATGTTCATATCCCATAATGTGCACAGGTGAAAGTCCAGCTTACTACACGGCGACTAGTGTTGCAAATTCCATTTAGTTGCTTTCTAGCAACAATATACTAGCAGCACTGGAGCTCTGATGGTTGCTTCAGATAAAGTCTTAAAAATGCTACTTTTGAAGAGAGTCAGCATCTGGAATGTTTGAGGACCCCACAGAAGAGAACCTTCATGAATGATTCAATGAGACAGAATCAATAGTCAATGATGAAAAGCATTTCAGACCAAGTGAGAGATGCTCAGCAGTGAGACCAAGTTAGGAACATAATGGAGATGGAGTACTATTTGCAGTGAGTTTAGATCAGAGTGGTGCTGGAAAAGCACAGCAGGTCAGACAGCATCCGAAGAGCAGGAAAATCGATGTTTCGGCCAAAAGCCCTTTATCAGGAATAGAGTCGATTTTCCTGCTCCTCGGATGTTGCCTGACCTGCTGTGCTTTTCCAGCACCACTCTGATCTAAACTCTGGTTTCCAGTATCTGCAGTCCTCACTTTTGACTATTTGCAGTGAGGCAGTTCCAGATTACATCGGGCCCCGCTAACCTATAGGAGCTGTCCCAGTTTAGATTAGATTACTTACAGTGCGGAAACAGGCCCTTCGGCCCAACAAGTCCACACCGACCCGCCGAAGCGCAACCCACCCATACCCCTACATCTACCCCTTACCTAACACTATGGGCAATTTAGCATGGCCAATTCACCTAACCTGCACATCTTTGGACTGTGGGAGGAAACTGGAGCACCCGGAGGAAATCCACGCAGACACGGGGAGAATGTGCAAACTCCACACAGTCAGTCGCCTGAGGCGGGAATTGAACCCGGGTCTCTGGCGCTGTGAGGCAGCAGTGCTAACCACCGTGCCGCCCACTAAGTTCAGCTGGAGGTAGAAAGTTCAGTTTGAAGTTCAGCTGGAGGTAGAATGGTCATAAAAAGGCTCCATGAGTAAAGTTGGATTCTCTGATAAGTCTAATTGAAGAGACTGTAAAAAAGGCAGGCGATTCATTACACAAACTGTAGTGAAGCTGGGAAGTACTTATTTAAAACACATGCAGTGGGACTCATTCAGAAAAAATGCCTATAAAAACAACAGATTATTATTTACAGCCATAGATAGTAATAATCATTTAGAAAAAAAGAATAGGATTTATTTTTAAAATTTGTAGAGAACCCTATGAAATGGTAAATTTGTAAAGAAAACTGAGTCATTTATAAAGCAACAGACGGCAGGATTTATTCAGTATAGCCATTACGGAAACAGGAATTATTTATTAAGTTTATGGTTAGTAGGGTTTAGCTACAGAAGCCACAAAAATGGTGGGAATCATCTATTTTATTACAAAAAGGCAAGAGGCCTCAATTTTATATGCAAAAACATGGAAATAGCTTCATATAAAGCAAAGCATGGTAGCAGCTTTGTTTTATTGATGAATGAAAAGTCTCTAAATCAAAATAAAATAATAATAATATGGTAACAGAAACACATTGCCTGGAAGATTTAATTTCAGAGATAGGCCAAGCAGAAAGCAAAGTTGGACATCTTGGAGAAAACAATTTTTATGATACAGAATTGTTTCCAAATTAGACACTAAACCATAAGCTGAATAATTAAATATACTTTTGTATACAATTGAACATATAGTTGATGATGTTGCCAAGGTGTAAAAGGAATAGCAGTTATTTTTGGTGAAGTTCTGACGGACTTTGATAAATACTTTAACTATAGAGCAAATCAAATTCTTAAAAGCACAAGATTTAATCATAGAGCTTATTCAGGGGTTGAGGGAAGCAGAATTCCTTGAGCAGTGTAGATCAATCCTAAGTGGAGAAGGTGGATCTTGTCACAGGAAAGCAGAAGAATCAATTCAATTGATAACCTGCAAAACTTCCAAAGATGCATGTGAGAAATGAATATGGTGAATAGAACAGACACAAGATAGTAACAGTCACTTTTAGTCAGGAAATTTCACAGGTGCAGTCACAGGCAGTACCAAGCTATTAAGAAAAATGCTTCATTTGCAAAAGAATAGATCATATTCATACAACATGCCAAAGTAGGACACAGTCACAGATTTATAATTAGTCAAAATAGCATTCCCACAAAAAAAGTTAATGAGGTGGAACAGGTTACAGTAGAAAAAAAGATAAGGGTTTCCAAATGGAAATGAGTTTACGATAGTTAGCTTGTGGTATGAAGATATTAATGTCAATGAGCATTTGACTAGTTTTAGGCTTCACAGTGTGGTGGCTGTCACTATATTATCAGATATTAATCAATCGTTGAAAAAAACATTATCTATAGCCAATGATAGTATAACTACAAGGTCCAGCAGGTACAGCACTTAAAACTGAACATACTCTACTAGTAAATCTGCAGCATGCATGGTATTAGAATGTGAGTGACTTAAATGGATTTCACAATGAAGTATTCTCACTCATGAGCACAAATTTTTTTTTAGATTAGATTAGATTAGCTTCCCTACAGTGTGGAAACAGGCCCTTTGACCCAACAAGTCCACACTGACCCTCCGAAGAGCAACCCACCCAGACCCATTCCCCTGAAAAAATGCACCTAAGTCTATGGACAATTTAGCATGACCAATTCACCTAACCTGCACAGCTTTGGACAATGGGAGGAAAGTGGACCACCTGGAGGAAACCCACGCAGACATGAGGAGAATGTGCAAACTCCATATAGACAGTCGCCCAAGGCTAGAATTGAACCCAGGTCCTTGGCGCTGTGAGGCAGCAATGCTAACCGCCGAACCACCGTGTGCAAATATGTGCTCTTTAAATGGCAGTAGGCATCAAATGAGTTAAAGTTAAGAATTCACTGGGCAAGAAACAACCATTCATGGAGCTACATGCCAAATATTATTCACTATTGAACAGTCAGCAGCGAAACAACCTGTGAACGGACAGACAGCTTTTTATAAGGCTCCCTAAATTCATGGCAGAACCCAAAAGGAAGATAGAAAAAAATGGAGATTAAATATCTGAAACAAAACAGAAAATCTCAGCAGGTCTGTCAGCATTTATGGAGACAAATCAGAGTTAACTTTTCGGGTCCAGTGACCTTTCTTCAGAACAGAATTTCAGAATTTTTTTTGAGATGAAATACGTTAGCACAAGTAATTTGTTCCTTACTGCTGGCAAAATCAATACTTGTGACTATACTGGATTGGCAGAAATGTTGTCCACTGCAATAAACATTGAAGAGAGTTCAGATTGCAAGAAGCTGCGAGGCTGGTGAGAAAGCACAAGCAATCAGAGAGCAACTAAGCACTATGTCTCACTTGAGCTGATAATCTATAACTGAAGTAACTTAGACTGCATCACAATTTGGTGCAACGCAGTTTGGTGAACAGGAAGTGATGGTCGATTCAAATCTGATCTAAGATACTGAGGAGACTGAAATTGGAGGTTCAGGTGTTGGACTGGGGTGTACAAAATTAAAAGTTACACATCAGGTTATAGTCCAACAGGTTTATTTGGAAGCACCAGCTTTCGAAATGTTGCTCCTTCATCAGGTGGTTGTCACGTATAGGATTGTAGGACACAGAAGTTATAGCAGAAGTTTACAGTGTGATGTTAATGAAATTATATGTTGAGAAAAACCTGGATTGTTTTCGAATGGGCATGTTGGTTTCAGTTTTCTCATATGTAAATTCCAGAACTTTCTTTAAGTTACATTCTCAAGAAGACTAAAGTTCAAGCAGAACATTTCATTTCTTTATCCTCCAGGGAAGAATCCTCTGTACTTGTGACAGAAACCATGCTAAATAAGAAGCCCAAATAGTACTAGGAAGTGCATATGTAGGTTTCGCCAGTAATGCAATCACTGAAGGTGAAAGACAGCATCCAATTAACACATGAAAGGAAAAGGTCTACATGCATCAACACAAATTTATGGGCAATTTGAAAATTAAAATCTGCTGACACAGATTGAAGATGCGATTCATGCAACTCCAGTGAAGTCAACACTGTGACAAGATGACCAATGTCCTAAGATTCAGGATGCAATTCACATTCAAGAAGCAATTGTCTTACTAAGAGATCCAGATACTACAGTAAAAAAAAATGTTTGTTTCAACAGGTTATTCACTAACCTGAAGGAAATTCATGAGACCAAAGACCCCCCTAATATTACAATGGTGCAAGTTGATTGTTTTAGCAGGAAGCATATCTGCAGCGAAGGAAATCCAAGTGATGCGATGTCCTTCACTTTAAAGGGACATTTCAGACCTTACACTGTCAAGAACAGAACCAAAGTCAACCATCTTCAACACACAGACCATACCAATGCTACAAATGCAAAACGATTGCATTCTGACAGGTTAGTGAAACCTTCACATTACCTGAATTTGTGAAATCAGAGACTTGGTGGGGAAATTGGTATTAGTTAAAGGAACTAGATATACTAATGTATAAATATTAATAATAGGAAAGTTGCTGGCAGGGAGATGTTGTGTAAGGGCTAGAAAGGGTTAATTCTGAGGTGTTAAAGAGTTAATACATGGCATCACCCACTAGAATGATGTAATTCAGGCTTGTTGGGAGAACAGTTTGGGATCTCAACATCTGGATCTTCCTCATGCTCCCAGTAATAATGTCTACTATATTAATGTAACCTACTCTTGATTGCTTTTAAGCAGTAAACAACACCCCATTAAGACAACAGCCTCCTTTCTTTAGACTACCAAATGGTCTCCTCCTATCACATTGGATCAAAACGTCCCTGTAGTTCCCTACCCGGACGTTCCTAGGAGTTTGCGATAACCAACAATCTGTCCTGGAACTCCCACTTAGACTCTTCTTCCTCAGGCAGCTCAGGAAATTCAGCATGTCCATAAGCACCCTCACCAATTTTTACACATGGACCACAGGTGCATGATGGCCTGGTACAGCAACTGCTCTGCCTAGGACAGTAAGAAGTTACAGAAGTTTGTGTGCACAGCCCAGACCACCACAGAAGCCAACCTCCCATCCATGGACTCCATTTAAACTTACTGTTGCTATGGAAAGGTTGCCAATGTCATCAAAGACCCTCCTACCCTGTTAATGCTCTCATCTAACCTCTTCCATCAGGCAGAAGATACAGCAGCTTGAACACACGTACCAACAGGTTCAAGAACAACTTCTTCCCTGCTGTTATTAGACTGCTGAATGGACCTCCCTAACTTCAAATAATGTGAATCTTGCTAATGTTGATCTTGCTTTGTGCACTTCCTGTGCAGCTATAATCTTGAATTCCTTGCTCTGTCTAAGCAACTTATGATCTGTATGTCCTTGTTAGCTATGGTCTACCTGTGCTGCTTGCAAACCAAAGCTTTTCACTGTACTTAGGTACATGTGACTACAATAGATCAAATCAAATCAAACCAGGATAGTAGCAGCAAGTCTACCAGAGAGTTCATACAGCATGATGAGAAGTTGGGATGGTTTATCTTGCATCACCAAACGTCCAGGATTATCCTGGGGTCTCCAGGAATTTAAAGACCATTTCAAGAATCATTAAAACATAATATATCAGATAATGTGCATATTTTAAAAATACAGTTTGAAGGAATGTATCACTTGAACAGATTAATTGAACCAACTTTAGAATATTGATTTTACCAATGTAATCAAAATGAGAATTCAGTCTTCCTGGGATCTATTTCCAACAAAGCTTTCCATTTCCCTGACACCAATGTCCCAGTGGATGCTGCCTGCTCCACAGTATCTGTTTGTTGCCGAACCCACTACTGATTTCTCAAAGAGGTAGTTCTTCAAATCATGCTGTGCAGATCCAGGGGCATATACCAGAATGGGTCCAATGGGGAAATCACTGTTGAAAAGCAGTGGAGTCCTTAAGCTACAAATAGTACACAGGACTGTGGAGGATATTTATGAGACAGCCAGTCTCTTTCTATTGATTGATAGTTGAATCCAATACAGTTGGCCTAACAGTCTCCCCTGCTGGACAAGAAAGGAGGAACATAGCAATGATGATGCATTCATAAAGCAAGGCTCAACCTGTTTTTTGTTAGCTTTCCATGAGAATGTTCCCCCCTCCACCCCCCTCCCTGCTCCCCTCCCCCCCCACCACCCCCCACCCTTGCCACACACTTGATTTGACTGATCAATCATCAAAACATGGTTTAAAAATCCAGGGATCCTCTAGAATAAAAACAGTTCATTTTACTAGAAATCAAAGATCCTTTTGATCTGTTCTCAA
Source organism: Chiloscyllium punctatum (assembly GCF_047496795.1). Lineage (NCBI taxonomy): Eukaryota > Metazoa > Chordata > Chondrichthyes > Orectolobiformes > Hemiscylliidae > Chiloscyllium > Chiloscyllium punctatum. Next base: position 75,699,513 of record NC_092762.1, on the reverse strand, counting down.
AGAGATTGAATATTATACTTTCCTGGGAGTCACTCTCAAGTAGTTCATTAGTTAAGAATTGTGCACGCTGTCTATCTTTGCTGTTTCAGTCCAGAGAGAGTGAGCTCCACATTATATTGCAAAGCCCAATTCCACAGACAATCCTGGTCTGAAGGCTAAGGAATAGATTGGAACATTGCCAGAAAGCAGTCACGCTGCATTTAATTGTACACTGTGTAGCCCCAGGTCCTGCATTTACTTCCTTTAAACAATACTATAGTGATAAAATTGGCTTTCCATTCCAAAATTGATTTGCCTGAATTTCCAAAGATGTTTTAGCCCTCCCTGCTAAATTCCATATTGTCTGGCATGTATGCTGGCCCTGAGGTATGGTAACCTCAGGCAAGCTTGTCTTTGAGTCAACTATAGTGCGAATGTTGCCAAGTTCCTGGATCAGCTTCAGATAGTTGCCCGGGGTAAAGGTTGGGTCAGGGGCTATGGAATGGAATTTGTGGTGGGAACAGGAGACAATGACTTCAATCTTGTCAACGTTTACTCGGAGGCAATTTGAGCTCCCCAAGAACTGGATGTTGATCAGAAATGTGACAAATCATAGGCAGCGGATGAGTCAAGAGAGGCATTACTGAGGTAAAGGTTTGAATAAGTTTACAGAGTTGCTAATAAAAGTGCTGGTATAGTGATACTGAGATGTATATGTGTCTCCTGATCCCAAAAGCAGCACGTGAATTTATGCACAGGATGAACACATTTGCAGATTGCTCTCAATGTGTTAGATTGTTTGTATGTACATATTATAAGACATAATCGGGTAGAAGAAATACTGTGAGCAATGTTTCAAAAATACCAATGTATATTTAATAAGTGTGTATAGTGCTTTATGTTAAAGGTAAAAACCACCTGGGCAGGCCAGAAAAATTCAGCCTTGCAGCAATGCCTTGGGCACTCGCTTCAATATCTAAGGCACTCACACTTTTCTTCTTTGAAAACTGGCAATTGTACAAAGCCGAACTAAAAAGAGTTCTGTAAATTATTGAGCAACGTTCTGTTGTATTTGTTGGACCAGGGGTTAGTTTTGTTCACAGTGCAGCAAACTCTATCTCGATCTTTCTGCTTTTGAACAACTCAGGCACATGCCACCTACAAAGCTCTCTTTGCCCAAGCACCCCATAGCCTTCACTACGGGAAGTGTCAGCTAGTAAGCTAAATTACACTAAAATCAATTCACTGTCCCTTTGCTAGGGCTTCTGCTGATGAAGTACATGAATAACATCATGAATAAAAGATAAAAGGAAATATAATACATAAAATATTTAGGCTTTGGAGGTTCTTGCCCTAGCCTTCTAGCAACAGTGATTTAAAAAATTTAAGGCTTGCTTCATATTAAACATTGCACAGTGCATTGATCCTGGCTGAAGTTTCAGGATCACTAATTAACCCTTTGAGCACTGAATTCGAGCCTCATGGTAGACTGACCAGGAAGTTGAGAAAGAGTTGCTCTTATTATGCTGGATAAGGTCATTAGAAATACTTTCTTAATGATTTCATCTGGTCAACATTTAAGAATAAAAATGGAGTAATGGTTCACAATTTGGCTTGCAAATTTGTAGCAGGAACATTTTCCACAAATTTGCTTTTGGTGTTTCCAAGGATTAATTCTCCCTCCATGCCCTCCAGCTCCACTGCACCCAGACTTTAAAAATCCATTGCCCAAAGGCAATGGGGTGGCATGATGTCTCAGTGGTTAGCACTGCTGCCTCACAGCACCAGGTTCCCAGGTTCGATTCCAGCCTTAGGCGACTGTTTGTGTGAAGTTTGCACATTCTCCCCGTGTCTGCGTGGGTTTCTTCCCACAGTCCAAAGATGTGCAGGTCAGGTGAATTGGCCATGCTAAATTGCCCGTAGTATTAGGTGCGCTAGTCAGAGGGACATGGGACTGGGTGGGTTGCTCTTCGGAGGGTCGGTGTGATCTTGTTGGGCTGAAGGGCCTGTTTCCACACTGTAGGGAATCTGAAAAAAAGGCAGCCTCTGTGTCATGCTGTATTTACACAGCACCAGTGAAGATCATTCTCCTGCTGAGGTTAGCAGTCCCTTGGGTACACTATACTTCTTCCTTGGTCGCACATGAGCAGTCAGTTTGAGGGGAGGCAGATAATCTACTGAGCTGTCTCTGCTGAGGAGGCACCAAAGCAGAAGACAAGAGCTGTCCCTTCAGCTGACCAAATGGGACTCTGATTAGCCTTCCCTCTATGTTGGAGAGTAACTCGATGTGACCTGGTGCTCCCTCACAGACACACAGCTGAAATTGGAAGTCACCTCTATGAATTGAACACATGCAAATGTCTTCCATTTCTTGACTACTGACATTTACGTAAAGTGAGTTGCAGGATTTTTCCTGAGGGTTTCACAAATCAGCAACCCCCACCCCACCCTTCACTTCACCCCTCTTGATCAAGCTGCAGTTGGGATCTGAAGGCTGTATAGTGTGGGGACCATAAGACCATAAGAAATAGGTGCACAGTCACCCATTTGGCCCCTTGAGGCTGCTCCTCTATTCAATAGAATCATGGCTGATTCGATATTGTTCACTGCGACTTTCCGATCTCAGTACACACAAGGACACTGCCCCACAGCTTTCTGTGACATGAAGTTCTAAAGACTCACAATACTCTGAGAGAAGAAGTTCCTCCTCATCTCAGCCTTAAATTGTTGCCCCTTAATTCTCAGGCAATGTCCTCTGGCCCTGGACTCTCCTATGAGAGGAAGTACCTTCTCAGCATTGATCCTGTTCAAACCCCTTAAGAATCCTCTCTGTTTCAATCACCTCTCATTCTTCTAAACTTCAGTGAGTGGAATCCCAATTTGTTTAGTCTTCGATCATAAATGTATCTATGTGTACGTGCAAGCATGTGTGCATACGTGTGTACATACATGTGTGCATTTGTGTGTGTGTGTGTGTGTGTGTGTGTGTGTGTGTGTGTGAGACTTTCCTATCATTCATATGGTTCAGCTAATCACTGCATAAATTTGCTGAGAAATGGGGAGAATGCACAGATTACATCTTAGTTAATTCAGCACTCAATGCACGACATTGATTTCAATTCGATCAGTAACTCTAGTTGACCCAGAAAATAGAACAAGTGATTCACAACAAAGATTTTACATTTTTTTTATCAATGTAAAGCTCTACCTCCTGTTCACTTCTTGACATTCAGGGAATTATGTTATAACAGAGTGTCAAATTGAAGATATTTAAACTAGTTATCATGCACCTTTGGCACACTCTGAGGCCAGAGGTTTTGCTTTTGATTCCAATGTCTGGATGCAATAATTGAATAGAGCTTCAATACTCTCACCCAGAGCAGCTCTTCTGTCATGATGTAGGGAGATAAACTTAGGTAAATATTTCCTCCTTCAAGACATTCTTTAAAACATACTTCTCTGAGTGAGCTTTAGGTCACTTGCCCTAATAGTTCCTGATGTGGTTCGTTCTCAGTTTGTGCTCCATGACAGTCCTGTGAGGTGCCTTGAACCATTGTTAATTTACTCAACAATGCGCCACATGGACACATGACTGAGCAGACAGGATATTGAGTCAGGGACAGGTAGCAGAATGGATGGCAAGCTAGCTACAAAACAGAAAGCAGAGAATAATGGTATTGATTAAGAAGTGAGAAGTGATATTCCACAGGTATTGACATTGAAACTACCTTGATTACACTTTATAATGATGCTTTGGTCTTGGGAATGAAGAGAAAATGTCAACAACTGGTCTTAACAATGAGCTTATGGGCTTGTGTGTCAAAGTTGTTCTGGAGTATTTCCCCTTGCCATTTTCAAACTATTTCACTATGGTGGTATATAAATGGGGGAAATTGCAGTTGATGTAGTCTGGGATTTTATCATTAGAAAAGTGATTATTCAATAAAATCCAAGATGTTAATGAATTGGGAGCCTGTTGAATTACTTTATGTAATGGAATCTTTAACAACTGGTGGTCAGGGTAAGGAAGGCCACTGAGAAGGGCACCTGGAGCAGTTCTTGAGTCACAGAGTCACAGAGTCACAGTGTCAGACAGCATGGTAACAGACCTTTTGGTCCAACTAGTTCACACTGCCCCTGTTCCCAAATTAAACAAGTTCCACCTGCCTGCATTTGGTCCAAATCCCTCCAATCCTTTCCCATTCATCCACTTATCCAAATGTCTTTTAAACTTTGTAACTGTACCCACATCCACCACTTTCTCAGGAATTTCATGCCCCACATGAACCACTCACAGTGTAAAAAAGTTGCCCCTCATGGTCCTTTTTAAATATTTCTCATCTCCAGTTAAAAATATGCCCCCTAGTCTTTAAGTCCCCAACTCTAGGGGAAAAGACACCTGCCAACCACCTTATCTATACCCTTCATGATTTTATAAACCTCTATAAGATCACTCCTCAACCTCCTACACTTCAGTGAAAAAGTCCCAGCTTATCCAGCCTATTTTTATAACTCAAATCCTCCATTCCCAGCAACATCCTGATTAATCTCTTCAGAACCCTCTCCAGTTTAATAATGTCAGTACTGGACATGGTACTCCAGAAGAGGACTCATCAATGTCCTGTACAACTTCAACATGATGTTCAAATTCCTCTACTCAAAAGTCTGAGCAATGAAGGCAAGCATGCTAAATAACTTCTTAACCATGCTGTCTACCTGTGAGGCAAATTTCAAAGAATTATGTACCCGAATCCTTAGGTCTCTCTGTTGTACAACACTACCCAGTACCAGGAAACTCAGCAGCATATGAAGATGGTGAGAGAGGGCACTGAGCAGAAAGTTGAGACAGTTGAATGGAACCTTTCTAGAGGAAAGTGTGTCTTTAGGGGAAGGAGGCCTCATGGGGAGAAGAATCAGACAGACAAAGGATTTCCTAAACCAAATATAAACCACAAGCGTTTTGACGTTTTAATGTCCGTAGTTTATCATCCTTGTTTAATCTTAATTTCCCTTCATGTTTGTAGTGATCTAGTGGAATAAAGAATCCCTGCTTCATGATCTTTGGGCTGTCTATATATTGGAATCTCACATTATATCTCGGTGAACACTTTCTCTCTAACTGCTGTCATCTCAGGTATGTTCACCCAGTCAAGGATTAGAATTCATTTTCAAACAAAAACTAAAAAGAACATATAATGAGCAACTGATCCAGTATCCCCTAAAATTGTTCTCAACATGTCAAATGTCCTTAAAATATTCTTCAAAACAACCATGAGGTGCATTGCCTCTGTTGCTGGGGCACTGAAAGCCAAGGTAACAGGTCTTTCAGAGCTGACTTACTCAAAATAAAACAGAAATTTCTGGAAAAATTCAGCAGGTCTGATAGCAATGGTGGAGAGAAAGTACTTAACTCTCAACAGATGCAGCCAGACCTGCTGAGCTTTCTAGCAATTTCTATTTTTGTTTCTGATTTCCAACATCCATAGTTCTTTAGGTTTGTTTTACTCAGAAACTACCTTGGAACTCTTCCCATGGAGCAACACACACTGTTAATGCAAATTGTGTCCATATCTAATCAACCAGAGAACCTGAATTTCTGTGATTCGGACACTGTGCTGAACCTTACACACATACTTGAGATGCCCACATCTACTGCTTTCAGATCTAATATTTCCCTTACATTAGTAACAATGTAGGGCATGAAATTAAGTTGACAGGAGACAAACTACATCAAAAATCAGACCCAACCACAACACATCTGGGCTTTTCATTGTGATAGTAATTGGATTTAGATTTAATTTCCCTTTACTTCACATCAACACATTCCTGGCCTTGTTGGATTACTGTAAGGTAATTAATCCTAACAATTCCTATTGCATGCTGTACAGTTACATCAGCTTTATTGACATTAACATTAAACAGTACTAAGGTATTAATCTTTAGCTTTTTGAGAATTAGTTGTGCAGATAGAGTTACTATGAACATATTGTCGCTGTTTCTTGTACTGTGTTGCTTCAATTGTCAGCTTTCTCTCCCTCATCTGGATTCTGGATTTAGCTGGATTATTAAAAAAATGTGTGTGCATTTAAAAATTGTATTCCACAATCTCAGGGCATCCCAAGAGACTTTTACATTTGATATACTTTCGAATTGTAGATATTGCTGAATGGTAGGAAAGACAACTGCCAATTTGCACACAGCAATGTGATACAGACCAGTCAATCTGCTTTTTGGTCAAGTTGTTTGAGGAATCCATATTGGCCAGGCCATCTGATCTGTTCTGGTCTCGAGATACAGCGTTGAGCTTTTTACCTTCAGCAGACAATTTGTACCTGACAAGACAATACATATGCTAGCTCCAGATGAGCTATATGTAGCTAATATAGAACTGATTCAGTGGACATTTATCACAGATTTTGCTATCCACATATATTACTATCAAAGTCCTGGGCTTTGATAATACTGGACTAATACTGAGCAACTCAGTTAAAAACTATAGTGTGCCTCGGCCAGTGTGCCATGCTTCAAGTGGCCCCAGTAAGATAGAGACCATGATCTTTATATCATCGAACCATGTGCAATGATTCAGTGATGATATTTTGAGCATATCCCTTAAAGCTATATTGCATACTAGCTGTGAGACAAAACACATCAACACCTGACAGAATCTCCTTGTTTGTCTTCAAATTAACATCATAGGAATCTTTTATATCCACCTGCGAGCCAGCCAGAGGCTTGGTTTAATGCTTCAGTAAAAAGACTTGAACCTCCAACAATGTGACTGTTCTTCATAACTGTACTAGAGTGTCAACCATAACTATGCACAGAAGTCTTTATAGTTGGGTTTGAATCTCAAAAAAAATTCTAACTACAAAGCAAGATGTTTCCCTGCTAAGCCACTGCTAATTTTGAGTCTTTAATCTTAAAAATAACCATGTATTCCTGACATGGTACTGGGAGTCTTGGAATAGATCCACAGTAAATTCCAAACCTTGAGAATAATGTGGAGAAAGATTGCCCTTGTTGCAGTGTAGCACAGAAAACCTTTATCACAGCCATTAAAAGAAAAGTGCTCCCAGTTTAATCTGGTAATAACAGATTTAAACTGACAATAATACATTAATTTCCTGACCAGAGGCCCAGGATCCTGGACATGGAAGGAAGGATCAGCAAATTCACGGATGACACTAAGGTCAGTGGCGTTGTGGATAATGCTGAAAGAAATCATAGGTTACAGAGAGACATAGATAAGCTGCAGAACTGGGCTGAGAGGTGGCAAATGGAGTTTAATGTGGAAAAGTGTGAGGTGATTCACTTTGGAAGGAGTGACAGGAATACAAAGTACTGGGATAATGGTAAGATTCTTGGTAGTGTGGATGAGCGGAGAGATCTCGATATCCATGAACATAGATCCCTGAAAGTTGCCATCCAGGTTGATAGGGCTTTTAAGAAGGCATACGGTGTGTTAGCTTTTATTGTTAGAGGGATTGAGTTTCGGAGCCATGAGGTCATGTTGCAGCTGTACAAAACTCTGGTGCAGACGCACTTGGAGTATTGCGTACAGTTCTGGTCGCCACATTTTGGGAAAGATGTAGAAGCACTGGGAAGGGTGCAGAGGGGATTTACCAGGATTTGCCTGTTATGGGAGGGAAGGTCTTACGATCAAAGGCTGAGGGACTTGAGGCAGTTTTCATTAGAGAGAAGAAGGTTGAGAGGTGAATTAATAGAGACATACAAGATGATCAGAGGATTAGATAGTGTGGATAGTTAGAGTCTTTTTCCTTGGATGATGATAGATAGCTTACAGAATCCTGACCCGAAATTCTATTATGTCTGTCTATTGAGTGGGGCTGTCTGTCAGAAGTACACTATCAGGGCATATCAAACATTTTTTGGGGTTGAATCAATTATTGTGGCATACAATGTAGACAAGAACTGAGGGACAATAGCATTGTGATGATATTACCTAGCCTAGCAAATCAAAGGTCTGGACTTATTCTTTGGAGACATATGCAAGATCAATTAATTAGCACATCGGGAATAAAATGCTCATCTCGTTATTAATTACACCACTGCATGATTATGTAAAGTCCATCTGATTCCCAAATTTCCTTCAAGGGAGGAAGTCTGCCTTCTCCAACTGAAGGCTAGTGTATCTGAAACTCCACACCCATGCAGATGTAGTTAGATCATAACTGTCCTCTAAAATGGCCGAGACTGCCATAGAGTTGCTTACCATCACCTGCTGTGGTCAGTTGGGAATTGGTAAGAAACGTTGACTAGTGAAGCCTACATCTCAAAGGTGAATAAAGCATACACATTCATAAGATCAATCAATATCTGGTCATATTTCCTGTTCAGCAAAGATCAATGGATAATAAGGAAGAACATAGAACATAGAAGATTACAGTGCAGTACAGGCCCTTCGGCTCTTGATGTTGCACCAACCTGTGAAACCAATCTGAAGCCCATCTAACCTACACTATTCTATTTTCATCCATATGTTTATCCAATTTAGATGCCCTTAAAGTTGGTGAGTGCAGGCAGTGCATTCCAACTACAGTGCAAGCAGTAAAGAACCTACCTCTGACATCTGTCCTATATCTATCACCCCTCAATTTAACGCTATGTCCCTTGTGCTAGCCATCACCATCTGAGGAAAATGGCTCTCACTGTCCACACTATCTAATTCACTGATCAGATTGTATGTCTCTATTAATTCATCTGTCAACCTTCTTCTCTCTAATGAAAACAGCCTACAGATGGAGATGGCAGATTTCCTCCCTTGAAGGAAATTTGGGAATCAGATGGACTTTTCATAATCATGCAGTGGTGTAATTAATAACGAGATGAGCATTTTATTCCAGATGTGCTAATTAATTGATCTTGCATATGTGTCCAAGATGTCTCCTCAGCCTTTCCTCATAAGACCTTCCCTCCATACCAGGCAACATCCTAGTAAATCCCCTGTGCACCCTTTCCAGTGCTTCTACATCTTTCCTGTAATGCGACAACCAGAACTGTACGAAATACTCCAAGTGAGGCCACACCAGAGCTTTGTACAGCTATAACATGACCTCATGGCTCCAAAACTCAGTCCCTCTGCCAATAAAAGTTAACACACCGTATGCCTTCTTAGCAATCCTATCAACCTGGACGGCAACGTTCAGGGATCTATGTACACGGACATCAAGATCTCTCTGCTCATCCACACCATGAAAAAAATCTTACCATTAGCCCAGTACTCTGTATTCCTGTTACTATTTCCAAAGTGAATCACCTCACACATTTCAGCATTAAACTCTATTTGCCACCTCTCAGCCAAGCACTGCAGCTTATCTATGTCCCTCTGCAACCTACAACATCCTTCAACACTATCTACAACTCCACTGACCTTAGTGTCATCCTCAAATTTACTAACCCATCCTTCTACACCCCCATCCATGTCATTTTTTAAAATGACAAACAGCAGTGGACCCAAAACAGATCCTTCTGGTACACCACTAGTAATTGAACTCCAAGATGAACTACCCTCTGTCTTCTTTAATCTAGCCAATTTCTGATCCAAACTGCTAAATTACTCTCAATCCCATGCCTCCATATTTTCTGCAATAGCGTACATTGAAGAACCTTATCAAACACTTCACTGATATCCATACACACCACATCCACCACCTTACCCTCATCTACCTGTTTGGTCACCTTCTCAAGAACACAATAAGGTTTGTGAGGCATTACCTACCCTTCACAAAACCGAATTGACTATCCCTAATCAAATTATTCCTTTCTAGATGATTAGAAATCCTACCTCTTAGAATCCTTTCCAACACTTTATCAAAATTCATTGACTCATCTTGCGTTTATAGCCATTTGGAGCTGTCAGTCAAAATGAATTAGCAGGCACTTACTGTGATAGGGGAATGTTGTAAAATCTGTCGTGCAGTACTAACCCAGCAATGCTGACCCTCAGGCTAATGTCAACAGAGCAAAATAGCAAGCAAATACTTTTTTTTAAACTCAGGATTTTCTTTTCAAATATTTAAAGGCCATGAGTTTTAAATGGGGTGGCATAGTGGCTCAGTGGTTAGCATTGCTGCCTCACATCGTCAGGGGCCTAGGTTCGATTCCAGCCTTGGGTGACCGTCTGTGTGGAGTTTGCACATTCTCTCTGTGTCTGTGTGGGGTTCCTCCCACAATCCAAAGATGTGCAGGCCAGGTGAATTGGCCTTGCTAATTTGCTATAGCGTTCAGGGATGTGTAGGCTAGACAGGGGTAAATGTAGGGTAGGGGAATGGGTCACTCTTTGGAAGATCAGTGTGGATCTATTGGACCAAATGACAATGTAGGTATTCTAAATGCCTTTACAGCTAAGATGCTACTTTGGATATCCTTTTTGATAGTTTTGACTATACCTTTCAATGGCTCGGTTGAAAATTCCAATCTTCTCAACAGTTAAAGTTTGTGTCGTTCTTATGCAAATTTCGAATGCCAAAAGACACCATAACTCTCCAAAAGAGAGTTGACTTCTATCCTATTGGTACTAATTTGTGCACATTGTATCTCACACAGCCTGGTCAGCAAAATCAGACATGAGTGAAAGCAGGTGATGATCTACATGGGAGGCTCCCTCTGTGAAATGCAACCCACCCCATTCTCTATCCATTCTCAAGAGCAGGGCTTCCATATTTCTGTATCCTCCATTCTTTTTGTGAGGATGGAGAGGTTCGCCAATATTTTAAAGATCCAGGCCCTGGAATCCTCCTGGCCTGGTTTGTAAATCTACACTAGGCAGTTTTCCTATCAATTGGGCCACCATAGGAACAGATGTAATAAATCTAAATTAAGTTATCAGCTTGAATTTAATAAAGTGCCATCATTAGCAGTTCCACTGGACTAAAGCCAATAGCACAGAGGGTGTGTTTTAAAGCATGGATCTGAATTTACAGGAGAAACTGAAAGTGTACATTGCACCAGTATGTGGAGGTTTCATGCACTAAATTCAAAAGCTCTGTGCCACAATGCATCATAGGATTCTATGCGCATCAGACTCTACCTACATCATATTAAATTAGAGCATCATTCCGAATTGTCAACTTGGAGGTGAATGTGTAATCATCCTCATCCATGCAAGATTACAATAACCTCAATGTTCTTGTATTTCCAGTGTCAGGTCATTATTCTACTTCCCTACGAAATTTGAAGCTCGGATAGTTGCTGTTTTCAGGATCCGGAGCTTTTTTAAGAATAGCCCTGAGATTCACTGCAAACCTGCAAGAAAAAGGGTTTTGTTTATGCTTTGGGACACCCTTGTCTTGCTGGCCATTTTCCTCAGATCTTCTGCAGTGAGAGGGGGTCCAATTGCGAGCATCAATTTCTATTGGTTAGCTTTGAAAACATCGACTTTCCCCTGAGCCTGGAAATAAACTAGACAGGAGGGATATTACCATGCCCTTCAACTTCAATACTTGCATCAGCTTGCAGCTGTAATTGTCTTATGGGTTCTGGCTGGAGCAATATGAAAGGTTAGTGTCCAGAGCACTTTATCTTTCTCATTACGCATGGACACTGAAGTGTTCCTCGAGTGCATTCAGGGGGAAGATCAACCTTAATGTCTCTGTTGCAACTTGCAAAAATCATGTCATCCATTAACAATAACACACAGGAAGGGGGAACGGGGAATGTATTGAAGAGTTCAATCTATCACTAAATGGGATTGAAAAACTAGCATGAAAGGGCAAAGAAGTCATCAACAAAATAAATTAGAAAAATAAACTGCTTTATAGCAGGGCACAGAAAAATGTTACAGACAAGCTATATTTCCCAAACTAATATAGAATGCAGGAATTTCCATTTCCACAGCAATTTATGAATTCTCAAAATGCTTCCCTTGCTATAAACTATATTATCACAG